>NC_057799.1:590998906-591656974 GCF_018294505.1 Triticum aestivum | reverse complement strand
AAGAGGTGGGGCGTTAAGTTTTTTCCAAACGGGCGGGGGGTGGGGGCCACCTCTCTCTTTGCCGTCTGCCAGCAGACGGCAAAGATTCTTTGCCGTCTGCTTTTAGGCAGCTGATGGCAAAGAGCTTCTTTGCCGTCAGCTAGCAGACGGCAAAGAGCTGGCAGACGGCAAATTAGCTGATTCCAGTAGTGTTTACTCGTTCCGTAATGCATCATCCCATAACTAACTCATCAGTTACATTGCTTGCATGGCTTATAGTGATGTGCATTATCGAGAGGGCCCAGAGATACCTCTCCGACAATCGGAGTGACAAATCCTAATCTCGATCTATGCCAACTCAACAAGTACCATCAGAGACACCTGTAGAGCACCCTTATAATGACCCAGTTACGTTGTGATGTTTGGTATCACACAAAGTGTTCCTCCGGTATTCGGGAGTTGCATAATCTCATAGTCATAGGAACATGTATAAGTCATGAAGAAAGCAATAGCAACATACTAAACGATCAAGTGCTAAGCTAACGGAATGGGTCAAGTCAATCACATCATTCTCTAATGATGTGATCCCGTTAATCAAATGACAACTCATGTCTATAGCTAGGAAACTTAACCATCTTTGATTCAACGAGCTAGTCAAGTAGAGGCATACTAGTGACACTCTGTTTGTCTATGTATTCACACATGTACTAAGTTTCTGGTTAATACAATTCTAGCATGAATAATAAACATTTATCATGAAATAAGGAAATAAATAATAACTTTATTATTGCCTCTAGGGCATATTTTTCCTTCTGTGGCATTCATGGAGAGTCCCTGCCAACCATCAAGATATCTGACGGAGGACACACATAAGGTGTTCAACGAGATGGATAATTGTTTTTTGTAATAAAAGCTTACGGAAGTTATTTTATGTAAAAGGAAGTGTGAATAGCAAAGGATAAGTTTTAGGCCTATAAGTTTTGGGGATTAGTTAGGATGTAGTTTTTAAAACCCAAGTTTTTTTGGGAGAAAGTTTTAGGGTCCGTGTTTATAAAGTTATGTTTTGGAGATTGAGTGAAGATGCCTTTATCCTATAATAGTGCACGCATTTCGTGCGGGGGGGTGCTAACTCCAACTTTAGAGGGCGTTTTCCTGGTTAAAATTTACTAAAGTAATGGCTATATGTTTTCTTTTAGTTTAACCCCATATATATTCACTACATGAAAATAAGAACAAGATTATTAACTTCATAATTCTCAGCCCTGATGATTATCTTAGATGGGACTGGCCATAAGTCTATTCGCAAAGAGAAAGGACTGGCCATAAGTGGTCTGAAAAATTATTTAGGGTAAGTCAATTTTCTGGAGCACCTCGGCTTTTGGAACAATTAAGTTGTTGCCATAGAAAGAGGCGGCAGTTCGTATTGAGTAGTTCATACCGATATGCCTGCTTAATGTGAGCTTCAAGATCTTTACAAAAGTTGGTACAACTCGCCTCACACGTATTGTGCATAGTCTGGTGCAGCCGATTCAGATGGCTTTCATGTCCGAACGACATATTTTGGAGGGTGTGTTTGTTCTACATGAAATTCACTTAAAGAAACTGGATGGAGTTGTCTTCAAAGTGGACTTCGAGAAGGCATATGATAAAGTTAAATGGCTATTCTTGCAGTAGGCTCTACGTATGAAGGGTTTTGATGCAGCCTCGAGAGAGTAGGCCGAATCCTTTATACAAAAAGACAACATAGGGATCAAGGTAAATGATGATACAAGTCATTATTTCTAGACGCAAAAGGGACTAAAATAGGGGGATCTAATGTCTCCTATCCTGTTCAATATAGTTGTAGATATGTTGGCCGCTCTCATCGGTCTAGCCAAAGAGGACGATCAAGTGGGTGGGCTCATACCTCATCTTGTTGATGGCGGGGTGTCCATACTACAATACGCATGCGATACAATTATTTTCATGTACCATGATTTGGCAACGGCTAGAAATATGAAACTGGTTTTGTATCTTTTTGAACAAATGTTTGGTTTCAAAATCAATTTCAACAAGAGCGAACTGTTCTGTTTCGGGTGCGCCCAGGAAGAACATGAAAACTATAGACGGTTGTTTGGGTGTGAGTTGGGGTCTCTACCTTATAGTTATCTGGGTACCAATTCATCACCGAAAATTAACCAACGAAGAATGGAAGTGCATAGAGGATTGATTTGAGAAGAATCTAAGCTGCTTGAACGGCAAGCTTATGTCTTTTGGGGGTCGGCTGATTCTGATAAATTCCGTACCTACAAGTATGCCGATGTTTCTATTGTCTTTCTTTGAAGTACCTGTGCGGGTACAGAAAAGGTTGGAAATTTATCGATCGCATTTTTCTGGCAAAGCAGTGAGAATAAATCCAAGTACATGTTGGCCAAGTGGGTTATAATCTATAGGCCGAAAGACCAAGGGGGTTTAGGGATTGAAAACCTTGAGGTAAAGAACATGTGCTTGCTCGGTAAATCGCTATACAGGCTATCTGTCGAGGAAGAGTGTATGTGGGTACAGTTATTGCGTAACAAGTACTTGCAATCCAAGACCCTAGCATGGGTTACGGCGTAGCCGAATGATGCACCTTCCTGGAAGGGGCTGATGCGGACAAAGGTGGGCCTTTTTCACTAGGACAAAATTCATTGTAGGGAACGGTAACACTACTAGATTTTTGGAAGATACATGGCTAATGAAGACGACACTAGCCATATAATATCCAACCCTTTACAACATTGTACAACGTAAAGACGCTTTCGTAAGTACAATACTAGGATCGGTTCCCTTAAACATTCAGTTCCGGAGATCCCTAGTGTGGGAGAGATGGGATAGATGGCTACATCTTGTACGTAGATTAATGGAGGTTAACCTTTCTGATGAGTTAGATTCACTACATTGGAAACTCTCGGTGTCAGGGGTTTTCTTAGTGAAATCTATGTATTTAGATTTGAGAAACTCTAGTCTAATCCCAAAGTCACTTCGTATTTGGAAAATTAAAGTGCCTTTAAGAATAAAGGTATCTATGTGGTATGTTCACAATGAAGAAGGACAACTTGGTAAAATGTAGTTGGGAGGGTAGTAAACATGTTGTTTCTGTGATCAAGATGAGACTGTTCAATATCTTTTTCTCAAATGCCCACTAGTCAAGTTACTATGGCGTATATTACATGTGGCCTTTAATGTCAGCCCTCCTAATAGCATTGCCACGTTATTTGAAACATGACTAAATGGGGTAGAGTCTAAAATAGCAGCGCATATTCAAGTCATAGTGCGTGCATTAATTTGGGCTACATGAAACCGTCGGAATGATGTAATTTTTAACAGACAAACCATCACAAATCTTTTGTAGGTCATCTACCCGAACAACTGGCTGGATCCATATGTGGTCCTCACTCCGCCATGCGGAAGCGAAGCAGCACATGGGTTATGGGTGCAACCGATGGCATCATGGGATACTTAGAAATGGTTTGAATGACGGTCCAACAATAGGATAGCTGGGTGTAATCCACATTTTAAAGAAATCTTTTTTCTTCTTCTTTCAGCCCTTTTAATCTTTCAACCGTTCGTCTACTCGTCTAACCTAAATTGTAAATTCAGTGTATAACTATTTATATTGGGTTCATTTTAAGATAAAAAAACAGTGACTTCACGTCACCATGGATCAGGTGTGCCGTTGATGCAGGGTGACGTGGAGCTCGCTGGTACGTCGATGACTGAATCTCATACGACAGCGCGATGGATACAGAACACAGGTGATCTTCAGATCCTCAGAGCGCGGTGAAATATTTCCAACAATGACGCGGCACGCACCCCCGCCACCCGCATCACCCCCGCCCTCGTCATCCCCTGACGACCCGTACTCGTCACCCGCGCGCGGCAACTTCCGGGGTGCTTCCCCCTTGGACAATACCTCCGCACCAAGGAAGCTCGTTTCTCCCACATGCGTGCATCTGGCCAATCGCCAGCCATCATATATACGATCCTTCCACCTACCTTCCTCAAGCTGCCCCCTGCCCTTGCCTTGCTGCTCCAGAATCCAGATCACTGGTGGTAGACGGTAGTGGTGCGCGCGCGAGCGAGGTAGCTAGAGCAGGAGAGTGTCCGAGTTCAGAGATGTCCATGGCGCCGTACGAGAAGGTGATGGATGACCTGGCCAAGGGGCAGCAGTTCGCGACGCAGCTGCAGGGCCTCCTCCGGGACTCCCCCAAGGCCGGCCACATCATGGACCAGATCCTCCACACCTTCTCCCGCGCCATCCACGCCGCCAAGGCCGCGGCCGCGGCCAGCGCCAGCGAGAGCGAGGTCACCGATGGCGCAAGCAGCGGCGGGAAGAGGAAGTCCGCCGCCGGTGGAGGACCGCGCAAGGCCTGTCGGACAAGGTGAGGCGGCTCGACCTCATGATTCTTGATCTGTTATTAGTTATATATTGGATATTTTGTCAGTAGATGATAGATCGTGATAATGAACTGGAATATGTTTGTAAAATATCTTCTTTCTTGGGCGTTGCAGGACCCAGGATTCGTCCGTCGTGACGAAGAACATGAAGAGCTTGGAGGACGGGCAGACCTGGCGCAAGTACGGGCAGAAGGAGATACAGAACTCCAAGCACTCAAAGTACGTTTCTGCCCTCCAATCATTATCAATAAACCGCTAAGAAAAACACCAAGTGTGGTGCCAATAGTGCTCTGCAACAACCAGCGCTGCCTGTAATTAATCCCTCGATGGGTCTCCGTGAACTGACAAGCGCCATGGACGTGTTTTCCACTGTGTCCACAGGGCCTACTTCCGGTGCACGCACAAGTACGACCAGCAGTGCATGGCGCGGCGGCAGGCCCAGCGCTGCGACGACGACCCGGACACGTTCAGGGTCACCTACATCGGCGTGCACACCTGCCGGGACCCCGCCGCCGCCGTGGCGCCGCATGCTCCTCACCTCACCGGCACCGCAGCCGGCTGCCACCTCATCAGCTTCGCGCCGGCCGCTGCTCATGGCACCACCACCAGCACCACCACAACGAACACCAACCTGGTCGACGACGCTGCTGCGACGGGGTCCGGCCTGCAGTTGCCTGGCCTGAAGCTTGAGGGCGGCGACCAGGAGGAGGTGCTGAGCAGCCGCACGCCAGGGAGCTCTGCCCTGTACGGCGCCGCGGCGGCGGCGGCTTGGCCTGACCAGGGCGACGTCACGTCCACCCTGCAGTACGGTGGTGCCGGTGCCTTTGGAGGAGGGCTCTTTGATGGTTACCCGTATCTCGAGGACCTCCTGTCGTACGATCTCGACCATTGATCGGTCGAGCTGTGGATTGGGAGGATCGACCGATCGACTTGACGCGTATATATATATGCAAATAATGGTCGCGCGGATCTTCGATCTTCCCGGTTGCGCGTCGTAGGTTTAGTTTGTACATTTCTTTTTTGCATAGTGTCACTTTGAAGCTGCATCTTTGCTACTCCATCCGTCCCATGTGTACGTGCATTATGTTAGCCTTTTAGCTGAGCCGAGACTTTTGATTCTCGCAAGTGGCTGAGAAGTGAACACAAACTTTCAGTATATTTTGCACTCCATCCTACCACTTGTGTAAAAAGTTACGTAATCTACTCGGTTAGGGCATCCTCCAAAATAGACTCTCAAATGGTCCGCAAACGTTCAAACTGAGTTGTTCGCATCCGAGACGTGCTTTTCCATCCAGTATTGTCTCGCATCATCAGTACCGCAAACCGGAGGCAAATCAAGGGGCTTTGTAGGAGTCCGGACCACCACCACATAGAACATCGACGAGACCCTAGGCCCATCCAAAATCACACACGGATTTCCCTCCTCTGCATCCGCCTTCTTTTTGGTGCCGCCACAGTTGTAGCACCTGGCCGCTCGCCAAGCCCTCGCTAGGCCTCTGCCGGTCGCCCCGTCGCTTTGCCTACGCCGTTGTTCCACATCTCTGGCTTGTCTGCCGCGTAGGTACTATTCTCCCCGCGTATGTCTTCGGGGGGTCACCACACCCGACAAGTGTTTGGTGAAATGCACCTGCTAGATTTCTGACAATTTTTCTCCTCGATTGAAGCAATGGGTTTATACACGAAGTACATCTACGAGCACTACGTTGAGTCTACCGACGAGGAGGATTATGTGGATGAAATGACGATAATGCAGGCAGTCTTTGCAGACGCGGATCGTGCAGAAGAGCATGTTCTCAATTTCAAGGCATCGACCAAGGGTCATCGAGTGCTGAATCGGAACATGGCATAGGGGGATTTCACGATGATGGACGACGTGCCCTCGATGCCCTATTCACGGGACAATTCTCGCCCATGCTTTCGGATGCGGAAAAATATGTTTGTTTGCCTCTACGATGGCATCCGGGCCTACGATGACTACTTCATCTTGAATAAGGATGATGTTAGGGCATTTCCCGCCTTAGTGTTTTGGTGATGATGACAACACATTTTGCGGACTAATAGTGTGCCCTCGTTAATCAGGTATACTTTGTTTGCCGCAAGATGCTTAGGCATTCCCTCCGAATGGAAAAGATTGAGGACGGAGTTTCCGGCATTTTTATTTCTTTGGTTGTAGGAAACACGTACTATTAAGATGGAATCCACATCGGAAGGTACTGGGTGAATCAATGCATGTACACATTCTATTGCACCCACTATATATCCTTTTGTTCGAGGAGTGAGGCCCTCAAATCGTATCTGTGGCAGTGGTTTTTGCGCCAAACGGTTGTACCGCTTGCCTAGTGCTTCCAGCACAACCACCGTCCTAGGGGTGATACCCTAGGGTTTTTCAGTCCTCGGGTGTTTGGCAAGCGGTTGTACCGCTGCCTCCAGGCGCTTGTACCGCCTGATGCTTGGCAAACCCTAGAATTGTTATCAGGCGGTTGTAACAGCCGAGTACCGCCCTACCACCGGAAAACCATCAGTTTTGGGCGGTGGCGGCCCAGTAGTTACCGGACGGCTCTTGCAAACCGGTACTACCGGTGGTCGACAACGTTGTACTCCCCTGACATTAGCCACCAACAGTACTTGGGCCAGGCGGCTGCACCGGCGCAAGCACCGCCCCAACCACCGCTATGGGGGTGACACCTGATACGTCTCCAACGTATCTATAATTTTTGATTGTTCCATGCTGTTATATTATCATTCTTGGATGTTTTACAAACATTTTACAATCATTTTATATCATTTTTTGGGACTAACCTATTGACATAGTGCCAAGTGCCAGTTGATGTTTTCTACTTGTTTTTTACATCGCAGGAAATCAATACCAAACGGAGTCCAAACACTGCGGAAATTTTTGGAGAATTTTTATGGACCAGAACACCCAGGATGTGCCAGAGCAGCACCTGGGGAGTGCCCCGAGGGGGGCACAACCCACCAGGGTGCGCCTGGGCCCCCAGGCGCGCCCAGGTGGGTTGTGCCCACCTCGGTGGCCTCCTGCACCCCCTCTTCGCCCTATAAATTCACAAATATTCCAAAACTCCTAGCTCGGATGCAAGAGGACACCGCCGCAAGGGAACAATTTCAAACCCAAGGTGTGGCATAAAAAATAACAGGCATTGATAAAGGCCGAGAACTTAAAGGGGCTCCTCGGATACCCGACGTGTAAACTCTTCGGATTCACTTCGGCGATCCTCAAGATCGAAGATGAGAAGATTTGTTGAACCATTTTTCAAGACCGACGACCGAAGATGAAGAACAGTTCGGAAGAATTGAGGAGCGTCCCCAACTTGAAGACCGGTTCAGGGGGCTACTGACGGTGTCCTGGACTAAGGGGTATTCACCACGTTGTTTCCCGATCAGTGGGATTGGGCCGAGGACCCCCATGGCCGTTTACTCATGGGCCAGTTCGGACAGCCGATGCATACACGAGGAAGACTCCACGAGACTTGGTGATCAAGACAAGGACTCCTCTCCACCGACGTATTCGACCAGGACTCTTGTTATCCTAGGCCTCTGGTACATTATATAAGCCGAGGCCGGGCTAGTCGATAGGGATATGCTAGATCATTATGACATTATTCATCATACCCTCAGGTTTAGACCACAACACACGATCTCGAGGTAGATCAACTCTCGTAACCCCTATACTCATCAAAGTCAATCAAGCAGCATGTAGGGTATTATCTCTTCGAGAGAGCCCGAAGCTGGGTAAAATCTCGTGTCCATGTTACCATCGATCCTAAGACACACAGCTTGGGACCCCCTACCTGAGATGCCGGTTTTGACACCGGCAATGGTGCTTTCATTGAGAGTTTCGCTGTGTGATCGACAATGGATCAATGGCTGGTCTGTAGATCAACTGCAACGTCGGCGTCTTCATCGCCGGCTCGACTGGTCACCTCGGCTGGGCCAAGGACCAGTCTCCTCTTCGGATCGTCAAGATCGGACATATGTCTTCGTCATCATCAACTCCGATCTCTCTCAAGATCATGGAGGAATCATCCATGGAGCCCGAGGACTCAACGTCAACATTAATATTGCCCTCGTGCGATCGTGCTGTTTTTTCCGGACAGCGAACTTGTATCCGCCGCCACCGCCTCCTCGAGTGTCGCTTTAACGATTGCTTCCGTGGAATTGTGCGGAATTAAGTCTACAACAACCATGCAAATTTTTATCAAGTTCCGATGGAGGAATCTCTAGCAATCTACGATATACCGGAGCCCTGCCAAATCTGGACGGGAATCTGGAAGTTTAGGAGATGGTCTCCAGAGCCCAGCTCGGAGGTCCTTTGGAAGTGTAGGGGAACGTAGTAATTTCAAAAAAATTCCTACGCACACGCAAGATCATGGTGATGCATAGCAACGAGAGGGGAGAGTGTTGTCCACGTACCCTAGTAGACCGAAAGCGGAAGCGTTAGCACAACACGGTTGATGTAGTCGTACGTCTTCACGATCCGACCGATCAAGTACCAAACGCACGGCACCTCCGAGTTCAGCACACGTTCAGCCCGATGACGTCCCTCGAACTCCGATCCAGCCGAGTGTTGATGGAGAGTTTCGTCAGCACGCCGGCGTGGTGACGATGATGATGTTCTACCGACGCAGGGCTTCGCCTAAGCACCGCTACAGTATTATCGAGGTGGACTATGGCGGAGGGGGGAACATAACCAGTATCAAATACCCAGGTGCTACCGCGAGCACTAGTAAGGTACACATCAATAACATGTATATCACATATACATTTGTTCACCTTGCCATCCTTCTTATCCGCCAAATACTTGGGGCAGTTCCGCTTCCAGTGACCAGTCTGCTTGCATAGAAGCACTCAGTCTCAGGCTTAGGTCCAGACTTGGGTTTCTTCTCTTGAACAGCAACTTGCTTGCTGTTCTTCTTGAAGTTCCCCTTCTTCTTTCCTTTGCCCTTTTTCTTGAAACTAGTGGTCTTATTGACCATCAACACTTGATGCTCCTTTTTGATTTCTACCTCCGCAGCCTTTAGCATTGCGAAGAGCTCGGGAATCATCTTATCCATCCCTTGCATGTTATAGTTCATCACGAAGCTCTTGTAGCTTGGTGGCAGTGATTGGAGAATTCTGTCAATGACGCTATCATCCGGAAGATTAACTCCTAGTTGAATCAAGTGATTGCAGTACCCAGACATCTTGAGTATATGCTCACTGACAGAACTATTCTCCTACATCTTGCAGCTATAGAACTTATTGGAGACTTCATATCTCTCAATCCGGGCATTTGCTTGAAATATTAACTTCAACTCCTGGAACATCTCATATGCTCCATGACGTTCAAAACGTCGTTGAAGTCCCGGTTCTAAGCCGTAAAGCATGGCACACTGAACTATCGAGTAGTCATCAACACGTGACTGCCAGGCATTCACAATGTCTGCAGTTGCTGGCGCAGGTGGTACACCTAGCGGTGCTTCAAGGACGTAATTCTTCTGTGCAACAATGAGGATAATCCTCAAGTTACGGACCCAGTCTGTGTAATTGCTACCATCATCTTTCAACTTTGCTTTCTCAAGGGACGCATTAAAATTCAACGGAACAATAACACGGGCCATCTATCTACAATCAACATAGACAAGCAAGATACTATCAGGTACTAAGTTCATGATAAATTTAAGTTCAATTAATCATATTACTTAAGAACTCCCACTTAGATAGACATCCCTCTAATCCTCTAAGTGATCACGTGATCCATATCAACTAAACCATGTCCGATCATCACGTGAGATGGAGTAGTTTCAACGGTGAACATCACTATGTTGATCATATCTACTATATGATTCACGCTTGACCTTTCGGTCTCCGTGTTCCGAGGCCATATCTGTTATATGCTAGGCTCGTCAAGCTTAACCTGAGTATTCCGCGTGTGCAACTGTTTTGCACCCGTTGTATTTGAACGTAGAGCCTATCACACCCGATCATCACGTGGTGTCTCAGCACGAAGAACTTTTGCAACGGTGCATACTCAGGGAGAACACTTATAGTTTGATAATTTAGTGAGGGATCATCTTATAATGCTACCGTCAATAAAAGCAAGATAAGATGCATAAAAGATAAACATCACATGCAATCAATATAAGTGATATGATATGGCCATCATCATCTTGTGCTTGTGATCTCCATCTCCGAAGCACCGTCATTATCACCATCGTCACCGGCGCGACACCTTGATCTTCATCGTAGCATCGTTGTCATCTCGCCAATCTTATGCTTCTACGACTATCGCTACCGCTTAGTGATAAAGTATAGCATTACAGGGCGATTGCATTGCATACAATAAAGCGACAACCATATGGCTCCTGCCAGTTGCCGATAACTCGGTTACAAAACATGATCATCTCATACAATAAAATTTAGCATCATGTCTTGACCATATCACATCACAACATGCCCTAAAAAACAAGTTAGACGTCCTCTACTTTGTTGTTGCAAATTTTACGTGGCTGCTACGGGCTTAGCAAGAACCGTTCTTACCTACGCATCAAAACCACAACGATAGTTTGTCAAGTTGGTGCTGTTTTAACCTTCGCAAGGACCGGGCGTAGCCACACTCGGTTCAACTAAAGTTGGAGAAACTGAGACCCGCCAGCCACCTGTGTGCAAAGCACGTCGGTAGAACCAGTCTCACGTAAGCGTACGCGTAATGTCGGTCCGGGCCGCTTCATCCAACAATACCACCGAACCAAAGTATGACATGCTGGTAAGAAGTATGACTTATATCGCCCACAACTCACTTATGTTCTACTCGTGCATATGACATCTACGCATAAAACCAGGCTCGGATGCCACTGTAGGGGAACGTAGTAATTTCAAAAAATTTCCTACGCACACGCAAGATCATGGTGATGCATAGCAACGAGAGGGGAGAGTGTTGTCCATGTACCCTCGTAGACCGAAAGCGGAAGCGTTAGCACAACGCGGTTGATGTAGTCGTACTTCTTCACGATCCGACCGATCAAGTACCGAATGCACGACACCTCCGAGTTCAGCACACGTTCAGCCCGATGACGTCCCTCGAACTCCGATCCAGCCGAGTGTTGAGGGAGAGTTTCGTCAGCATGACGGTGGTGATGATGATGATGTTCTACCGACGCAGGGCTTCGCCTAAGCACCGCTACAGTATTATCGAGGTGGACTATGGTGGAGGAGGGCACCACACACGGCTAAAAGATCAAACGATCAATTGTTGTGTCTCTAGGGTGCCCCTTGCCCCCGTATATAAAGGAGCAAGGGGGGAGGTGCGGCCGGCCAGGAGGGGCGCGCCAGGTGGAGTCCTACTCCCACCGGGAGTAGGACTCCCTCCCTTTTCCTAGTTGGATTAGGAGTGGAGGGGAAAGAGGTGGAGGAGAGGAAGGAAGGGGGGGGGGCGCCGCCCCCCTCTCCTTGTCCTATTCGGACTAGGGGGGGAGGGGCGCGCGGCCCTGCCCTGCCCGCCTCTCCTCTTCTCCACAAAGGCCCACTATGGCCCATTAAGCCCCCGGGGGGTTCCGGTAACCCCTCGGTACTCCGGTAAAATCCCGATTTCACCCGGAACACTTCCGATATCCAAATATAGGCTTCCAATATATCAATCTTCATGTCTCGACCATTTTGAGACTCCTCGTCATGTCCGTGATCACATCCGGGACTCCGAACAACCTTCGGTACATCAAAACATATAAACTCATAATATAACTGTCATCAAAACGTTAAGCGTGCGGACCCTACGGGTTCGAGAACTATGTAGACATGACCGAGACACATCTCCGGTCAATAACCAATAGCGGAACCTGGATGCTCATATTGGCTCCCACATATTCTACGAAGATCTTTATCGATCAGACCGCATAACAACATACGTTGTTCCCTTTGTCATCGGTATGTTACTTGCCCGAGATTCGATCGTCGGTATCTCAATACCTAGTTCAATCTCGTTACCGGCAAGTCTCTTTACTCATTCCGTAATACATCATCCCATAACTAACTCATTAGTTGCAATGCTTGCAAGGCTTAAGTGATGTGCATTACAGAGAGGGCCCAGAGATACCTCTCCGACAATCGGAGTGACAAATCCTAATCTCGAAATACGCCAACCCAATAAGTACCTTCGGAGATACCTGTAGAGCACCTTTATAATCACCCAGTTACGTTGTGACGTTTGTTAGCACAAAAAGTGTTCCTCCGGTAAACGGGAGTTGCATAATCTCATAGTCATAGGAACATGTATAAGTCATGAATAAAGCAATAGCAACATACTAAATGATCGAGTGCTAAGCTAATGGAATGGGTCAAGTCAATCACATCATTCTCCTAATGATGTGATCCCGTTAATCAAATGACAACTCATGTCTATGGCTAGGAAACATAACCATCTTTGATCAACGATCTAGTCAAGTAGAGGCATACTAGTGACACTCTGTTTGTCTATGTATTCACACAAGTATTATGTTTCCGGTTAATACAATTCTAGCATGAATAATAAACATTTATCATGATATAAGGAAATAAATAATAAGTTTATTATTGCCTCTAAGGCATATTTCCTTCAGGAAGATCCAACCATTCATCTGCTGCGGAATTCCCATGTCTATCACCCCTCAAAATTTCAGCTCGATCCGACGGTTCAAACTCCGGGAACCTTCCGATGAGTGGACCAATATTCGGATCTGTTTTCTACGCGAATACGAATCCGGCATGAGTTCATGTTTCTTCATGAATGGGATATTGGACAACCTTTTTGAAGGAATTTTTCCTAGGGTATTGTGCGTTGTTTTTAAACACGTTCCCATAAAATTTTAAGCCTCCTCTGAGGTAATCTTCACCATCACGCTGGTGTCAAACCAGTCCAGCAATATTTCTCTACGGCCGCTGACCTGCATTAGACACGTCATCGCTTTGTTGAGCCGAGCTCAACTTCTTCGGATCATCATCTCGGCGAGCTGAACAAGAGTTCAGAATCGCAAAAGATAAATCATCACCAACATCACTGCCCCATGGATCACACAGAGCGGGCACATCGGCATCGCCGCATGGTCACTTCATCAAGCCGACATTGACCACGTCACAAGTTACGACCTGTGTCGGCATGGCCGCACTGTTACTTCTTCAAGCCGATGTCCATCACGCCGAACTGCTTCAACACCTCGGCTGACATGGCAGCTGCAACGTCTCCTTACCGACCTGCTCCGTCACCTCGGCTGGACCAGGGGCTTCACCATATCTTCATCAAACCTACTCTGGTGACTTTGGCGTCACCAGCCGACCTGCTTCGACTCATCGGCTGACATGGAGGCTTCGACACCTCGGCTGGACCGGGGACTTTGCTATTTCTTCATCAACATACTATGGTGACTTCGGCGTCAGCAGCCAACCAGCTCCGTCACGTTAGCTGGACCGGGGGCTTTGCCTCGGTGAGCCAACCTTTGCCAGCATCGCCATGCCGTCACTTTATCGCCCATCAGGCAATGGGTGTGCGGACCGAGTCCCAATTTTGGGAGTAACCTTTCTTCAGATTGCTACAACAGATAACCAGGTGCTATTAATCCTAGTATTTTTTGCTTGTTTGGGTTTATTTTTCCCGAGGAATTATTACTCTGGTTTGTTCCATCATCTGTACACAGGTCTATCAAATGGTGGCCACATTAACGACGGTCACGTGGTGGTTCGGTCAGTTTCCGTACATAGTTCGGCAAACGCTGCATCCGGAACTCGGACCACCCTGCAAATTCAGGCTTTGTCACGCCTTCACCGCATCACGTTGACGCCCTGCATCGACATTAACTTCGGCGCCAGGCCACATCTCTTTAAATAAATTATTTTGCGTAAATTAATTACGCGAGGATTTTTATATATTTGTATTATTATTGTTGGCCTGCACTATTTTACATGTGTAGATAATCGACTTTGACTGCGTCACGTGGTCACTTCGGCAAGCCGACGCCATCGTCCCAATCGGCATAAATCGGCTCACATGATCACCTTGTTGGTTGAATTGCCATACCGACATGCTCGGTTGCCTCGGGGACTTCGGCATCGCTGAGAGAGCTCTACCTCATCGAGTGTTTGGCACACATGCCATATTTCTTTTATTACTCACTTTGCATAAATTATTAATTATGGAACAATTTTTTTAATTTATTATTATTACTACTATCTCCGGTTTGCACTATTTTCTGTGCATAGGTAAATGATCCGGGTCGGGCAATGTTGTCACGTCGGCGTACCGACATACCACGTCACCCCGGCTGGACCGGGGGCTTCGTCATCATTTAATTAACCCATGCCGGGGACTCCGGCGTCACTCTGCCGGCCTGCATTGGTCGTGCTATGTAACCACTTTGGAGTGTCGAGCTCTTCACTCCGCCACCTCGGGACCGGCTTGGGGGATGGAACCTTGTTCTGCATCAAGCTCAGACCGCGTCATCAATGCCGAACACATTAACCAGCTAAGTCGCTTTCATGCTCAAAGTTTTAAATTTTTAACTTGTGTTCGGTTCGACCATGCTCACATACATTGTTTGTTAAAAAAAACTCCCTTTACCCATGTTAACTGGGGCTCTTAAAATTTACATGAGCCGTTTTATCATAAGTGTTTTCTTCTTAGTCGTTGCAAAGTCTTTTTCTATCACTCCTTTTTCGACTCGAGTGTATGGTCAATAGCTGGATAGCCTGGTTTCTCTCTAAAGCCGCTCGAGTTTAGTTCGCTAAACTAGCCTCGGAGAAGCACTCCACCTTTGGGATAAGGAGGTTGAAGCCGAAGCTGACCTACTTGCAGTTTAGACATCGGATGTGTCATGTTAAAGCACGACAGAAGCACAAAAAACTTTTAAGACCGATTTTTGGATTAGCACTAAATGACTTGATTTAGTCCGGACGTCAAGCTTTTACATAAGTTTTTGGCTTTTTGAGCTGATGTCACTTTTTAGCTATTTGTATGTTTTTCTTTCAGGAAGCGGGACATCCTCATGACCGAGGTGCCCTGCACAATAATTCAGCTTGGGAGATATTTTTCGACCCACAACTCGGCATCTTTCCCGCCGACCTACACCTCGGTGTTGACAAAACACACGCCACATCGGGACTAGTTCCCGAGCAGTGCAACGTCAGACGCCTTTAAAGCAATATTAACGGGGGGCTGAGACTACAGCCGAACCCACCAAAACCAAGGTACCCCATAGAGTCATCGGCAATGCGTTCTCGTGCATTGCTTTATATGCATCGGTTTCGAATTGTGTCTTCGGTCAATAGTTGGATTGCCCGGCTCCTATGCTTGCCTCCTACGTTCCTCTTTGTTCGGCTAGGTGTGCAAAGGGAGAACCACTGCGATTGTGCTTCCAGCTCGCATGGTTAAGCGCCTCAGTGGAGAAAGCCGAAAACTGACTGTCACAATAAGCGTAAACTGGTCAGCGATCCAATGACTGTATTAAACTATAAGATCGATAGAGGTCACCCCGTGTTAAATGACGGGCTATTCATAACATTGGCCGAAGTGTTTACGGCTTGACCTCGGCTGTCGCCGAACACTAACCGGGGGATACTAGCTGGCCTCCCAACTTTAAGCTCCTATGACTAAGTGAAAGTTATTAAACCCGCATATCTGATTGCCTCGTTTCCGCTAACACAACCGCCTTCTGGGCACCGAGACGTCGGCTAAGGGTTGTCTTGTTATTGTGGAAACACCCTGCGTAGTATCTACAAAGGGGTAGAAGCCGACGATGGGCCACTTTCAACTGATAAACGGTCGCAATGGAGTCAAAATAAGTATATATCATCAGCGTTTGTATTCATTATACAAGCGTTGCCTTTCGTAATTATCATTATAAAGCCATAAATATGCATAAATTTGACTTAAGATTTTGGCCAAGCTGGGTTGCCTGGCTCCTGTGCTTACCCCTACGTCCCCGATTGTTCGGCTAGGCTGTAAAGGGAGCACCTCTGTGATTTTTACTACAGGGTCATCCGGGTTAGTACCTCAGACTGGGTGAAGCCGAAAGCTAGCGATCTTAAAGGATATAATTGGTCGGCAACGACGGAAGTGAAAATTTAGGTTCGCTAAAGACCACATAGTTCGGGAACTGTCCCCAAACTAAATCCTCAATATTTTTCTCCCGTATTGATCGGAGGTGAGGTTTCATGATCATGGTCGGCATGACAACCCAAAGAAAAAAACCGATAGCGGGACTATTTTCTTTGGAAGACATTCCTTACATTAAATAGTAATATAACATATCTCTCCGCGTACTTTGTTTATAAAACCATATGGCCGGATTGCCTTGTTTGCTGTAAACCTTTGCCCTTGTAAAGGATTTATAAAGTAGGACAAACACTCCCCGGCTACTGGCCGAGGAGGTTGAAGCCGATGGTCGGTCAACAAGGTGTTGTACAATGCAGATCCGAGCATTAATGATGTAAAGTACTTGGATACATAGAATCATTACACATAAAAATTACGACTAAAATCCATTTACTGCAATCCATCTTTTAAACCCCTTGGGGCCTACCTTGGCGAGCTCGGATTTCGACCAGCTCTAAGCTCCTTTAAGAGATCTTTATTCTCTTTCCGAGAAGTTTGTGTTAAACGCAACAAAATTTTCTGTCAAACGGATATCGATCTTTAATTCGGACACCCGTGCCCACATTAAGGCACAGGGGCTACTGGGCTTCGCGCTCATATTGTAGGGGCACATCGATCCCCTGATCTGGTGTTGCCGCCCGACCAGTGGCTCGGGGGCTATCGCATTGCCTATTCAATGCAAAAAATTCAAAGTGCTCAGTGTTCGACATGACCGAACTATGGACAAGCGCGTCTTCGGACAACAATAAGTACCATCTGGGACTTATCCGGCATCAAGCTAATATATCATAGCGATTTCTCACGACCCTCTCTCAAGGGCCCGTTCGCCGATCATTATTACCTCTAAAATATTGCACTGCGTTTCTATTCCTATGTATGCTGCCAAGCTAGGAGTTGATCCTCAGGCCGATTTTGGCAAAACGACCTGAGTCTCAGGGGCTACTAGGATCAGCAGTTTCATGTTTTTCTTCAGGGGCATCTCGGGTTTTAGACCGATACACACCTTGAGGGCTACTGGTTATACATATTGACAGCAAATAAATTTACACGCATCGGAAATAAAATCCGCAGACAATCAGCCCATGACCGAGGTGCTGAACCACCTCTAAAGCATTTCAAGATATAGCTCGGATGCAAGTGGCTGGCTCCATAGAGGGCATTTCTGGCATTAAGCTCGGCTAAACTCATTCAGCTTTTTTGAACCAAGGTGATCTATGACACCTCAGATACAGTCCGGCATTGGAGCTCGGATACAGTCCGGCGTTGGTGCTCGGCTACAAAAGATGCCTCGAATGCAGTCCGGCGTTGGAGCTCGGATGCAAGAGGACACCGCCGGACGGGAACAATTTCAAACCCAAGGTGTGGCATAAAAAATAACAAGGCATTGATAAAGGCCGAGAACTTAAAGGGGCTCCTCGGATACCCGACGTGTAAACTCTTCGGATTCACTTCAGCGATCCTCAAGATCAAAGATGAGAAGATTTGTTGAACCAGTTTTCAAGACCGATGACCGAAGATGAAGAACAGTTCGGAACAATCGAGGAGCGTCCCCAACTTGAAGACCGGTTCAGGGGGCTACTGACGGTGTCCTGGACTAAGGGGTACTCACCACGTCGTCTCCCAATCAGTGGGATTGGGCCGAGGACCCCCATGGTCGTTTACTCATGGGCCAGTTCGGACAGCAGATGCATACACGAGGAAGACTCCATAAGACTTGGTGATCAAGACAAGGACTCCTCTCCCCCGACGTATTCGACTATGACTCTTGTTATCCTAGGCCTCTGGTACATTATATAAGCCGAGGTCGGGCTAGTCGATAGGGATATGCTAGATCATTATGGCATTATTCGTCATACCCTCAGGTTTAGACCACAACATACGATCTCGAGGTAGATCAACTCTTGTAACCCCTATACTCATTAAAGTCAATCAAGCAGCATGTAGGGTATTATCTCTTTGAGAGATCCCAAGCTGGGTAAAATCCTGTGTCCATGTTACCGTCGATCCTAAGACACACAGCTTGGGACCCCCTACCAGAGATCTGCCGGTTTTGACACCGACAGCGCCGTTGCCGGGGAGGTGAGTGCATGAAGGTATATCTTTAGATTTTGCAATCGAATCTTTTAGTTTCTTATTTTATCACTAGTTTGGTTTATAAAAGAAAACTACATAAAAATGGAATTGAGGTTGCACCATATTATTGTTCATCTTTATAATGTGTTTCTTGAAAATGATGGTTCGGAAAATTGTGCTCAATTATTAGAAGAAGTCAATAAAATGTTTGGCACAAAATATTTGAATGATGAGCATGATTGCAATGTTGTTAGTATCAATTCTTTGAATATCCATGATGCTAATGATATGCAAAGCCATAAGCTTGGGGATGCTATGTTTGATGATTATGATATTTTTTGTCCCGCAAGTTTTGATGAGAAAAATCATTATGATGATAGCATGCCTCATATTTATGATGATTATAATGATGAAAGTGGATTTGGAGAGGTCATGACTTTATTTAGTGATTAATCCACCATTTTGGATGAGGATTCAATTTGACTATGATAACAAAGTTGCTATCTATGATGATTATGGTGATGACATGTATGCTATAAAGAATAATGATAACCATGGAACTTGTCATCATGATTTTAGTTTTCACTCCCATGATAGTTATTTTGTTGAGTTTGCTCCCACTACTATTGATGAGAATATTTGCTTATGTGGAGAGTTAACAAAATTTCTATGCTTGTGGATCATGAAAATAATGCTTTATGTGATAGTTATATTCTTGAATTCATTCATGATGCTACTGAAAATTATTATGAGGGAGGAACATATGCTTGTAGGAATTGCAATAATATTAAGTTTCCTCTCTTTGTGTTGAAAATTTTGAAGTTGCACTTGTTTTGCCTTCCTATGCTAGTTGATTCTTGTTCCTATAAATTATTTGCTCACAAAATCCCTATGCATAGGAAGTGGGTTAGACTTAAATGTTCTAGTCACATGCTTCATGATGCTCTCTTTATGATTCAATTCTTACTTTTTATGCGAGCATCATTGAAATCATCATGCCTAGCTAAAAGGCATTAAAGGAAAGCGCTTGTTGAGAGACAACCCAACATTTACCCTTACTTTTTTTTGTGTTCACATGATTAAGTTCCTGTAGTAATCATGTTTTATTGCTTTTGTTTCAATAAAGTGCCAAGTAAAGCCTTTGGGATAGTGTGGATGATAGTTGACTTGAATCTGTGCAAAAATAGAAACTTTTGCGCTCAGTCCAGGAAATTTGAAAATTTACTGAAACGTGTTTTTGATCTGAATTTTTACAGGTGATAGATATACAAATTCTCTACGTTGTCCTAATTTTTCAGAATTTTTGGAGTAGCAGAAGTATGGTTGAAGTACAGATTACTACAGACTGTTTTGTTTTTGACAGATTCTGTTTTCAATGCATAGTTTGCTTGTTTCCTAGTTTCTATGGCTTATATTGCTCAATATAAATTTTGGAAATGATATGCTACAGTAGGCATTCTGTGGAAACAATTATGAATCTTTTCTTTGACAGTACCAAAAGTGAAATGGTTTGCTCTTTATTATACTAACCTATCTCACGAAGTTCCGTTAAGTTTTGTGTGATTGAAGTTTTCAAGTTTTGGGTGAGATGTCGATATGAGGAGAATAAGGAGTGACAAGACCCTAAGCTTGGGGATGCCCAAGGCACCCCAAGGTAATATTCAAGGAAGATCCAAGCAACTAAGCTTGGGGATGCCCCGGAAGGCATCCCCTCTTTCGTCTCCAACATTATCGGTAACCTCACATGGAGCTATGTTTTCATTCGTCACATGATATGTATTTTACTTGGAGCGTCATTTTATTTTGCTAGGATTTGCTTTCTGTTATTTATAATAATATTTTGCATCTTTATTTTCAATAAAAATGTCAAGAATAGCCTTTGCCATGCTTATTTTGCAAGTCTACATGTTGCTGTTTCAAAATAGAAAGATTACCGTTGTTGCAAGAATTCCCTAGAAAAGTCAGAATATGCTAAAATGTTGATTTTTTTGCATAATAAGCTCTGATAAATTTTCTACAGTGTGGTAAATTTTCAGAATTTTTGGAGTTAGGGAAGTATGATGAGTCTTGCATTCACAGACTGTACTGTTTTGGCAGATTGCTGTTATGTTTGCATATGTTTGCTTGTTTAATGATTCTATTCGAGGATAGGAGTATTAAATATGCAGAGACATTTAGTATGCAATGTTGAATAATAATTTTAGTGATTTGCTACAGTAGAGAATGATAAGGTTTTTGCATTGATTTATACTATCTTATCTCACGAGTTCTTGTTGAGTTTTGTGTGGATGAAGTTTTTCAGATTTAGGGAAACCGTGATATAAAAGGAATTGAGAAGACACAAAAGCTCAAGCTTGGGGATTCCCAAGGCACCCCGAGATAATATTTCAAGAAGTCGCAAGCATCTAAGCTTGGGGATGCCCCCCTGTAGGCATCCCACCTTTTTTCACCAACAATTATCGGTTAGTATCGGTTGATCCTAAGTTTTTACTTCTTCA
The DNA here is from genome assembly GCF_018294505.1 of Triticum aestivum. Lineage (NCBI taxonomy): Eukaryota > Viridiplantae > Streptophyta > Magnoliopsida > Poales > Poaceae > Triticum > Triticum aestivum. The sequence continues at coordinate 591,635,890 of NC_057799.1, read as the reverse complement.
CATGATGTGTGCTATCCTTGGAATGTCATTTTATTTAGTTTTTCTTGCTGTTTTAATTAAATACTTAGAACTGAAAGTTTTTAAATAAAATAGAGTCCTCAAATAGTTGCTAGAGAGGCTCGGTAAGCGGCACTCACATCTTGTCAACGAAGCTCTTTTCTATGGAATTGCTCTAGTGCTTCACTTGAGCACGGTGTGCTTTAGTATTTTTGAAGAAATTCTCTCTTGCATCACTTAAATTAATTTGAGAGAAAGAAATATTATGCTCATGATCTTCACTTATATTTGTTTGAGCTTATCAAAAGCAACATATGAAAATTAGTTCCAAAGTGATAGATATCCAAGAAGGATATAATAAAAACTTTCATGAAGATCATTGGAAAAAATAAACTTGATTCCTTGTAATAGTTTTGAGATATGATGATGTGATATGTGAGTCATGTTGATGAGTAATTATGCTTTAGTAAGAATATTGGTGTTAAGGTTTGTGATTCCCTATGCAAGCACGAAAGTCAATAGTCATGCAATGAAATTACATCCTACTTATGGTGCATTATTCGGTGTTAATTATGCTTAATGCTTGCTTATGAGATTATTTGTTTCTTGGTTGGTCGCTTCTCAATATTTTGCTAGCCTTCATTTTGCACTAAGGATGATCACTACTTGTGCATCCAAAATCCTTTAAACCAGTTTTGCCACATGAGTCCACTATATCTACCTATATGCGGTATTCTTTTGCCGTTCTAAGAAAAATTGTATGTGCCATCTCTAATTTTCAAAATAAAATTGTCTTTTGTGTGCTCGTACCGCTCGCGAGGCGGTGAGGGGTGGCCGATATTTTCCATGCTACATGTGTTATTCTCACGATGAGTGTTTATTCACTTGTCATTGCACGAGAGTAAGGAAAAGGTATTAGGGATGCCCAGTCCCAAAATGAAAAATGAATTTACTTTATGTTGTCAAATAATAAATTCCTTGGAAAGTGTTGGTATGGAGGGCACCCGTGGATACGGTTAGCCACGGAAAGTGAAAGTATGGTGGAAAAAGGAATAAACTTCATTTTCTGTTTGGGAACCGCCTATGATATATCTAGCATGGAAAGTGTTGGGAGCTCTAAGTCGTTTTTGTTGGTGGGAAAAGCACACCTCCGAAAATGTTTTTATCTCTAAGTTTGTCGCTTTGAGCTCTGGCACCTCTGAAATCCCTACTTCCCTCTACGAAGGGCCTTTCTTTTACTTTATGCAAATTTTAACTTGGGTCTCCATCTTCTCTTATAAAGCACCAACTAGGGGGCACTATGATCGTACTTGAGCATTGGGTGTAGTTAATATGCGAGTGTGTTTCATGAATGGATCAAAGATTGAGCACGATGGGCTAGGGATAACTTATTTTAGCGTTGATATTTTGAAAGACATGATTACTTGTTGATATGCTTGAGTATTTAAGTCTCATGTCAAAACTAGACTATTGCTTTGAACCATATAAAAGTCCAAATGTCCATGCTATAAAGAAAAGAATATGAGAAGACATGTTAGGCAGCATTCCACATAAAAAATTCTATTTTTATCATTTACCTACTCAAGGACGAGCAGGAATTAAGCTTGGGGATGCTGATACGTCTCCAACGTATCTATAATTTTTGATTGTTCCATGCTGTTATATTATCATTCTTGGATGTTTTACAAGCATTTTACAAGCATTTTATATCATTTTTTCGGACTAACATATTGACATAGTGCCAAGTGCCAGTTGCAGTTTTCTACATGTTTTTTACATCACAGGAAATCAATACCAAACGGAGTCCAAACACTGCGAAACTTTTTGGAGAATTTTTATGGACCAGAACACCCAGGATGGGCCAGAGCAGCACCTGGGGAGTGCCCCGAGGCGGGCACAACCAACCAGGGAGCGCCTGGGCCCCCAGGCGCGCCCAGGTGGGTTGTGCCCACCTCGGTGGCCTCCCGCACCCCCTCTTCGCCCTATAAATTCACAAATATTCCAAAATCCTTCAGGGCAGCGCTAGATCAGAAGTTCCGCAGCCGCAAGGCTCTGTAGCCACCGAAAACCAATCTAGACCCGTTCCGGCACCCTACCGGAGGGGGGAATCATCTCCATTGGCCATCTTCATCATCCCGGTGGCCACCACGATGAGGAGGGAGTAGTCCACCCTCGGGGCTGAGGGTTTGTACCAGTAGCTATGTGTTTAATCTCTCTGTCTCTCGTGTTCTTGAGATGGTACGATCTTGATGTAATGCGGGCTTTGTTAATATAGTCAGATCATATGGTGTTTTCCCCTCTCTATCTTGTGATGAATTGAGTTTTCCCTTTGAGATTTCGTTTTATCAGATTGAATACTTTTATGGATTTGAGAACACTTGATATATGTCGTGCAATTGAACACTCGTGGTGACAATGGGGTATCGTATTGATTCACTTGATATATGTTTTGGCACTCAACTCGCGGATTCCCGAGGTGACATTGGGGTAATCTATGCATAGGGGTTGATGCACGTTCTTGTCTTTGTTTCTCCAGTAGAAAATCTTGGGGCACTCTTTGAAGTTCTTCGTGTTGGATTGAGTATTATGAATATGAATTTGCTTTGGTGTTATTTTAGTACGAACTCTAGGATAGATCCAATGGAAAGAATAGCTTTATGTTGTTTTATTACGAACTCTTGAATAGATCGAACAGAAAGAATAGCTTTGAGGTGGTTTCGTACCCTACAAACAATTTATTCTTATGTTCTCCGCTAGATAGGAACCTTGGAGTGATTCTTCATCGCACTTTGAGGGATGGTTATATGATCCAATTATAGCATTGTTGGGAGATTGCACTAGCGAAAGTACGGACCCTAGGCCATATTTCTAAGCATTCCAATACCGTTTTTGTGCGCATTTACTATTTGCTACTTTGCTGTTTTTATTTATTTAGATTATAAAAATATATTTCTACCATCAATATTACACTTTTATCACCATCTCTTCGCCGAACTAGTGCACCTATACAATTTGCCATTGTATTGGGTGTGTTTGGGACACAAGAGATTTCTTGTATTTGGTTGCAGGGTTGTTTGAGAGAGACCATCTTCATCCTACGCCTCCCACGGATTGATAAACCTTAGGTCATCCACTTGAGGGAAAATTGCTACTGTCCTACAAAACTATGCGCTTGGAGGCCCAACACGAGTCTACAAGAATAAAGTTGCGTAGTAGACATCAACACCCCTCTGTTGAGGGGCGTTTGTTGGGCGGTTGTGGACTGGTAGTTCTCGGGTGACTCTAGGCTACCGGTACTTCCACCGGTTGTAATGCTTGGTGCACTTCTGCAGGGTATCCTGCAAATCCCCGTTGTACCGGTGGTTGAAGCGGTTGTACTATTGTAGTGTAAAAACTGCTGTAACGGTTCGATTTGGGAGGCACTGTATAAGTAGGTGGTTCTTCCACCTACCATTTTACTCGTGCATCTCTCTCCCTCTCATCCATTAATGACCTACAAGCTATCTTGCCCGACCTCTCTCTCTCTCTCTCTAGCCACTCAAACTTGTTAATGTGCTAGGGATAGAAGGAGGAGACCTAGATCTACACTTCCACCAAAGGAAATTTGATTCCACCATACTTTCTTGTGTGGATTTTGTAACTCTTGGGTGTTTGGGCACCCTAGACGAAAGAGGTCACCTCGGAGCCACATTCCATTCTGGTGAATCTTCGTGGTGGTGTTGGGAGCCTCCAATTAAGTTGTGGAGAGAGCCCAAACCTTGTTTGTAAAGGTCTGGTTGGCGCCTTCCAGGGTGCCACTAGTGGAATCACAACATCTTGCATTGTGCGAGGGCGCGAGGAGAATACTAGTGGAATCACAATATATTGCATTGCTTCTTGAGGAGCATTATGCCTCCACACCGCTTCAACGGAGACGTACTACCCCAGAAAGGGAAGGAACTTCAGTAACACATCCTCATCTTCACCGACTCCACTTGTGGTTATTTCTTACTTTTACTTTGTGAAAGCTATTACTGTGTTGTATCCTTTGCTTGCTTGTGTTGGTGTTGTTGTTAGCATCATATAGGTTGTTCACCTAGTTGCATATCTAGACAACCTATTTGTTGCTAAACCTAATTTATTAAGAAAAGCTAAAAATTGGTAGTTGCCTATTCACCCCCACCTCTAGTCAACCATATCGATCCTTTCAATTGGTACCAAAGCCTCATCTCTTTTTAAGGGCTTTACCGCCTAAAGATTATGGTTGCCGATGGGCCAAGGGCGGATGAGTTACCCATGGCCGAGGCGACGGCCACGGTCACACGAGAGGGGTTAAATGAAGCTATTGCTTCACTTAAATCCTCTATGACGACTAAGGTCAAATCCTTGTTTAAAGATTTCCTCGATGGTCTCAAACTTTCTACCGATCCGTTGCAAGTGGTTAAACCAACTACCTCATAGTTGGATGCCAACTCCGCAAGAAGGGGGCTAATAGCGATAAGGCTACCTTGCCCCAAGGAAAGAACGGGTTGGGAATCCACTGCTAATATATAGGTGTGAATTCCTTTTTCTCGTACATATTCCATCCTCCTATCATGTGGTTTCCTTACTTCAAAATAATGTTTGTCTTTATCTTGCATCAATGAGTTATGCAGAGCCAATTTTATTCCTTTTCTTGTGGGTTTGACTTGAGAAGGCAATATCAAAAAAGAGGAAGGAAAATATTAAGTTAGGGAATGTAGGTGGTCCTCCGGACCAACGCAAACATATGCTCTCTAGATTTTTCACTGCTACTGCTACTGCAGTTGAAGTTCCAAGTCTATATGATGAGTCCATCTCCCCTACCCCACCATCGCAGGTGCTTGCTCTAACTTGACAGTGTGATAATTAGTTGCATGTTACATATGGTAACTAGCTTGTATTTCTTCTAATTTGATTAAATTTCATATGCCGAGTTTATACGTTATACATGTGAATATGACATGCCTTTCTGTTTCTAGAAAACACTGCATCTATCTATCACACCATGTTCTTACATCAAAGTACTGTTATTGTGTATCCTGCATCAATCACTTATGATGACACGCATTTAACTTGCTAGTGTGATATTGGTTGCATCTTGCATTGATTTCTAGCTTGTATTGCTTCTAAGTTTTTGAAATGCCACTTATAACGAGACACTTTTAACTAGGCAGAGTGATATTGGTTCCATCTTTCATATGATGTCTAACTTGCATTGCTTCTAGTTTCTTGCAATCCCTTATGCTTAGTTTACACATCATAGGTGTGAATATGTCATGTCATGCCATCCTATTTTTCGTACATATTCCATCCTCCTCATATGTTTGTCTTACTTCGAAGTATTGTACGTCTGTATCATGCATCAATAAGTTTTGAAGAGTAATGTATTCTTTTGTCTTGTGGGTACGACTTGACATTGCAAAGTAAAAAAGAGTAAGAAAAGAGTATGGTAGGGGATGATGTTAGTCATGAGGAGCAACGGAAAAGGAGCGTCCCTTGATATTCTACCGGTACTTAATAGCGTAGTAGAAGATGGAAGTCCACTGGCTAAATTTACAAACACGGTATCCACTCCTCCACTAGATGCAACACCATTAGACAAAGCACGAACCAAACGAACAGTTGCCACTAAACAAGCAAAGATAGCCCTAGTGGCTGCAACACCTCCTTCCACGATATTGACATCTCAACGAGTTACTCGTTCGAATGATCCGCAAGTGGTTGTTCCCAAGCTGCCTTCCCACATAACACTACTTCCGAAGCACTGCTAACACTACTCGACTTGACAAGATCAGATAAACCTCATGAGCATCAACACCAAGAAGCTACGTGACTGAGTCAAGTTGCAGTTGCATGCTCCTTTATATGTACTCTCATAGTTTGATGTGCACTAACACTTTCTATATTCGTTGTTGAATTAGCACCTCGGCGCAAGAGGAAACAAACATCAGGGATAATGCTTGATAGGTTAACAAAACCTAAAGGAGGAAGAATGGAGATCCATTTTAAGGCAGGTCTAAAAAGACCATGTGATGCTACAGAGTCAGCCAAGTTAGTATCAGAGGCAACCGGTGTCGTTAGATGTCATGCACGTATCCCCCCAACGTGGATCCAATACAGGAATGACAAAGACGAAACCAGTTTAACACCTTCATTGACCATTTATCCATGAGTAATGTTATTCATCACAATTTGTAATATTGTCTTACTCTGTCCCATACTTTCTAGCTTGCTCCTAATGAGGCTTCCATTCTTTTTTCAACAGATGAGGTTCAAGTTGGATCCGAAATATGATGCAACCGAACAAGCATGCACTCATATTTTTCAGTTTGCTCTGCGACAATATCGGTATAACCTTAGAAAAACTCACTTTGAAGGCAAGGCTAACAATGAAATTGCCCAAACATCTCCAGTTGTCGTGGAATTGTCACGATAGATGTCCTAGTGAGAGGACTTAGTCGTGCGGCCAACACATCTATGTATTAGCTTGAGAGGGGTTGATCGGAATCGAGAGATGCGACACAAGACAAGGGTTTAGACAGCCTCAGGCCCCGGGAAACATCATCTGGTAACAACCCTACATGCTGTTTGTGGCTAGGTCTCATTATGCTCATCAGGGAGTCACCGCATAAGTCGGCTGCCCTTTAGTTGTGTCTAGCCTTAGCGATTATTTCCTCTTGCTTCTCCTCTCCCTCTTTGGGGAGCCCTGCCCCTCCTTATATAAGTTGAAGGGGCGGGTTACATGTGGAGTCCTATTAGGATTAGGACTAGTCTACCTTCTAATACCAAACCGGATACAAGTCCGGGTCTTAACTCCTTGTAAGGTAAATATTCTTCACGCCTTTCCTCTTAAACCGGCCCACCATTAATATAAACCGGCCTTCTGGGCCTTGGGCCTTGTCATCCGTCTGTACCGCCCGCCGGGTTACCAGTGAGTCATAATGTTCAGGTAGGTTGCTTGTAAACCGTCTGGTCAGGGCGGGTCGCCAGTGAATCGCCAAGTGTCAACCGGGTCTCAAGTAAACCGCCAAGTCCGGCTAGGTTATACTTTCGGCCGGGTTACGCCGCAGGGTATATCCCCGACATTAGCCGCCAGTTTAATTTGGATTTATCCATGTTAAACTTATCTGCAACATAAACACAAGAACAAATTTGGCGGGTTGTGCTCCGGGTTAAATATTCTTATAAACCGACACTTGATCATCCTTAAATCCTTGTCATTTCTTCCTTCTAAAAAATCCGAGTCAATAGACTAGCTTCATAATCAATTTGCTGACATTGATCTATTGTAGAGAAATATTGTAAGAAATAATCCACTTGAATCGGTTTCCAAAGCACCGGCTTAAAAAATATTGGTCTTGAAATACTTATCTGACTTTCAGCCGGCTTGAAGATGTAAAACTTGCTGGTTTATCATTACCAAAATTGCCGGGTTATAAAACAGACGATGCCGGGTCATAATTGTTGTTGACACCGGGTCATGCAATTGATCTTCCTGATTGATTTACTCAAAACTGATAATTTGAAGACGTTCCTCCTTTATATGCATAATACCTCCACACATGTAGCCCCCAAGTGCTGGGTTGTCATGCTTGCAACAACCTGGGACTTGTAATTTCCTGATGCTAAAAAAACTTCAACTAGTGTAGCCCCCAAGGGCCGGGTCATTATGCAATAATGAGCAGGGACTTTATAAATATGATCATGTAAATTTGAACAGCAATGTGTAGCCCCCAAGGGCCGGCTTAGTAAGATAATATTGAGCTGGGACTTTATATATACTTCATTGAAAATAACATCATATGATGTAACCCCCATCATGGGGCTTGAACCCACGTCCACAAGGTTAAGAGGTTTGTGCTTTACCAACCGAACAATGGACCCTTCGAAATAATGGATTTCACTTTTGTACCTTGAATTTTTGACAGAATCAATTGGTAGCCCCCAAGGGCCGGCTCATTATGATATGATGAGCCGGGTCTTCAATAAGGCTAAAAAATGACTTTGCATTAGCCCCGAAGTGTCATGGTGCATGCTTGCAGCAACATGAGACTTGCATATTTGATGTAATCTCAACTTGAATAATGTAGCCCCCAAGTGCTGGGTCGTAAGCCTGCAGCGACTTGGGACTATTCCTTCCATTTGTAGAGTAGATAATATCCATTGCGCTGAAGCGACTTTGAAAACCTCAATTATAATATTGGTTATTGATAACCATAATAAAAATCCAGCCATGTTGGCTATTAAAGATTTGAATAATATACTCAATGATTTATAAGCGCATGATTCCAATGCCACAATCCAAATATATACTGGCGACTTATAGTCCAAAGCCAGGCCGGGTTAATAAACACCGAATAATTTATCATCATAAAGCATTATAAAACTAAAAAGGCAAGAAGGATTTAAATAATCATAATTGTGGTATTGCACCGATCAAGAGGGTTTAAGCCTTGATTCGAATACGACCAAAGCCCCCAAGTGATTTCCCTGGTGGCCTTATGCCTATCAAGAGGTGTAGCTATGGTTCGAATGCGACCAAGCCCCCAAGTGATTTCCCTGATGATTTCCCTGGTGGCCATATGCCTATCAAGAGGTGTAGCTATGGTTTGAATACGACCAAGCCCCCAAGTGATTTCCCTGATGATTTCCCTGGTGGCCATATGCCTATCAAGAGGTGTAGCTATGGTTCGAGTACGGCCAAGCCCCCAAGTGATTTCCCTGGTGGCCTTATGCCTATCAAGAGGTGTAGCTATGGTTCGAATACGACCAAGCCCCCAAGTGACATTGTGAGCTGTGCTCAAGGGGCACCTATGTTTGAGCTGTGCTTTTGCAACAGACTCTCTTTGGCCCCTTCAATTTTTCCTGAGAACTCGAACTTGCGAGAGATTATTCTTTTGAGCCGGAAATTCTTAAACCGGATATTGAGAGCTTCAAAGCTTTGTGGGAGACAGCTTTCCCTTGAGCCGGATTTTAAACCGGAATCCTTCTTTTTAAGCCGGAAATTTTCTGACGGCCTTTAAATTTGCACCAATATGGCGGTTTAGGGTCCTGCATTAGATAACTTTGCAAGCCGGAGTAATCGCTCTTCTAAAGAAAGCAATATATAATAAAAATATACTGGACGGATTTCACCTGATATGTTAGGCCAGTATTTTTCCGCCGCGGAGTTGATGATCAGTTGATCACCATGGTGAAGCGGCGCGGTAAACCGTGCGAACGGGCAAGTGAGCCGCACTGTGTTGATATACACAGAACCGCGGAGGCGGATGGAAAAAACAACCGCAACATTAGAGGCAGTATGGACGCGGGCGAGTTGCTACCGCTCTTGCAGTGACCAAATGTCCTGCATAAATAATATCATAAACTAGAGTAATTGTTCTCAAAAAGGAAAAAGTTGATACATGCTATTTAAAATAGTCTGGACAGATATCACCTGATGTATCTGGACCTTATGATCCTCATCGGTGTCCGTTAGCCAACCCGACACGTTGAATAGGCCGGACCGTAGGACGGACAGTAAAACGACCGCAGATTCACAGGCAGCACAGACACATGAGTCAGTCGTAGTGTTGTAAGCTGGCGCGGACGAGCGAGTCTATCGTAGGCGCGGTAAACCGTATGGATGGGCGAGTTGATGTAGACCGGGCCACAGGAGCGGCGTCTTGCGCACGTCCATTGAGCAATAATCAAGCGTGATCCCAGCGAGCTGATATAAACCGGGCCGCAAGGGCGACGTCTTGCGCACGCCGATTGGGCATCATGGTGCAGTATAATTTCACCTGTGTAGTGGGTAATTTAACCTGCACATATAGAAATAAGGGTCTTTTACATCTGTCTCCCTAACTCGAACCCACTACTCACATTTGCCCCTAATTCGAAAGCCTGCTCAAAAATGCCCCTCCGTCGTTATGTGCACTTATGGAAATACCCTTCTGTGCCGTTACCGTCGGGTCAAAGGCCTTTGACCGTGAACGGGACGTTTTCTGGACATTTCTACCCCTCCCTCCATGTGTCACTTACTGGTGGGACCCACTCTCAAAAAATAAAATGGAAAAACCCTTTCTCTCACCCCTCTCTCTCTCACACACACTTACATGTGGGGCCCCTCATCCATAGAAAAAAACAAAACTCTCTCTCACCCCCCTCTCTCTGTCTCTCTCCCTGCCGAACGACGGCCCGACGGCCGCTACCTCTCAACTCCGATGAGAGTGCCGAATGGGCGCCGCCTTGGCCGCTGGCCTCCCCTGACGCTGCAATCCTCTCTTTCTTGTTCTCTCTCTGCCCCTTGCCTTCGTTCCTGTCCCGCCCTCTAGCCCTGTCACGCAAGCACTCCAGAGAGCGCCCCGTCGCCGGCGTCTATCAAGTACATGGCCAACGGCAACCCGAAGCGCTGCCACCTCGCCAGGAATCTCATACGCCATGACCTCATCCTAACATCCTATGATTTTGACCAGAGACGTCCAGGACAGAGCACCACAACACATCTACCCCACCGCCTAGCTCGGACCGCCGCCTTCGATTCGACGCCGTTCAAGCACGTGAGCCGCTCCCAGTGGCTCCTATGGCATCCTGATGTACCAAAGAAGACCTGGGAGTCCTCCATAGCAAGCTCCATGGCCTCGGGCCATCTTCCCCATGAGATCTGAGCTCTGTCATGGCCGCCGTCGTCGAAGCCGTTGCTCCAGTCTTCCCCGAACCCCAGCGGCGTCGCCATCATGCTCCTTAATGGCACACGGACGGTTTCCGTCTCCCTCCCCCTCGCATGGTAGCTGCCGCACTTGCCCCGCCCGGAGCCGCCGCGAGAATGGTCGCCACCGTTCGCTCCAGCAACCATATGGTCCGAAGAGCACATCACTGGACGCGGTTGAGCAAGGGCTATCGCCTTGTTCCCTCGGCTGGCCTCCTCGCAGCCTCCCAGCGTGCCTCCGCCGTGGGATTTGGTCGCCGCCGGCAACCATCGGACTAGTTTGAATAGTCATGTTCTTTTTTCTTTTTTTTTTCAAGATCGGCCCCACATGTAAGTGTGGGTGACAAAGAGGGTGAGAGAAAGTGTTTTTTTGTTTTATTTTTTAAGAGTGGGACCCACTACTAAGTGGCACATGGACATAGGGGCAAAATTGTTAAAGAAACAGCTAGATAACAGTCAAACAGCTTTGACTGGACGGAAACGGCACGGAGGGGCATTTCTATAAGTGCAACTAACGGCGGAGGGGCAAATTTGAGCAGGCTTTTGAATTAGGGGTATATCTGATTAGGTGGTTTGAGTTAGGGACATAAATGCAAATGGCCCTAGAAATAATACAGGGGCGAGTAATCATGCTCGGATGAATCAAATATGTTTGCATAAAAGAACTAGGACATATATCACCTGATAAATTTTTTGGGTAATAGATGATCCGTTCAACACAGCAGAGGCGGTTCAGGCAAACCGACAACTTGATATAACCCGGGCGGCTCAACATAGCAGAGGCGGCTCAACACGGCCCTGGCGGCTCAAAACGATAGCGAAACGGAGGCATCAGTGTGGCGGTGGCTCAAAAACTGCAGCAGCGGCGTGTTTGAGACGGCGGAGGCGGTGACTTGAACAGCTTGAAATGACGCGGGTCGATCCGGGGCAGGCGGCGGAGGTGGCTCACAGCAGGCGAGGCGGGTCACAGCAAGGCCCAATTCGGGCGGCTTTAAGGCAGAGCAGCGGCCTGGAGGGCGCCAGCATGGCGGTCCAAGGCAAAACGGAGCAGCACGAGGCAGATCTGTAGAGGCAGAGACCGCTGCCTACTTCCGAGTCGTGGTTTTCCTTCCCTAAATTTTTTTGAATGTCCAAAGCATAGACTGGCCTTTCCCTCATACACAGATATCCAAGTTTGAATCACCTCTGCTCCAGACTAGACCGGCTAATTAAGCGGCTATCTGATTTGTTTTTGTCTTGTTGGACATGCACCAACACTGAGTAGAATTCAGATATGATAGCTGATCCGAACGCAAAGTACTCCTTCCTTTTTTCTTATGTGATGATAAACTTTTGTAGTATTCCCTCTGGTCCACGCACACGCACAGTCCTTGGGTGCTACCGTAGCACTACTTCTGTTGGCCTCATCTTTGAACAAAGCAGAAATACTAGTATTGTGTAATACCTTCGTAAGCTTCTTCATCTTCAACACGGAGCCGTCAAACCTGTCGGACTCGGCGGGACTTCGGCGACTTGTATCTCGTATCGATTGATTTCGGATACGAGACTTCGACTTGCAGCGGCAGCGAAAATTAACCCGGCCTTGACGGATCATCTGGTCGTGTGCGCTATCGCCTAGACGCAACCCTAAATTTCCCTTGATCTTAAATCTTGTATATGTCGCTTTGACTGTTCGTCGGACGTCTTCTGCGCCGGCTCTTTTTCACCCAATAGCCTGCGAACTTCTCAATCCCTGAGATAGATCCCTCCAAGAACTTAACACCACCGTGCGCGAGTCCCACGGTGGGCGCCAACTGTCGTGGAATTGTCACGATAGATGTCCTAGTGAGAGGACTTAGTCGTGAGGCCAACGCATCTATGTAGTAGCTTGAGAGGGGTTGATTGGAATCGAGAGACGCGACACAAGACAAGGGTTTAGACAGCTTCGGGCCCCGGGAAACATCATCCGGTAACAACCCTACATGCTGTTTGTGGCTAGCTCTCATTATGCTCATCAGGGAGTCGCCGCATAAGCCGGCTCCCCTTTAGTTGTGTCTAGCCTTAGCGATTATTTCCTCTTGCTTCTCCTCTCCCTCTTTGGGGAGCCCTGCCCTTCCTTATATAAGTTGAAGGGGCGGGTTACATGTGGAGTCCTATTAGGATTAGGACTAGTCTACCTTCTAATACAAACCGGATACAAGTCCGGGTCTTAACTCCTTGTAAGGTAAATATTCTTCATGCCTTTCCTCTTAAACCGGCCCACCATTAATATAAACCGGCCTTCTGGGCCTTGGGCCTTGTCATCCGTCTGTCCCGCCCGCCGGGTTACCAGTGAGTCATAATGTTCAGGTAGGTTGCTTGTAAACCGTCTGGTCAGGGCAGGTCGCCAGTGAATCGCCAAGTGTCAACCGGGTCTCAAGTAAACCGCCAAGTCCGGCTGGGTTATACTTCAGGCAGGTTGCTTGTAAACCGTCTGGTCAGGGCGGGTCGCCAGTGAATATATTATGGACGAAGACAGAACGACCCTTCTTAAACACTGCTCTAATCCAAAGTATCATGTACTATATATGTATGTGATCATATCACATATTGAACTTGTATTTGCGCATGTGCCTTATAAGTCTATCTTCTTCTAGGATAACTATTTGAAGAACAAGACCAACAATCCTAAAGTGAAAATCCAGCAGACAACATGATCTCATACCTATATTGCACACTAGGAGGCTCTTGTAAATAGCTGGTATTTCCTCTTTTTGATGTGCCTTAGTATCATATTTATATTGACTTGTTCCAAATACAAAGGAAAGCCCGTGCAAACCAAAAAGAACCTGAGCCGAATGCAGTGTAAATCTTTAAGGATTGTCACACCAACAAGATGAAGGGCATGACTACACCAGGCCAAGACGCTGTTATAAGTCCTTGCTCCTCATGCTTTTGACTACTTGTTACTGTGATGTGTGCATTTAACTGCTTGGTTTGCAGCCGATGTCAGTTACTTTGTTCACTTTCATACATAGTTGTCTTAACATATCATTTCAACTTACACGGTCTAAAAAACATGAATGATATTCTTTTGTTCTTGATCTGTAACCTAGTTGTGATGTTCATGTGCCCACGCAATGATACAATAGCCTGCTTGTTTGATATCTGTTTGTCCGTGGTATCAATGATGTCATACTATGTTTGTCATATTTTAAACCGTGTCTCTTTATCCTTAGATGTCAATAAATATGAGGAAATAGACAATTCACTAGGCATGCTATGTGCACAAATGTTTCGGACGTGATTTTATTATGTACTTTGCATTAAAATACATGCTAATGTATTACAGTGGTTCACCAAAATAAGTTATGTATAAACACGAAAGATATTTTATTTGTTTTTGTCTCATTAATAACTTCTTATCTGGTATTACTAATCTACAAATTTAAGCTTTCAACAAGCTATGGAACAAATGATTGAACAGTCACAACCTCCTAAAGGTGACGAGGCAACCACTGGCTCATCTCGTCCATTGGATGGATGACACATGTCGCAACTTAGAGCTGACACGTGGTTCCATTGGCGAATGAGAAATTGACACGTGGAAAATCGCCATTGGTCGGGGCTATTAACGATTATTGGATCCAAAACCCTCACCCAATAGCTTAACGGCGACCAATTACGGTGGATGCCATGTGTTGCTTACCCTTAATGAAATCACTTCCATGATGCGCCATTTATCGTCATGGAAGTGGACACTTCCGTGGTGATAATTTAAGTATTATCATGGAACACTTCTACGACAGCACCTGTATGACTATCTTGATTCTGTCATAAAATCATCATGGGTATACATGCGTGACAGAAAACATGACCTACTGCGACAAACATGTATTATCACGGAAGTGTGTTTTTTTTGTATTTTCCATTCCACCCTAGCATAGGCTTGGTCTTGTATGACTTTGCTCTTTGCTAAGGTAATTCTTTTATGTGTGCATTGGTTTTGGTGTTGGTGCTATGCTTTCTAGACGAGGTCATGTGTGTATTCATTATGCTTTGTATGACATGTATTTATGCTTCACACTGCGTAAGTAAAAAATGCCCTTTATTTATCAAGAAGAAACAACAACTCTCATTTCATACAAAGCCGAGGAGCCCATCTTCGGTCACCTGCTAGCCGAAGAACATCTCTTCGGTCTGAATGGACTCTCTACATCGATGCGGTATTGGTGGCGGAAGGGTTTGCGAGAGGTGCTGAAATTTATAGAGATTATAAGCAGGACATGATGCAACTCTGTAACTAATCACCCATCACATCCTTGTACAGATGGACTCAACCGAGACTATGCAAAGTAAAGCTATGCTTGGCGTCAGTAAACATGGAATAGGATGCAGAGATGAATATAATGTTATTTGTGCTCAAGGAGGTAGAATATTGCTTTGCTTTGCTAGGAAGGAGAATGTCATCAGGCCACTCTCTCTTCATGGAGCATGCATTCCCAGAACCAGGAGTAATGGTTGGGGGGTAGAAGGCCTAGAGCCGGAGGTAATCTCCGGTTATATTTTTTGTGCCATTGTTGCCTTGTGCTGGAGTTAAATTGCTGAATGCTTAAGAGATTTTTTGTACCATTGATTTCATATTAAATTGTTGAGTGTGGATTGAAGTGGACATCCTAAATGTTGAAGATATCCGAGATACTTGTTGTGTTTCATGCACGTAGTACGGCTGTTGTAGGTTAATTGCTGAATGTTTAAGAGGTCTGAGATTGTTTTGAATTGAATTGGTTATGTTGACTATCGTTGGCATGTGTTGCCTTGTACGCTTGGAGACCCTTGTCGCCTACAATGATGGTGGATGTTGTTTACCATGTGAAGAACTTTTTTTGTCATGTGTCTTCAACTTGATATGGATGCATCCTTTTTATGTGCAAACTTACCACTAGAAATTGAAGACATCTTTTTATGTCCAAACTGACTCGACCTTTTTTTTAATGTCAAAGTAGATGATAGGTCAAGATGGAAAAACCTAAACCTGGGAAGAAACAAGCTCCATGGCCCCCGTTGCAAATTTTCCATCCAAGCTGTCCGCGGGTTCTCTCTCCCCCTTTCTCTCTCTCTCTCTCTGCCTGCGTGTGTGTATCTTCTTATTACTCACTTTACTATTACTATTTGGACTAATTAGCAGAGTCGTGGTTTCTTTTACCTGATTCTGCAGCTTAATTGTCTTTTGGCAACAGTGATCCTATAGTCATTAGAAACCACCCTCTTGTTGGGAAACGTAGCATGCAATTTCAAAAAATTTCCTACGCTCACGCAAGATCTATCTAGGAGATGCATAGCAACGAGGGGGAGAGTGTGTCTACGTACCCTTGTAGACCATAACCAGAAGCAATTGACAATGCGGTTGATGTAGTCGAACTTCTTCTAGCTCCGATTGATCAAGTACCGAACGTACGATACCTCCGAGTTTTGCACACGTTCAACTCTGTGACGTCCCTAGCCTTCTTCATCCAGCATGTTTTCGAGGTAGTAGATGAGTTCTGTCAGCACGATGGCATGGTGACGGTGATGGTGAAGTGATCCGCGCAGGGCTTCACCTAAGCACTACGAAGATATGACCGGAGGCCTAAACTGTGGAAGGGGGCGCCGCACATGGCTAACCATTGATGTTGTTTTTTCTAGGCGCCCCCTCCTCATATATATAGGTGGGAGGGAGAGGGGAGAGGCCAAGGGGCACCCCAAGTGGGGCCGAATCCCACTTGGGCTCCAGCCCTGGTTCGCCCCCCTTCCTTGTATAGGCGCCAGGGGAAGGAAGGGGGAGGTGTCGCTCCCCCTTTCCTTTCTCCCTTGAGGAGGGGAAGGAAGGAGGGACTTGCCCTCCCCCATTTCCTTTCCCTAGGGCTCGCCGGCCTAGTGGAGAGGTGCACTAGCCCCTTGTGGGCTGGTCTGTCCCTCCCTTGGCCCATTAAACCAATATCTTTGCCGGGGGGTGCCCGGAACCCCTTCCGGTGACCCTATATGTACCCGGTACCCTCCGGAACACTTCCGGTGTCCGAATATCATCGTCCTATATATCAATCTTTACCTCTCGACCATTTTGAGACTCCTCGTCATGTCTGTGATCTCATCCGGGACTCTAAACAACATTAGGTCACCAAATCACATAACTCATATAATACTATATCGCCGTCGAACGTTAAGCGTGCGGACCCTACGGGTTCGAGAACTATGTATACATGACCGAGACACCTCTCCGATCAATAACCAATAGCGGAACCTGGATGCCCATATTGGCTACTACATATTCTATGAAGATCTTTATTGGTCGAACCGTTATGACAACATACGTATTTCCCTTTGTGCATCGGTATGTTACTTGCCCGAGATTCGATCGCCGGTATCTTCATACCTAGTTCAATCTCGTTACTGGCAAGTCTCTTTACTCGTTCCGTAATACATCATCCTGCAACTAACTCATTAGTCACTTTGCTTGCAAGGCTTCTTATGATGTGTATTACCGAGAGGGCCCATAGATACCTCTCCGATACTCGGAGTGACAAATCCTAATCTCAATCTATGCCAACTAAACAAACACCTTCGGAGATACCTATAGAGCATCTTTATAATCACCCAGTTACATTGTGAAATTTGATAGCACACAAGGCATTCCACCGGTATCCGGGAGTTTCATAATCTCATAGTCGAAGGAATATGTATTTGACATGAAGAAAGCAATAGCAATAAAACTGAACAATCATTATGCTAAGCTAACAGATGGATCTTGTCCATCACATCATTCTCCTAATGATGTGATCCCGTTCATAAAATGACAACACATGTCTATGGTTAGGAAACTTAACCATCTTTGATTAACAAGCTAGTCTAGTAGAGGCTTACTAGGGACACGGTGTTTTGTCTATGTATCCACACATGTATCAAGTTTCCGGTTAATACAATTCTAGCATGAATAATAAACATTTATCATGATATAAGGAAATATAAAATAACAACTTTATTATTGCCTCTAGGGCATATTTCCTTCAGTCTCCCACTTGCACTAGAGTCAATAATCTAGTTCACATCGCCATGTGATTTAACACCAATAGTTCACATCTTTATGTGATTAACACCCAAGTTCACATCGCCATGTGACCAACACCCAAAGGGTTTACTAGAGTCAATAATCTAGTTCACATCGCTATGTGATTAACACCCAAAGAGTACTAAGGTGTGATCATGTTTTGCTTGTGAGAGAAGTTTAGTAAACGGGTCTGCCACATTCAGATCCGTATGTATTTTGCAAATTTCTATGTGTACAATGCTCTGCATGGATCTACTCTAGCTAATTGCTCCCACGTTTAATATGTATCTAGATTGAGACTTAGAGTCATCTAGATCAGTGTCAAAGCTTGCATCGACGTAACTCTTTACGACGAACTCTTTATCACCTCCATAACCGAGAAACATTTCCTTCATCCTCTTTAAGGTAACTAAGGATAATTTTGACCGCTGTCCAGTGATCTATTCCTGGATCACTATTGTACCCCCTTGCCAAACTCATAGTTAGGTACACAACATGTTTCGTACACAGCATGGCATACTTTATGGAACCTATGGCTGAGGCATAGGGAATGCCTTTCATTCTCTGTTTATCTTCTGTCGTGGTCGGGTTTTGAGTCTTTACTCAACTTCACACCTTACAATACAAGCAAGAACTCCTTCTTTGACAGATCCATTTTGAACTCCTTCAAAATCTTGTCAAGGTATGTACTTATTGAAAGTCTTATCAAGCGTCTTGATCTATCTCTATAGAACTTGATGCCCAATATTAATATGTAAGCAACTTCACCGAGGTCTTTCACTGAAAAATTCTTATTCAAATATACTTTTATGCTATCCAGAAATTCTACATCATTTCCAATCAACAATATGTCATCCACATATAATAGCAGAAATGCTACAGAGCTCCCACTCACTTTCTTGTAAATACAGGCTTCACCATAAGTCTGTATAAAACCATATGCTTTGATCACCTTATCAAAGTGTATATTCCAACTCCGAGATGCTTGCACCAGTCCATACATGGATTGCTAGAGTTTGCACACTTTGTTAGCACCTTTAGGATCGACAAAACCTTCTGGTTGCATCATATACAACTCTTCTTTAAGAAATCCATTAATGAATGCAGTTTTGACGTCCATTTGCCAGATTTCATAATCATAAAATGCAGCAATTGCTAACATGATTCGGACGGACTTAAGCATTGCTACGGGTGAGAAAGTCTCATCATAGTCAACTCCTTGAACTTGTCGAATACCTTTTGCGACAAGTAGAGCTTTGTAGATAGTAACATTACTATCAGCTTCAGTCTTCTTCTTGAAGATCCATTTATTCTCTATGGCTTGCCAATCATCGGGCAAGTCCACCAAAGTCCACACTTTGTTCTCATACAAGGATCCTATCTCAGATTTCATGGCCTCAAGCCATCTATCGGAATCTGTGCTCATCATAGCTTCTTCATAGTTCGTAGGTTCGCCTTGGTCTAGTAACATGACTTCCAGGACAGGATTACCGTACCACTCTGGTGCGAATCGTGCTCTGGTTGACCTACGAAGTTCAGTAGTAACTTGATATGAAGTTTCATGATCATCCTCATTAGCTTCCTCTCTAGTTGGCGTAGGCATCACGAGAACGGCTTTCTATGATGGGCTACTTTCCAATTCGAGAGAAGGTACATTTACCTCATCAATTTCTACTTTCCTCCCACTCACTTCTTTTGAGAGAAACTCCTTCTCTAGAAAGGTTCCATTCTTAGAAACAAAGATCTTGCCTTCGGATCTCTGGTAGAAGGTGTACCCAATTGTTTCCTTAGGGTATCCTATGAAGATGCACTTCTCCGGCTTGGGCTCGAACTTATCAGGCTGAAGCCTTTTGACATAAGTGTCGCAACCCCAAACTTTAAGAAACGTCAGCTTAGATTTCTTGCCAAACCATAGTTCATATGGTGTCGTCTCAACGGATTTAGACGGTGCCCTATTTAACATGAATGCAACTGTCTCTAATGCATAACCCCAAAACGATATTGGTAAATCGGTAAGAGACATCATAAATCGCACCATATCTAATAAAGTACGGTTACGATGGTCGGACACACTATTACGCTGTGGTGTTCCAGTGTGGCGTGAGTTTTGAAACAATTCCACATTGTTTTAAACAAAGGCCAAACATGTAACTCAAATATTCGCCTCCGCGATCAGATCGTAGAAACTTTATTTTCTTGTTATGATGATTCTCCACTTCACTCTGAAATTCTTTGAACTTTTCAAATATTTCAGACTTGTGTTTCTTCAAGTAGATATACCCATATCTACTCAAATCATCTGTGAAGGTCAGAAAATAATGATACCTGCCGCGTGCTTCAACACTCATCAGACCGCATACATCGGTACGTATTATTTCCAATAAGTCATTAGCTCGCTCCATTGTTCCGGAGAACGGAGTTTTAGTCATCTTGCCCATGAGGCATGGTTCGCAAGTATCAAATGATTCATAATCAAGTGATTCCAAAAGTCCATCTGCATGGAGTTTCTCATGCGCTTTACACCAATATGACCTAAATGGTAGTGCCACAAGTATGTTGCACTATCATTACCAACTTTGCATCTTTTGGCATCAATATTATGAATATGTGTATCACTACGATCAAGATTCAATAAACCATTCACATTGGGTGTATGACCATATAAGGTTTTATTCATGTAAACAGAATAACAATTATTCTCCGACTTAAATGAATAATCGTATTGCAATAAACATGATCCAATCATATTCATGCTCAATGCAAAAACCGAATAACATTTATTTAGGTTCAACACTAATCCCAAAGGTAGAGTGAGTATGCGATGGTGATCGTATCAACCTTGGGATCACTTCCAACACACATCGTCAGCTCGCCTTTAACTAGTCTCTGTTCATTCTGCAACTCCTGTTTCGAGTTACTAATCTCAGCAACTAAGCCGGTATCAAATACCCAGGGGCTACTACGAATACTAGTAAAGTACACATCAATAACATGTATATCAAATATACCTTTGCTCACTTTGCCATCCTTCTTATCCACCAAGTATTTGGGGTAGTTCCGCTTCTAGTGACCATTCCCTTTGAAGTAGAAGCACTCAGTTTCAGGCTTAGGTCCAGCTTTGGGCTTCTTCATGGGAGCAGCAACTTGCTTGCCATTCTTCTTGAAGTCCCCTTTCTTTCCCTTGGCCGTTTTCTTGAAACTAGTAGTCTTGTTAATCAACACTTGATGCTTTTTCTTGATTTCTACCTTCGCCGATTTCAGCATCGCGAAGAGCTCGGGAATCTTTTCTGTTATCCCTTGCACATTATAGTTCATCATGAAGTTCTAGTAGCTTGGTGATAGTGACTAGAGAACTCTGCAATCACTATCTTATCTGGAAGATTAACTCCCACCTGATTCCAGTGATTGTCGTACCCAGACATTCTGAGCACATGCTCACTGGCTGAGCTATTCTCCTCCATCTTGTAGGCAAAGTACTTGTCAGAGGTCTCATACCTCTCGACATGGGCATGACTCTAAAATACCAATTTCAGCTCTTGGAACATCTCATATGCTCCGTGGCGTTCAAAATGTTTTTGAAATCCTGGTTCTAAGCCGTAAAGCATGGCGCACTAAACTATCAAGTAATCATCATACCGAGCTTGTCAAACATTCATAACATATGCATCTGCTCCTACAATCGGTCTGTCACCTAGCGGTGCATCAAGGACATAATTCTTATGTCTAGCAATGAGGATAATCCTCAGATCACGGACCAAGTCTGGATCATTGCTACTATCATCTTTCAACATATTTTTCTCTAGGAACATATCAAAAAATAAACGGGGAGCTACATCGCGAGCTATTGATCTATGACATAATTTGCAAATACTATCATGGCTAAGTTCATTATAAATTAAGTTCAATTAATCCAAGTGATACATGATCCAAATCAACTAACCCATATCCGATCATCACGTGAGATGGGGTAGTCATCAATGGTGAACATCTCTATGTTGATCATATCTACTATATGATTCACGTTCGACCTTACGGTCACCAGTGTTCCGAGGCCATGTCTGTACATGCTAGGCTCGTCAAGTTTAACCTGAGTATTCTGCATGTGCAAAACTGTCTTGCACCCGTTGTATGTGAACGTAGAGTCTATCACACCCGATCATCACGTGGTGTCTCAACACGGCGAACTGTCGCAACAGTGCATACTCAGGGAGAACACTTATACCTTGAAATTTAGTTAAGGGATCATCTTATAATGCTACTGCCGTACTAAGCAAAATAAGATGCATAAAAGATAAACATCACATGCAATCAAAATATGTGACATGATATTGCCATCGTCATCTCGTGCTTTTGATCTCCATCTCCAAAGCATCCTCATGATCTCCATCATCACCGGCTCGACACCTTGATCTCAATCGTTGCGTCGTGGTCGTCTCGCCAACTATTGCTTCTACAACTATCGCTAATGCATAGTGATAAACTAAAGCACTTGCATGGCGTTTGCATTTCATACAATAAAGAGACAACCATAAGGCTCATGCCGATTGCCGATAACTTTTACAAAACATGATCATCTCATACAATAACGTATATCACATCATGTCTTGACCATATCACATCACAACATTCCCTGCAAAAACAAGTTAGGCGTCTTCTACTTTGTTGGTGCAAGTTTTACGTGGCTGCTACGGGTTTCTAGCAAGAACCGTTCTTACCTACGCATGAAACCACAACGGTGCTTCGTCAAGTTTGTTGTTTTAACCTTCTTCAAGGACCGGCAGTAGTCAAATTCGATTCAACTAAAGTAGGAGAAACAGACACCCGCCAGCCACCTTTGTGCAGAACTAGTTGCATGTTTGTCGGTGGATCCGGTCTCATGTACATGGACATGTAAGGTTGGTCTGGGCTGCTTCATCCCACAATACCGCCGAATCAAAATAAGACGTTGGTGGTAAGCAATATGACTATCACCGCCCACAACTCTTTGTGTTCTACTCGTGCATATCCTCTACGCATAGACCTGGCTCGGTAGCCACTATTGGGAAACGTAGCATGCAATTTCAAAAACTTTCCTACGCTCACGCAAGATCTATCTAGGAGATGCAGAGCAACGCGGGGGAGAGTGTGTCTACGTACCCTCGTAGACCGTAAGCAGAAGTGTTTGACAACGCGGTTGATGTAGTCGAACTTCTTCTAGCTCCGACCGATCAAGTACCGAAAGTACGGCACCTCCGAGTTCTGCACACGTTCAGCTCGGTGATGTCCCTCGCCTTCTTGATCCAGCAAGTTGTCGAGGTAGTAGATGAGTTCTATCAGCACGACGGCGTGGTGACAGTGATGGTGAAGTGATCCGTGCATGGCTTCGCCTAAGCACTACGAAGATATGACCGGAGGCGTAAACTATGGAAGGGGGCGCCGCACACAGCTATCAATTGATATTGTTTTTGCTAGGTGCCCCCTCCTCATATATATAGGTTGGGGAGAGGGGAGAGGCCAAGGGGCACCCCAAGTGGTGCCTAATCCCACTTGGGCTCCAGCCCTGGTTCGCCCCCTTCCTTGTATAGGCGCCAGGGGAAGGAAGGGGGAGGTGGCGCCCCCCTTCCTTTCTCCCTTGAGGAGGGGAAGGAAGGAGGGACTTGCCCTCCCCCATTTCCTTTCCCTAGGGCTGGCCGGCCTGGTGGAGGGGCGCACCAGCCCCTTGTGGGCTGTTCTGTCCCTCCCTTGGCCCACTAAGTCCATATCTTTGCAGGGGGTGCCCGGAACCCCTTCCGGTGACCCTATATGTACGCGGTACCCTAAGGAACACTTCCGGTGTCTGAATACCATCGTCCTATATATCAATCTTTACCTCTTGACCATTTCGAGACTCCTCGTCATGTCTGAGATCTCATCTGGGACTCTGAACAACATTCGGTCACCAAATCACATAACTCATATAATACTATATCGTCATCGAACAACATTAGGTCCAACTCTGCTGAGAACAACCACTACTGCAGGATGCTGCTAACGCGACACTACGATCAGAGACCCTTTCGCGAAACTGTGTGCGATGCATTAATCACAAACGGGCATGTAAAAAAACTATCGAAAAAGGTGCAAAACGTTTGCGATGGAGGATGCATCAAACACGGTTCAGATTTTAGTTGCGTGTGCGATGCAGGGCACAAGGTTAACCCGTTCGAACTGTTTGTGATGAGGCAGAACAATAGAAACGGGCTGCCATATCAATGTGTGTGCGATATACGGCATACAGTTTGCTCCGATGAACCATTTGCTATTAGGGAGTGCAACATAAACCGTTAGCCAGATCAAGGTGTGTGTGATATAGGGCATACGGTTCACTCAGACGAACTATTTTCGATTAGCGAACGCAACAGAAACGGTTCAACTTAACAAGATGTGTGTGATACGTGGCAAATAGCTGACTCGGATGAACTGTTTGCGATGAGAATTTACAACACAGACGGTTAATACAGTTAGTTCGTGTGCGATACTGTGTGTACAAAAAACTTTGAAAAATGCAGTTGCTTGCGGTGGCTAGGAGTATCGCAGATGATGCGTCTGCGAGTACTTGTGTGCGATAATTAGTAAGTTACACATGCATTTCCTTATGTTAACACTTGTGTGATAAATAGCACGTGGCACCGGATACGGTATTCGGGTTGTGTGTGTGCTCCACTTAGTCTTCCCGTGCTCCACATGGGTGAATTATAAAATCCCGCCTATTCCCTCACCGGTTTCCCGCCACCAGCTAACGGCTTGCTGCATATAACCCAGGCGGCAATGCACCGCCGAGACATTCTGCGAAGATCTAGTCATCGCCCATCTACCAGTAGTTATTCCAAGCATGCCAGGCAACGACCAAAGCTTCGACGTCGACGCCTACCTGCGTTACATCTTCGGCGAGGAGAACGAGCCGGAGCAGGTTGGGGAGCAAGAGCTTCATCGGCTAGTGCAGGCACCATGGCCCATCGGCAACGATATCGGCGTCACAGTCCTTGGGAGCACAATCGACATATTGCAGAGGATGTGTGATGAGCAGTTTGCCATCCACCGTGCAAAAGATCCAGAGCTGCTCGGCGGCATGATCGACGACCCACCCGAATAACCGCCGTCACTAGTTCTCATCGAGAGCCTGATGCCCCGCAAGGAATGGGCAGAGGACCTCTGTGATTCAGTCAAGACAAAGGCAGCCTGCGACTTCATCATTGCCCGCGACGGGCGTGTTAACCTCGATCCCGATGATGTGGTGGCCAGGCTCGAGCGCATCCTTGGCGGAGTTGACATCCCCGACGAAGTAGAACATCGCCAACATGATGTCTTGAGGATGCAGGTGATCGACGGAATTTGCTACCAGGCCAGAGACATGGAAATGGAGCGGTTCCGCGGAGTTGTCATGCGCGCAATTGCACGCTGTCAAGCTCTTCTGGAAGAGGCCCAGCAGCCCCAAGGGCCTCAGCAGCTCCGTAGGCGGAGGCCGGCCGGGACACTCGGAGTGAACGGCCGCAAGGGTGCCATGCTGATCATGGAGTTCGAGAAGACCATCGTCGGAAGGCCGCTAGCTCAGCCTTTTAGCTTATATTTTATTATAATTGTATGCATATGTAGGTCGTGAGTGTTCTGGGCCTTCCCACATTTGGCATTTTAAATTATCCTGAATATGTAAGACAATTATTAAGAATTATTAACCATTGCCATTGTAACTTTGCCTCAACAGCGAGCAGAGCGCGCGCAGGGACGCCAGAGCGGAGCGCGCCGTGGCCGCCTCAACGGCGAGCAACCACGTGGTCAACCTTCTGCCATCAATAAATTTTGACCTTGTTTCTCGTCACATTGCTGATTAACGCAATAAGTAATTGCAAATCTGTTCACACCTATCAAACTAATATGTGTTCACACTTAGCACCGGGCTATAAAAACTACCTACTCGAAAATTACTTCACAGTTCCTCTCCTCATCACCCACAAAACTGGTTTTTCTGTCAAGTCGTTCCGCCATGACCGGTAGGAGGAGTTTTGGGTGGACATATAACCAGGCAGCAAAGACCAAGGCCGCGGAAGCACTAGAGAGGTCCCGCCATGAAGCCACAACAGAGATGTCCCGGCGCGTCGCGGAGCCCTCGAACGAGCTCTCACGGGCACGCGATAGCTCTCACAAGCACATTCGCGGCGTCGGCCATCGCGACGAGCTGGCGTTCCTGAAGTCCTTCGCCGGCGACGACGACATTCTCGCTGGCGTCACTACGCAGCAGGAGCTGGTCGACGGCTTGATGAAGCTGCTCAAGATCAGCGATGCCTCAGTTGACAAGGCAACCGGCCTCGTCGAGCAACTCATGGGTGACAATGCGAAGCTCCTCAAGTTGGTCGCCGAGAAGGAGGAGGAGGCCGCCGGCTGGAAGATGATGCATGAGAAGAGCAGTGCCTCGGAGATGACGCTGAAAGCGGTCGTCGAGGAATTAATGGGTGGCTTGAGGAACCTCCGGATCGAGCACGAGCAGGAGGTGGAGGAATCCATGGCTGCTTTCAAGCAAAGTCGTGAGGAATTGAAGAAGGAGCTGGAGGATTTCGCAGCCCGACGACCAATCAACGAGTAGAGACAGTAGCGACCCAGATCGTTGTCTGCAATTTCCTTCTTCTCTTGCCCTCGTGTCTTCCGGGCTTTGCCGCATGTGGCATTTTAAATTATCCGGAATATGTAAGACAATTATTATCCGGGCCATTGTAAATTAGTCGTTGTATTATCTGTTGCCATTTTATTTGTGGCCATATTATCCGTTGCCCTATGTGGCAATTTAAATTAGGGCGGAATACGAGTTGAAAACACGAACAAAGCAAATGCTGCCATGGGATCACAAGCAAACACCCTCCGTCCAGGTGCTTTAATTAACCCATCAATGGAGAAGTTGTGAGCGAGGCGGGCGGTGGCTGGTGCATGGAGGTCAAAGAGCTCGCTTCCCAGTGAGCATGGGTGGCCTTGCTGCTCGCAAGTGTCCCGTCGAGCCTGCAAGGTGGACAGGATGCACGCGTCCCGTCGAGCCTGCGTGGTGGACTGCTCGCACGCGTCCCATCGAGCCTGCACGGCGGACTTCTCGCGCTCGTCCCGTCTAATCAAACAGCTGCACGCACGCCACCTAGTATAGTTAAATTTCGACACAATAAATATAATACAACCGTTTGCGATATTAACGTGTCACCTTTTTGTTTCAAGAAGGACTTCGTTGGCTACTAATGTGTGGGCCTCTTCTCAAACTAGACGATTTTTTACCACGGCATATATGTGCCATGTCATGAAACCATGCCAAGTTTCATGTTTTTTGGGTGACTTTTTGATTTACTGGGATTTAAAAACCGAGATTCTCATTGTTTCAGGACGACGACAAGTTTGTAATTCATTCTCATTCCTTAAACGAGACCTAAACATGCACCCAATGACACATGTATGATTTCCCACCCATTTTGCTTCACTAGAGCATGTGCTTGTAGTTCAAATTTGAATTATGGACTACATTAAATGCATAGAAAACTTAGTCATTAGTAATATATATACAATGGCCAATCGAACCCTGAACAGTTTCAAATTTCAGCCCGACACTCCTGTTATTCTATATTGCGTGTAGAAAACAAAGTTCAAGGCGAGAAGAGGCAGCGATTATTGTTTGGCCCACAAGAGGGGCATGTTTCCCTACCATAACCACGAGGGTTGTGACAGGCTCCAGTTTGTAAAAGGCTTATAATATAGCTTCGCTCAAATTGGACAATTATATGTACCATGTAGTGACACCATGCCAAGTTTCATGATTTCCTGGTGAGTTTTGGATTTACAGACATTTAAAAATCGAGATTCACAATGTTTGTGCCCAAGCCAGGACGGCGAGATGGTTGAATTTGTTCCCATTCATTCCATGGGACCTAAACATGCACCCCAAGGAAACATGCACATTTTTTCTAGCCATTTTGGTGCACTGGAGCATGTATTTGTAGTTCGGATTTGAATGATGGACATTAAATGCCTAGAAAACTCAATTAATGAATAAAAAAGGTCAAAGGAACCATGAATAATTACAAAGTTCAGCGCGAATCTCTAGTTGTTCCGTGTCGCGTGTAGAAGAAAATACAAGGCTAGAAGAGGTAGTGATTATCGTTTGGCCCACAAGGGGACACATTTCCCAATCGAAACCATGAGGGTTCTTGCGACAGGCTCCGGTTTGTAATAAAGCTTGGCCCAAATTGGCAGTGTTTTTACCACGACATATATGTGCCATGATGTGACACCATGCCACCTGTGATGACTTTCAGGTGAGTTTAGGATTTATGGGGACTTAAAAACCGAGATTCAAAATGTTTGAGGACGAGCCAGGACACCGGTACGATTGTAATTTGTTCCCATTCCTGGCATGAGACCTAAACATGCACCCAATGACACATGTATAATTTTTTGTAGTTCAGATTTGAATTATGGACATTAAATGCCTAGGAAACTCTATTAGTGTATAAAAAGGCCAAACTAACCCTGAATATGTTTAAATTTTAGCACGGATATCCTGTCATTCCATCTTGCATGTGGAAGAAAATACAAGGCGAAAAGAGGCAGTGATTACGTTTCGCCCACAAGGGGAACACATTTCCCTATTAGAACCACGAGGCTTCTTTGAGAGAAGCTCCTATTTTTGTAAGAGGTTTGTAATAAAGCTTGGCCCAAATTGGACAATGTTTTTACCACGACATATATGTGCCATGACGTGACACCATGCAACCTTTGATGACTTTCTGGTGAGTTTAGGATTTATGGGGACTTAAAAACCGAGATTCGAAATGTTTGAGGATTCCCATTCCTGGCATGGGACCTAAACATGCACCCAAGGACACATGTATAATTTTTGTAGACATTTTGGTGAATTGGAGCATGTATTTGTAGTTCAGATTTGAATTGTGGACATTAAATGTCTAGGAAACTCAATTAGTGTATAAAAAGGCCAAACGAACCCTGAATAAGTTTAAATTTCAGCACGGATATCCTGTCGTTCCATGTTGCCCGTAGAAGAAAATACAAGGCGAGAAAGTGATTACGTTTCGCCCACAAGGGGGACACATTTCCCTGTCGGAACCACGAGGCTTCTTTGAGAGAAACTCCGGTTTGTAAGAGGCTTGTAATAAATCTTGCGCCACAATGGACGAAAAAAATTCCTCGACATATAAGTGCCATGTCGTGACAGCATGGTAGGTTTCACGATTTTCTGCTTAGTTTTTGATTTACGGGATTTAAAAACCGAGATGCTTCTCACGAAATATTTTCAAATAGCACACGGTTCACTCACGAAAGCTGATATTCAATGAAAACTTCATGGAAACCATATTTTAAAGTTTCATAAAAATCTGAAAAAAAATGTGGGATGTTAAGAAGGTGATGTTTTATTGCGATACGAAAATTCAAGTTGAAAAACATTACGAGATGTGAGCTATGAAAAAGCCAAATTCCGCCCTGAATAGTGACATTACTATTCGGCACTATTCAACATTGATTTTATCTTTTTCATAGCTCACATCTCGTAATGTGTTTCAACTTGAAATTTTGTGTGGCAATAAAACATCATCCTCTTAACATCCCACATTTTTTGATTTTTTTAACTTGAAAATATCTTTTTCTCGTGGTTTTCACCGGTTTCCACCGAATGTTGGTTTCCATATGATACCCCCCCCCCGCTGCGCGCGCGATCTGGGTCGTGCGTTCTGACTGGCCAGAACCCAAACCCCACGGATCGTACGTGTGCACTGTTGGATGCTCCCAGATCAAATGGCATCCCTGAGCCCTTTCGACAGCACATGCAGTACATGGGTAAGCACTGTGCGCATGCGTCGTGTAGCTCACGCTTCCTTCTCTACTAGGTTTTCATTCAAAACAGGCTATCGTTTCTCGCCACTCCTCTCATCGGTTTCCCGCCTCTTCTCCCAGATATGCATGATGTAGATGTTCGTTTAATTCTTAAAGTTCATCTCATCCAAAATCAATTAGTTTTATAAAAAAACTATTTTAAGATTCATGGAATTGTGCATTGTAAAGGTAAAAACAAAAAGTGACAATTCATTTAGAAAAAAAAGTTTGGGCAATTAAGATATGGAAGATTCTAGAGAACAAAGGAGAAGTGCTTGTGTTTTGAGGTTTGTGCATTATGCTTAAGTTCAACCATGGAGTCTTCTAGATTGTACATGTGGCAGAATCTGGTGGAATGTAGATGATATCAACAGCCAGTAGTGCTCGGATTTGCCATCTCTGTACCGTCGGATTGGCTTCATCCAACGAGCAACTTTCAAAGTAATTCGCACCCTATATAGGTGTATAGATGTGTCCCATGCTAGAAAAAATAAAGTTTGAGCGCATGCGTGGGACGACCCCCCCCCCCCCCGCCGCCGCCTCCAAGTTGGGAAACTGACATCATAGTTATTGAACCAGGCTTGGAGTCGGATACGGTGTTCGGTTTGTAATGTAGTTGGCATGGCCCATCCAAGTTGTGCATTTGGGATTTAAACACATCATACACCATCGTACCCATACATATTTTCGGGCCACATGTAGTGTATACGGGGTCTTCTGATAGACCACTTCTCCCTTGTGCGGTTTTTTGTGATGACACGGATATCTGTGGGCTCCCCGAGTGTATATAGTTCATCCCTTTGACCGATAATTGTGACACCCAAGTTTTTATTTGGATTTTTCAAAAGATTTCTATTTGATTTGAGGGGAGTGATTTAAATTTTTTCCCTTTAAAAGAACTCTCCCTCACATATAATTTTTCCTTATGGAAAAAGTTTTGTTTGGATTCACCCAAGATCTGCCTTTGGTCTTGGAAGTTTTTACTTTTCATTTGACTCAAGACAAAATGTTTTTCATTTGGGAAAATAACTTCTGAAAATCTTTTTGAATTTTGCACTATGGCTTTTGGAAAGTTCTTTGCCACTTTCAACTATTCCTTCTTGCCATGGCATTAGTGCAAATCTTCTCCCCAAATCCTTCCTTCACCTTTGGATCATGTTTTACACCTAATCCAGCAAGTTGAACCTCCCCATGTGATTATTTCCATTCAAATTTCATTCAAACAAATTTTCTGCCTTCTATTCTACCACTTGGAGTTTTACAAAGGAACTCCATTTTCTGTTTTGACCTTTGCCACCAAACTTCTTTCCCCTCCTAGTCCTTTGAACCCTCAACCTAGAACCATGAAGATCCACTGGTCTTAAGTTCAAAAATTTCAAACTACACCTGCTGCAAGTTTGGACCAGATTTGGCAAATTTGGTGAAATTCATTCAAAACCTTCCCCAAAAATTCCAAGTAAATTCAGGCAGCCCCTAGGTGCTTTGAGTGATCATCTCACCAAGTTACAGCTCCAGAAAAATTTATCTCATAGCCAAAACCTTCTGTCGAACACCTGCAGTGCATGGTCATTGTCAAGTTCAGAAGTTTCAGAGAATCAGTTCAGTGCTCACTATCGTTTTCTTCAGAGATGGACATCGATCTCGCCAGTGCCACCGCGTCGCCTTGCCCCTCGTCCTCGCCCCCTTGTTCCTGCACCGCACGAGTGCCTGGCACCTTGCGGGCGTCGGCGACGAGCAGCAGAAGGTGCGCCGCCCCGTGACCAACGCCGGCGGCGGCTTTGCGGGCGCCAGCGGAAGACACGGCGCCGACGACGCCACCCAGCGCCGCCCAAACCACCGGAGCTCGCCGCGTGGCCTTCCACTCCCCCGAACGCGCTGCCGCTCTCGTCGTGAACCGCAGGGCGCGGAGCGCGCTCTCTGCCGCCGTTGAGCCCGTGCGGTCACCTCACCGTGGACCGACGCCATTACGCCAAGACAGACCCCGTTTAGCTGCAAAACGAGTCCAGTAACATCCACTGATGCTGCCCGACTGCTCAAACCCCCTGCCAACCCACTGCTCCGCCGTAATCGCTCGCCGGAGATTCACCGTTCACGGCCACCCCGTCGATCTGCCTATAAATAGGGGCCCCGAGCTTCAACTCGAGCACCCACCATCCCTGCACTCCCCCTAGAGCACGCCTAGCCACTGGAAGAGCCCCGAGGAGGTCTCCTTCCTTGGCTCCGGCCGCCGCGACCCGCCACGGGATCCAGCCCGATTCGCCCCCGTGTGTGCTCCTCCGCCTCCTTTCTCTTGCCAGTAGCTTCACCATGCATCCCTCTTTCTGACCCGCACTTCAATTTCAAGCTTGCAGCCCTCCACCGGAGTTCCCCATCCTCACCTGAGCCGCCGTCCGCCGGAGAAAGTGTCGCCGTCGACGTGGTGCTCCCCGTTGGACGAGTCCACCACCCACCGACGCGGAAGAGGACGCTGAAGCTCTTGGTACCCTCCGTTTCTCCTAACTCGCCGTGGTTCGACGCCGGCGTCCACCGCAGTCTTCGGGCGCCGGCGAGCTTTTCAAACCTGACATGTGGACCCCGCATGTCAGCCTCTGTTCTTTTATTCGCGAACCGTTTTCTGTTGGCGCCTTCGGGCAAAATACGTCTCCTCCTTTGCGCTTGCGCATTCCCAGCCGAAGCGTTTTCTGTTTTCTCAGTTAAAACCCTGGAACTTTTCTGTTTCATTACAAATAAGTCCCTGGACAGAAACCTTTATAACTTTTTAATAAAAAGGTATTTTTGAGTGATTCTTTTTCTGTCAATCTTCAAATTTTATCTAGTTTTTTATGGGATTTATTTGAAAAATATTTGGAAAAGTTTCTGTGTATGTGTTGGTTTTCACGATAGTACCCGTTTCGTGATTTGCCGTAGGTTCCGGGAGGGGTGACGGAGCCGCGAACTTCGCCGAGCTAGACTCCGACTTCTCCGAACCAGGCAAGCTTGTTTGAACATTTGATATGGCAGATGTTTTGCATGTTCACGTGAGAGTCTGTGTGTGGCATATGAGTGTTGGTAAAAACCTCGTTGCTTGTACGGCAACGACCCGGTTGTCCGAAAGTTGCGATGACCTCTGTTGAGAGGTGGCCTAATCATGTGGTGACATGAAGGGCAGCAAGGTGGTACTGTTGTAGCATGCCAGCCTTGCGTCATCCGACTTTCTTCGACATTAACGTGGTTGGAGCCATGTTATCGATCTTTTCCCGCATGTTCCAAAGTTGCGATGATCTCTGATGAGAGAAAGCCTAATCATGTGGTGACATGAAGGGCAGCAAGGTGGTACTGTTGTAGCATGCCAGCCTTGCGTCATCCGACTTTTCCGACGTTAACATGGTTGGAGCCGTGTTACCGTCCCTTCCCCTTTCCGTGCTACCACATGTCTCATTGCCAGGATGCGGTTTAGTAAGTTGGTAACCTCTTTCCGTGTACACACCAAACAGAGAGGCCGGGATGATGGTACCTTGGCCCAGGATTAAAGCCAGTCATCCGGTCAGGGGGCATGGGTGTTTCCGGTTGGGACCGAGAGGGGGGGCACCCCCTTAGAGCGCGCGTATATAAATTTGATCCCATGCTACGCGAGGTTGTAGCCTCCCCGTCTCAAGGTTTTTCTTGAACGTCGCCGAGGGTGATCCCTGGCTTCGGATGGTTGAATTGGGTGTGTACTGGTTAGACGTGTTTCTTCCAAAACACCGTAGACGGAACTAGTCCCCGTGACTACTGAAATCCGTTGGCTGTGGTTAAGTACAAACTCTGCAGAGTCAATTCTTTCCAAATCATCGTATCCATGATCAGTAGTGTAAACATTATATCCATATCTATCCGTGTGAAAAACTTGTCCCCGGTGAACAAGCTCAAGTGGTAAAATTTCAGATTTATTGTTATTCCAGTGGATGGACTAACTTTATTTTGTGTCTCATGCTTGTGATAATTTATGCCTCCGAACCGTTGTAATAATGAGATGTGATATAAGCCCTTTATGTGATGTCGCTCAGACGTCCGACTGCGGCATGCACTGTCTTTACTTTCGATATAAGCCCTTTATGTGATGTCGCTCAGACGTCCGACTGCGGCATGCACAGTCTTTACTTTCTGTTATAAGCCCTTTATGTGGTGTCGCCCCGACGCCCGACTGTGGCATTATTATTCTGCATTTACCTCTCGAGGAGTCTTTCAGACACTCGTTTGGCACCCGCGTTATTATTTCGCATTTTCCGCTCGAGGAGTCTTTCAGACACTCGTTTGGCACCAGTATTACTATTCTGGAGTTTCCGCTCGAGGCGTCATTCAGACCCTCGCTTGGCACCCAATATTTAATTTCTCTATGTCTGATCGCACTGGTTAACTTGTTCATATGTTTCATGTTTGCATTTGTTATATCTTATGTCCGAACTGTCTTGCGAGTACTTTCATAGTACTCACCTGGCTTGTTGATTTGGCCAGATGTTGACAAAGGCGATCTCTTGGATGAAGAGTTTGATAGCGCGTCCGACGCCTAGAGGAGTCCCAGTCAGTCCTGCGCGATCCCGGATATTGGTCACTTATGTTGTCTACGCTTCCGCCACCCGCAATAAGTCTTCTCGAGCCTCACTCTGACGCTCGATGAGTTGTAGTGTTCTGGAATTATATCACTCGCTTTGCGATGATATTTCCACCACCATTATTATCGTGAGTTAGAAGTTTGCCACCCTATCCGCCGTAATGTTTTATCGGCGTGCCTGTAATAAATTGTTGGGCAGTCTCTGCTCAACCTTGTATTATATTTAGTACTCCTGGTATTTTTCTTCTGTGACCAAGATTATTGTCTACCAGTGAGAAGGAATTCTTCTTCGCTGGTCCGTAAAAGGGATTGGTCTCTCAATAATTATTTTATTGAAAACCGGTCGTAACAATAATGAGGGGTATGTGTTGGCCATGAATGGATTCCTCCTAGTTCCTGTTAGGGCCGGTCATCGTCAAATGTCAGTCAACTAAAGCTCGAGCTCATGCGTCGTCAGGATTCCCTCCCAGATGCTCGGATTGCTGGGTTCGACCTACATCAAACCCTGCGTACATATCTCGTCCTTAACTACCTTGCCTTCATGGTTGTTGTATGTATCGAGAGGTAGGCACCACATCTAAATTGTACATTATTCTATATTGAAAACACACATCACCCCTTCCCAACGTCCCAACGTACATCATTTTGGGCCGCATGCAAGAGGTGCCGGTTTTGTGGTCCCTCTCGTGCGATTTTTATGATGGTTCAATCTATTGGCCCAAGTGGTTTATGCTACCTCTTGAGCATGCGTTGGTTTTCCCTTGAAGAGGAAAGGGTGATGCAGCAAAGTAGCGTAAGTATTTCCCTCAGTTTTTGAGAACCAAGGTATCAGTCCAGTAGGAGGCCACAAGCAAGTCCCTCGTACATACACAAACAAATAAGAACCTTGCAACCAACGGGATAAAGGGGTTGTCAATCCCTTCACGGCCACTTGCAAAAGTGAGATCTGATAGAGATGATAATATAATATTTTTGGTATTTTTATGATAAAGATTAAAAGTAAAGATTGCAAAATAAACGAAGATAGAAATAGCTAGTTGACGGAAGCTTAATATGATGGAAATAGACCCGGGGGCCATAGATTTCACTAGTGGCTTCTCTCAAGATAGCATAAGTATTACGGTGGGTGAACAAAGTACTGTCGAGCAATTGATAGAAAAGGCAATAATTATGAGAATATCTAGGCATGATCATGTATATAGGCATCACGTCCGTAACAAGTAGACTGACTCCTGCGTGCATCTACTACTATTACTCCACACATCGACTGCTATCCAGCATGCATCTAGAGATTAAATTCATAAGAACAGAGTAACGCATCATGATGTACAGGGATAAACTCAAGCAATATGATATAAACCCCATCTTTTTATCCTCGATGGCAACAATACAATACGTGTAGTTTCCCCTACTGTCACTGGGATCGAGCAATGCAAGATTGAACCCAAAGCTAAGCACTTCTCCCATTGCAAGAAAGATTAATCTAGTAGGCCAAACCAAACTGATAATTTGAAGATACTTGCAAAGATAACCAATCATACATAAAAGAATTCAGAGAAGATTCAAATATTGTTCATAGATAATCTTGATCATAAACCCACAATTCATCGGATCTCGACAAACACACCGCAAAAAGAGTTACATCGAATAGATCTCCAAGAAGATCGAGGAGAACTTTGTATTGAGATCCAAAGAGAGAGAAGAAGCCATCTAGCTAATAACTATGGACCCGAAGGTCTGTGGTAAACTACTCACACATCATCGGAGAGGCTATGGTGTTGATGTAGAAGCCCTCCGTGATCGATTCCCCCTCCGACGGAGTGCTGGAAAAGGCCCCAAGATGGGATCTCACGGGTACAGAAGGTTGCGGCGGTGGAAATAGGGTTTCGTGGTGCTCCTGGATGGTATCAGGGTACGTAGGTATATATAGGAAGAAGAAGTAGGTCGGTGGAGCCACGAGGGGCCCACGAGGGTGGGGGCGCGCCCAGGGGGCAGGTGCGCCTCCCTGCGTCGTGGCCTCCTCGGTTGTTTCTTGACGTCCACTCAAAGTCCTCTAGATCACGTTTGATCCTAAAATCACGCTCCCGAAGGTTTCATTCCGTTTGGACTCCGTTTGATATTCCTTTTCTGCAAAACACTGAAATAGGCAAAAAAAACAGCAATTTGCACTGGGCCTTGGGTTAATAGGTTAGTCCCGAAAATAATATAAAAGTGTATAAATAAGCCCATTAACATCCAAAACAGAATATATTATAGCATGGAACAATAAAAAATTATAGATACGTTGGAGACGTATCAAGCAACCCCAAGCTTAATTCCTGCTCGTCCTCGAGTAGGTAAATGATAAAAACAGAATTTTTAATGTGGAATTCTAGCTAGCATATTCTTCAATGTAATTTTCTTTATTGTGGCATGAATGTTCAGATCCGAAAGATTCAAGATAAAAGTTTAATATTGACATAAAAATAATAATACTTCAAGAACTCTAACCAAGCAATTATGTCTTCTCAAAATAACATAGCCAAAGAAAGCTCATCCCTACAAAATCATATAGTTTGGCCATGCTTCATTTTCGTCACACAAGATGCTCTCATCTTGCACAACTCCGATGACAAGCCAAGCAATTGTTTCATACTTTAGTAATCTCAAACTTTTTTTAGCTTTCACGCAATACATGAGCGTGAGCCATGGATATAGCACTATGGGTTGAATAGAATATAATGATGGGGGTTGTGTGGAGAAGACAAAAAAGAGAAAGTCTCACATTGACGCGGCTAATAAATGGGCTAGGGAGATGCCCATCAATTGATGTCAATGCAAGGAGTAGGGATTGCCATGTAACGGATGCACCAGAGCTATAAATGTATGAAAGCTCAACAAAAAAAACTAAGTGGGTGTGCATCCAACTTGCTTGCTCACGATGACCTAGGGCATTTGAGGAAGCCCATCGTTGGAATATACAAGCCAAGTTCTATAATGAAAAATTCACACTAGTATATGAAAGTTACAAAACAAGAGACTCTCTATCATAAAGATCATGGTGCTACTTTGAAGCACAAGTGTGGAAAAAGGATAGTAGCATTGTCCCTTTTTATTTCTCTTTTTTTCTTTTTTTGGGCCTTTTTTTATTTGGCCTTTTCTCTTTTTTTTTGGGACAATGCTCTATTAATGACGATCATCACACTTCTATTTATTTACAACTCGGTACTAGAACAAAATATGAGTCTATATGAATGCCTCCGGCGGTGTACCGGGATGGGCAATGAATCAAGAGTGACATGTATGAAATAATATGCATGGTGGCTTTGCCACAAATACGATGTAAACTACATGATCATGCAAGGCAATATGACAATGATGAAGCGTGTCATAATAAACGGAACGGTGGAAAGTTGCATGGCAATATATCTCGGAATGGCTATGGAAATGCCATAATAGGTAGGTATGGTGGCTGTTTTGAGGAAGATATAAGGAGGTTTATGTGTGAGCGTAACCTATCCCGGGGTTTGGATGCACCAGCGAAGTTTGCACCAACTCTCAAGGTGAGAAAGGGCAATGCACGGTACCGAAGAGGCTAGCAATGATGGAAGGTTGAGAGTGCGTATAATCCATGGACTCAACATTAGTCATAAAGAACTCACATAATTATTGCAAAAATCTACAAGTCATCAAAACCAACCACTACGCGCATGCTCCTAGGGGGATGGATTGGTAGGAAAAGACCATCGCTCGTCCCCGACCGCCACTCATAAGGATGACAATCAAAGAACACCTAATGTTTCAAATTTGTTACACAACGTTTACCATACGTGCATGCTACGGGACTTGCAAACTTCAACACAAGTATTTCTCAAATTAACAACTACTCAACTAGCACAACTTTAATATCACTACCTCCATATCTCAAAACAATCATCAAGTATCAGACTTCTCCTAGTATTCAATGCACTTATATGGAAGTTTTTATTACATCCATCTTGGATGCCTATCATATTAGGACTAATTTTATAACCAAAGCAAATTACCATGTTGTTCTAAAGGACTCTCAAAATAATATAAGTGAAGCATGAGAGATCAATAATTTCTATAAAATAAAACCACCACCGTGCTCTCAAAGATATAAGTGAAGTACTAGAGCAAAATTATCTAGCTCAAAAGATATAAGTGAAGCACATAGAGTATTCTAATAAATTCCGATTAATGTGTGTCTCTCCCAAAAGGTGTGTACAGCAAGGATGATTGTGGTGAACTAAAAAGCAAAGACTCAAATTATACAAGACTCTCCAAGCAAAACACATGTCATGTGGTGAATAAAAATATAGCTCCAAGTAAAGTTACCGATGGACGAAGACAAAGGAGGGGATGCCTGCCGGGGCATCCCCAAGCTTAGGATTTTTGGTTGTCCCTGGATTTTACCTTGGGTTGCCTTGGGCATCCCCAAGCTTAGGCTCTTGCCACTTTTTGTTCCATAATCCATCAAATCTTTACCCAAAACTTGAAAACTTCACAACACAAAACTTAACAGAAAATCTCGTGAGCTCCGTTAGCAAAAGAAAACAAAACACCACTTCAAGGTACTGTAATGAACTCATTCTTTCTTTATATTGATGTTAAACCTACTGTATTCCAACTTCTCTATGGTTCATAACCTCCGATACTAGCCATAGATTCATCAAAATAAGCAAACAACACACGAAAAACAGAATCTGTCAAAAACAGAACAGTCTGTAGTAATATGTATCCAAGGAAAACTTCAGCAACTCGGAAAGATCTACCAAAATAGGACGACCTAGATAATTTTTTTATTGATCTACTGCAATTGGAATCAGTATTTTATCACGTTCTGGTGATTTTTAACAATTGTTTTCGTGGGCAGAAAGTTTCTAACTTTTTCAGTAAGATCAAATAACTATCGTCCAAGAAGATCCTATAGGTTTTACTTGGCACAAACACTAATTAAAACATAAAACGACATCTAACCAGAGGATATATCAAAGATTTATTACTAAACAGAACCAAAAAGCAAGAAACAAAAATAAAATTGTGTGGCCTCCCAACAAGCGCTATCGTTTAACGCCCTAGCTAGGCATAAAGGCAAGAATAGATCTAGGTATTGCCATCTTTGGCATGCAATCCATAAGTAGCTCTGATAATAGATTCATAAGGTAATTTAATTTTCTTTCTAGGAAAGTATTCCATGCCTTTCCTTGACGGAAATTGGAATCTAATATTCCCTTCTTTCATATCAATAATTGCACCAATCGTTCTAAGGAAAGATCTACCAAGAATAATAGGACATGAAGGATTGCAATCTATATCAAGGACAATGAAATATATGGGCACATAATTCCTATTTGCAACAATAAGAACATCATTAATTCTTCCCATAGGTTTCTTAATGGTGGAATCCGCAAGGTGCAAGTTTAAAGAACAATCATCAAATTCACGGAAACCTGACATATCAGACAAAGTTTTTGGAATCGTGGAAACACTAGCACCCAAATCACACAAAGCATAGCATTCATGATCTTTAATTTTAATTTTAATAGTAGGTTCCCACTCATCATGAAGTTTTCTAGGGATAGAAACTTCCAATTCAATCTTTTCTTCATAAGATTGTATTAAAGCATCAACGATATGTTTAGTAAAAGCCTTATTTTGACTTTAAGCATGCGGAGAATTTAGCACGGATTGCAACAAGGAAATACAATCTATTAAAGAACAATTATCATAATTAAATTCCTTGAAATCCAAGATAGTGGGTTCATTGCAATCTAAAGTTTTGACCTCTTCCATCCCACTTTTACCAAACTTTGCATCAAGATCTAAAAACTCTGAATCATTGGTACGCCTTTTAAATAAAGTTGACTCATCTCCAGTCCCATCATTATCAAGATTCATATTGCAAAACAAAGATTTAATAGGAGACACATCAATTAGTTTAGATCTTCATCCTTATTATCATGAAAAGTAGAAGAACACGCTTTCACAAAGCAATTTTTTTAGCATGCATTCTAGCGGTTCTCTCTTTGCACTCATCAATGGAAATTCTCATAGCCTTGAGAGACTCATTGATATCATACTTAGGTGGAATAGATCTAAGTTTCAAAGAATCAACATCAAGAGAAATTCTATCCACGTTCCTAGCCAATTCATCAATCTTAGGCAATTTTTCTTCAAGCAAAGCATTGAAATTCTTTTGAGAAATCATAAATTCTTTAACACTAGTCTCAAAATCAGATGGCATCTTATTAAAATTTCCATAAGAGTTGTTGTAGGAATTACCATAATTATTAGAGGAATTACTAGGATACGACCTAGGATTAAAATTTCCTCTATAAGCATTGTTACCAAAATTGTTCCTACCAACAAAATTCACATCCATAGATTCATTATTATTCTCAATCAAAGTAGACAAAGGCATATCATTGGGATCAGAAGAAACACTCTTATTAGCAAACAATTTCATAATTTCATCCATCTTTCCACTCAAAACATTAATCTCTTCAATTGCATGCACCTTTTTACTAGTAGATCTTTCAGTGTGCCATTGAGAATAATTAACCATAATATTATCTAGGAGTTTAGTAGCTTCTCCTAAAGTAATTTTCATAAAAGTGCCTCCCGCGGCCGAATCTAAAAGATTTCTAGAAGCAAAATTCAATCCGGCATAAATTTTTTGTATAATCATCCATAAATTCAAACCTTGTGTAGGGCAATTACGCATCATTAATTTCATCCTCTCCCAAGATTGTGCAACATGCTCATGATCAAGTTGCTTAAAATTCATGATATCATTTCTAAGAGAGATGATCTTAGCGGGAGGAAAATACTTAGAGATAAAAGCATCTTTGCACTTATTCCAAGAATCAATACTATTTTTAGGCAAAGACAAAAACCAAGTTTTAACACGATCTCTAAGCAAAAACGGAAATAACTTCAGTTTAATAATATCATTGTCCACATCTTTCTTCTTTTGGATATCACACAAATCAACAAAGCTATTTAGATGGGTAGCGGCATCTTCACTAGGAAGGCCGGCGAATTGATCTTTCATGACAAGATTCAGCAAAGCAGCATTAATTTCACAAGATTCAACATCGGTAAGAGGAGCAATCGGAGTGCTAAGATAATCATTGTTGTTGGTATTGGCTAAGTCACACAATTTAGTATTATCTTGAGCCATCGTGACAAGCAGGCAATCCAACACACAAGCAAACAAGAAACAAGTGAAAAAGAGGCGAACAGAAAGAGAGGGCGAATAAAACGGCAAGGGTGAAGTGGGGGAGAGGAAAACGAGAGGCAAATGGCAAATAATGTAATGCGAGGGATAAGAGTTTGTGATGGGTACTTGGTATGTCTTGACTTGTGCGTACTCCTCGGCAACGGCGCCAGAAATAATTCTTGCTACCTCTTGAGCATGCGTTGGTTTTCCCTTGAAGAGGAAAGGGTGATACAGCAAAGTAGCGTAAGTATTTCCCTCAGTTTTTGAGAACCAAGGTATCTATCCAGTAGGAGGCCACACGCAAGTCCCTCGTACCTACACAAACAAATAAGAACCTTGCAACCAACGCGATAAAGGGGTTGTCAATCCCTTCACGGCTTGCAAAAGTGAGATCTGATAGAGATGATAAGATAATATTTTTGGTATTTTTATGATAAAGATTAAAAGTAAAGATTGCAAAATAAACGAAGATAGAAATAGCTAGTTGACGGAGGATTAATATGATGGAAAATAGACCCGGGGGCCATAGGTTTCACTAGTGGCTTCTCTCAAGATAGCATAAGTATTACGGTGGGTGAACAAATTACTGTCGAGCAATTGATAGAAAAGTGCATAATTATGAGAATATCTAGGTATGATCATGTATATAGGCATCACGTCCGTAACAAGTAGACCGACTCCTGCCTGCATCTACTACTATTACTCCACACATCGACCGCTATCCAGCATGCATCTAGAGTATTAAGTTCATAAGAGCAGAGTAACGCATTAGGTAAGATGACATGATGTAGAGGGATAAAGTCAACCAATATGATATAAACCCCATCTTTTTATCCTCGATGGCAACAATACAATACATGTCATTTCCCCTACGGTCACTGGGATCGAGGAACGCAAGATTGAACCCAAAGCTAAGCACTTCTCCCATTGCAAGAAAGATCAATCTGGTAGGCCAAACCAAACTGATAATTCAAAGAGACTTGCAAGGATAACCAATCGTACATAAAAGAATTCAGAGAAGATTCCAATATTGTTCATAGATAATCTTGATCATAAACCCACAATTCATCGGATCTCGACAAACAAACCACAAAAAGAGTTACATCGAATAGATCTCCAAGAAGATCGAGGAGAACTTTGTATTGAGATCCAAAGAGAGAGAAGAAGCCATCTAGCTAATAACTATGGACCCGAAGGTCTGTGGTAAACTACTCACACATCATCGGAGAGGCTATGGTGTTGATGTAGAAGCCCTCCGTGATCGATTCCCCCTCCAGCGGAGCGCCGGAAAAGGCCCCAAGATGGGATCTCATGGGTACAGAAGGTTGCGGCGGTGGAAATAGGGTTTCGTGGTGCTCCTGGATGGTTTCGGGGTACGTAGGTATATATAGGAGGAAGAAGTAGGTCGGTGGAGCCACGAGGGGCCCACGAGGGTGGGGGACGCGCCCAGGGGGGGCAGGCGTGCCTCCATGCCTCGTGGCCCCCTCGGTTGTTTCTTGACGTCCACTCCAAGTCCTCTGGATCACGTTTGTTCCAAAAATCACGCTCCCGAAGGTTTCATTCTGTTTGGACTCCGTTTGATATTCCTTTTCTGCGAAACACTAAAATAGGCAAAAAAACAGCAATTTGCACTGGGCCTTTGGTTAATAGGTTAGTCCCAAAAATAATATAAAAGTGTATAAATAAGCCCATTAACATCCAAAACAGAATATATTATAGCATGGAACAATCAAAAATTATAGATACGTTGGAGACATATCAGTTTATCGACAACAACAACTGTCATTTGACCAAACAAAAGATTCATTGGTCCGTCTTATGGTAGGTCATGGCGACATGCATGTATGACCAAAGTATCGATCATTACGTGCATCCACCCCGCTGACACGAAGTGGGAGGTGGTGGGCCAAGCATCCTAGCTAGGTATGACATTATGTCATTATATATATCCTAGCTTGGTGGTTGTTAGGGTGCTTTCGGGTTTGCGAGGTAGGTGCCACCAAAGTTATTCATTGTGTATTTAAAGTTTTAAACATCCCCAATATTCGTGCATACATTTGGCCACTTCCAGGTGGTTCTTGACTTCTGGCCCCTCTCATCGATCTTCAACGACGCGCCCAACCATGGCCCCGCGGGGTCAAAGTTGTGCATTGGAATTTTGAACATCATAGACCACCCTTTTCACTCATATATATTTGG
Source organism: Triticum aestivum (assembly GCF_018294505.1). Taxonomy (NCBI): domain Eukaryota; kingdom Viridiplantae; phylum Streptophyta; class Magnoliopsida; order Poales; family Poaceae; genus Triticum; species Triticum aestivum. The sequence goes on along the minus strand of NC_057799.1, from coordinate 591,592,296 downwards.
GCCACATGCTGGTGTGGCTGTCTTTTGACCCTCTCTAATGTTATTTTTTTCTACAAAGACTCTGATGACCCTCAACGGACACGGGGTATAATATCTTAACCGTGTGCGATACAAGTGTGATGTGAATCACCACGACCTCGCAAGCGTGAGCAAATTAAGGTGGAGGTACTGGCTCAACCGTGTGCGACCGCGCAAGCGCGCTGAAATCACCACGACCGTGCAAGCGCGAGCAAATTAAGGTGGAGTTACTGGCTCAACCGTGTGCGATGCAAGTGCACTGAAATCACCACGACCGTGCAAGCGCGAGCAAAGGGTGGAGGTACTGGCTTAACCGTGTGCGATGCAAGTGCGCTGTAAAACCACCACCTGTGCAAGCTAAAGGCGGGTAAGTTTATTTGGAAATTAGGACGAACCGTATGCGATAGACCAGCTAGCTAGAAATATAAAAAACAAACTACCCGCCTTGGGCGTTGCAAAAATCGGCGGATCCGCGCCACTTTTCCTTATTATCATACACGCATATTGTTATTGGACCATGCACGATCTTGGGCACTCCCGCTCCGCATAAATTCCATTACCCAAATTTTAGTAGCCGTCGTACTTCAACCGTCGCCCACACTCCTCCAGCACCGACCTTATAGTAAAATTGCAGTAGCTGAGGCATTTGAACCGTCGCCCTCCCTCGTCCACCACCATCACCACCCACCATTACTAAAATTTTCAGTAGCCGCGGCGTATCCTCAAACACCACCCTCCCCTCCACAGTCCCCCACCCGCCCCCCGCCCCCACTCGAACCCTAGATCGCAGCCACCGCCGGCTCTGCCGCCAACCCCTGCCGGTGTGCCCGTTCCTCCTAGCTTAGATAATAAAGTTTAGGTTACCCAGCGATTCTCAAACCGTCGCCCCACTCCCCTGAGTTTTTAGATGAGGCCTGCGGTGTCCCTCCCCGCTAGATCCACATCCCCTGCTCCAGAATGTCGCAGCCTAAGCTCGACCAGTATCCCGGGGAGCCCGACGAGCGTTCGGCCAAGAAGAGGTTTATCATGGCCTCTCCGGCGGACGTTGGCGAGGTGGCCGCCGTTCGCCCCGACCTGTTAATCCAGGAGCAACACGTCGCCGCGGAAGCCGGCAAAGACGTTGACTATGTTGCCATGTCGAAGGCTTCATGTCAGCGGGCTAGCGTATTACTGTATCTCGCGAAACCGGCTACGACATCAAGCTCGTCCACACCGACGGCTTCACGCGGGCCATGTCACAGGTTAAATGGTCCATCCCCAACCCCTCTGATTCAACTGCCATCGATCTCTTCGACGGCCCTGCCGCTGATCTCCTTTGCCAAGCGGTCAAGGATTTGCGAGCTTTATACGCCATCGAGCCCATTTTGTCATTTCTGAAGGACACGTTCTACGGCGGCGGCTTAGGATCCTCAATTGCCAAGTCAGATCTCATCGACCACGACCACGACCGCGAGGAGGGCACCCACGAAGGTTCTTCCAAGGCAAAACAGCCCATTTGTGACATCAGAGAGCGCACCATGGGTATGTGCTCTTCCAACTGGAAGGATCCCGTCCATGAAACGTGAGGCATAATTCTATCAGCAAATCTTACCTTTTCTAGCTTGCCAACCCGTACCCTTTGTTGTATTAGCATTTGCCTTGCGGTGCTTTAACTATGTCGTGTTTAATTATTTCAGTTATGCAAAAATGTATTGTTCGATAGGTCTATGTGATGTTTAAGTATGAATTGTCCACTTCAGTTTCGTGAATGGCTATATTTGGTTGTTTATAATAAGTAGATGCCTTGTTTATCTGTATTTGGTTGTTAGGTTGGTTGGAGTGAGCATTTTTCCAGTTATCGAGCAGATGCTTGTTTATCTGTATTTGGTTAATAGTTTGGTTGCAGTGAGCATTTGAGTTATCAAGCAGATGCCTTGTTTATCTGTATTTGGTTGTTAGGTTGCTTTTTAGCATTTGTCTAGTTATCAAGCAGATGCCTTGTTTATCTGTATTTGGTTGTTAGGTTGCTTTTTTTAGCATTTGTCCAGTTATCAAGCAGATGCCTTGTTTATCTTTATCTGCTTGTTAGGTTGGTTGCAGTGAGCATTTGTCCAGTTTTCAAGCATATGCCCTATTTATCTGTATTTGCTTGTTAGGTTGGTTGCAGTGAGACTCTGTCCAGTTTTCAATGGCTATATTTGGTTGTTATACTGGTCATTTATGCCTTGTTTATTTCATTCATTCACAATGTGTTGTTCACTATGTGCAAGTAGGAACTGTGCCGCTCGACTACATCAATACCAGTTTGAACGGCTATATTTGGTTCCAGTTATTCCTGATGTAGTTAACACATGCCCTTTATTTCAGTTTTACACATTTATCCAGTGTGATGTTTAAGCATTACCTATGTTCTATTCATTTTCAACAATACCAGTTTGAATTGCAATATTTGATGGCTGTTAAGCCTGCTGTCGGTAACATTTCCTTCCATTTTATATCTGCTTTAACAGCATGCTGAAACCAACACATTCAAGCTATCATTTGGAGATGATGTTGTTTACCTTTGCTATATTTGTTTGATGTTAAGGTTGCCGTACTTATCATGCCTTCCCACTAATTATGCAGGACAACAACTGGAGTGGCCACCATTTTCCGCCGAGGTTAGCTTCATCCCTCGGCTTGTACTCCCCCCGTCGTTCCATAATGTAGTGATTATAGATCCAGGCCTGGACACTAGTTAGCTTCTAATATTGACTTGTTGCTTGTAGTTACATATGCCCTTGGCAAGGATCCATTGATACATCTTCAAGGTATCTATAATTTTTGATTGTTCCATGCTATATTATATTCTGTTTTGGACATTATTGGGCTTTATTATACACTTTTATATTATTTTTGGGACTAACCTATTAACCGGAGGCCCAGCCCAGAATTGCTGTTTTTTTGCCTATTTCAGAGTTTCGCAGAAAAAGAATATCAAACGGAGTCCAAACGGAATGAAACCTTCGGGAACGTGATTTTCGGAACGAACGTGATCCAGAGGACTTGGACCCTACGTGAAGACATCAACCAGGAGGGCACGAGGTAGGGGGGTGCGCCTACCCCCCCCCCAGGCGCGCCCTCCACCCTCGTGGGCCCCACGTTGCTCCACCGACGTACTCCTTCCTCTGACATATACCTACGTACCCCCAAACTACCAGATACGGAGCCAAAAACCTAATTCACCGCCGCAACTTTCTATACCCGTGAGATCCCATCTTGGGGCCTTTTCGGAGCTCCGCCGGAGGGGGTATCGATCACGGAGGGCTTCTACATCAACACCATAGCCTCTCCGATGAAGTGTGAGTAGTTTACCTCAGACCTTCGGGTCCATAGTAATTAGTTAGATGGCTTCTTCTCTCTTTTTGGATCTCAATACAACGTTCTCCCCCTCTCTCGTGGATATCTATTCGATGTAATCTTCTTTTGCGGTGTGTTTGTTGAGACCGATGAATTGTGGGTTTATGATCAAGTTTATCTATGAACAATATTTGAATCTTCTCTGAATTCTTTTATGTATGATTGGTTATCTTTGCAAGTCTCTTCGAATTATCAATTTGGTTTGGCCTACTAGATTGATCTTTCTTGCATTGGGAAAGTGCTTAGCTTTGGGTTCAATCTTGCGGTGTCCTTTCCCAGTGACAGCAGGGGCAGCAAGGCACGTATTGTATTGTTGCCATCGAGGATAACAAGATGGGGTTTATATCATATTGCATGAGTTTATCCCTCTACATCATGTCATCTTGCTTAATGCGTTACTCTGTTCTTATGAACTTAATACTCTAGATGCATGCTGGATAGCGGTCGATGTGTGGAGTAATAGTAGTAGATGCAGGCAGGAGTCGGTCTACTTGTCTCGGACATGATGCCTATATACATGATCATACCTAGATATTCTCATAACTATGCTCAATTCTATCAATTGCTCAACACTAATTTGTTCACCCACCGTAATACTTATGCTCTTGAGAGAAGCCACTAGTGAAACCTATGGCCCCCGGGTCTATTTTCCATCATATTAATCTCCCGACAACAAGCTATTTCTGGCGCCGTTTTTATTTTGTTTTCTTTACTTTCCATCTTTATCATAAAAATACCAAAAATACTATCTTATCATATCTATCAGATCTCACTCTCGTAAGTGACCATGAAGGGATTGACAACCCCTTTATTGCGTTGGTTGCGAGGATTTATTTGTTTGTGTAGGTGCGAGGGACTAGTGCGTGCCTCCTACTGGATTGATACCTTGGTTCTCAAAAACTGAGGGAAATACGTACACTACTTTGCTGCATCACCCTTTCCTCTTCCAGGGAAAACCAACGCAGTGCTCAAGAGGTAGCAAGAAGGATTTCTGGCGCCGTTGCAGGGGAGTCTACGCAAAGGTCAACATACCAAGTACCCATCACAAACCCTTATCTCCCGCATTACATTATTTGCCATTTGCCTCTCGTTTTCCTCTCCCCCACTTCACCCTTGCCGCTTTATTCGCCCTCTCTTTTGCGTTCGCCTCCTTTTTGTTTGCTTCTTGTTTGCTCGCGTGTTGGATTGCTTGCTTGTCACGATGGCTCAAGATAATACTAAATTGTGTGATTTCACCAATACCAACAACAATGATTTTCTTAGCACTCTGGTTGCTCCTCTTACTGATACTGAATCTTGTGAAATCAATGCGGCTTTGTTGAATCTTGTCATGAAAGATCAATTCACCGGCCTTCCTAGTGAAGATGCCGCTACCCATCTAAATAGCTTCGTTGATTTGTGTGATATGCAAAAGCAGAAAGATGTGGACAATGATATTTTTAAATTGAAGCTATTTCCTTTTTTGCTTAGAGATCGTGCTAAAGCTTGGTTTTCGTCTTTGCCTAAAAATAGTATTGATTCTTGGAATAAGTGCAAAGATGCTTTTATCTATAAGTATTTTCCTCCCGCTAAGATTATCTCTCTTAGAAACGATATTATGAATTTTGAGCAACTTGATCATGAACATGTTGCACAAGCTTGGGAGAGGATGAAATTAATGATACGTAATTGCCCTACGCATGGTTTGAATTTGTGGATGATTATACAAAAATTTCTATGCCGGATTGAATTTTGCTTCTAGAAATCTTTTAGATTCGGCCGCGGGAGGCACTTTTATGGAAATCAATTTAGGAGAAGCTACTAAACTCCTAGATAATATTATGGTTAATTATTCTCAATGGCAAACCGAAAGATCTACTAATAAAAAAGTGCATGCGATAGATGAAATTAATGTTTTGAGTGGAAAGATGGATGAACTTATGAAATTATTTGCTAATAAAAGTGTTTCTTCTGATCCTAATGATATGCCTTTGTCTACTTTGATTGAGAATAATAATGAATCTATGGATGTGAATTTTTTTGGTAGGAATAATTTTGGTAACAACACGTATAGAGGAAACTTTAATCCTAGGCCGTACCCTAGTAATTCCTCTAATAATTATGGTAATTCCTACAACAATTCTTATGGAAATTTTAATAAGATGCCCTGTGAATTTGAGACTAGTGTTAAGGAATTTATGAATTCGCAAAAGAATTTCAATGCTCTGCTTGAAGAAAAAATGCTTAAAGTTGATGAATTGGCTAGGAACGTCGATAGAATTTCCCTTGATGTTGATTCTTTAAAACTTAGATCTATTCCACCTAAGCATGATATTAATGAGTCTCTCAAAGCCATGAGAATTTCCATTGATGAGTGCAAAGAAAGAACCGCTACGATGCGTGCTAAGAAAGATTGCTTTCTTTGAAAGCGTGTTCTTCTAGTTTCTATGAAAATAAAGATGAAGATCCAAAAGTTATTGATGTGTCCTTATTAAATCTTTGTTTTGCAATATGAATCTTGATAATGATGGGACTGAAAATGATCCGCCTTTACCTAGAAGGCGTTCCAAAAATTCAGAGTTTTTAGATCTTGATGCTAAAATTGATAAAAGTGGGATTGAAGAGATCAAAACTCTAGATATTAATGAACCCACTATTTTGGATTTCAAGGAATTTAATTATGATAATTGTTCTTTAATAGATTGTATTTCCTTGTTGCAATCCGTGCGGAATTCTCCTCATGCTTATAGTCAAAATAAAGCCTTTACCAAACATATCGTTGATGCTTTGATGCAATCTTATGAAGAAAAGCTTGAGTTGGAAGTTTCTATCCCTAGAAAACTTTATTATGAATGGGAAACTACTATGAAAATTAAAATTAAAGATCATGAATGCTATGCTTTGTGTGATTTGGGTGCTAGTGTTTCCACGATTCCAAAAACTTTATGCGATTTACTAGGTTTCCGTGAATTTGATGATTGCTGTCTAAACTTGCACCTTGCGGATTCCACTATTAAGAAACCTATGGGAAGAATTAATGATTTTCTTATTGTTGCAAATAGGAATTATGTGCCCGTAGATTTTATTATTCTAGATATAGATTGCAATCCTTCATGTTCTATTATTCTTGGTAGACCTTTCCTTAGAACGATTGGTGCAATTATTGATATGAAGGAAGGGAACATTAGATTCCAATTTCCGTTAAGGAAAGGCATGGAACACTTCCCTAGAAAGAAAATAAAATTACCTTTTGAATCTATTATGAGAGCCACTTATTACCAAAGATGGCAATACCTAGATCTATCCTTGCTATTATGCCTAGCTAGGGGCGTTAAACGATAGCGCTTGTTGGGAGGCAACCCAATTTTATTTTTCTTTTTTTTTCTTTTTGCTTCTGTTTAGGAATAAATATTTGATCTAGCCTCTTGTTATATTTCTTTTTATGTTTTAATTAGTGTTTGTGCCAAGTTGGACCCATAGGATCTTCTTGGATGATAGTTATTTGATCTTGCTGAAAATTCCAGAAACTTTCTGTTCACGAAAATAATTGTTAAAAATCACCACAATGTGATAAAATATTGATTCCAATTTCTTCTGATCATAAACAAATTTTCTAGGTCTTCCTATTTTGGTAGAGTTTTTGGAGTTCCAGAAGTTTGCCTTGGATACATATTACTACAGACTGTTCTGTTTTTGACAGATTCTGTTTTTCGTGTGTTGTTTCCTTATTTTGATGAATCTATGGCTAGTAAAAGAGTTCATAAACCATAGAGAAGTTGGAATAAAGTAGGTTTAAAACCAATATAAATAAAGAATGAGTTCATTACAGTACCTTGAAGTGGTCTTTTGTTTTCTTTCACTAACGGAGCTCACGAGATTTTCTGTTGAGTTTTGTGTTGTGAAGTTTTCAAGTTTTGGGTGAAAGATTTGATGGATTATGGAACAAGGAGTGGCAAGATCCTAAGCTTGGGGATGCCCATGGCACCCCAAGATAATCTAAGGACACCTAAAATCCAAAGCTTGGGGATGCCCCGGAAGGCATCCCCTCTTTCGTCTACTTCCATCGGTAACTTTACTTGGAGCTATATTTTTCTTCACCACATGACATGTGTTTTGCTTGGATCGTCTTGTATGATTTGAGTCTTTGCTTTTTAGTTTACCACAATCATACTTGCTGTACACACCTTTTGAGAGAGACACACATGATTCAGAAATTATTAGAATACTCTATGTGCTTCACTTATATCTTTTGAGTTATATAGTTTTTGCTCTAGTACTTCACTTATATCTTTTAGAGCACGGTGGTGGTTTTGTTTTATAGAAACTATTATTCTCTCATGCTTCACTTAGATTATTTTGAGAGTCTTAAACAGAATGGTAATTTGCTTAAATAATTCTAATATGCTAGGTATTCAAGACTAGTAAAAACTTTCTTATGAGTGTGTTGAATACTAAGAGAAGTTTGATGATTGATGATTGTTTTGAGACATGGAGGTTGTGATATCAAAGTTGTGCTAGTTGAGTAGTTGTGAATTTGAGAAATACTTGTGTTGAAGTTTGCAAGTCCCGAAGCATGCACGTACGGTAAACGTTATGTAACAAATTTGAAACATGAGGAGTTCTTTGATTGTCCTCCTTATGAGTGGCGGTCGGGGACGAGCGATGGTCTTTTCCTACCAATCTATCCCCCTAGGAGCATGCGCGTAGTGCTTGGTTTTTGATGACTTGTAGATTTTTGCAATTAGTATGTGAGTTCTTTATGACTAATGTTGAGTCCATGGATTATACGCACTCTCACCTTTCCATCATTGCTAGCCTCTTCGGTACCGTGCATTGCCCTTTCTCACATTGAGATTGGGTGCAAACTTCGCCGGTGCATCCAAACCCCGTGATATGATACGCTCTTTCACACATAAACCTCCTTATATCTTCCTCAAAACAGCCACCATACCTACCTATTATGGCATTTCCATAGCCATTCCGAGATATATTGCCATGCAACTTTCCACCATTCCGTTTATCATGACACGTTCATCATTGTCATATTGCTTTGCATGATCATGTAGTTGACATAGTATTTGTGGCAAAGCCACTATTCATAACTCTTTCATACATGTCACTCTTGGTTCATTGCATATCCCGGTACACCGCCGGAGGCATTCATATAGAGTCATACTTTGTTCTAGTATCGAGTTGAAATCATTGAGTTGTAAATAAATAGAAGTGTGATGATCATCATTTTCTAGAGCATTGTCCCAAGTGAGGAAAAAAAAGAGAAAGGCCATAAAAAAAGAAGAAGGCCTAAAAAAAACGAGAGAAAAAGAGAGAAGGGACAATGTTACTATCCTTTTTTACCACACTTGTGCTTCAAAGTAGCACCATAATCTTCATGATAGAGAGTCTCTTGTTTTGTCACTTTCATATACTAGTGTGAATTTTTCATTATAGAACTTGGCTTGAATATTCCGACAATGGGCTTCCTCAAATGCCCTAGGTCTTCGTGAGCAAGCAAGTTGGATGCACACCCACTTAGTTTCTTTTGTTGAGCTTTCATATATTTATAGCTCTAGTGCATCCGTTGCATGGCAATCCCTACTCCTTGCATTAACATCAATCGATGGGCATCTCCATAGCTCATTGATTAGCCTCGTTGATGTGAGACTTTCTCTTTTTTTGTCTTCTCCACATAACCCCCATCATTATATTCTATTCCACCCATAGTGCTATATCCATGGCTCACGCTCATGTATTGCGTGAAAGTTGAAAAGGTTTGAGATTACTAAAGTATGAAACAATTGCTTGGCTTGTCATCGGGGTTGTGCATGATGAGAGCATTCTTGTTTGATGAAAATGGTGCATAACTAAACTATATGATTTTGTAGGGATGAACTTTCTTTGGCCATGTTATTTTGAGAGGACATAATTGCTTAGTTAGTATGCTTGAAGTATTATTATTTTTATGTCAATATTGAACTTTTATCTTGAATCTTTCGGATCTGAATATTCATACCACAATTAAGAAGTATTACATTGAAATTATGCCAAGTAGCATTCCACATCAAAAATTCTGTTTTTATCATTTACCTACTCGAGGACGAGCAGGAATTAAGCTTGGGGATGCTTGATACGTCTCCAACGTATCTATAATTTTTTATTGTTCCATGCTATATTATATTCTGTTTTGGACATTATTGGGCTTTATTATACACTTTTATATTATTTTTGGGACTAACCTATTAACCGGAGGCCCAGCCCAGAATTGATGTTTTTTTGCCTATTTCAGAGTTTCGCAGAAAAAGAATCAAACGGAGTCCAAACTGAATGAAACCTTCGGGAACGTGATTTTTAGAACGAACGTGATCCAGAGGACTTGGACCCTACGTCAAGACGTCAACCAGGAGGGCACGAGGTAGGGGGCGCGCCTACCCCCCCCCAGGCGCGCCCTCCACCCTCGTGGGCCCCACGTTGCTCCACCGACGTACTCCTTCCTCCTACATATACCTACGTACCCCCAAACTACCAGATACAGAGCCAAAAACCTAATTCCATCGCCGCAACTTTCTGTACCCGTGAGATCCCATCTTGGGGCCTTTTCCGGGGTTGCGCCGGAGGGGGCATCGATCATGGAGGGCTTCTACATCAACACCATAGCCTCTCTGATGAAGTGTGAGTAGTTTACCTCAGACCTTCGGGTCCATAGTTATTAGCTAGATGGCTTCTTCTCTCTTTTTGGATCTCAATACAACGTTCTCCCCTCTCTCGTGGAGATCTATTCGATGTAATCTTCTTTTGCGGTGTGTTTGTTGAGACCGATGAATTGTGGGTTTATGATCAAGTTTATCTATGAACAATATTTGAATCTTCTCTGAATTCTTTTATGTATGATTGATTATCTTTGCAAGTCTCTTCGAATTATCAGTTTGGTTTGGCCTACTAGATTGATCTTTCTTGCAATGGGAGAAGTGCTTAGCTTTGGGTTCAATCCTGCGGTGTCCTCTCCCAGTGACAGTAGGGGCAGCAAGGCATGTATTGTATTGTTGACATCGAGGATAACAAGATGGGGTTTATATCATATCGCATGAGTTTATCCCTCTACATCATGTCATCTTGCTTAAAGCGTTACTCTGTTCTTATGAACTTAATACTCTAGATGCATGTTGGATAGCGGTCGATGTGTGGAGTAATAGTAGTAGATGCAGGCAGGAGTCGGTCTACTTGTCTCGGATGTGATGCCTATATACATGATCATACCTAGATATTCTTATAACCATGCTCAATTCTGTCAATTGCTCAACAGTAATTTGTTCACCCACCATAATACTTATGCTCTTGAGAGAAGCCACTAGGTAAACCTATGGCCCTCGGGTCTATTTTCCATCATATTAATCTCCCGACAACAAGCTATTTCTGGCGCCGTTTTTATTTTGTTTTCTTTACTTTGCATCTTTATCATAAAAATACCAAAACTATTATCTTATCGTATCTATCAGATCTCACTCTCGTAAGTGACCGTGAAGGGATTGACAACCCCTTTATTGCGTTGGTTGCGAGGATTTGTTTGTTTGTGTTGGTGCGAGGGACTCCTACGTGGCCTCCTACTGGATTGATACCTTGGTTCTCAACAACTGAGGGAAATACTTACGCTACTTTGTTGCATCACCCTTTCCTCTTCAAAGGAAAACGAACGCAGTGCTCAAGAGGTAGCATCCATGCATCGACCCTTTTTGCGTATGGGGAAATGAGATATTGATGAACAAGCATCAAGTAAGGAAGCTGATAAGGATTATTAGCAAAAAGATACGAATGATGGCAAGCAAATTGTTTGTTTATGCTCCATGCAACACAACAGTGAGCTGTAGGATGCACTACAAGAAATATGTCAACTTGCGACCCTCACTATTGGTCACTGAAAGGTCATTGATTTTCATTTGCGACCTTTTTTGACCCAAAAACAGATGGTCAAAAGCTGGTGGTCGTAAACTGAAATTAAAGACCTTCTCTATGAGAAGGTCGTGGAATTCCACGACCAAAACAAAAGGTCGTTGATTCTATGACCTTCTGTTTTGGTCGCTAGCTCTCTGCCCAGGCCACGTCGGATCCGACGTGGCAATCTAACGTGGCAAAATTGCGACCAAATGAAAAGGACGTTGATAAGAATCAGCCCGGCCCATTTCACTGCTTTAGATGGGCCGAGCCCAACAATTCAGCCTTTTTATTTTTTTCTATCAATTTTTGGTCGACTTCATGGGCCAATCCCAACGTTGCAGCCTTTTTTATTGTTGGGCCGTGGCCTTTTTGTCTAAACAATTTCATTTTTCTTTTTTATTAAATGGGTCCACTAGTCAAATGGGTCCTAGTGCATGTAATAGTTTAACTCATGTTAACTAGCAGTAACCTTCACAAGACAGCCTCAAACGAACCATCAAGTCAACTCATGTTTACAGCTAACAGCAGCAAGTGTATGTATTTGTTTAACTCATGTTAACTCACAGTAACCTTCACAAGACAGCCTCAAACGAACCATCAAGTCAACTCATCATACAACACATTTATAGCTAACAGCAGCAATACATCATACATCACAGAGAATGGTTCACAGAAACCGACAAACTAAACTAGAGGCACATAATAAGCTCACAAGCATGGCTGCCGCAGCAGTTTGTTTCGCTAGTAAAGACATCGACTTTCTTCCTCGACCAGACAACAGCCCAGCTCACATCCTCTACCTCCTCACAGGAGGCGCGCCACCCCGTCTCCTTCAACAGGGGGATCACCACCACGTCCACCAGCAGCCTGCATGAAGCAGAACATGAAAAGAGCAACATCTAATTAACTTGATTGCCTTGCAGATGACACACAAGATGAAGAGCACTTGGACAGAAGCTACTATACTTGTGGCTGTAATTAACCTAATCTAATCTAATGGGAACAACATCACAATTCACAAGCAAGCACCCATACTCTCAAATTCAGTATACAGTTGCCAACTGAAATAAGCTCAGTTGAAAGCAGAGCAGAGAACAAGAAGGATCAGCAGAGAGCTCACCATGGCTGTCATGTGGCCGACGTGGAAGAGGCAGCATGTCCGTCCAAGCAGGATCAGCAGCACCAGCGGATGGGCCACTCATTGTCCTGGATTTTGCCTTGACATTGTCAATTCTGTCGGAGGACTCGACCTCAAGTGTGATGGTCTTCCCGGTGAGAGTCCTCACAAAGACCTATATCTGAATAGTTGAGAAAACAGGACAGGTCAGGCATATATGAACAAATCAAGAAGGAAACAAGACAAGAACATAAATAATATAAATCTTGCAAGTTGCAACAGATACGCATAGTTGGAAATTGCAAAAAAAGCAAAATAAATCAACATGGTAGAAGCGTATACAAATAAATCTACAAAGTCATGAAGCAATGTGAAGTGGCAGATCTAAACCTTAGAATAAAGGTAAACCTGCATCTTTATCTGTATATTAACAAATAATAACAACAGAGCAGGTGTACATCAAAGACATTAACTCGAAGACAATTTGACTGTTAGTACTATGTACTTCCAGTTCAAATTAAGTAGATTTCTATGATAGGTCGATCTAAATGTAGCACATTAATTGTATGTCTAACATACAAATGCAGTACTATGTCATTTCATCAGATACAGTTCTGTGGCTGAGGATGTCACTGAAACTAAGCAGTACCCTCAAATGAAATAGTTCAAACTGCTTTGTCTATATGTCTGCTTAGATCTCATGCATCACTATGAAATACAGTAGTTTCAAAACAAGATTCAGATCAGAATATGTTTACACTGTTCAAGTATACTATATGTTTACACTGTTCAAGTATACTATATGCACCAGAATGTAATCAGGTGCATATGTTGCCAGACAGAGATGCCATCTGTATATACCTGGAATCAATCACAAGGTATAGGGAGGGAATTAGTCACATGTATTCTTACTATTACTGCTAGGTTGCTAGTTGGCTGCATGTATCCATGTAGGAAGCAGTCAGAAGTCAGAACAAACACCTAAAATAACTTGCATTCCACAAGAACGGCAAATGTACAATGTTTAAATTGTATATATAATTTTACTTTTTCTCGGAAGCATGCTTGGAACCCACATGTTACATATCTATGCATATATCCCCATACAACAATAGAACCAATACAGCAACTAAGCCTATAAACTTTTTGCTCCCAGCCAGCATCATGAATTTTCTCAGCTAGTACTAACTATGAAGCTGGTCACTGCCTCAGCCATACTACAGCAAGACGTCCTTATATACTACTCTGTACAGTACTGGCTGATATGTAATAAACCAGCAGGGAACTGTGTGTTTTCTCCCAGCCATATCATACACCAAAGGCACAGTACCCAGCAATGAGGTCGGCATCATTGATTCTTGAAATTTTAAGTATTGTTTGGTGAACTTAACTCAAACAATAATATGTCTAAGTACGACCAGACTACAAGTGAACCTTATGATTACAGATACAGAATCTAAACACCGAGTTTAAATATTTTAAGTTCAGAACATAAATGTAATCTGATGATGTCCATCACATTCCTATGCTTCCATGATGAATTATACACTTAATAGCTACCAACAAGCATAGGCAATTATGTATGACAAAATAAAACAATTTCTGCTCAACACGTGCAGTGGGTTTAACTTTTACAATAAAGTAAATTACAAGATATATCATAAGAATTAATATCCCAAGGAGCAGATCATCATACAGTTTTTCGTCCAACAAAACATGTGTGCAGGAGCATGACTAGTGTATTCAACATATATCTGTAGCATTCTTTAGCACCTAATTATCAGCAAGAAATCAATGGCCAGATGAGCACCACCACAACAAATCGGCACTAACACTTGGTCATCGACGCGATGCCCAAGCAAGGAACCAGCTCGCACACGCAAGATGATAATTGCATACATACAAATCATGTGCTGGCAGAAAAAAAATCCAAGCATGAGCTCATCTTCTCTCTCTGTTTGATAACTAACAACCTAAATAAAATAAAATAAAAACATGACTTGTTCATACAGATCCCTCTAAAATTCCTTGGGACAAGTGCATCACATATTCGTCAACTTCGCAGCAGAAGTAGTGAGCAGAGGAAGAGGGGGAGGGAGATGGAGGAGCTACCTGCCACGGTCGCAATGGAAGCAGGGGAGCAGACCCCTCCTGCCCCTCCCCCACGAGCAGGACAGGGCTGCCAGCTGGGCACGCCCCTACTCCGCCTCCTCGAGCAGGAGACCCCCTTCCCCTACTGCTGCTTGGCGCGTCGCATCACTAGTCACATCCTCATGCAAGAAGTACACAATAAATAGACAAATGGTCAGTGAGGTACATTTTCAGAGCAACAGAAGCTTAAAATTAACAGAAATACACACATCAAATGAAGTCACTAAGATACTTAAGTCCACCACATGGTGTAGAATTCTACGGTGGTATATAATTCGGTCAAACGAATGTAAACCTTGGAAACACCCTAGCCCAAGTAGTCAGATCCACCGTCCCTCAGCTCCAAAGCTTCATAGACACCTACAAAAGAGAGATGATTCAGACAAGATTAGCTTCAGACAATAATTATGACAGGAACATTGTGTCCCTTCACTAGACATGAAGGGAGGCAAAACTTGATTATAAAGGTTGAAAGTAAAACAGTGATTGATGTAATAACAAAATGACCCACCAGTTCATGCACCACTGGGAGTAAATTAGTTTGATGCAGTAATTTTCACTTCTTTTAGTCAGAGGTTTCTTGTAAAATCTATTTCATTTGTGTATCATTGACCTCACAGCATGTTAAATAACTTAACATCATGTTAAGAAAAATAAAGTAAAATCTAAATACAAAAATTCTACTGGTTTTTTTGAGTATTTCTCTCAGCGACCAACAGTATTGCCATGTATACACTCTTTTCTTCACATGCAAAAAAAATGTTCACTCTTTTCCACAGCACACATCACACTACTTTTGAGAGAAGTAAGATGCTTCCATGCATGTAGCACTCCGTGATAAGTAAACTGCACTCTGTGAGAAGTAAACTGCTACTGTAGTACTATAGGTTGCTAGCCTCTACGTACATGCACTTGTCTAGATAATTCCAGCCTGTACATGTAAATACTCGTTGCTGGGATTCTTCACGGCAGTAGACCGCTCTAGTTGTAGGCGAACAACTCGTCAGTGACAAGTCTGGAAGCCCCAGATTGGCAGCGCCTTTCAGCAAGCACAAGCCGAGCATAAGCATAACGAACCAACCGAACTGTGGATACAACCAAAAAATAGATGCCAGAGCAGGCAAGGCGAAAATCGCACGCGCCACAGCATCTGAGCGAACAAAACGCCACCTCGCGCGGAATCCATATGGCATAACCTAAACCCCAAAAAAATATAGCCGAGGGGAATTCAGAACCCCAGACAGCGCCCCTCGGACCCCTACCAGACCAGATCGGCCGCGCAATCGAAGCAAAGCCGCTGCCACACACGAGCGCGGCACCCGCTAGCCGCTACCGCTACCAGATCGAGCCGAACCGGACCGACGGCGCACTGATCGAGGAGACAGGGGATGGGGGATGGGGGCGTGTCCGTACCTCAACGGTGGGGTTTCCGCGGCTGTCGAAGATTTGGCGGCCTTCACGGACTGGATTGGTCGCCGCCATGGCCGGAGCGGGAGCCGGAGCTGGTCTCGCGTCGCGTGGCTTGGGGAGGAAGCCGAGATCGAATCAGATCAGAGCAGATGGAGCGGAGTGGGTGTGCGGAATCCGGGAGCCGAGGCCGTCGAACGTCCATCTCGGCCTTCACGGGAGAGTGAGTGGAAGGGGAGCCGGAGGAGGTGGGGATCCGGCTCATGGAGGAGAGCGAGTGGAAGGGGACGGCGGTGTTGGGCGGAATCGATGGGGGCGGCGGCGCACGGAGGAGGGCGCGGCTAGGGTTTGGACGAGGGGTGAGAGGGAGTTGCGCTGATTCGGGAGGGGGATGAGAGGGATGAGGGGTAGAGGGGGTGGGGGAAGAGGGCTGCCGTCGGATCCGGGCCTATCCAACGGTGGTCGATGCATGATCCGCGTGAGGTGCTTGGACCAATCAGAATGCAATAAAGGCCTTGATGACGTCATGACCATATAAATAGGTCGTAATTGATTAAAAATAAGTTCTTTTGCAGGAGAAAAGCATTTTTCATTTTTGAAGTATAAAAAAATAGTTTTGTTGTGACGAACCTACCAACTCTATGTATTAGACCAAATTTTATGTATAATTGACCAAATGATTTTATGTAAAATGTTTTTGATCCACGTTTCGTCAAATTGACGGAAAAAACATTTTTCATTTTTCGAGTGCACAAAATGAGTTTCTTTAAGGACCTACCATATATTTGTTGTAAAATTGGACCAAATCATTTTTCTAAACAATTAGGCCATATTTAATGCACAATTTACCAAATGGTTGGGTGTCAAAAGTTTTGATCCACCTCTGGTGAAAAAGACAAATTTTCGCCGATTCAGCACGAAGCGGGTCAAATTTGAACTGCGGCTGCCTCGTAGTTTGCTATTTATTTTTTCCAAAAATCATTTCTAGGTACAAAAGTATCTATTTAATCAGAGAAACACCAAAAAAATTCCAAGATTCAACCACTAGCTAGGAACGGTCAAGCCCGCCGTTTTGACCGCATGTTGAAACGGGCATAAAAAATTCAAAAAACTGGAAAACCTTCGCATTGTGTCATTATATGTGACCAAGTTACCAGGAAAAATAATAAACTTGTAATACGGCAATTCTTTAAAAAAAAGTGTTCTCAGAAATGAGCTATCATGTGTGAAGATTCATGGCTTTCAACTCAAATGATCAATCTTATGGCCACATTCATGGCATAGTTTGTTCAAATGATCTCATATTATGCACAAGGGTGCATCTTGGAATTCCACACAATGTTGCCTAAGGCAGTTTTCATTTTCTTTGGACAAAAAAATCATTTTCCATTTTTCGAGTGCCCCAAATAAGGTTTTTTTGGGAAGGACCTACCAAATAATTGTTGCAAAATAGGACCAAATCATTTTATAAAATACTAGGCCATATTTAATGCACAATTGACCAAATAGTTTGGTGTCAAAAGTTTTGATCCACCTCTGGTGAAAAAGACAAATTTTCGCCGATTCAGCACGAAGCGGGTCAAATTTGAACTGCGGCTGCCTCATAGTTTGCTATTTATTTTTTCCAAAAATCATTTCTAGGTACAAAAGTATCTATTTAATCAGATAAACACCAAAAAAATTCCAAGATTCAACCACTAGCTAGGAACGGTGAAGCCCGCCGTTTTGATCGCATGTTGAAACGGGCATAAAAAATTCAAAAAACTGGAAAACCTTCGCATTGTGTCATTATATGTGACCAAGTTATCGGGAAAAATAATAAACTTGTAATACGGCAATTCTTTAAAAAAAAGTGTTCTCAGAAATGAGCTATCATGTGTGAAGATTCATGGCTTTCAACTCAAATGATCAATCTTATGGCCACATTCATGGCATAGTTTGTTCAAATGATCTCATATTATGCACAAGGGTGCATCTTGGAATTCCACACAATGTTGCCTAAGGCAGTTTTCATTTTCTTTGGACAAAAAATCATTTTCCATTTTTCGAGTGCCCCAAATAAGGTTTTTTTGTGAAGGACCTACCAAATAATTGT
Organism: Triticum aestivum; assembly: GCF_018294505.1. Classification (NCBI taxonomy): domain Eukaryota; kingdom Viridiplantae; phylum Streptophyta; class Magnoliopsida; order Poales; family Poaceae; genus Triticum; species Triticum aestivum. The sequence goes on along the minus strand of NC_057799.1, from coordinate 591,574,225 downwards.
TGCAAAATTGGACCAAATCAATTTTATAAAATACTAGGCCATATTTAATGCACAATTGACCAAATAGTTTGGTGTCAAAAGTTTTGATCCACCTCTGGTGAAAAAGACAAATTTCCGCCGATTCAGCACGAAGCGGGTCAAATTTGAACTGCGGCTGCCTCATAGTTTGCTATTTATTTTTTCCAAAAATCATTTCTAGGTACAAAAGTATCTATTTAATCAGATAAACACCAAAAAAATTCCAAGATTCAACCACTAGCTAGGAACGGTCAAGCCCGCCGTTTTGATCGCATGTTGAAACGGGCATAAAAAATTCAAAAAATTGGAAAACCTTCGCATTGTGTCATTATATGTGACCAAGTTATCGGGAAAAATAATAAACTTGTAATACGGCAATTCTTTAAAAAAAAGTGTTCTCAGAAATGAGCTATCATGTGTGAAGATTCATGGCTTTCAACTCAAATGATCAATCTTATGGCCACATTCATGGCATAGTTTGTTCAAATGATCTCATATTATGCACAAGGGTGCATCTTGGAATTCCACACAATGTTGCCTAAGGCAGTTTTCATTTTCTTTGGACAAAAAAATCATTTTCCATTTTTCGAGTGCCCCAAATAAGGTTTTTTTGTGAAGGACCTACCAAATAATTGTTGCAAAATTGGACCAAATCAATTTTATAAAATACTAGGCCATATTTAATGCACAATTGACCAAATAGTTTGGTGTCAAAAGTTTTGATCCACCTCTGGTGAAAAAGACAAATTTCCGCCGATTCAGCACGAAGCGGGTCAAATTTGAACTGCGGCTGCCTCATAGTTTGCTATTTATTTTTTCCAAAAATCATTTCTAGGTACAAAAGTATCTATTTAATCAGATAAACACCAAAAAAATTCCAAGATTCAACCACTAGCTAGGAACGGTCAAGCCCGCCGTTTTGATCGCATGTTGAAACGGGCATAAAAAATTCAAAAAATTGGAAAACCTTCGCATTGTGTCATTATATGTGACCAAGTTATCGGGAAAAATAATAAACTTGTAATACGGAAATTCTTTTTAAAAAAGTGTTCTCAGAAATGAGCTATCATGTGTGAAGATTCATGGCTTTCAACCCAAATGATCAATCTTATGGCCACATTCATGGAATAGTTTGTTCAGATGATCTAATATTGTGCACAAGGGTGCATCTTGGAATTCCAAACAATGTTCCCTAAGGGAGTTTTCATTTTCTTTGGACGAAAAAAATCATTTTCCATTTTTTCGAGTGCCCCAAATGAGGTTTTTTTGTGAAGGACCTACCAAATAATTGTTGCAAAATTGGACCAAATCATTTTTATAAAATACTAGGCCATATTTAATGCACAATTGACCAAATGGTTTGGTGTCAAAAGTTTTGATCCACCTCTGGTGAAAAAGACAAATTTCCGCCGATTCAGTAGGAAGCGGGTCAAATTTGAACTGCGGCTGCCTCATAGTTTGCTATTTATTTTTTCCAAAAATAATTTCTAGGTACAAAAGTATCTATTTAATCATACAAACACCAAAAAGAATCCAATATTCAACCACTAGCTAGGAACGGTCAAGCCCGCCGTTTTGACCGCATTTTGAAACGGGCATAAAAAATTCAAAAAAATTCAAAAAATTGGAAAACCTTCGCATTGTGTCATTATATGTGACCAAGTTTTCAGGAAAAATAATAAACTTGTAATACGACAATTATTTTAAAAAAGTGTTCTCAGAAATGAGATATCATGCGTGAAGATTCATGGCTTTCAAGCCAAATGATCAATCTTATGGCCACATTCATGGCATAGTTTGTTCAAATGATCTCATATTGTGCATAAGGGTGCATCTTGGAATTCCAAACAATATTGCCTAAGGGAGTTTTCATTTTCTTTGCACGGAAAATTCATTTTCCATTTTCCGAGTGCCCGAAATAAGTTTTTTTTGTGAAGGACCTACCATATATTTGTTGCAAAATTGGACCAAATCAATTTTCTAAAATACTAGGCCATATTTAATGCACAATTGAAAAAATGGTTGGGTGTCAAAAGCTTTGATCCATCTCTGGTGAAAAAGACAAATTTCCGCCGATTCAGTAGGAAGCGGGTCAAATTTGAACTGCAGCTGCCTTATAGTTTGCTCTTTATTTTTTCCAAAAATCATTTCTAGGTACATAAGTATCTATTTAAGCATAAATACATGGTTTGGTGGTGATACGTTGAGGTTTGGACGGTGGCCCAGGGCCCCAACTCCAAAACGCGTAGACTCGCATGACCGCCGGATGGTCACCGCGTGACCGTGGCGTTGCCGTGCGTTCTGGGAAGCCTAGGCATGTCTAGTAGGTTTGGCACTCCCCAGGTAGATGCTTGGAAGAAAATAACAATATAAGAATCTCACGAGGAGACCGAACAATGCTCAGACATGAATTAGCACCCAAGTGTTTGATTAGTGGTACGGGAAATGAACATGGCCAATGGGCCTGAGTTTTGGATGAGGATGATCATCTACTAAGGACACTATCTTGGAAAAATTGCAGCTCAAATGGAGGAGCCTAGGTGTCACTTGCTTTGCAACGTACCACACTGGACAGAAATATGAATGTTGAAGACACACTCACATGGATTGTTAGATGGGGCTCAAATTTTGTGGAGAGCAATGATTTGGGAATATAGAAGATGTGGCAAAAATTCAGCTCATTAGGATATGCCTAGCTAGTACTTCCTTCACAACAGTTCGAGTTGAACAAAAACTTTGGAAATTTGCCGAGGTAGATTTTCCAGGCAAATGGAGTTGAATATTGTCATGAGGCAATGATTTGGATAGTAAAGAATGCCAATTTTTTTTGGGAATTTCGGGAATGACAGAAATATAGGTTGCTTCACAACCTAGGGCAAAAATTGACACATGGACATGACACATAGGCAAAACTTATGAGGTGGCGCCTAGTCATAGAAATCCACCACAACTTACAAGGTTATGACCATCTATATTGGTCATGACCAGCTAGAAATAAGGCAGCAACTCAGTGCTGTCTGCTTTGTGACCATTTCGTGTAAGGAAATTACGACCTTTCTGACCAAAATGGTCGATATAGTTTAGCATTTGGAGCCCCCCGAACAGCTTTTGACCAATTGGTCTCAAATGGTCTTAGATCTATGACCAATTCTTCGAGGGTCACTGCGAGAAGGTCACTAGTTGACATATTTCTTGTACTGATGGTAACTACAAACTCTGCAGCCTTCTCTTTTTACTGCCCATAATGAGTTGTTAGACAACAATGTATGAATCTTTTTCATTCCCAGTGGTTCCCGAAGCAGTTCACTCGAGATTACCTTGAAAAGTACATGATTGGTGGACACGCAATGAATGTTAAAGTATTTCATCAAGACTACAATGAGCATCGAGAAGTCCTAATGAAGGCAGTGAAGGATGGACGGGCAGCCATCACAAGGGGTTGGCCTAGAGTCGTGCGCGCATTACGCATGGAGGAGGGCACAATATGGGCATTCCGCTTCACCTTCTTCAGCAACCAAAATGTCTTTCGCCTCTCTCTTTACAGTCTTTAGTACAACTGTGGTTCATCATTCTTTACTTGGTGCTTCTGTAGTTCTTCAGTATATGTACCAGTGCATCGAATTATGTATTCGCGGTTGAACCTATATTTGTAATAAACATGGTTGGATATGAAATAAGTGATTGCCTACTTTTAAATTCAAAACATGTGATTTTTAAATTAAGGATTACACTGCACACGGTTTGCGAAAGTGAAACGTCTGCGATATACGTGGAGATCAGAAACGTTTCTAGGATCCACTACGTGTGGAATCAATATCCACTGCACACACGACTTTCTCTCGAAAACTGTTTGCGTTAGGCCACCTTGCGCAAACATTTACCACATAAAAAGTGTGTGATATGGACAGCCATTGCCACACAGTTTCTTCTACGCACCGTGTGTGATGCATTCAATAACGCAAATGATAAAATTATTAATATCGTGTGCAATGCCAACGCTATCACAAATGATTTAACGGGACAAATTGTGTGTGATGTACCTGTGAATGGAAACGTTCTCCTTGGAGCGACTGTGTGGGATGTACATACGAACGAAAACTGTCGTGGAATTGTCACGGCAGATATCCTAGTGTGAGGACTTAGTCGTGAGGCCAACGCATCTATGTGGTAGCTTGAGAGGGGTTGATCGGGATGAGAGACGCGAGGCGGATCAACACACAAGACAAGGATTTAGACAACTTCGGGCACATAAGCCGGCTCTCCTAGTTGTGTCTAGCCTTAACGATTATTCAACTTCTCCCTCTTGGCGTGCCTTGCCCCTCCTTATATAAGTTGAAGGGGCGGGTTACATGTAGAGTCCAACTCGGATTAAGACTTAAACTATTCTGACTTCTCATCACGGGCTTCTCTCCATGGGCTTCTTAATGTCTTGGGCTACTTACAATCCGGCTTACAATCTGGCTTACGATCTGGCTTACAATCTGACTTACCATCTGGCTTACCATCTGGCTTACCGTCTGGCTTAACATCTGTCGGCTTACCATCTGGCTTAACATCTGCCGGCTTAACATCTGCCGGCTTAACATGTGGCTTAACATCTGGTTTAACATCTGCCAGCTTAACATCTACCGGCTTACCAATGAAACACCAAGTCCCAGCCGGGTCATATCTCTGGCCGAGTCATACTGCGGGGTATATCCCCGACATTAGCCCCAGTTTAATTTGGATTTATCCATCTTAAACTGATCCTGTAAACAAAACACAAGAACAAATTTAACAGGTTGTGCTCCGGGTTAAATATTCTTGTAAGCCGGCACCTGAACATCCTTAAGTCCCTGTTATTTACTTCTTTTAGAAAATCCGGGTCAATAAGCCAACTACATAATCAATTTGCTGACGTCTGTTTCTCACAGAGAAAAATTGTGAAGAATAATTCATTTGATTCAGCTCCCAATGCTTAAAAATATTGGTCTTGAAATACTTATCTGTTCTTCAGCCGGCTTGAAAATGTAGATCTTGCCAATTTATGATTACCAAAATTGCCGGGTTATAAACAGATGATGTCGAGTCATAATTGTTGCCAACGCCGAGTCAAAACTAAGAATTTTGAAGATTTCTCTCCCTCATATCCATATTACTTGTAGCCCCCAAGTCTTGAGCAGAGCAAAGTGATGACTTAAGACTTGCTTTAATATAAATATTACCACATTAAAGAAATCCATGTTGTTCATCTCAATCACTAGTCAGAACTGAGTATTCCACATATGTAGCCCCCAAGTGTCGGGTTGTGATGCTTGCAGCAACTTGGGACTTGCAATTGCCTTATGCTTATAAAAACTTCAACTAGTGTAGCCCCCAAGGGCCGGGTCATTATGTAATAACGAGCAGGGACTTTGTAGATATGATCATGTAGACTTGAACAACAACGTGTAGCCCCCAAGAGCTAGCTCGGTAAGATAATATCGAGCTGGGACTTTATATATACTTCTTTGAAAAGAACATCATATGATGTAACCCCCATCATGGGGCTTGAACCCATGTCTTGAATTGTTGACAGGAGCAATTGCTAGGCCCCAAGGGCCGGCTCATTATGATGTGATGGGTCGGGTCTTCAATAAGGTGAGAAAAAAATGACTTTGCATTATCCCCCAAGTACCATGGTGCATGCTGGCAGTGACATGGGACTTGCATATTTGATGTAATCTCAACTTGAATAATGTAGCCCCCAAGTGTCGGGTCGTAAGCCTGCAGCGACTCGGGACTATTCCTTCCAATGTAGAATAAATCATATCCATTGATAAAATAATAGCCATTGCGCTGAAGCGACTTTGAAAGCCTCAATCACAATACTGGTTATTGATAACCATAATAAAAACCCAGCCATGTTGGCTATTAAAGATTTGAATAATATAACCCGATTCCTGCCATATAAACCAGTATATCCATGCACATATTGTGCATGCTATGATGATGTACTGATGATGCAATGCATGATGCAATATATGATGATGTGTGTGTGTATGATAATAGAATACTTCAATGAAACTAGCCTGAGCCATTGGACGGTACGTGCTTTCCATGAGCCTGACTCACAGTACCCAATCGACATTTGAACCCAGATAAAGTCAGGTCTTGCTTTATAAACTTATCAGGAGTATGTGGGGTCAGAGTAACAGCATACATCACGGGTCGATTTATCCAAGTTTCAAGGAAGGCGGCTTATGAAGCCTTGATCTATCCTGACTATCTGTAAGCCGTGCTCTCACATGACAAACCGCCATTTGAACCTTAACAAGCTCAAGATCTTTGGTCGAATACGCCGTAAAAGATTGATCGTTAAGAGTTTGGCGGGTCAATCAGTATTACCCGATGGAGTTGAAGCAGCTGGCTACAGGCAGGATGACCCGGAAAGGTTATATTCTCTTTGGTCGAATACGCCTATGTTTGAATATAACCTGGTCAAAAGGGTAGTCACGCTATGTTCTCTTTGGTCGAATACGCCTATGTTTGAACAGGAAGCCCCCAAGTGACATATTCGGTCAAGAGGGTAGTAACGCTATGCTCTCTTTGGTGAATACACCTATGTTTGAACAGGAAGCCCCCAAGTGACATATTCGGTCAAGAGGGTAGTAACGCTATGTTCTCTTTGGTGAATACACCTATGTTTGAACATGAAGCCCCCAAGTGACATGCTTACAAGTGTAGCGTTGAGCCGATCAAAAGGGATATTCACAGCTATGATTCGAATACGATCAGGAAGCCCCCAAGTGACCATAAGATAAGCCAATAAGGCAGAATACCCATGTTTGAACCGCGCATCATGGCAACAAGTTCTCTTTGGTAACCTTTAATTTTTTCTGAGAACTCGAACTTGCGAGATACTTATTCTTTATGAACCGGAACTTTAAACCGGATTTGAGAGCTTCAGAGCTTTGTGAGAGACAGATTTTCCTTCAGCCGGATTGTGAACCGGATATTGAGAGCTTCAAGCTCTGTGGTAGATAAGTTTCCCTTGAACCGGATTTTAAACCGGATATTAAGAGCTTCAGTGAGAAACAGATTTCTCTTGAACCGGATGTTGAGCCGGAATCTTCTTTTTATGCCAGAAATTTTCTGACGGCCCTTAAATTTTCATCAATATGGCAGTAGCCTCCGGGACTAGGTTATCTTTCCCCCCAACATCCTGGGGCTCTTGAATTTGCTGAGACTGGCAAGATTTGCTAAGTCATACCATTGTAGCCCCCATGTCTTAAGACGACTTGAGGAGTTGGCTTGAGATTCTCCATATTTGACCGTGATATAAACCGGCATATAGTTGAACAGCGGAGCTCTGTATGCTGAAGTTGGAGGCAAGGTGGCGAGTTGATAATCTTCGCACACTCATTGCATACTCCCGGTACGAGTCATTCAATAAACTCCGTAACATGATGGTCACCTTTACAGTAGACAATCTGTCCTGCATCAAAAAATATCACAAGCCAGAGTACTTGCTCTTTTGACAAAAAACAATATGTACTAACAAAATAAACTTAGATGGATATCACCTGGTATTTTTCGTCTGATGACCGTGGATACCGGGGATCAAAACCATATCAAATGTCTGACGTGACCCTAGCAGGTCACATCCTTGCCAAATCACCATCGTTGGTCGCAACTTTACTTCGCGGGTCGAAAATATCTTCGTTCACTGTGCCCGTGAGTGATTGTTGCTCCAGGATTTTTCCTTTAGCAATGTAGTCACGTGAATAGCTGACAAAAATCATTGATGTTCGTTTGTTTAATAGGCTCCCAGAACTAATCATGTTGGAGGTGGAGGCATTTTGGTGGCTTACAGCGAGCCCGCGGCAGCAACTTTGGTGGCAACAAAAACATCTTGCCAACGCAGACGAGGCCGCGACTGAGGGAGTCCTGGACTAAGGGGTCCTCGGGCGTCCAGCCTGTTATCCTTTGGGCCGGACTGATGGGCTGTGAAGACATGAAGACCGAAGACTGTACCCGTGTCCGAATTGGACTCTACTTGGCGTGGAAGGCAAGCTTGGCAACCGACTATGTAGATTCCCTCTGATGTAACCGACTCCATGTAACCCTAGATCTCTCCGGTGTCTATATAAACCTGAGAGCATAGTCCGGATAGACAGATACTCATTACCATAGTCATACAGGCTAGACTTCTAGGGTTTAGCCATTGCGATCTCGTGGTAGATCAACTCTTGTACCACTCATATTCATCAAGATCAATCAAGCAGGAAGTTGGGTATTACCTCCATAGAGAGGGCCCAAACCTGGGTAAACATCGTGTCCCCCGTCTCCTGTTACCATCGATCCTAGACGCACAGTTCGGGACCCCCTACCCGAGGTCCACCGGTTTTGACACCGACATTGGTGCTTTCATTGAGAGTTCCACTCTGCTGTCGCCAAAACGGTTGATGGCTCGCCTTGTCGTCAAGGATAATATCATCTCCAGAGGAGCCCTGGCCCCAGGACAAACCCTCCGGCTGGGCGGCTTCGTCATGACCGCCAGTTCGGCCCTTAAGCCGACGATGACCTCTCAAGTCGTCGAAAATTGCCTCCGCGTTGATCCCGAATACTCCGCTCGGATGGATCCAACGGAGTTATCGTTATTGAACGAGCTCCTGGATCGCATGACCGCCTTGGGGGTCGCTACAGACTATGATCGGGTTGGGCTTAAACCTGATCAGAGAGAAATTAAAACTTCGCCGATCACCCACCAGATGGCGGTAGTCGAGGAGCGGAACAACTCTTCTGCTATATTGAAGACAAACTATGTTCGGATCTCCGAAGGGCCGGATATTCTCCGGCAGAAAGGCATGTCTCGTCCTCCGAACATAGAGTCGGGCGATGAGCCTAAAATATCAGCCGATATCCCGGAGCCCGAACTGTCAGGTCCGGTTGATCTTCAAACTCTAGATCCAAAATCGGGTCAGGGTTCGGATTTAATTCCACCCACCCACCCGGACATAGACGCTCTCATGAGCATCAAACAATAGTCTCAGGAAATGGTCCACCACTTCTGGGCCAGATTCCTTCTTGTCAAAGATAAGGTAAAGGATTGTCGCGACAAAGACGCGATAGCAGCATTTTGCAACAACTGCGCGGACGAAGGTATCCTGAACGCCATCAATCACTGCCACAACTAAAGTTTGCTGACTTAGCAACTATTATACACAAGTACAACGCGATGGAAAGCGCCTGGAAAACTCAGGCGGCTTGCTGGGAACCGTCGATCTCAACTCAACGCCTCATAAAAACGAAGAGGACGCACCCCCGTGGCACGCCCAGCCCAACAGTCAAAAAACATAAACCCATCATGCGGCACGGCACCGTTCTGGAGGGATGGCTTAACGGCCCATGGAAAATACATACAACACCAGACACCGTGGCAACCCATAGCCTTAGAGCATGTTGGATACTTCGGCAAGTAGCCAAGAGCGGTGAGGACATCCTTATCAAGGACATCCCAGAACAGCACCCTCCAGAAAATGACGACGCAAGGGTATTGACAGTCTTCGAGATAATCGCTTCAAACAATAACCATAAAAGGCACTGCGCGATCTCGCCGAAGTCTGCCAGGTCGCTGCAATTGACCCCTGGAACGACACGGCCATAACCTTTAACGCCAGTGAAGAACCTAAATACAGAACAGTCCGAGCGCCAGCCACATTAGTCCTCAGTCCCATCGTGGACGGTTTTCGACTTACAAAAGTCCTCATGGACGGCGGCAGCGTACTAAACCTCATTTACGAGGACACGCTCCACAAGATGGAAATAGACATGAGACGCATCGAGAAAAGCAGCACAACCTTTCGAGGTACCATTCCCAGTCGGGAAGCGCGGTGTGCGGGAAAAATTACACATGATGTGGTATTCGGCACGCCGGAGAATTATCGGTCCGAAGAAATAACTTTCCAGGTGGCCCCTTTTAACAGTGGATATCATGCCCTGTTAGAGCGAGAGGCCTTCACGCGCTTTCAAGTTGTACCTCATTATGGGTATATGAAGCTAAAAATGCCTGGGCCTAATGGAATAATCACCCTCGTCAGCGATCCGGATATAGCACTCCGCGCCGAGAACAAAACCGCATCCCTCGCCCTCGAGGCATTATCCGCGGCCCTTGCGGCTGAAGAATTAACCGCACTACGCTCCACTGTGGATAGGGACGATGTGATCCTGGACAAACGACCCAAATCCACTTCTTCCAAGCCAGCAGAAGAAATAGTCAAATTTCAGGTCCATCCAACAGACCCGAAGAAGACATCATCTATCTGAGCGCAACTCAGCCCCACAGTCGACGCCGCACTACGAGACTTCTTGCGCAAAAACTGGGATATATTCGCCTGGCACCCCTCTTACATGCCAGGAATCCCGCGCGAGTTGGCCGAACACAGCCTCAACATACTGAAGGGATATAAGCCGGTCAAACAAACACAGCGGCACTTTTCCGAACCCAAAGGACAAGCTATGGGAGAAGAGCTAGAAAAACTCATCAAGGCCGGATTCATCAGAGATATTAAACATCCGGACTGGCTGGCAAACTTGGTAATGGTAACAAAGAAGGATAAACCCTGGCGCCTATGCGTCGATTTCAAAGACCTTAACAAGGCTTGCCCTAAGGATCCCCTCCCCCTACCTCGCATTGATCAAATCATTGACGCTACCGCTGGACACGACTCGATGTGCTTCCTTGATGCATATTCCGGATACCATCAAATCAAAATGAAGGAGTCCGATCAAGCCGCAACAACATTCATTACACCATACGGGCCATTTTGCTTCAACACCATGCCTTTCGGGCTCAAGAACGCCGGCGCCACCTACCAGCGTATGATCCAAACATGCCTCAAGAAACAGATCGGCAAGACAGTGGAGGCCTACATGGACGACGTCGTCATCAAAACTAGACATGTCGAAACACTAATAGACGATTTGCGTCTCACATTCGACAACCTCCGTACATATGACATCAAGCTTAAACCGGAAAAGTTCATCTTCGGCGTCCCCGCCGGAAAACTACTGTGCTTCATCGTTTCCAATAGAGGAATTGAAGCAAATCCAGCCAAAATCCGAGCTCTGTCACAATTGGCTACGCCAACCGAACTTAACAGGTCCAAAAACTCGCTGGGTGCGTGGCAGCTTTAAGCCGCTTTATCTCCAGGTTGGGGGAAAAGGCGCTGCCACTTTATCGCCTTCTACGGCACTCCGATAACTTCAAGTGGACAGACGTGGCGACGGCCGGACTGGAAGAGATAAAAGCACTTCTGGCAAGCAACCCAATCCTGGCGGCGCCAAACGTCGGCAAACCAATGCTCCTATATATATCGACAACACACCAGGTGGTGAGCGCCGTACTCGTCGTCGAGCGAGAACAGGACGGACACAAATTTCCGCTCCAAAAGCCGGTATACTACGTATCCACAGTCCTCACACCATGCAAATCCCGGTACCCTCATTATCAAAAGATAGCATATGCAGTCTTCATGGCATCTCGAAAATTGCGACACTACTTTCAGGAGTGTTCAATCACGGTGGCTTCTGAAGTGCCCCTCAATGATATAATAAACAACCGGGACGCCACGGGCCGGATTGCCAAATGGGCAATTGAGCTCCTTCCATTTGACATCACGTACAAACCACGTCGAGCCATCAAATCCCAAGTACTGGCTGAATTAGTCGTCGAATGGACAGAGGCCGAACTTCCTAAAGAGTATGACACATATTCCAACTGGGTTATGCATTTCGACGGCTCCAAAATGTTGGCGGGGCTAGGAGCAGGCGTCGTATTAACGTCCCCCACGGGAGATATCGTCCAGTACGTAATCCAAATGTTATTCACAGACTCCAACAACGCAGCCGAATACGAGGCCTTGCTACATGGCCTTCGGATGGCCGTATCAATGGGCATACAACGCCTGGAGGTGCGCGGGGACTCAAACCTCGCAATATCCCAAATTAATGGAGACTTTGATGCCAAAGATCCAAAGATGGCAGCTTATCGCAACGCCGTCTTAAAAATGTCGGCTCGGTTCGAGGGGCTTGAATTTCATCACGTCGCCCACGAAAGTAATCAGGCGGCAGACGTCCTTGCTCGCATCGGCGCTAAGCGCGACCCCATCCCACCTAACATCTTCCTCGAAAGGCTCTTTAAGCCATCCATGGTGTGGCAAGGGGGAGATAGCAACGACAGTCCCGTTCCGAACACAAATATAGATAGCGAACACGCCGATATCATCGGAGGCTCAGCCACCGAAATAACACCATCGGCCCATCTCATTATGGCAGTTATTGCCCCGTGGACTGAACCATTCTTGGCCTACCTTGATAGCAAGGAGCTCCCAGAAGATCAGAACGAGGCCCGCCGCATTGTCCGGCATTCGAAGGCCTATAAAATTCACGAAGGAGAGCTCTACAAGAAAAGCACTACCGGAGTCCTTCAAAGGTGTATCTCCGAGGAGGAGCGGCAACTCTTGGTAGAAATTCACGCCGGTCTCGGTGGGCACCACGCCGCAGCCAGGGCAGTTGTCAGCAAGGCCTTCCGGACATGATTTTATTGGCCTACGGCCCGAGCAGACGCGCAGGACCTCGTCCAGCGCTGCGTGGGATGCCAACTCTTCGCCAACCAAAGCCATATGCCCCCAACCGCCCTATGAACAATCCCCATTACATGGCCCTTTGCGGTCTGGGGCTTGGACATGGTTGGACCCCTTAAAGGGCGAAGCCATAAGAAAAAATATCTGGTGGTCATGGTGGATAAATTCACTAAGTGGATAGAGGCTAGACCAGTTAAAACGGCCGAGTCCGCACCGGTGATTGCATTTATATCCGACATGGTGCACCATTATGGTGTCCCGCACAGCATCATCACCGACAACGGTTCCAATTTCATAGCCGATGAGGTAAAAACCTGGTGTGCTAATCTGGGCATTAAGCTCGATTACGCCTCTGTCTACCACCCGCAAACAAACGGTCAAGTCGAACGAGCCAATGGTCTTATTATGAGCAGCATCAAACCCAGGCTAGTGCGGTCTTTGAAAGAATCATACAAGCACTGGGTTGAGGAGATCGACTCCGTACTCTGGGGGCTGCGGACCACGCCTAACCATACTACCGGATACACACCTTTCTACATGGTGTATGGTGCAGAGGCTGTGTTGCCCTGCGATATTATACATGACTCACCTCGAGTGTGTATGTACGAAGAGAAAGAGGCCGAGTTGGATCGGCACGACAGCCTAGATGCCTTGGAGGAGGAGCGCGACGTCGCCAAAGCCCGTTCAGCATTTTATCAACAACAGGATCGAAGATATCAAAGCAGAGAAGTACGGGCCAAGATTTACAACGTTGGCGAACTTGTTCCACGCTTGCCGGAGAAGAAAAAGGACAAACTCAAGCCGAAATGGGAGGGTCCCTTCATAATCGACGAAGTTCTTACCGGCGGAGCGTACCGTCTTCGGGATGCATCGGACAATCGCCTAGAGCCGAACCCCTGGAACGCGGCCAAACTCCAAAGGTTTTATGCCTAGCACCGAACTCTTTGTTCGTGCCCTTCTCCCCTGTAGTTTCCATTACTTTTTCTCTCTTTTCCACCTTTATTTTTTCGCTTTAAAGCTCTCATACGGCTCAACCGAACACCGCTAACGTACGCATCTTTACATATGTACGTCCATTATACCTGGGGGCTTCTTTAACAGAAGCTTGTTCATATTATTTTCCGAGCGTCAAGCTCATCACACATGCGCGTTTTTCCCATATGTCTTTTCTTCACCATTATATGCATCGATATGACTTAAGTTCTGGCCAAGCTGGGTTGCCTGGCTCCTGTGCTTACCCCTACGTTCCCGATCTTTTGGCTAGGTGGTAAAGGGAGCACCTCTGCGATTGTTACTGCCGGGTCATCCGGATGTGTACCTCAGACTGGGTGAAGCCGAAAGCTAGCGTTCTTAAGGGAATATTCGGTCGGTGAATGAAAAATGTTTTTTGCACTCACTCTATTGTGAACCCACAGAAGCTATACACATTGTGATTTTCACATCACAATTCGGACATGTCTACTAATGCATACACACCAAGGGAAAGGAACCCTTAACGGAACTATTCTCCCTGGAAGATGTTTCTTACAATCTCAATGTAATATAACATAACTAGCCGGATACAACTTGTCTATTCAAGCAACTATGACCCCTACGCTTAGTTTTCCACGGATACCCCGGCCTATTCGACCGTGACGGTATTCGGAAACACTCCGCACCTTCGGGTCCGGAGGTTGAAGCGAAAAGGTCCGCCATGACAAATGATATACAATTCAGCTAGAATTCCACATGGTGGGGAAAGTACATAGTCACTTGGACTCAAACACTTCCTCCTCAATACCATCTAACAGGCAGTAACTTACAATCCTGTGGGGAATATTTGGCGGCCACCTCTACTTGGTCATATACTAAACTAACGGGAATTTCTTCCCCATCTGGCCCTAGCGGTCCAACCCGGGCCATGTGGTTAGGAATCAGCTTGGTATATCGTGTTTTCACCATGGCCCAGGCCTCTCACGCACCCTCTCGGCAGGCCGATATCTTCCATAACCGGATACGCCGCCGCGCTCCCTTGAACAGCTCTACAAGCTCCTCCATACTTCCTGGAGGGGAGTCGGATGGCCATAAGGCCTTGGCAACACTCCGCATGGCCATACAAGCATGCTCGTGCACTTGCGACAGTGTTTGCAGCAGATCACTTGATGATCCGGACACCTCCTCTTCAGGACGGCCTGTCAATATACCTGCAAACATAGCTACATCAGTTCCATTCATATCCGAACTACCTAAAAAAGAAAAGTTCGGAAACATACTGAATATGCTGCCCCGCAGCTTCTTGTTCTCCTTCACGGAGTCGGCTAGTTGGGCCCGCACATCTTTCAACTCTTCACCCAACGTAGTCTTGGAATCCTATAGCTTGTTTTTCTCGTCCCTGACGCGGGTCAGCACACGCTCGCCTGAGGCGTGTTGCCTCTTTGCCTCTCTTTCTCCCTCTTGTGCGATCTTCACCTTCTTTTCAAGTTGATCAGGCGACCCTATTATGCGATCAGTGGTAGTATTAGCACAGTTGGTATACAATTATTGTTCCTCAATGGAGGGGAACGTTACCAGAGGACAGCTTCTTAAAGTTTTCTAGTTCGGCGGTAGCAGCATTTAGCTGCGCCCGACACTGCTCCAGCTCTTGAGCTAGCAGGCCATTCTTCTCTGTAAGGACCTGGTCGTACAACGATCCTTATATCAGTTGTGCCAACTGCTTTCAGTCTCGGGGGCTACGGGCATGTGATCATCCTTTTTTGGACAAAGAAAACTTACCCGCACATCCGCCAAATATTGCTTCGTGGCTCTTCTAAGCCCATCTCGGGCAGCTCGGATTTATGCGTCGCCCGAGCTAAAGGCATCGAATGCCTCCTCCGAGAACTTGGGGTCCCGTAAGACAGCCCTACAGCGCCGATGATTCATGGAGCTCTCCACTTCCGAGTTGGTAACGGACATATTCTTCGAACCCTCGGCCGAAGTACAGTCCGGCATTGTCCCCATATCTGCTCCCATCTCTCCAACAGGGTTTAAATCCCGGGCGCCGGGAGTACGGCCGGCCGGACCCTCGGACATAGTCCGGTGAACCTTTTTCCTGGTACCAGACAAACGTATAAGTTGCAGTTGGATGTGACTACTAAAGTATACCTTCAAATCCTTACCTCTTTGACGAGGGACCGGTCGTGTCTTCACCGACCTTCCTTTTATAGGCCTTGCTCGGTGCTGGAGTCGCCCTCTTTGGAGCCGCCCCGAGTAGCGTGACGCACCGAACGCGTCCCCTATGGAGCACGATGCAGTGCGATGGGTGAGGCAGTGCGAGGAAGCTCTTTCGAGCGAGACTTTTTCTTGATAACTTACGTGGGAAGCAGGAAGAAGACCAGGATAATCAGCAATAATGGCCACTTCCGTGCCATCGTAGCTCGCCTGTAAAACACCCCTTTCGCGAGTACCATGAATATATCCGGGTCTTCTTCAAACCCAGGATCCAGCTCCCGGTTGTGGTTCTCAGGCTGTGGGGCGGGGCTGTAAAACCCCTCTGTGATTTTTCGCCAATGCTGTTATAAGCGGGTTAGAAAGTTATCAAAGGTAATCCGGGAAGCAGGATGGGTAAAGCAGAAGGACTGAGGCTTACCCAACTGGGAGGATTATACATAGAATATCCATCCCTGCGATTGATGCGAAGAAATTCCTCTTCCTCCCCTTTGAACAGCTCGGCCAATATCTTGGCTAGAGCGGCGGGGGTGTCCGGACCTTTCCGACCACAGCGGGAGGCGTCGTCCTCCCCGTTGTAGTGCCACATTGGGAGCCCTCTATATTGAGGCGGCTGAACCCCTCGCACTATGGAGGTCGCCATTACCTCAACCATTGTTAATCCGGACTGAGCGAGAGTCTTTACCTTGCCCAGGAGCTGACGAACCTCCGCACTATCATGCTCTTCAAGGTTCCGGGGACGCCAACTATGGCGTTTCTTTAGCGGAACGCTTGCAAATTCAGGGAGACCCTTTCGGACTGGGTCGGGAAGTGCAACGTCCTCGATGTAGAACCATTCGGAAGGCCACTCTTTTGACGCCCTCTGTGGTGTGCCGGACAGGTATCCGGTATCGGCGATGCGCCACACTTCGGCTCCGCCCACTTCAAATATTGAACCCTCATGGTTACGCGGGACAAGACAGAACAATTTTCTCCACAGCTCAAAATGGGCTTCAACACCCAGAAATAACTCGCATAGAGCAACGTAACCTGCGATGTGCAAGATAGAGGCGGGAGTGAAGTTGTATAGCTGGAGGCCATAATATTCCAGAAGCCCTCGAAGGAACGGATGGATTGGAAATTCGACGCCTCTTAGCAGATAGGGGACGAAGCACACTCGCTCCCCCCCGGATGGATTGGGGAAGTCCTCCGCCTGAGTCACGTCATTGAAGAAGGTCGGCCCTGCTCGAACAGGGACCAGATCCACGGGAGGAAGAAATCCCTGCATTTGCAACTTTGCTAGTTGACTATGAGACACACAGCACTTCTCCCACTCACTTCTCTTTGGGCTGGAGTGGGAGGAGGAGCTGGGAATGCTAGCCATGTTGGAATGGTTTCTCCTGGCAGTCTCCGGGGATTTTCTCGGTGTAGTGTCGCCTAGATCTAAGATCCAATATCTTTAAATAGGCGCTCTGCCTTGCGTGGACGGGGTGTTATCCGCAAAAATACCCTGACTTTCCGCATTCGCTCGACACGTGGAAGACGAAGTTATTAGCGCACAAAAGCCGAGGGGAGCGATATTGGATCAACGGCCGAATATATTACTTGGAGAAGGAACCCGCCTTGCAACACCGAAGACAACCTGCACGCCGAACACCTCGTCGTTGAAGCCTGGTTCGGGGGCTACTGAGGGAGTCCTAGACTAAGGGGTCCTCGGGCGTCCGGCCTGTTATCCTTTGGGCTGGACTGATGGGCTGTGAAGACATGAAGACCGAAGACTGTACCCGTGTCCGGATTGGACTCTACTTGGCATGGAAGGCAAGCTTGGCAACCGACAATGTAGATTCCCTCTGATGTAACCAACTCCGTGTAACCCTAGATCTCTCCGGTGTCTATATAAACCGGAGAGCGTAGTCCGGATAGACAGATACTCATTACCATAGTCATACAGGCTAGACTTCTAGGGTTTAGCCATTGCGATCTCGTGGTAGATCAACTCTTGTAACACTCATATTCATCAAGATCAATCAGGCAGGAAGTAGGGTATTACCTCCATAGAGAGGGCCCGAACCTGGGTAAACATCGTGTCCCCTGTCTCCTGTTACCATCGATCCTAGAAGCACAGTTCGGGACCCCTACCGGAGATCCGCCGGTTTTGACACCGACAGCGGCAACGGCGAGTCAGGGCGCTCCACGGCGGGTTAACGGGGCGGTGCAACAGGTGGCTTCAGGGCCAGTCCAGCCCGCACGAGGCGAAGCAGCATCTTGGCGCGGAGGCGGTTGGCTGCGTGCAGTCGACTCGGCGTGCGGCAGCTGAGGTGGCCGCGGCAGAAAGACCCGGCGGGGGCAGCTCAACGTGATGAAGCCAGCGGGCGGCTCAGCGAAAGAGTAATGCGAGGCCATGGCGGCGCAACAGCCACGGTCAAGGAGGCCGTCGGCAAAGCGGCTTTGCGGCAGAGGCTGCGGCAAGGGGAGCCATGGCGGGGACTGACGGCTCAGGACGTGCATGAGGGGCGCCGACGACCCGAGGTACGACGGCGGCAGGCCACTCGACGGCCGGGGCAGAAACAGGCCACACCAGTAGCTTGCATGCAGAGGACGCTCGACGGCTGGGCAGCTCGCAGCAGTGGAGGCCACTCGACGCGGGGTGAAGACGGCGCCACGACACAGGAAGATCTTCGACCCGGCACTGCTACGGGAGAAAACGCAGCTGCTCGGGACCATCAGCAACAGCAGGCGGATGCAAGGTAGGCCGGGTCGCGTGTGGCAGCTCACCGCAGAGATGAGAGAGCAGCAGAGGCGCGAAAACGCCGGGCATCACAAGCGCGTGGAGGCGGCACGCAGAGGTGTGAACACCGCCGGAGGCCGGCCGCGGGCAAGGCCGTGGCTAAGGTAGCGGCGAGGTGGTTCCTTGGTGACACAGAGGAGGCCGGACTGCTCGATGCGGACGGCTCAAGATGGAGTGCGGCGCCGGCGACTTCAAGGCAACAGAGTGCAATGACGGTGGCTCGGAAACAGGGGAGTATGCCGGCGGCGGGTTGAAGCAGCGGTAACCGCGGCCGCTCGGACAAGGGGCATGGCGGCGTGGTCCAAGGCGAGGCTAAGGCGGGGCCGACTTGAGATGCGGTGGCGCAGGCGAGGCCGCGGAGGCGCGGGCTGCGAGGGCGGCTCAGAGCAAGGCCGACATATTGGTGAGGGCGGCTCGAGTCAACGGGGGCGGGTTGCCCAGCCGGCTCAAGGCGCGGCGGCAGTGGCCGCAGGGCGGCTCAAGGTGAGGCGCTTGGAGCCGACAGCGACCGGGCGGCTCAGGGCGCGGGGCGGCCGTGGAACGGCGGCTTGAGGAGTCCCAGCGCACGGAGACCCGATGCGGTGGAGGACGAGGCGGCCGGCGACTATCTCCTAGCTTCAGTTGAGATGGACGGCGACTCAAGACCATGGTACGGGTCGCGCAGGGCAAAGTGAGGCCGGCGACGACTCGGAGGTGGGCTGCTCGAGGCCACTCCGGCGGGGGCAGCTCGCAGCGGCAGGGAGGTCCACAGCGGCGACTTGAAGTCGACCAGCAGGGCGACTCTCCGCGGACGGGCAAGGCTATGCGGCTCAAGGCCGCAAGCGCACGCGACAGATGTAAGGCGACTCGCACAGCGACACCAGCAGCGGGATTTAGCGGGAGTGATCCAACAGCGGGGGCGCACGATGGCACGGACGGCTCAATGTCTCAGAGCAAACCAAACTGAGGTAAAAAGCTTTAGCTGTGGCTACGGGCGGCTTAAATCAGGGACGGCTCAAGCAGACCGCTCATTCACGGAGGCGAGCGCAAAAGCACACCGGCAGCGGAGTCATGCCAAGCTGCGTGGCAAGCTGCGGACACATGAGCTCCGGCGGTGGCGGTTTAGAAGCGCTGCTATAGAGGCGGCGCCCTCAAGGCCGGATCAATGGAAGTGCGTCCTAGCAGCATGAGTTCCCGAGGCCTCTTGGCAAAGGCGACGACTTGGAGCGAGGTTCATGGCGACCCTGAGACCAACATGCGGGTGGCGGCTGAATGAAGCTGAGGGCGACCCGCCAATGACTTGGTGATACGTCTCCGTCGTATCAATAATTTTTTATTGTTCCATGCCAATATTCTACAACTTTCATATACTTTTGGCAACTTTTTATACTATTTTTGGGATTAACATATTGATCTAGTGCCCAGTGCCAATTCCTGTTTGTTGCATGTTTTATGTTTCGCAAAAAACCCATATCAAACGGAGTCCAAACGGGATAAGAACGGACGGAGAATATTTTTGGAATATTTGTGATATTTGGGAAGAAGAATCAATGCGAGACGGTGACCGAGGGGGCGCGCCCCTGACCCTCATGGCACCCCCGTAAGGCGGTTGCTGCTCTTCTTTGGCCGCAAGAAAGCTAATTTTCGGAGAAAAATCCGGGCGAAGGTTTCAATCCAATCGGAGTTACGGATCTCTGGATATATAAGAAACGGAGAGAGCGCAGAAACAGAGAGAGACAGAGAGACAGATCCAATCTCGGAGGGGCTCTCGCCACTCCCATGCCATGGAGACCAAGGACCAAAGGGGGAACCCTTCTCCCATCTAGGGAGGAGGTCAAGGAAGAAGAAGAAGGAGGGGGGCTCTCTCCCCCTCGCTTCCGGTGGCGCCGGAGTGCCACCGGGGGCCATCATCATCACCGCAATCTTCACCAACAACTTCACCGCCATCATCACCAACTCTTCCCCCCTCTATGCAGCGGTGTAACCCCTCTTTTACTCGCTGTAATCTCTACTTAAACATGGTGCTCAACGCTATATATTATTTCCCAATGATGTATGGCTATCCTATGATGTTTGAGTAGATCCGTTTTGTCCTATGGGTTAATTGATGATCGTGATTGGTTTGAGTTGCATGTTTTATTATTTTTGCTGTCCTATGGTGCTCTCTGTGTCGAGCGAGCGTGAGGGATCCCCGCTGTAGGGTTTGCAATATGTTCATGATTTGCTTATGGTGGGTGGCGTGAGTGACAGAAGCATATACCCGAGTAAGTAGGTTGTTTGCGTATGGGAATAAAGAGGACTTGATACTTTAATGCTATGGTTGGGTTTTACCTTAATGATCTTTAGTAGTTGCGGACGCTTTCTAGAGTTCCAATCATAAGTGCATATGACCCAAGTAGAGAAAGTATGTTAGCTTATGCCTCTCCCTCATATAAAATTGCAATAATGATTACCGGTCTAGTTATCGATTGCCTAGGGACAAATAACTTTCTCGTGACAAAAAGCTCTTTACTAAAACTAATTTAGCTGTGTCTTTATCTAAACAGCCCCTACTTTTTATTTACGTGCTCTTTACTATCTTGCAAACCTATCCGAAAACACCTACAAAGTACTTCTAGTTTTATACTTGTTCTAGGTAAAGCGAACGTCAAGCGCGCGTAGAGTTGTATCGGTGGTCGATAGAACTTGAGGGAATATTTGTTCTACCTTTAGTTCCTCGTTGGGTTCGACACTCTTACTTATCGAAAGAGGCTACAATTGATCCCCTATACTTGTGGGTTATCAAGACCTTTTTCTGGCGCCGTTGCTGGGGAGTTATAGTGTGGGGTGAATATTCTCGTGTGTGCTTGTTTGCTTTATCACTAAGTAGATTTTATTTGCTGTTCTAAGTTGTTCTCTATCTTTAGTTATGGATATGGAACACGAAATACCAAAAAAATTAGGTGTACTTGCTGCTCATGGAGATGGGGAACCTCCTAAAACCCTCGATGCTCATTATGTGACAAATATTATGTACTACTTTGATAATCCTGAGAATGCCCCATTCAACTTTGTAATGGGAGACACGTTGGATCAACGTGAATACTTTAGGGATTCTCGCTTGACTCAAAAAGGGAAACTATTATGGGATCAAATTTATATGTTGAAGTGGTATGCTAGGCAACTATGCTTGAGATATGATTATACTTGTTGCTCTAGGATGAAGGCTCCACACCTTCCCTTTTCATGCAAATTTAATGATAATAAAACATTGGCTTCTTATCATAATGGTATATATGATTACTATGATGTGGAACAAATAGAAGAATTCATTGCTTTTATGGGTGCTTATGAAATTGAATCTTTGTTTAAAGAGTGTGAAAATCTTTATGATGTTGTTTACACATCTAAAAATCTTGCTATACTTAAATATTGTTATGAGAATTATGAATACAATTCTGATATTGATGCATTTATTGAGAAAGTCTCCACTGTCCAAGAAGAGACTAATATTTTGCAGGAGTCTATGGAAGAAGAAATTAATGACATTGTGAGCTCATTGGATGAAAAAGGTGAGAGGAGAGCGAAGAACAAAAGGAGGAAGAGCGGATTGATCACCCGTGCCCACCTTCTAATGAGAGTAACTCTTCAACTCATACATTGTTTAATTTCCCTTCGTGCTTACCGAAGGATGATTGCTATGATGACTGTTATGATCCCGTTGATTCTCTTGAAATATCCCTTTTTGATGATGCTTGCTATGCTTGTGGCCAAGATGCCAATATGAATTATGCTTATGGAGATGAACTTGCTATAGTTCCTTATGTTAAACATGAAATTGTTGCTATTGCACCCACGCATGATAGTCCTATTATCTTTTTGAATTCTCCAAACTACACTATATCGGAGAAGTTTGCCTTTATTAAGGATTATATTGATGGGTTGCGTTTTACTTCTACACATGATGATTTTGATAGATATAATATGCATGTGCTTGCTGCTCCTACTTGCAATTATTATGAGAGAGGAACTATATCTCCACCTCTCTATGTTTCCAACATGATAAAATTGCAAGAAACTGTTTATACTATGCATTGGCCTTTACTATGTGTGCATGAATTGTTCTTTTATGACATGCCGATGCATAGGAAGAGAGTTAGACATCGTCATTACTTGATATATGTTGCTTTGTGCTCACTACTAAATGCCAAATCATTGCTAATTAAAATTGGCTTTGATATACCTTGGGATCCGGGTGGATTCACTACTTGAGCACTATATGCCTAGCTTAATGGCTTTAAAGAAAGCGCTGCCTGGGAGACAACCCGGAAGTTTTAGAGAGTCACTTATTTCTTTTGAGTGCTTTCACTTAGTTTAAAAACAAAAAAATAAAGAGGGGAACCCAAAACTTTTCAAAAAGGAAAGTGAAAGTGAGAGAGACAAGCATTGTTGACGTGGGAGAGCTCCTTGAACTTTGTTCATGCTCACGGAAACTTTGTGAATCTTAATTACAGAAAATTTTCAATAAAAATAATTATCCCCTTGCACAATTCCATTGTATTATAAAAATAACGTGCCAAGATTTTCCTTTAGGATGTTTACAATGCTTGTTGGTTTGTACGGTGCAGGACAGAAACTTTGGCTGTAGTGCGCGATTTTTCATTTTTTTTACTGGAACGTCAAACGGTTCTGAAACTTTTTGCACTGTCTTTCTATACAAATTTTTTCTTTTTCCTAATTTTGGTTGAATTTTTGGAGTACCAGAGGTATGGTGAATGTTCAGATTATTACAGACTGTTCTGTTTTAGTCAGATTCTGTTTTTGATGCATAGTTTGCTTGTTTTGATGAAACTATCAATTTCTATCAGTGGATTAAGCCATGGAAAAGTTATATTACAGTAGCTACAATGCAAAAACAAAATATGAATTGGTTTGCAATAGTACTTAGAGTAGTGATTTGCTTTATTATACTAACGGATCTTACCGAGTTTTCTGTTGAGTTTTGTGTGGAGGAAGTGTTCGAAGATCGAGGATGTCTCGATATGAGGAAAAGGAGGAGAGCCAAGAGCTCAAGCTTGGGGATGCCCAAGGCACCCCAAGTAAATATTCAAGGAGACTCAAGCGTCTAAGCTTGGGGATGCCCCAGAAGGCATCCCCTCTTTCTTCAACAAG
The DNA here is from genome assembly GCF_018294505.1 of Triticum aestivum. Lineage (NCBI taxonomy): Eukaryota > Viridiplantae > Streptophyta > Magnoliopsida > Poales > Poaceae > Triticum > Triticum aestivum. The sequence continues at coordinate 591,550,522 of NC_057799.1, read as the reverse complement.
TATCGGTATGTTTTCGGATTCATTTCGTTCATGCGATATGTGCAAATCTTGGAGCGTCTTTTGCAATTAGTTTTCACTTTTCTTTTATGCACCATGCTGGTATGAGATAGTCCTTGGTTGATTTATAGAATGCTCATTGCACTTCACTTATATCTTTTGAGTATGGCTTTATAGAATGCTTCATGTGCTTCACTTATATCATTTGAAGTTTGGATTGCCTGTTTCCCTACACATAGAAACCCGCCATTTCTAGAATGCTCTTTTGCTTCACTTATATTTGTTAGAGCGTGGGCATATCTTTTGTAGAAAGAATTAAGCTCTCTTGCTTCACTTATATCTATTTAGAGAGTTGACAGGAATTGGTCATTCACATGGTTAGTCATAAAATCCTACATAAAACTTGTAGATCACTGAATATGATATGTTTGATTCCTTGCAATAGTTTTGCGATATAAAGATGGTGATATTAGAGTCGTGCTAGTTGAGTACTGTGAAATTGAGAAATACTTGTGTTGTGGTTTGCAAGTCCCGTAGCATGCACGTATGGTGAACCGTTATGTAATGAAGTGGGATCATGAGGTATTTATTGATTGTCTTCCTTATGAGTGGCGGTCGGGGATGAGCGATGGTCTTTTCCTACCAATCTATCCCCCTAGGGGCATGCATAGTAGTACTTTGCTTCGAGGGCTAATAAACTTTTGCAATAAGTATATGAGTTCTTTATGACTAATGTGAGTCCATGGATTATATGCACTCTCACCTTTCCATCATTGCTAGCCTCTTCGGTACCGTGTATTGGCCTTTCTCACCTCGAGAGTTGGTGCAAACTTCACCGGTGCATCCAAACCCCGTGATACGATATGCTCTATCACACATAAGCCTCCTTATATCTTCCTCAAAAGAACCACCATACCTACCTATCATGGCATTTCCATAGCCATTTCGAGATATATTGCCATCCAACCTCCATCATCATCATATACATGACTTGAGCATTTATTGTCATATTGCTTTGCATGATCGTAAAATATCTAGCATGATCTTTTCATGGCTTGTCCGTTTTTTGATGCCATTGCTACGCTACATCATTGCACATCCCTGTACACCGCCGGAGGTATTCATATAGAGTCATATCTTTGTTCTAGATATCGAGTTGTAATGTTGAGTTGTAAGTAAATAAAAGTGTGGTGATCATCATTATTAGAACATTGTCCCATGTGAGGTTATAAAAATAAAAGAGGCCAAAGAAACCCAAATAAAAAAAGAGGCCAAAGAAGCCCAACAAAAAAAGAAAAAAAAAGAAAAAAAGAGAAAAAAAGAGAAAGAAAGAGAGAAAAAGAGAGAAGGGACAATGTTACTATCCTTTTACCACACTTGTGCTTCAAAGTAGCACCATGTTCTTCATATAGAGAGTCTCTTGAGTTATCACTTTCATATACTAGTGGGAATTTTCATTATAGAACTTGGCTTGTATATTGCAATGATGGGCTTCCTCAAATGCCCTAGGTCTTCATGAGCAAGCAAGTTGGATGCACACCCACTTAGTTTCAGTTTGAGCTTTCATACACTTAGAGCTCTAGTGCATCCGTTGCATGGCAATCCCTACTCCTCACATTGACATCAATTGATGGGCATCTCCATAGCCCGTTGATTAGCCGCGTCGATGTGAGACTTTCTCCTTTTTTGTCTTCTCACATATACCTCCATCATCATATTCTATTCCACCCATAGTGTTATGTCCATGGCTTGCGCTCATGTATTGCGTGAGGGTTGAAAAGGCTGAAGCGCGTTAAAAGGTATGAACCAATTGCTCGGCTTGTCATCGGGGTTGTGCATGATTTGAATGCTTTGTGTGGTGAAGATGGAGCATAGCCAGACTATATGATTTTGTAGGGATGAGCTTTATTTGGCTATGTTATTTTGATAAGACATAATTGCTTGGTTAGTATGCTTGAAGTATTATTGTCTTAATATCAAATGATAGACTATTGCTTTGAATCACTCATGTCTTAATATTCATGCCATGATTAGATTACATGATCAAGATTATGCTAGGTAGCATTCCATATAAAAAATTATCTTTTTATCATTTACCTACTCGAGGACGAGCAGGAATTAAGCTTGGGGATGCTGATACGTCTCCGTCGTATCTATAATTTTTTATTGTTCCATGCCAATATTCTACAACTTTCATATACTTTTGGCAACTTTTTATAATATTTTTGGGACTAACATATTGATCTAGTGCCCAGTGCCAGTTCCTGTTTGTTGCATGTTTTATGTTTCACAGAAAACCCATATCAAACGGAGTCCAAACGGGATAAGAACGGACGGAGAATATTTTTGGAATATTTTTGATATTTGGGAAGAAGAATCAACGCGAGACGGTGACCGAGGGGGCCACGAGGCAGGCGGGCGCACCCCTGACCCTCGTGGGCCCCCCGTAAGGCGGTTGCTGCTCTTCTTTGGCCGCAAGAAATCTAATTTTCGGAGAAAAATCTGGGCGAAGGTTTCAATCCAATCGGAGTTATGGATCTCCGGATATATAAGAAACGGAGAGAGCACAGAAACAGAGAGAGACAGAGAGACAGATCCAATCTCGGAGGGGCTCTCGCCCCTCCCATGCCATGGAGACCAAGGACCAGAGGGGAAACCCTTCTCCCATCTAGGGAGGAGGTCTAGGAAGAAGAAGAAGAAGGAGGGGGGCTCTCTCCCCCTCCCTTCCGGTGGCGCCGGAGTGCCACCGGGGGCCATCATCATCACCGCAATCTTCACCAACAACTTCACCGCCATCATCACCAACTCTTCCCCCCTCTATGCAGCGGTGTAACCCCTCTTTTACCCGCTGTAATATCTACTTAAACATGGTGCTCAACACTATATATTATTTCCGAATGATGTATGGCTATCCTATGATGTTTGAGTAGATCCGTTTTGTCCTATGGGTTAATTGATGATCCCGATTGGTTTGAGTTGCATGTTTTATTATTTGTGCTGTCCTATGGTGCTCTCCGTGTCGCGCAAGCATGAGGGATCCCCGCTGTAGGGTTTGCAATATGTTCATGATTTTCTTATGGTGGGTGGCGTGAGTGACAGAAGCATATACCCGAGTAAGTAGGTTGTTTGCGTATGGGAATCAAGAGGACCTGATACTTTAATGCTATGGTTGGGTTTTACCTTAATGATCTTTAGTAGTTGCGGACGCTTGCTAGAGTTCCAATCATAAGTGCATATGATCCATGTAGAGAGAGTATGTTAGCTTATGCCTTTCCCTCATATAAAATTGCAATAACGATTACCGGTCTAGTTATCGATTGCCTAGGGACAAATAACTTTCTCGTGAAAAAAAGCTCTTTACTAAAACTAATTTAGTTTTGTCTTTATCTAAACAGCCCCTACTTTTTATTTACGTGCTCTTTACTATCTTGCAAACCTATCCGAAAACACCTACAAAGTACTTCTAGTTTTATACTTGTTCTAGGTAAAGTGAACGTCAAGCGCGCGTAGAGTTGTATTGGTGGTCGATAGAACTTGAGGGAATATTTGTTCTACCTTTAGCTCCTCATTGGATTCGACACTCTTACTTATCGAAAGAGGCTACAATTGATCCCCTATACTTGTGGGTTATCACTTGGCGAAGGAGGCTTGAGGCCGGGGTGGTCCGGGCGGCGGCTCTGGCAGCGAGGCAACGGGGCTGGCTGGCGCGTTTGGAACGGGCGTGAAATCAGCGAGGCGGGTCAATAGGCACGGCCAGCGGGTCTCCATATCGGCGGCGAGTTAGCTTGGCAATTTGACAAGTCTAAGTCCATGACAACGTCAGTTTCCTGGTTGCCTCTGCTTTCCGGTTTGTTTAATCACGACATGCTGAAATCTCCTATTGACACTTTGTGTTCCGTGCATCAAAACAATTGATCAATTCCAGTTCCCTCCAGCGTTGCCCCGTCACTGCTAGTATTGTTTTGTTTAACAAGGAAACCGACCAGGATCCTGGCGACTTGTTTAAAGTAGATGTTGTCTTTGGCTTGCACGGTGGCCGCTGCTCCAAGTACCAATTTGTCTTCGGATTCGACAAATCGCCGGGTCATCTTGCAAATCGTTCCACGTGTACTCTTCTTCTCGGCGGATTGCAGACCTCAGGATTCGGCTTGCAGAGGCGGCGGCTCACGGTGCAGCCCTAAATTTTTGTTTAACCTTTAAACCCCACAGATCATCAATTTAGTCCGACGAACTTGAAACTGATGCAGATTCTTTCAAACTGGCTCTTCTTCGTTCGGAAAATTTTGAGCTCCTCGATCCCTAGGATAGATCCGTCCAAGAACTCAACACCACCGTGCGTTGCCCCACGGTGGGCGCCAACTGTCGTGGAATTGTCACGGTAGATGTCCTAGTGTGAGGACTTAGTCGTGAGGCCAACACATCTATGTGGTAGCTTGAGAGGGGTTGATCGGGATGAGAGACGCGAGGTGGATCAAATACACAAGACAAGGATTTAGATAGCTTCGGGCCCCGGGAAACATCATTCGATAATAGCCCTACATGTTGTTTGTGGCTAGGTCTCATTATGCTCATGAGGGAGTCGCCGCATGAACCGGCTCTCCTAGTTGTGTCTAGCCTTAACGATTATTCAACTTCTCCCTCTTGGGGTGCCCTGCCCCTCCTTATATAAGTTGAAGGGGCGGCTTACATGTAGAGTCCAACTCAGATTATGACTTAAACTATTCTGACTTCTCATCACGGGCTTCTCTCCATGGGCTTCTTAACGTCCTGGGCTTCTTACAATCTGGCTTACAATCTGGCTTACAATCTGGCTTACAATCTGACTTACCATCTGGCTTACCGTCTGGCTTAACATCTGCCAGCTTACCATCTAGCTTAACATCTGCCGGCTTAACATCTGGTTTAACATCTGCGGCTTAACATCTGCCGGCTTACCAATCAAACACCAAGTCCCAGCCGGTTCATATCTCCGGTCGGGTCATACAGCGGGGTATATCTCCGACAAAAACGTTTAGCGGGGACTGACTATGTGGGATGTACTTGCGGCCGGAAACAATTTCGCCCTATAATTGTATTTTTTAGCTCTACTGTATGTATTTCCGTATTTGAGCGCTCGCCGGTCGCACACGACCTCATTTTGCCGAGCGTGTGTGCCAGGAGGGCGTATCCCCGACAGTTTCTGGGTCGTGTGGGAAGGACCCCCCTATCTCACACACTCACTTGGAGACGGTTCCAAATGTCGTCGCGGAAAGGGGTTAAAAACCGTTTGTTTAGGACCGACGCGTACCAGTGAACACGCCGTACTTTGGGCTCATCTTCACTGTAGCCACTTCATAGCTTGTGCAGTGAGTTTTCTCCTGCTGTTTTTCTTATGCTGCGCCATGTATTCATGCCCAACCCCGACTCTAGCAGCACCAGTAGCAGAGGCCCTTTATTTTTCTTTTCCAATGTGGAATCGTTGATTGCTTGGATTGTTCGATTTTTTGTACCATGGATGCTTTAATCTGTTGTTTGTAGATGTATGGTCAGGCCTATGACAGGGCGGCGCTTGACTGCAATGGTGAACAACTTTGAGCCCAAGGCGGCGGCGTGCGACGGTGACCTTGGCTTGCAACTTGAGCTTCCTAACTGGCAACAAACTCATTTTGGTTGCAGACTTGTTATGTTCTGAAAATGGCAGTTGTAGTAGCTTGGGGCGGCGAGCCTGTTCTCTGCTCCTCCCCAACGTCCTTCACGTGGTCATTCCGTGCCTCCTGTCGGTTCACTTGTTCTGTGGTTGTGGTTCCAGCCAGCTCTCGTCTTCACCCTCATCGGCGACGACGTAGTTCGGCCTTGGCTAGCGACATTGAAGGTACTCTCTTCTTCCTCCTCTGATCTTCCCTTTTTCTCTGGGCACACGTCCATCGATGGATATGCAATGATGTACATGTACGTTTTAGATACCCCCATATGTCCTTTTCCACTAAAGAGTTAATTAGGATACTCTCATGTTAGTTGTGAACCTATAATATAATCCAGTAGTAGGTAGTTAACTAAACATCAACAAAATTCATAGGTTAGCTTATAAAGTAAATTCGGACACTTCTGGAACTAGAACTGTAGGTCCAAATCTTCCTTTTTTCCAACAGTGAAAATACTAGTGATTGATTGGCCAATTGTGCTAATGAAACACTCCAAATTTGGGTTGTACTTCTGCCAGCCAGTTATTGCTGGACTTGGACAGCATGATGAGCCTCTAATATATGCAAATGTTGAGTCCACTTCAAGTGTGTCGACGTGCTAGTCGTCGTATCAACTAGTAGTCCGGATTGTGGTCCGGTTTTGAGATTGGGAAGTGGATTGTCGTCTTGTAAAACATAACTTGTTGATTAATATTATATCTGCTGTTGTTGCCCTTTCGACATTATGTTATATATGGAAGTTGCATTTGTACTGATGTTTACCGAAATAGACTGGTGTGCAGGTGCTTGTGCAATGATGCTTCAAAAGATTTGTTGGCATCAGTCGCTATGCTACTAGTGGGCTCTTGTTAGCTTTGTGGTGTGACTGAAGAAGGGGTCGTGGTGGTGAAGCCCGAGGCCACGATGATGGATGGAGCCGTTGGTTGCCGTTTGTCGAGATTAGTTACTTGTTTTGAGAATTGTTGTGCTACGTTGGTAGGATAGATGCATTGGAGTACATAGGTAGTAGCTCTCGGATATCATCTATCTTGGTAGTGGTGTTGATGGATGGTATAGGACGAGGCAAAGCTTGTATTTCCACTTGAAACAATATGTTATATATAATACCATTGTTTCAATGCTTCTCAAATTTCTACCCAACGCCTTATGCTGCTGAAATTGCCGGCCGAAATTCCAACGACTTGTCCAAATTTTGTCCTTATTTGTAAGGAAACAAAAGGTTTAGGGTGTTGGCTGCAAGATGGTAGGGTGTTGTCTGCAAATTGTGAGATGTTGCTCCTTCTAGTCTTATAGGTGTGGGAGAGGGGGGCGCCGACTTGGGGAGGGGGTCCCCGTCAGCACTTGCTTGAATGGCAGCCACATGGCCTACCGACTTCGCCGGGAACCTATGTTTGCCGAGATTATTTGTTTGGCACATGGCTCGGCCTCCTCGAGTGGCGTGTCGATCAATTCAGAGTGAAGAAGATGTTCCTAGCTGAAGAAGAGATGGCATGGCTGTTGATAATCCCCAAGTGTAGGGAATCATCGTAGCAGTTTCCAAAGGTGGAAGTGATGAGTATGGAGTGTCGAACCCACAAGGAGCTAAAGGTATGATCAATATTCTCTCAAGCCCTATCTGCCACTGATACGACTCTACGTACACCGAACGTTTGCGTCCAACTAGAAACGAAAAATAAAACTATGTTGTGGGTATGAAGAGGATAACTTTGCATGATATCGGAGAGCTAAAATATAAAAGTAGTTGCTGTTATCATAAAGTTAGAATATACTACTAAATATTATAAATAGCGAGTGTGGAATAATGATGGATCGGTGTGCGGAATTGTCCTAGGCAATTGTTAACAAGACCGATAGTCGTCATTGCAATTTCATATGAGGGAGAGGCATTGTCGGTGTACAAAAAGAGGGGTGCGTTTTTGTACCCCTTTACCTGTGCACGGGCAGTCAGAGCCGCGCCCACGGTCACGCTAAGCAGAACAGGGGAGGTGAGCCAAGGTAAGACGGAAGCCCAAGATGATCAGAGCAACGCCAAGGCCAAGACCACAAAGAGCAGAGGGACGAAGCAGGTTCCCCCGGCAAGACCCTTGCCGGGGGCAGCCTCCGCACCCCCGGCAAGATCCTTGCCGGGGCAGCTCGCCCCGCACCAACAGAGCGAGCCACCCTTGAGCCCACGGTCCCCAACGCCATCATCCACATGGGGCCAGGGCTCGGGAAGGCACCTCTATGGTGGCATGCAGATCTTTGTGGAGACATATTCAAGATCAGATGAGGATTAGAAGACGATGATCCTCGGCAAGATCCTTGCCGAGGAAGACCACCAGACCCCTGGCAAGGCCCTTGCCGGGGACGGCAGCGCGCCACAGCAAGACCCTTGCCGGGCCACACGGCAAGACCCTTGCCGGCCACCCGGCAAGGCCCTCACCAAGGACGCCAGCAGGGCCACCGCCAGGCCCACGCCAACCAAGCTTCCACCACCGTTCACATGCAGCTGCCAGCCAAACCAGCTGGGCGGGCACCTGCGTGGCAATATGCAGCTCCCAGGCCAACTCATCAAGCGCCTGCGTGGTGGCATGCAGATCTTCGTGAAGGCTCCACCATCGCGCCACCTCAGCTGCCTGCCTGCCTAAACGGCGCCGCACGCAGCGCTGGCCAAGGCGCGTGTCGAAGCGAGGAGGAGCAGCGACGGACGGGATGGGCCTCGCCCCCGTCCCCGATAAAGCGAGGGGGCACCTAAGCTACGCATTAAATGCGTCTTGTCCTGTAATACGAGCGATAAGCGCAGGGCACTGTACGCCTTTCCACCTCCTGTGTGCCACTGTGGCAGCCCCTTCCGACTATAAAAGGAGGCCCATGGCATACTGGAGAAGGATTCGGCTCTTTCGAACCACGCACTGAATACAGCTAGTTCGAGAGCTCAAGAACTCTCTGAAATACACCCACCAAAGCAGGACTAGGGTTTTACGCATCCTCGCGGCCCGAACCTGGGTAAACGATCCTTGTGCTGTCTACTAGCCCTGCTCTTCTCGCAACCCCGCGCCCCGGCAACCATAGTAGGGATTCTTGTGATCCCATAGGTGTCGTTCCACACCGACAGGCATAAGCTAACATACTTTCTCTTCTTGGACCATATGCACATATGATCGGAACTCTAGCAAGCATCCGCAACTACTAAAGATCATTAAGGTAAAACCCAACCATAGCATTAAAGCATCAAGTCATCTTTATTCCCATACGCAGCAACCCCCTTATTCGGGTTTGTGTTTCAGTCACTCACCAACCCACTATAAGCGAATCATGAACGTATTGCAACACCCTACAGCGGGAATCCCTCACGCTTGCGCTACACGGAGGGCACAATAGGACAACACCAAAATAAAACATACAACTCGTATCAATCTAGATCATCAATCAACCCAAAGACAAAGGATATCTACTCAAAACATCATAAGATGGCAACACATCATTGGATCATAATATGTGGCATAAAGCACCATGTTCAAGTAGGGATTACAGCGGGGTGCAGGAGAGTGGACCGTGTAAAAGAGATGAGGATGGTGATGGTGATGTTGATGAAGACGATCACCGCGGCGATGATTCCCCTCCCGATGGCACTCCAGCGCCACCGAGAGAGAGGAGGAGAGGTTCTCCCCCTTGTGCTTCCTCCTCCATGGCCTCCCCCTGGATGGGGAGAGGTTCTCCCTCTGGTCCTTGGCCTTCATGACGACGATGGTCCCTCCGGGATCCTCCTCCATGGCCTCTGGTGATGATGGCCCCCTCCGGCAGGGTGCCGGAGAGGGCCTAGATTGATTTCTCGTGGCTACAGAGGCTTGCGGCGGCGGAACTTCCGATCTAGGTTTCTTTCTGGAAGTTTGGGTATATATGAGAGGTGTTGGCGTCGAGAACAAGTCAGGGGGGTATTCGGGATGTCCACGAGGTAGGGAAGCGCGCCCAGGGGGGTGGGCACGCCCCCCACCCTCGTGGGCAGCCCGGTACTCCTCTGGCCCAACTCTTTGACTCCGTGGCCTTCTTCTGGTCCAAAAATAAGCTCCATCAAGTTTCAGGTCAATTGGACTCCGTTTGGTTTTCCTTTTCTGCGATATTCTAAAACAAGGAAAAAAACAGAAACTGCCACTGGGCTCTAGGTTAATAAGTTAGTCCCAAAAACCATATAAAATAGCATATAAATGCATATAAAACATCCAAGTTTGATAATAAAATAGCATGAATACTTCATAAATTATAGATATGTTGGAGACGTATCAGCATCCCCAAGCTTAATTCCTGCTCGTCCTCGAGTAGGTAAATGATAAAAGAAATAATATATGAAGTGTGAATGCTAGCAGGTGCACAAGTTTGATCAATGATAATTTCAATCACCTTTTCTAGCATCGTTATATGTCATAACAGTAGCTCATCTCATAAAACTTTTCATGATCAAGTAACACATGTTAAAGTATAGATCATAAACTTTCTTGAAAACTAACAAACAGTGCTCTTAGTCATCAAACAATTGCAATTCATCTTATTTCCAGGAAGGGTCTATGTCAGAGCTTTGATTTAGCAAACTCCACATACTCAACTATCATTTAATCTTTCGCAATTGCTAACACTCACGTGATATTTATGGGTTCAAAGTTTTAATCGGACACAGAGAAAGATAGGGGCTTATAGATTCGCCTCCCAACCTTTTACCTCAAGGGTAATGTCAACAATAATAGTTCATGATAACTTACATCCAATTGGATATATATATATTAGGATCTTTCCAACACAATGTGCTTGCCAAAGGATAAAATGTAAAAAGAAAAGGTGAAGATCACCATGACTCTTAAATAAGATAGAAGATAAAAGTAAAAGATAGGCCCTTCGCAGAGGGAAGCAGAGGTTGTCATGTGCTTTTAAGGTTGGATGCACAAAATCTTAATGCAAAAGAACGTCACTTTATATTGCCTCTTGTGATAGAGACCTTTATTATGCAGTCTGTCGCTTTTATTTCTTCCCTAGCACAAGTTCGTATAAAGCTTATTTTCTTCGCACTAATAGATCATACATATTTAGAGAGCAATTTTTATTGTATGCACCGATGACAACTTACTTGAAGGATCTTACTCAATCCATAGGTAGATATGGTGGACTCTCATGGCAAAACCGGGTTTAAGGATATTCGCCAGCACAAGTAGTATTTCTACTTGGTGCAAAGAATTTGGCTAGCATGAGAGGGAAAGGCAAGCTCAACATGTTGGATGATCCAAGACAATATAATGTGTCGGATATAGGAAAACATAACCCATTAAGTTGTCTTCCTTGTCCAACATCAACTTTTTAGCATGTCATATTTTAATGAGTGCTCACAATTACAAAAGATGTCAAGGATATTATATTTATATGTGAAATCTCTCTTCCTTCAATATTCTTTCATGAATTGTTCAAGTGACCAATTCTGCGTTTGCTAACTTTCAATAAGTTTACTTCCTATACTTATTATGTGTGAAGTCGTTACTCCCCATGTTATAAGCATATGAAACATATATAAATTCAGATTTATGACATTCAGTTCATTCAACTATTTACTCATAGGATATACGTGAAGCACATGAGTAAATGACAAACTACTCCAAAAGATATAAGTGAAGAACACTAAGTAGTCAAATAATTAACTAGCCATGGGAGGATTCTTTTTCATTCAATAATTCAGATCCAATGACTTTATTCAAACAGCAAGTAAAATTTAAAATACGCTCCAAGCAAAACACATATCATGTGACGAATAAAAATATAGCTCCGGGTAAGGTATACCGACAGTTTTGAAGACGAAAGAGGGGATGCCTTCCGGGGCATCCCCAAGCTTAGGCGCTTGAGTCTTCATTGAGTATTACCTTGGGGTGCCTTGGGCATCCCCAAGCTTAGGGTCTTTCCACTCCTTATTCTCCTCATATCGATATCTCACCCAAAGCTTGAAAACTTCAGTCACACCAAACTTAACGGAACTTCGTGAGATAGGTTAGTATGATAAAGAGTAAACCATTCACTTTGGTACTGTCAAAGACAAGGATCATAATTGTTCTCACACAATGCCTACTGTACCATATAATTTCTACAATTTATATTGAGAAATATAAGCCATAGAAACTAGAAAACAAGCAAACTATGCAATGAAAACAGAATCTATCAGAAACAGAACAGTCTGTAATGATCTGAACATAAACCATACTTCTGCTACTCCAAAAATTATGAAATAAATTGGTGGACGTGAGGAATTTGTCTATCAATCTTCTGCAAAAATATTCAACTCAAAAGCACTCTTCTGTAAAAAAAATGGTAGCTAATCCCGTGAGCGCAAAGTTTCTGTTTTTTACAGCAAGATCACATTAACTTTCACCCAAGTCTTCCCGAAGGTCTTACTTGGCACTTTATTGAAACAAAAGCTATAAAACATGATTACTACAGTAGCTTAATCATGTAAACACACAAAAACAGTAAGGGTAAATATTGGGTTGTCTCCCAACAAGCGCTTTTCTTTAATGCCTTTTAGCTAGGCATGATGATTTCAATGATGTTCACATAAAAGATAAGAATTGAAACATAAAGAGAGCATCATGAAGAATAGGACTAGCACATTTGAATCTAACCAACTTCCTATGCCTAGGGATTTTGTGAGCACACAATTTATAGGAACAAGAATCAACTAGCATAGGAAGGCAAAAGAAGTATAACTTCAAAACTTTAAGCACATAGAGAGGAAACTTGATATTATTGCAACTACTACAAGCATATATTACTCCCTCATAATAATTTTCAGTAGCATCATGAATGAATTCAACAATATAACTATCAAATAAAGCATTCTTTTCATGATCTACAAGAATAGAAAATTTTCTACTCTCCACATAAGCAAAATTCTTCTCATTTGGAATAGTGGGATCACTAATTCCTAAAGTTGATACTTTTCCAAACCCGCTTTAGATGATAGTATTATTCATACTCCAAAAGATATAAGTGAAGTTCATGGAGCATTCTTTAATTAATATAGACTAACCAATATCCAAGCTCAAAATATATAAGTGAAGCACACGAAGCATTCTATAAAATCATACTCAAATGATTTAAGTGAAGCACAAAGAGCGATTCTATAAGATCATACTTAAAAGATATAAGTGAAGCACATGAAGTATTCTATAAATCAATGAAGGGCTATCTCATACTAGCTTGGTTCTTAAAGGAAAAACAAAAACACAAAGGACACAAATCATGTGAACAAAACAAAAACCGAGGTATACCGATATTTGTTGAAGAAGAAAGATGGGATGCCAACCGGGTCATACCCAAGCTTAGATGCTTGAGTATCCTTGGAATATTTACGTGGGGTGCCTTGGGCGTCCCCAAGATTGAACTCTTGCCTCTCTTTATTCTTCTCACATCGGTAACTCCTCGTTCTTCGAACACTTCATCCACACAAAACTTTAACAAAAACTTTGTGAGATCCGTTAGTGTAATATAGCAAACTATCACTTTAAGGTACTGTAATGAACTCATTCTTTATTTATATTGGTGTTAAACCTACTGTATTCCAACTTCTCTATGGTTCATACCCCCCGATATTAGCCATAGATTCATCAAAATAAGCAAACAACACGCGAAAAACAGAATCTGCCAAAAACAGGACAGTCTGTAGTAATCTGGAAGTTTAGTAAACTTCTGTAACTCCTAAAATTATGAAATAAATTTGAAAATTTGAAAAATTTGTACATAAGTAATATGCAAAAAGGTTCAGACCCATTTGACCTTCCAGTAAAAAATGTAAAATCACGCGCTACAGCCAAAGTTTCTGTTTTTGTTCTGCACATAGTAAACAAGCAATCTAATCATCCTAAAACCAAAGCTTGGCACATTATTTTTATAATACAATGGATATATACAAGGGTATAATTATTTATAGAGAAACTTCCATGAAAAATTCTACATTGTTTCCGTGAGCATGAACACAAGTGCTCAAGGTCGACCCTCGCTTCTTCAATGCATAACTTTCCAATCACTTCTCTTTTTGAAAAACTTTTTAGGCATGAGAGGCAAGTAATAATATTTTTGTATTTTCATTCTTTTAAATTTTTTGTATGTTTCACCCACAACTAGACAGAAACAAAAAGGAAAAACAAAATCTACTTAGTGAAGAAAGCAAACAAGCACACACGAGAATATCAACCCCACGCTATTGCTCCCCGGCAACGGCGCCAGAAAAGAGCTTGATAATCCCCAAGTGTAGGGAATCATCGTAGCAATTTCCAAAGGTGGAAGTGATAAGTATGGAGTGTCTAACCCACAAGGAGCTAAAGGTAAGATCAATATTCTCTCAAGCCCTATCTGCCACTGATACGACTCTACGTACACCGAACGTTTGCTTCCAACTAGAAACGAGAAATAAAACTATGGTGTGGGTATGAAGAGGATAACTTTGCATGATATCGGAGAGCTAAAATATAAAAGTAGTTGCTGTTATCATAAAGTTAGAATATACTACTAAATATTATAAATAGCGAGTGTGGAATAATGATGCATCAGTGTGCGGAATTGTCCTAGGAAATTGTTAACAAGACCGATAGTCGTCATTGCAATTTCATATGAGGGAGAGGCATAAGCTAACATACTTTATCTTCTTGGATCATATGCACTTATGATTGGAACTCTAGCAAGCATCCACAACTACTACCTCTCTCTCAGTTTACAGGGCGTGCGCGTACCCCTAGATCGTCAATTTGACCAACCTAATACAATTCATATATTACAAAAAATATACCAACATAAACTACGGAGTTTCTACTTTCAAAAGGTATAATTTTTGTGTTATATAGTTTATATTAGGGTGATAAAATTGACAACCTAGATATACGCACAGGACTTGTAAACTGAAATGGAGGTAGTACTAAAGATCATTAAGGTAAAACCCAACCATAGCATTAAAGCATCAAGTCCTCTTTATTCCCATACGCAACAACCCCCTTACTCGGGTTTGTGTTTCAGTCACTCACCAACCCACTATAAGCGAATCATGAACGTATTGCAACACCCTACAGCGGGAATCCCTCATGCTTGCGCGACACGGAGGGCACAATAGGACAACACCAAAATAAAACATACAACTCGTATCAATGTAGATCATCAATCAACCCAAAGACAAAGGATATCTACTCAAAACATCATAAGATGGCAACACATCATTGGATCATAATATGTGGCATAAAGCACCATTTTAAAGTAGGGATTACAGCGGGGTGCGGGAGAGTGGACCGCGTAAAAGAGATGAGGATGGTGATCATGATGGTGATGTTGATGAAGACGATCACCGCGGCGATGATTCCCCTCCCGATGGCACTCCGGTGCCACCGAGAGAGAGGAGGAGAGGTTCCCCCCTTGTGCTTCCTCCTCCATGGCCTCCCACTACAAGAAATATGTCAACTAGTGACCTTCTGTCAGTGACCCTGGAAGAATTGGTCATAGATCTATGACCATTTCAGACCAATTGGTCAAAAGCTGTTCGGGGGGCTCCAAACCCTAAACTATAACGACCATTTTGGTCAGAAAGGTCGTAATTTCCTTACACGAAATGGTCATAAAGCAGATAGCACTGGTCCGCGGCCTTATTTCTAGCTGATCACGACCAATATAGATGGTCATAACCTTGTAAATTGTGATGGGTTGCTATGACTAGGCGCCACCTCATTAGTTTTGCCAATGTGTCATGTCCATGTGGCATTTTTTGCCCCAGGTTGTGAAGCAACCTATATTTCTGTCATTCCCAAAATTCCCAAAAAAATCTCATAAATTCTTTGGGTCATATCTTCGTCAAATATGTAAAAAAAACCTTCCTTGCCAAGTTCAAAAATAATTCAACAATATTCATTTTCCTATTCTGTTCAGAACAATACTTTGTGAAGGAAGTACCACTTTCGCATGTCCAAATAGTATCCATTTTCTACAGTGCTTTCCTATGCCCAAATAACCATCCTCCACCAAATGCCAGCTCAATCCATTCATTATTTTGAGCCCAGCTTCAACATTCGTATTTATGACCAGTGTGGTACTTTGCAAAGCAAGTACCATCTAGGCTCCTCCTTTTGAGCTGAAAATTTGTGAAGACAGTCTTCTTAGTAACTGATCATCCTCAGCCAAAACTCACGCCCATTATACATGTATATTTCCCGTACCGCTAATCAAACACTTGGCTGCTAATTCATGTTTGAGCATCGATCGGTCTCCTCGTGAGAATCTTATGTTGTAATTTTCTTCCTAGCACCTACCTGGGGAGTGCCCAACCCATTAGACATGCCTAGGCAGCCCAGAACACAGGGCAACACCACAGTCACGCGGTGACCACGCGGCGGGCATGCGACTTTACGCGCTCTAGGGTTGGGGCCCTCGGCCACCGCCCAAACCTCGATGTATCGCCACCAAACCATGTATTTATGGTTAAATAGGTACTTATGTAACTAGAAATGATTTTTTGAAAAAATAAATAGCAAACAATGAGGCAGCTGCAGTTCAAATTTGACCCGCTTCCACCTGAATCGGCGGAAATTTGTCTTTTTCACAAGAGGTGGATCAAAACTTTTTACACCCAACCATTTCGTCAATTGTGCATTAAATATGTCCTAGTATTTTAGAAAATTGATTTGGTCCAATTTTGCAACAATTATTTGGGAAGTCCTTCACAAAAAAACCTCCTTTTGGGCACTCGAAAATGGAAAATGGTTTTTTCGTCCAAAGAAAATGAAAACTTCCTTAGGCAACATTGTTTGCCATTCCAATATGCACCCTTGTGCACAATATGAGATCATTTGAACAAACTATGCCATGAATGTGGCCATAAGATTGATCATTTGGCTTGAAAGCCATTGATCTCCACACGTGATAGCTTGTTTCTGAGCACACTTTTTTAAAATAATTGTCGTATTACAAGTTTGTTATTTTTCCTGGGAACTTGGCCACATATAATGACACAATGCGAAGGTTTTCCAATTTTTTGATTTTTTTGAATTTTTTATGCCCGTTTCAAAATGCGGTCAAAACGGCGGGAATGACCGTTCCTAGCTAGTGGTTGAATCTTGGAAAACTTTTGATGTTTCTCTGATTAAATAGATACTTATTTACCTAGAAATGATTTTTGGAAAAAATAAAGAGCAAACTATGAGGCAGCCGCAGTTCAAATTTGACCCGCTTCCAGCTGAATCGGCGGAAATTTGTCTTTTTCACCAGAGGTGGATCAAAACTTTTTACACCCAACCATTTAGTAAATTGTGCATTAAATATGGTCTAGTATTTTAGAAAAATGACTTGGTCCAATTTTGCAACAATTATTTGGTAGGTTCTTCACAAAAAAACCTCATTTGGGGCACTCGAAAAATGGAAAATGAATTTTCCGTGCAAAGAAAATGGAAACTCCCTTAGGCAACATTGTTTGGAATTCCAAGATGCACCCTTGTGCACAATATGAGATCATTTGAACAAACTATGCCATGAATATGGCCATAAGATTCATCATTTGGCTTGAAAGCCATGAATCTTCATGCATGATAGCTCGTTTCTGAGAACACTTTTTAAAAATAATTATCGTAGTACAAGTTTATTATTTTTCCTAGTAACTTGGCCACATATAATGACACAATGCGAAGGTTTTCCAATTTTTTGATTTTTTTGAAATTTTTATGCCCGTTTCAAAATGCGGTCAAAACGGCGGGCTTGACCGTTCCTAGCTAGTGGTTGAATCTTGGAATTTTTTGGTGTTTATCTGATTAAATAGATACTTATGTACCTAGAAATTATTTTTGGAAAAATAAAGAGCAAACTACGAGGCAGCTACAGTTCAAATTTGACCCGCTTCCTATTGAATCGGCGGGAATTTGTCTTTTTCACGAGAGGTGGATCAAAACTTTTTACACCCAACCATTTGGTCAATTGTGCATCAAATATGTCCTAGTATTTTAGAAAAATGATTTGGATTTTGCAACAATTATTTGGGAGGTCCTTCACAAAAAAACCTCATTTCGGGCACTCGAAAAATGGAAAATGTTTTTTCGTCCAAAGAAAATGAAAACTTCCTTAGGCAACATTGTTTGGCATTCCAATATGCAGCCTTGTGCACAATATGAGATCATTTGAACAAACTATGCCATGAATGTGGCCATAAGATTGATCATTTGGCTTGAAAGCCATTGATCTGCACACGTGATAGCTCGTTTCTGAGAACACTTTTTTAAAATAATTGCCGTATTACAAGTTTGTTATTTTTCCTAGGAACTTCGCCACATATAATGACACAATGCGAAGGTTTCCCAATTTTTTTATTTGTTTTGAATTTTTTATGCCCGTTTCAAAATGCGGTCAAAACGGCGGGAATAACCGTTCCTAGCTAGTGGTTGAATCTTGGAATTTTTTTGGTGTTTCTCTGATTAAATAGATACTTATGTACCTAGAAATGATTTTTGGAAAAAATAAAGAGCAAACTACAAGGCAGCTACAGTTCAAATTTGACCCGCTTCCAACTGAATCGGCGAAAATTTGTCTTTTTCACGAGAGGTGGATCAAAACTTTTTACACCCAACCATTTGGTAAATTGTGCATTAAATATGGCCTAGTATTTTAGAAAAATGATTTGGTCCAATTTTGCAACAAATATATTATAGGTCCTTCACAAAAAAACTTATTTTGGGCACTCGAAAAATGGAAAATTGATTTTTCGTGCAAAGGAAATAAAAACTCCCTTTGTCAATATTGTTTGCAAATCCACGATGTAAACTTGTGCAAAATATGATATCATTTGAACAAATATTTGATAGGACTTTCACAAAAATACTCATTTTGAGCACTGAAAAATGGAATGAAATTTTTTATCTTGAATCGATCACGACCAATTTATATGGTCATAAGGTCATCAAATGGTTTGCTGCGTTCTGATTGGACCATGAGCATATCACGCAGATCACACATCAACCACCGTCGGATGCTTTCGGATCCAACGACCCAAACCCACCCGGGCCGTAACTCTAGGTCTGTCCTCATGGACATTTTCCACCCACCCCCCCCCGCCTCCATTCTTTCTTTCTTTCTCTCCCCCCCCTCAGATCCTCTCCCCTCTCCCCCGATGCAGATCCCCTCGTCCCCTCGTCGCCGCCACCCACCCCTCTGAACCTCGCGCCACCCACCTCCGCCGCCGCCCTCACTCTCCCCTCGTCTCCCTCGTCCTCGACCAACCTCGCCGCCGTGCAGGGGCTGGGTTGTCGCCGCGTGCTGTTCCTGTGGGTTGTCGCTGCGGGGGCCGACTCCCATGATTCGATCCAATCCTCTCCCCCGATCCCACCTACCGGCGGAGACCTCCTCTCAACCAGCCCCGCCGCCGGCCTCCAGATCCAACCCAGCAGCTACCAGCTCAGGCCGGCGTGCGCTCTGCTTCGTCGTTCCCCACCCTAGCAGTCGATCCTGGCCGCCCCTGCTTCACCGGCCTCCTCCATCTCTTCCGGCAAGATCTGACGGCCCCGTCCACCTTCTGCCCGCGGAGGATGACGAGGGCGAGGATGCGAAAGTCGTCGAGGGGGGAGGCGGCGGCGGGATGCGCCCGGTGGCCATCCGGTGGCCCTGCATCACCTGCGCCCTCAAGAACAAGCGCGAGGACATGGTGAGTCGCTCTGGTTGGCGCCACCGCCCCGTACCTTGGCGTCGCCTCTACCCCGCCCACTTCCCCTCGCCGGGACATCACGTTCCCTGCTGCTGCGACTCCGCTCCGCCCCCTGCAGTCGCCGACCGTTGGGATCCAAGGTACGAGACTCTTCTCCATCCGGCGGTTGGTTAAATCCTACTGCCGTTTGCCATCACTGGGGCGGGCGCTACAGATCTCTGGGTGTGCATCCATCTCTGCTGCTGTCTTCGATTTCGGGAATAGATGCTAGTTTGTTTTACTCTGTACACTCTGGATGTCTAATATGCATTGTGGAGAAGGACTGTTGCTATGTTTTAGAGGAAATAGCGTGCATGCTACTAATTGCAGTGCCGTTTAGCAATTTTCTATCTCTTCTTGTTGGAGCAATTTGCACGTTCTGTTTGTATCGCTTGCTCCTTGCTGGTTCAGGTCTCATCAAATAAAAAGGGAAGTCAGCGGTGTTGTCTCTATGTACCATGCCAGCCAAGCTTACAGTCTGTTTTTAAGACTAATATAACAGGGAGGCTAAGCTTAAAATATGTATCATTGTCTTTCTCTTTGAGTAGAACTGAACTAGGACTTGGTATTTGCATCTCAACTATATTGTAGTGTACCCAATGTGTCCTGCTCTGCTTTGAGTTGGTTCGAATTTGAATGGTTCGCCTTGTGTAGGTGTGATCTGAATTTTGAATGGGTCTTTTGGCAGGTACGTGGAGGCCGGGAGCGCCAAGGCGCACCTCACGGACGCGGACGTTGATCATGGTGTACCAGCTTTGCAAGGGCGTTGCTTTTTGCCACGGACATGGTGTCCGGCACCATGACCTCGAGCCACACAACCTGCAAATTGGTGGATGGGTTGGTATCCTCTGGTTTGATCCCAGCAAGAGGAAGTGTTCTCTTCTCTTTATCAACCAAAGGCACTTTCTTCTCTCATGGATGGATGGGACTCCATCAATTTAGTATCAGTTTAGGTGTTAGTATGCTGTTGATGCTTGTGTTGATGCCATGGTTTTTGTCTTGTCATGTGCTGATATTAACTGGCAGCATCAGCTCCCATGATTGCTTGCTTGTTTACTCTATAACCTGTACTGCTAAAACATGTTATCCTACTCCATGATGCTGTATCATTTGCAAATACTCCTGGACATCAGCTCCCATGATGTTGCATTAGCTATAATCTGTACTGCTAAAAGAGGAGTATAAACTGGAGTAATTTTTTCAGCCATTATCTTTGTTTTCTTTTGGGCGGATGCTCTCCACTGGAGTACAGCTGGGTACTGCATCTCTTTTTGCATTCCTTTTTCAGTCAGTGCTTGAACATTTTTTTAAAAGATGAATTGGAATACTCCTGGACAGCAGTACATGGAGTATAGCTGTAACTTCTTGCAGTATAGCTGTAGCAGTCCATTAGGAGTAGTTTTGCATCAGTAGCATTAGGAGTAACTTCTTGCAGAAACTCTTTGACACAAATATTGTCATGCATCAGTAGCATGTTTGCTTGTTTTGGAGCAGCGATTAATTACTTGTAATGTTTTTCTTGTCTGAGAAACATGTCGAGCTGCTTTCCAACCCTGTGGAATGTTGCAATCAAATATTCTCTGATGTCCTTGCTTTTTCAGCTTTGCAATCTTATTCTGGAAAATTATTTCAATCTGAAATTCTTAGTTTCAGAATCTCTATTCAAATTTATTAATTCCCTGGTTACTACTATGCAGGGGATGTTACTGTTAAGTCAAAAACCTGCATTGCAAGATATACTGCAGTGCATGTCCTTGTGGTACTATGGGATTTATTAGCTGTTTGGAGATGTACTCATATTGTTCCATGTATTTTATTAGCTATATGATTACACATGTCAGTTTTATTATCAAAATCCGAACTGTAGTAGTCATAATATTGGGCTGTTGGGAGCCTCACCTTTTTGTGCAAAATACATTTAGCAAACATATCCACACTGAGTGATTATGAAATAGCTATGTGTCCTGCACAATAAGTGCTTGTTCATGCTTGGTTTTCCCTAAACTTTGTTTGTATGCTTGAGAGAAAATTTAGTTGATTCTTTGATGGAGCACTAAGACTATGCGTGGAACATTAGTTTGTAAGATCTAAAACTGCTCGTCGTTCCTGTGATGATGTAGTTTAGTAGATCTCAACGAATCATGATGTACTGGTGCAATCCTTGGTGAAAAATTTTATGGGTAAATGATCACTAAACTAAGGAGGCTTAAGCGTATAATAACTGGTGCATGTATATATTTGGGTGCTAGTCGATTAGAGAATGTCTGTGATACCATGTTTGTAGTATGTGCTAGTGTAGCTATATTGATGCTTTGGTTTTCATCCGTGCAGCAGAGGACAAGGGCATCATGGCCAACCAAGGCGCATGGTGCTCGCTAGGGACGAACGGAGGCTGTTTGACATCGGCACTTAGGAGGAGGAGGGGCACGGACGGAGGAGGACAGATCACCTCTCTTTTTCCAGGTTCTTCTCCTTATCTTCACTTAATGTATGTGCCTGTGCTGCAGCTCACCCATGGTCTTGTTTTTCCTGCAGGTTAGTGAGCAGCTTTAGGAGGAGCTCAAGCACGACCACCAAGAGGCACCGCCGCCGCAACAGGTAGCACGTCCATCTCCACCTCCCTCTCCCTCTACTCCCAATCCTTTTTATTAGAATATATTGAGTACATTCTAAACCCCCTGATGTGACACAAGTATATGCACATGCTATGGTTTAAGTGTTGCTTGTGTGTGGTAAATAGGTTGAGCACCCACCGTTGTTTGACATTATTTTGTTTAGGATTCTGTTCCTCTATGCGTGTAATCTACAGACCATGATCAAGCATACATACACTATTGATTTGCATGGAACGATTACTATACTAACTAAAGAAGAAAGCAGACTTCTTCACATAAAGGAAGATATGTCTGCTTTAGTAATATAAACAAATAAAAAAATATTATTTGCATACAATCAGATCATTCTCACTTATTAGTTGAGTTCTAAGTACGTAGAATCTTTAGTTCTCTGGTTATATTATAGTCAGAATTATAATGTGTGACAATCTTTAGTTCTCTGGTTATAGTATAGTCAGAATTATACTGTGTGACTAAGTTCTGTTGGGAGTGTGCATGATTTTATCCATAGCCGGCACTATGGATGGAGCTTTGTGTGTAATCTGGAGTTGTTCCCATTATTGTTCTATCCATTTTATTGGTGTTACATGTGTAGCCAGTAACTAGGACCTGCACTTGTGCCATGCATATTCTATATATGTTCTTTTAGATAAGTATGTCAATACATAACTAGTAATGTAAATGGTGTGACGCAGTTCTAAATATAAATGCAAATAGCTTGTGAATGTCAATCTCATGTATCAAGGTCCTGTTCTTGTAAACCTTATGTAAAGCTAAAATTCTTGCTGTGTGCAGGGCGGCTAGTGGTGCAGCAAACCAAGCAGTAGCAAGCACACCAAGCAGCAGCAGGGGGAGGGTGTCTCTCGAACATCGCCGCTGCCACTCATTGCTACTGTCACTGATTAATGATGGATGATCGCTGTTAGTTTAGCTCGGCCACTGTTAGTTTAGCTCCTTGGTAGTCCCTCCCTCTCTTGCAAGCGTGTAGAAATAGAAATGGTAGCCGTAGTCCCATGTAGTTGTAGTTCCTGTACTCGGTCTGCCCATTGTTGCTTCATTTCTATGTTAATTCAGTCTCTATTGAATGTATCTACTGTCTACTGTTGTGGCTGTTGAAAGAATCCTTTGTGTTGAAAGAAATGAAATGGTTTGGATACATACGTACATGTTGAGATGTAAGCTGGAATAGCCATCTGCCCTTGTGATGTGAAGCTTCTAAATGCATGTTGTGGAGGCCCAAAATAGATTGGATTGTAAAAGGGCCGAGGCCCAAAAAGAAATGAATTATAGAAGGCTACGTCCTAGAAAATAAAATGGGCCAGGCCCATGAACCCAACAAAAAATGATGGAAAAAAACACAAATAGGCTAAATTAATGGGCTCGGCCCATGTAAAACACCGAATCGGACCGGGCTGAATCTTGTCAGTGACCTTTTCAATTGGTCGCAATTTTGCCACGTTAGATTGCCACGTCAGATCCGACATGGCCTGGGAAGACAGCCAGTGACCAAAACAAAAGGTCATGGGTTCAACGACCTTCTGTTTTGGTCGTAAATGTCTACGACCTTCTCACAGAGAAGGTCGCTAATTTCAGTTTACGACTGCCAGCTTTTGACCTTCTGTTTTTGGTCACAAAGAGGTCGCAAATGAAAAACTATGACCTTTCAGCGGCCAATAGTGAGGGTGACAAGTTGACATATTTCTTGTAGTGTCCCCCCTGGATGGGGAGAGGTTATCCCTCTGGTCCTTGGCCTTCATGGCGATGATGGCCCCTCCGGGATCCTCCTCCATGGCCTCCGGTGATGATGGCCCCCTCCGGCAGGGTGACGGAGAGGGCCTAGATTGATTTCTCGTGGCTACAGAGGCTTGCGGCGGCGGAACTTCCGATCTAGGTTTCCTTCTGGAAGTTTGGGTATATATGAGAGGTGTTGGCGTCGAGAAAAAGTCAAGGGGGTCTCCGGGCTGTCCACGAGGCAGGGAGGCGCGCCCAGGGGGTGGGCGCGCCCCCCACCCTCGTGAGCAGCCCGGGACTCTTCTGGCCCAACTCTTTGACTCCGTGGCCTTCTTCTGGTCCAAAAATAAGCTCTGTCAAGTTTTAGGTCAATTGGACTCCGTTAGGTTTTCCTTTTCTGCGATATTCTAAAACAAGGAAAAAACAGAAACTGGCACTGGGCTCTAGGTTAATAGGTTAGTCCCAAAAACCATATAAAATAGCATATAAATGCATATAAAACATCCATGGTTGATAATATAATAGCATGAATACTTCATAAATTATAGATACGTTGGAGACGTATCAACTATTAGGTTCATCCTCTTAGCTAGATTGTGTTAGTGTTGTTCTTTTGGGAGTTGTGGTGAACGGTGAGCCTGCTTGCTTGCCTTTGTAGTGATTTGGACGAGTTCCAAAAACTGATCTGGTGTGCAAGAACAAATGGTCGTGTAGAGGTTGTAATGCCTTTGTGCAATAATTTCTTCCCGTGTTATGCTGCTGAAATTTTCTAGCGAAGATTCCCCGACTTGTCAAATGTTTGTCCGTGTTTGTAACGAAACAAATTTTCTAGCAAAGATTCCCCGACTATGGGCCTGCATCCTGGCCCATATGTACGGTTTATAGTCATATGCAGGCCGTGGTGGCTTAGTAGGCGGGCAACTTTTTTATTTTTTGCATATGTTATGTTTTTATATTTTTAATGTTATTTTTTCATATGTTATCTGGCTTCCGGGGTCTAGGTTTTCCCTGCAGGGTCTTCTCAAGGTAGTGGTGGAGGTAGCACTCAGTAATTTTGTTCTCTGACTCCATCCGTATTCAGGGAACATAGGATAGTTGTCATCATCCTGTTCTTCTTCGTTATCTTCCATCATAACCCCTCTTTCTCCGTGCTTGGTCCAAACATTATAGTGTGGCATGAAACCCTTCTCAAGGTGCAAGTGAAGGGTTTTGAGTCAGAGTAATCCTTTGAGTGACCCTTCGTATTCCCACAGACAATACATGGACAATACATAAAACCATTCTGCTTGTTTGCCTCAGCCACATCGAGAAAAATATGCAGGCTCGTAATGTAGTCACGCGTCCTGTGTCAAGGCGTCCACACGAGGAGGGAAGAAAGGCCCCGCCGCCGACCAGGTTTCGCCTGGCCACACCCCATGGCGGCAAGGGAGGAGGGGAGGCCCCCGACAGCAGTGGCGCCTTAGGGTTCCCCATTGACGCACGTGCGAGGCGCATCACGGGAGCATGGAGGGGATTTTGTTTTCTCCATGGTGCATGAGATAGCTATGAGCCTATGACTAAGTTGTGAATATTTCATGTCATGCCGTCCTATTTTTCGTACATATTCCATCCTCCTTATATGTTTGTCTTACTTCAAAGTATTGTTCGTCTGTATCATGCATCAATAAGTTCTGAAGAGTAATGTATTATTTTGTCTTGTGGGTACGACTTGACATGGCAAAGTAAAAAAAGAGTAAGGAAAAGAGTATGGTAGGGGATGATGTTAGTCATCAGGAGCAACGGAAAAGGAGCTTCCCTTGGGATTCTACCGGTACTTAATAGTGTAGTAGAAGATGGAAGTCCACTGGCTAAATTTACAAACACGGTATCCATTCCTCCACTAGCTGCAACACCATTAGACAAAGCACAAACCAAGCGAATAGTTGCAGCTAACAAGCAAAGATAGCCCTAGTGACTGCAACACGTCCTTCCACGATATTGACATCTCAACGAGTTACTCGTTCGAATGATCCGCAAGTGGCATGTTCCCAAGCTGCCTTCCCACATAACACTACTTCCGAAGCGCTGCTAACACTACATGACTTGACAAGATATGATGAACCTCATGAGCATCAACACCAAGAAGCTACGTGACCGAGTCAAGTTGCAGTTGCATGCTCCTTTATATGTAATCTCACAGTTTGATGTGCACAAACACTTTCTATATTCGCTGTTGAATTAGCACCTTGGCGCAAGAGGAAACAAACATCAGGGATAATGCTTGACAGGTTAAAAAAACCTAAAGGAGGAAGAATGGAGATCCATTTTAAGGCAGGTTTAAAAAGACCATGTGATGCTACAGAGTCAGCCAAGTTAGTATCAGAGGCAACCGTTGTCGTTAGATGTCATGCACGTATCCCCCCAACATGGATCCAATACAGGAATGACAAAGACGAAACCAGTTTAACACCTTCCTTGACCATTTATCCGTGAGTAATGTTATTCACCACAATTTGTAATATTGTCTTACTATGTCCCATACTTTCTAGCTTGCTCCTAATGAGGCTTCCATTCTTTTTTCAACAAATGAGGTTCAAGCTGGATCTGAAAGATAATGCAACCGAACAAGCATGCACTCATATTTTTCAGTTTGCTCTGCGACAATATCGGTATCACCTTAGAAAAACTCACGTTGAAGGCAAGGCTAACAATGAAATTGCCCAAACATCTCCAGTGGAATATATTACGGACGAAGACTGGCCAACCCTTCTTAAACACTGGTCTGATCCGAAGTATCATGTATGGTATATGTATGTGATCAGATCACATATTGAACTCGTATTTGCGCATGTGCCTTATAAGTCTATCTTCTTCTAGGATAACTATTTCAAGAACAAGACCAACAGTTCTAAAGTGAAAATCCAGCAGACAACATGATCTCATAACTATATTGCACACTGGGAGGCACTTGTAAATAGCTGTTATTTCCTCTTTTTGATGTGCCCTAGTATCATATTTATATTGACTTGTTCCAAATACAAAGGAAAGCTTCTGCGGACCAAAAATAACCTGAACCAAATGCAGTATAAATCTTTAAGGATTGTCACACCAACAAGATGAAGGGCATGACTACACCAGTCCAAGAGGCTGCTACAAGTCCTTGCTCCTCATGCCTTTTAACTGCTTGTTACTGTGATGTGTGCATTTAATTGCTTGGTTTGTAGCCGGTGTCAGTTACTTTGTTCACTTTCATACATAGTTGTCTTAACGTATCATTTCAACTTACACAGTTTAAAAACATGAATGATATTCTTTTGTTATTGATCTGTAACCTAGTTGTGATGTTCACGTGCCCACACAATGATACAATATCCTGTTTGTTTGATATCTGTTTGTTCGTGGTATCAATGATGTCATACTATGTTTGTCGTATTTTAAACCGTGTCTCTTTATCCTTAGATGTCAATAAATATGAGGAAATAGACAATACATTAGGCATGCTACGTGCACAAATGTTTCAAACGTGATTTTATTATGTACTTTGTATTAAAATACATGCTAATGTATTACAGTGGTTCACCAAAATAAGTTATGTATAAACGTGAAAGAATTTTGTTTGTTTTTGTCTCATTAATAACTTCTTATCTGGTATTACTAATCTACAAATTTAAGCTTTCAACAAGCTATGGAACAAATGATTGAATAGTCACAACCTCCTGAAGGTGACGAGGCAACCACTGGCTCATCTCGTCCATTGGATGGATGACACCTGTCACAACTTAGAGATGACACGTGGTTCCGTTGGCGAATGAGAAATTGACACGTGGAAAATCGCCATTGGTCGGGGCTGTTAACGATTATTGGATCCAAAACCGGCACCCGATAGCTTAATGGCGACCAATTATGGTGGATGCCATGTGTTGGTTACCCTTAATGAAATCACTTCCATGACGCGCCATTTATCGTCATGGAAGTGGACACTTCCATGATGATAATTTAAGTATTGTCATGAAACACTTCTATGACAACACGTGTATGACTATCTTGATTCTATCATAAAATCGTCATGGATATACATGCGTGACAGAAACCGTGACCTACTGCGGCAAACATGTATTATCACGGAAGTGTTTTTTTTTGTATTTTCCATTCCACCCTGGCATAGGCTTGGTCTTGTATGACTTTGCTCTTTGCTGAGGTAATTCTTTTGTGTGTGCACTGGTTTTGGTGTTGGTGCTATGCTTTCTAGACAAGGTCATGTGTGTATTCATTATGCTTTGTATGACATGTATTTATGCTTCACTCCGTGTAAGTAAAAAATGCCCTTTATTTATCAAGAAAAAACAACAACTCTGGTTTCATACAAAGCCGAGGAGCGCATCTTTGGTCACCTGCTAGCCGAAGAACATCTCTTCGGTCTGAATGGATTCTCTACATCGATGCGGTATTGGTGGCGGAAGGGTTCTGCCAAAGGTGCTACGGTGAAGCGGGCACAATCAACTGTGAGTTTGGGTGTGCACTGTACTTTGGGAGAGCACCTTCTCGGTCTATAGCCAGGAAAGAAGAGCACTCTTGGTCCACCAACTGACCGAAGAGCACTTCGTCTAGCATGTGACCAAAGATAAACTCTTCGTCCTGGAGTAGATCAAAGACAGATTCTTCGGTTTGGAGTAGACCGAAGACATACTCTTCGTTCTGGAGTACACCGACGGGGTATTAGAATTGATTTTTTAAAGGGAGATATAGTTCGGAATTTTATAAAAAATAATAGTATTTTAAAAAAATCTCCCTGCGTCACGCATCCAAGACTCCACATCATCGATGTGTCACATGAAACGCCGCTCTATTGCCGGAACCGTCCACTGGTCCCCCGAGCCAATGCACACCTCCAAAAATAACGCCCCCAAGGGGGAACGACACAATGGCGTCACCATCATCCGATCGGCTGATCTAGGGTTTCCCCCGGAGGTACCGGATAAGGGTTTGGAGATTCACCACGGCAATGCCTTCAAGAAGGGGACGATGCAGAAGAACGCCGTCATCGTTGTCCTCGAAAACGAGCCGAGAGTAGGGTTTTCACCTAGATCAGGTCGACAAATCTCCATCCAACACCGTGTGGACAGAACCGCCACCGATCTCCGCCGCCGCGCAACGAGCAGGCCGCACCGGCCTGATCAGATGTGACGTGAGACCACACACATGCAGTTGACCGGTCCACCAGGTCCTCCACGCCGCCGCCCCGGTCCTAGGTCAGACGACTGGCCGCCAGCCCGCCAAGACCTGACCGGCTGTGCCTCCTCACGCCGGGGGGGCATACCATCCCCATGCCACGGAAGAGAGGGAGACCCTCACCACTGACCGCGACGAAGAGGGGGGAGGAAGGAGGTCGCGCCCCAGGTGGCGGCTAGGGTTGCGGCCCGCCCAAGCGGGGGCGACGCGGGAAGAGCGGGGCCGCCCGTACATTCATCTGAGTGAGGCTACTAATTAAATCCAGTATATTTCTCGGTAACACATAATATGACATGTAACGAAATTACGAAAGTGTGAAACACGTGCAAAAAAATTCTCAAGTTCCTTCATAAGAATATGCCTTCGTGGACCAATCATATGAAAATCTTCTCTGCATCGGCCACCACAAGCAACTTTCTATGAGAGCGGCGTTGCATAGGTTGAGCGTCAGGTAGCTCGGTATCCCCTTCGTGGGAAAGGACTTCGCGACTCATTCTTGTCAGGCATTTTCGAGGTATACGGGCTAATATACACATGCGTGAATAGTGCAGCCATATGGAAGTGGCACATTGTCAGGCCTGCTCGCATGGGTTAAACGAACGGGGCATATGTCCGGGTTTTTGAAATAGCACAGGATAAGCCTGTCTGCAGAGTTGCAGCAGCAATTATTGTTGCACTGGCCCAACGAAAAGCAACATCAAAAGTATTGATTTTCTATTCGGATATTTTTTTACATGTACCGTCAGAGCATTTCTCCTTTTTATAAACTAATCTTCAAATTAGTGTGTAATTAGTTATTGTTTTTTAGCAGACAATTAACTAATCGTGTGCTTCTTCTTAAATTTTTTTAGACAACGTTAACGCCCACACATGTGGTGGGAGCGAAACCCGCCCACACATTTTATAATACACAGACTGCGCCACGTCATCGCATGCATCCATGTGGATTTTTTTTTGGATTTCCAGTTTTTAAAATGTTTTATCTCTTAAATAAAAAATCCGATTGAAGATCCGTTTTCACCATTAAATCCCTCGCAACGAGATCTTCGAAACTAGACCCCATGTTAGTATGTTTCGACGAAAAAAAGATTTGGCTAAAAGTTGCCATGTCTATTGCACATGAATTGCCATGGTGTTTACACTGAAGTTGCCATGATATGTTTCCGTTATTTTCTTCTACATTTAAAAGTAAATTTTGACATTTATAAAAAAGGGAATTAAGAAACTAGACTTGCCATGAAGCATAAACTAAAATTGCCATGATACATGCACTTAAAATTGCCATGGTTCATACACAAAAAAATTATGGTCAAAATATTGAAGTTGCCATCATCAAAATACTAAAATTTCATGCTCTACAAACTGAAATTGCCACATGGCAACTTTAGTTTAAGCACTATGGCAACTACAGTATAAACATCATGGCAACTTTTGGGCAAAAAATTTTTTTGTAGAAACATATCAACATGGGGTCTAGTTTCGAAGATCTCGTCGAGACAGATTTAATGGTGAAAAAGGATTTTTAATTTGATTTTTTATTAAGAGATAAAAAGTTTTTAAGCCGAAAACCAAAAAGATTCCTGCTGATGTCATCTGTTCACATGTGGTAGAATGAGTGGTAAAGGAGATGTGTGGGCGATGTGCAAGATGCCACACGTGTGGGCGTTAGTTTTTTTGTTTTTTTAAGAGCTCTCTTAAGAGGACGAGACTTGCGTGCTCCCCTCGCGTGCTCCCATCCGTGCTCCCGCGCCCGTGGCTTGATTTGATTGGAACAAAATAAGGCTTGGCCCCACCCCCTTAAAATCAGGAGGGAGATGATTAGATTAGAAAAGAAAAAGAAAAAAGACAGCCGTAAGATGAAGTGGGAGCACGGATGGGAGCATGGGGAGGGAGCAGGCAAGCCGGATCCCTCTTAAGATGGTCCCTCTTACCTCTTAAGAGGCAAGAGAAACATTTGCTTTGTCCATTCATCAAGGATATATTTGACCACACAAATTGTAATATGGCAATTACTTGTCAAAACTAATGTTTAAAACATTTCCCACATCTCCTTTAATATAGTAATAGTTCACATTTGACCCCCGTACATATGTGTTGTATCTACCATATGAAGATGAGTAATTATCATGTTGTATAATATGATAAATATCCATGTGATCCTAATGAATTATATACACACTACAAAAGACATTATTATAATTCATCTAGATTGCAACGTAATAATCA
This sequence comes from Triticum aestivum, assembly GCF_018294505.1. Classification (NCBI taxonomy): domain Eukaryota; kingdom Viridiplantae; phylum Streptophyta; class Magnoliopsida; order Poales; family Poaceae; genus Triticum; species Triticum aestivum. The sequence goes on along the minus strand of NC_057799.1, from coordinate 591,519,362 downwards.
TCAGTATGTATATTCGCATCATTCTGAGAGAGCCAATAAAGAAAAATAAATGTACACACATGCTAGGACCGTGTGACTCATTCCTGTGTGAGAAATATTCAAAATGTTCTCCGTTATACATTATCTGCTCTAACAAAAAATGTGTTACCCCTCAAAAAAGATGTGCAATAACACTGGTACACATGGTTGCTTTGTTACAGAAAAATTCTGATGGTATTTTGACTGTTTTTTGCTATGGTTTGATCAAGCAGTATTCATTTGTGGTGTTTTCTAAAAACAAATGCAGTGCATTTTCTTTTGTTTATCTCCCAACCAACAACATAATACAAGCATAGATATATATGACAGAACATGACAAACTTCTTATTTCATTTGTTAGACATGATGATAAGGTACGTTAAGCAAAACAAAGTTGGAAACAAAATATGGAATTAATTAGCTCTAATTATTTTATTTTATTATATACTCCCGGTTTAGAAGGAAAGGAATAAATTATAATGATTTCTTTTCTTAACTATACCGCAACAATGTCCATACTAAACCCCACGCCGTCATTAATGGTATATTACCTCATATTACCTGCTAAGAGGTACTCCCCCCATTTTTACGTACTCTATTATTAGTTTTGACTGTTGTCTAAAAAATAAGAACATTTACAGTAACAAATCTACATGATGTGAAAATATATTCAATTATGAATACAATGGTGTTAATTCGGTGGTGTACATGTTATTATATTTTTGTACAAACTTGTTGAAAGTTTCTAAGGTTTGGCGTTAGACAAATTTAATATACGGAGTAAATAAAATCGGAGGGGGTAATAGTTATATCAGCTATTAGATAATTAAAATTTAACGGTCTATATTGCTTTGGACCACCTTGAAATTTCTCTAAAAAATGTTATGCCGCCGTTCGGGTGCTAATAACACATGTTCATTGCTAATTTCTCTGTTTCCATAAAACTTATTACTATTTTTTGACCAAATATTTAGCTAAATGTGTCTCTTTTCTTTAAAAAAATGGTGTGCATTCGGGTGCTAATAACACACGTTCATCGTGGATTTGTCTGTTTCTACAAACTAATCCTCAAACTAGTGTGCCATTGGCTACTGCATCAAAGTATAGTATCAATATTCTAATCTGCCTGACGTCGCACACGTCGCTATCTGTTAGACTGTTACAGCCACGGGCTTACTCCACCTGCTCGTTTTAACCTGTGCAGTCTGCTTGCCTCTTTCGTTATGATTAAAATCCCACGATTAGTGTTAAGTTATGGTTAAGGACCTTAAATTGTTTTTCGTTAATTGTTTCAGCCCTACAACTTTTTAATACATACCAAAATCATATATTTACTATACTAACAAGCAAACAAAAATTCGCGTCTTACTGTTCCTCCATTTTCACATTGCTAATCTCTCATATTGAAGAAAACTATATTCAATGTAGCTATCATTATTGTGCTAATCTGCTGGATCATGCAGTAATTCTCCGGCGCCCTCCCACCCTGACAAATCAAACCATCGTCAATTTTCTCAACAGTGGCGACCTGCGAAAAGGAGTGATGGCCCATCTAATAACTTGTACTTGTCCCTTCAACTGTTGGCGAACAGTGGAATACAGTGATATACGGATTGCTGGAAATTGCAATACGACTGACAGCACATATCCCAATGCTAGTTGGGTGGGGTGGATTCCGCGCTGCCTGCAGACCGGCCTCTGCAACGTTTTTTCAAACTTTCTATCTCTTTCTTCATGGTACTGTGAATTGTCCCTTCAAGAGGACAACCCACATCTTTCAAGAACCAACGCATTAAAATCGCTGGGTTTTTTTTCTCTTTGTATTGGAGAGGTTTTTCACGTTAAAATCGCATGTCTTTTTCGTTCTTGGTCGTTTGAGACTGGGAGAGGTGCAACTAAGGATGGCAATGGGTAGGGTATGAGGCGGGTAGAGCAATACCATATCCATACCCGTGTAGTTAATGGGTACAAAATTCAATCCATACCCGTACCCATGGATATGAAATTTTAGCCATACCCATACCCGACGGGTACCCATACCCATTGGGTACCCGATGGGTAGATCACAAAGTACACAAGTTATTCACAATTATACATTCATTGATAGCACGTTTGACAAATTTATCTCAACTCAATAACAGATAGATGAGTACATGTGAATTATCTCAATTCAAACTGACAATTGGAGATAACTTTATGTTCACAAGTTCACGACACACTTCACGAATAAGGTCCACATGTCATGCTAAACGGGTAAGGTATGGGTATATCCATGGGTACAAGGCTATACCGTGCCCTACCCATGACTTAGCGGGTAGGGTATGGGTATTATCCATGGTATAAAATTATGCCCATACCCTGCCCATACGGATACGGTATCCGCGGGTACCCGTACCATGAATAAAATTGTCATCCTTAGGTACAACGACTGTATAAGGCCAGGATCCTCTAGGGTTTAAAGTGGAACCTTACCCTCCGTGACCGACAACGGAACCGACTAATAATCAGGAGATATATATACACAGGCACGCACGCGATCGCATCTATCCGATCTCTGGCCGAAGATGGCGCCGTCGCACAGGCAGGGAGGAGACCGGCTGAGCGCTCTCCCCGACACGGCGCTGGAGCGCGTCCTCTCCCACCTCGAGTCCGACGAGGCCGTGCGCACAAGCGGGCTCGCACGCCGATGGCGGCGCGTCCACGAGGGCGTCCCCGTCGTCCACCTCGTCGACACCAAGACCGGCGAACGGAACCGCGGCTTCGGCGAGCTCAAGGTCTGCTACGACCACCAGGTGACGAGCGCGATCATGGGCAAGGGCTCGGGGACGCCTATCCGCGTGCTGCGCCTCGACGCCTTCTACCCCCCGTACGATCTGCTCGACCAGTGGATCGTCACCGCCGTGAACTCCGGCGTCGAGGACCTGGACGTCGAGCTCAGGTACCGCGAGTCCGGCCTGGGTGGCCGCCTCTGCCCCTTCACGCCCGACCTCTACGGACGGAAAAACTCGGCGGACTTCGACAAGAGCGACCGTAACAGGTACACCCACACGCAGCGCCACATCTTCGGGTGCCCCACGCTCCGCCGCCTGCGCCTGGTGGGATGGAGGCTCGACATGCCGGAGAACTTGGCCATGACCATGGCGTCGCTAGAGACGCTCTGCCTCGCGAGGATCATGGACCCGCGCGGGGAGCTGCAGCGGCTGATCTGGAGCTGCCCGCGCCTCGCCAGCCTGACGCTGGAGCAGTGCCCGAGCATCATAGAGATCACGGTGGCCAGCCCCTGCCTGCGGAGCTTTGCCATGATCTGCTGCCACCACGCCACCGGCGTCGATCTGCAGACCACCTGCCTAGAGTCGCTGCACTACAAGGGCGGCCTTCCTCCCCGCGGCTCGTCCTTCATCACCGTCGCAAACTACGACGGAGTCAAGGCGGTGAGGATCGAAATCTGCGAGAAGCTCTCCAGCAAAGCACCAGACGACATCGCACCGGTCACTACGCTCATCCGCAGCTGCAAGAAGAACCTAAAGTATCTCCACCTTTCCTTGCGCCCGTCGATGGCCTACTACAGCAGCCTGTTCACAAGCCTCCTGCGCTCCCTAGACAGCCTCACGCACCTGAGCCTCCAGGGCTGCTTGCCCACCGAAGACGCCGTCCGGTCGGTCTCTGCTTTGCTTGTCGACGCCAAGAACCTGAAAGTACTGTCGCTGTTTCCTCTGGGTCCAGAGCCTCCAAAGAACAAGAGTATGCGGATGTACAGGGACCAAGACGATGACAAATCAGATTCAGATAGTGAGCCAGAAGAGGGCCCGGCCGTCAGCGATGGCGTCCAGTACCGAATGCCCAAGACTCTGTGGAAGGTGCAGGTCAGGTGCTTGGCTTACAAGATGAGAAGAATCAACATTGGAAACTACAAAGGGCGGCCTCTCGAAAAGATGCTTGCAAGGTTTCTGCTCTCCAGGGCTGCAGCGTTGGAGGAATTCTCTGTCACCTTAGCAGCTGAAGTTCATCCGCAGAAGGATGAGATTACAAAGGAGTTACTATCCTGGCGACAAAACCGCCGTACTAGAGTAATATGCAAGTAGATTGCAGCGACAGTTGCTTGCACTTTAAGATCAAACATTAGAAAGAATTTTGTTTATTTTGTTACTTTTGAGAAACACCAGGATATAATACATATCATTTGCTTAGTTGAATATTTCTCTGTTAAATGTGCTTCTTTTTCCCTGATATTATATTCGAGCAAAATTAACTCAGCTAGGACCTGATATGCAATTAATGTCAGACAAGCATGTCCTTACATTGCCGAACAATTCTACATGACTTGCACTGGCACATGACTTGCACTGGCACATGACTTGCACTGGCATTGACACAACAATCCATACATTATTAATCTGAGTTGGAACAAACAAACTGTTATGATGCAGAAAATGCATTATTTAAGCTGCTTGAAAAACTCTAGGATATGTAATTACCAATGTCTTACTCCGTACGTGATGTTGCAAGATCAGCACCACCTCCAAGAAATCCTGGTTACTTTAGCAAGAACAATCACATACTGTTTGACATCAGTTCCCAGAAGCATCAGAAGGGACTATCTACGTATGCAAAGTATAAAAGGAACAGAACAATGAAAACAAGCATATACTACCTTGGAGTGCATGTCAATCTGAAACCTGATGATTGAAAAGGCAAGAGATGCTGGGAAGTGGGAACTCTAACTACAAGGCAATTCCCCTGAAACTATGTTATGGCGTCACATATTTGCACATACTATGCAAACTCTGCATTCCATTCAGCTTCAAGAGATACACCATGATCAATATGGTGACCTGCCAATGCATGTGGGGGTTGGTTATTTATAACTGGAAAAAGAATCTTAATTTCAATCATATTCTATTTCTATGCAATAATTTTGAGTTCAAATTTACAATATTTATGTCAGACAAAAATAGTCTCTACTGCAGACCAATTTCCAAGAAGTTACTCAAATCTGAAAATAGCATTAGCATTCTCCAAATAGCCACTCACTATTTCCACATATATACCATTCAAAAAATTGTAGACTGTAAATGGAGGAAACATATCCTAAACATAATCAAGCATGCATGTTTCAGAAGTGATTTTCTAGTTCTGAACGGTTCCCTCTTAGTTTGAACAGTTTAATATCATAGAATACAACAGAATAATACATAATGCGCAACCCATCTTTTTCCAATATGTTCATCCAATAAGAATGATTTCTGAAGTAAAATAGGTTACCATATTTCCTTGAAAATTGATTGTCCAATGCCTGATGATCATTTAAACTTATGCAGCATATCTTAGTATTTACTCTACATGGCAGAAATATTTCCTCGAGCAAATTTGACATCAATAACAGTATAAGAAGCACGCATATTTCGAAGCTTCCCGCGCCTGCTAAAATTTGCATCACACATGATGCAGAGCGCTCCCATGCGAAAGCTCTCCCTCCACGGCCTACGCTCTCGCGACACACATAGCTGGCTGCCGCCACACCTCGAGCCCCGCTACCGATGAGCTCGTCGGTCCGAGGTGGGTCGTCGAGGGAGGATCCATCGCAGGAGAATCTTTGAAGCCTACTTGCGTTCTCTCAGAGAAGCGAGAGGGGCGGAGGGATGAATCCCGTGGATCGTATCCCCCTTTCGATGCAACTTCGCCTGATGCGGGTGAAGCGTGTGGCCAAGGAGAGGTGAGACGGCTTACGATGTGCCGAGCCATGCTTCCCCAGCTGAGATGGACCGGGTTTTTGCCAGAGGCCAGTCTACGTTGGAGCAGGTGGCGTCCAGATTACTTATGATCACTTATCCTCCTTGAGACTTTGTTGTGTTCCTTTTGCGGGCTTGTTATGCTGATGCCCCCAGCTAATACCTTCTCTTTTGTTCCTTTTCGATCCTATTTGTATTTCCTGTGGACCTCCCTTCGTTGTGGCTGTATCATGTTGTGCCTTTATTTACAAAGCGGTGTGAGAAGCCTTTTTGGGTACATTGGAGGAGGTGGTGTTGTGAGCGGATGCCGAAGCGGATTCTCCGTTACCATCCCAGCGCCAAAGGTGGTCAGATTCAGGAGAGCGGCGCCGCGGTGTTGAGCGCACGGCCCATGCCAGTAACACGAGAAGTAAAAAATATATACAGGTCCGTAGACCATCTAGTGACCATTTCCAACACTGGAGCGAGCTCAAGGCGCGTCGCCGGCATCGCCTCTTCCTCATTGAAACGTACGGGGCAAACCTTGTTGTAGTAGACAGTCGGGAAGTCTATGTGCCAAGGTCCCATAGGACAAGCGCAACAGAACATTAACCGTTGCCAATGAAGAGAAGCATAAATCGAAAGGATCCAACCTGCAGACACACAGACGCAGACGAACGAAGACCGAATCCAAGCGTATCCACCTCTGACAAACGCTGACCGGATCCCATGAGATCCGACGGAGACAGACCTCCACACGAGAGTGGAAGTACCGGACAGGGTAAATAAAGACGTTCACCGGACGGGGTTTGATGAATTTTGGACCGGATGGCAGAACGAACGTCTACCAGCATGGTTTCCTGCGATACCAGTGTAGTACTCCATGTGTCCCAAATGCATGGCATATAAATTTAGTAAAAAAAATCAATGTTTTATAAAAAAAATATTTGATCAAATACATAGAAGAAAATATCAAAACATATTCATCACCTGTCAGTACGAAGAACACCAGAAGTAAAAAATACATACAGGTCCGTAGACCATCCAGTGACCATTTCAAGCACTGGAGCGAGCTGAAGGCGCGTCGCCGGCATCGCCCCTTCCTCATTGAAACTGGGCAAACCTTGTTGTAGTAGACAATCGCGAAGTCTTCGTGCTAAGGTTCCATAGGACAAGCGCAACAGAATATTAACCGTCGCCAATGAAGAGAAGCATAAATCGGAAGAATCCAACCTGCAGACACACAGACATAGATGAACGAAGACCGAATCCAAGCGTATCCACCTCCGACAAACGCTGACCGGATCCCATGAGATCTGACGGAGACACACCTCCACACTGGAGTGCGAAGTACCAGACGGGGTAAAATAAAGACGTTCATCGGACGGGGTTTGATGAATTTTGGACGGGATGGCAGAACGAACGTTTACCAGCATGATTCCCTGCGATACCAGTGTAGTACTCCCTCTGTCCCAAATGCATGGCCTATAAATTTAGTCAAAAAAATTCAATGTTCTATAAAAAAAATATTTGATCAAATACATAGAAGAAAATATCTTCATCACCAGTCAGTACAAAGAACACCAGAAGTAAAAAATACATACAGGTCCGTAGACCATCCAGTGACCATTACAAGCACTGGAGTGAGCTGAAGGCGCGTCGCCGTCATCGCCCCTTCCTCATTGAAATCGGGCAAACCTTGTTGTAGTAGACAGTCGGGAAGTCTTCGTGCTAAGGTCCCATAGGACCAGCGAACAGAACATTAACCGTCGCCAATGAAGAGAAGCATAAATCGAAGGGATCCAACACACACAGACGCAGACGAACGAAGACCGAATCCAAGCGTATCCACCTCCGACAAACGCTGACCGGATCCCATGAGATCCGACGGAGACATACCTCCACACGGGAGTGCGAAGTACCGGACGGGGTAAAATAAAGACGTTCACCGGACGGGGTTTGATGAATTTTGGACGGGATGGCAGAACGAACGTCTACCAGCATGGTTTCCTGCGATACCAGTGTAGTACTCCCTCTGTCCCAAATGCATGGCATATAAATTTAGTCAAAAAATCAATATTTTATAAAAAAATATATTTGATCAAATACATAGAAGAAAATATCAACACCTATTCATCACCTGTCAGTACAAAGAACAGCAGAAGTAAAAAATACATACAGGTCCGTAGACCATCCAGTGACCATTACAAGCACTGGAGCGAGCTGAAGGCGCGTCGCCGGCATCGCCCGTTCCTCATTGAAACCGGGCAAACCTGGTTGTAGTAGACTGTCGGGAAGTCTTCGTGCTAAGGTCCCATAGGACCAGCGCAATAGAACATTAACCGTCGCCAATGAAGAGAAGCATAAATCGGAAGGATCCAACCTGCAGACACATAGACGGAGACGAACGAAGACCGAATCCAAGCGTATCCACCTCCGACAAACGCTGACCGGATCCCATGAGATCCGACGGAGACACACCTCCACACGGGAGTGTGAAGTACCGGACGGGGTAAAATAAAGACGTTCACCCGACGGGGTTTGATGAATATTGGACGGGATGGCAGAACGCACGTCTACCAGCATGGTTTCCTGCGATACCAGTGTAGTACTTCCTGTGTCCCAAATGCATGGCGCATAAATTTAGTCAAAAAATCAATGATTTATAAAAAATTGATCAAATACATAGAAGAAAATATCAACACATATTCATCACCTGTCAGTACGAAGAACACCAGAAGTAAAAAATACATACAGGTCCGTAGACCATCCAGTGACCATTTCAAGCACTGGAGCAAGCTGAAGGTGCGTCGCCGGCATCGTCCCTTCCTCATTGAAACCGGGCAAACCTTGTTGTAGTAAACAGTCGGGAAGGCTTCGTGCTAAGGTCCCATAGGACCAGTGATACGTCTCCAACGTATCTATAATTTTTTATTGTTCATTGCTATTATATTATCTGTTTTGGATGTTTAATGGGCTTTAATATGCTTTTTTATATTATTTTTGGGACTAACCTATTAACCGGAGGCCCAGTGCCAGTTTCTGTTTTTTTGCCTATTTTATTTGCAGAAAGGAAATATCAAACGGAATCCAAACGGAATGAAACCTTCGCGATGATCTTTCTTGGACCGAAAGCAAAACAGAAGACTTGGAGATGAAGTCGGAGACGCAACGAGGCGGCCACGAGGCAGGAGGGCGCGCCCCCCACCCTCGTGGGCCCCTCGTAGCTCCACCGACGTACTTCTTCCGCCTATATATACTCTTATACCCTAAAAACATCAGGGGGAGCCACGAAACAACTTTTCCACCGCCGCAACCTTCTGTACCCGTGAGATCCCATCTTGGGGCCTTTTCCGGTGATCTGCCGGAGGGGGAATCGATCACGGAGGGCTTCTATATCAACACCATAGCCTCTCCGATGAAGCGTGAGTAGTTTACCACAGACCTTCGGGTCCATTGTTATTAACTAGATGGCTTCTTCTCTCTCTTTGATTCTCAATACAAAGTTCTCCTCGATGTTCTTCGAGATCTATTCGATGTAATACTCTTTTGCGGTGTGTTTGCCTAGATCCGATGAATTGTGGATTTATGAACAAGATTATCTATGAATATTATTTGGTTCTTCTCTGAATTCTTATATGCATGATTTGATATCTTTGCAAGTCTCTTCGAATTATCGGTTTAGTTTGGCCTACTAGATTGATCTTTTTTGCAATGGGAGAAGTGCTTAGCTTTGGGTTCAATCTTGCGGTGTCCTTTCCCAGTGATAGTAGGGGCAGCAAGGCATGTATTGTATTGTTGCCATCGAGGATAAAAAGATGGGGTTTATATCATATTGCTTGAGTTTATCCCTCTACATCATGTCATCTTGCTTAATGTGTTACTCTGTTCTTATGAACTTAATACTCTAGATGCATGCTGGATAGCGGTTGATGTGTGGAGTAATAGTAGTAGATGCAGAATCATTTCGATCTACTTGACACGGACGTGATGCCTATATTCATGATCATTGCCTAGATATTCTCATAACTATGCGTTTTTCTATCAATTGCTCGGCAGTGATTTGTTTACCCACCGTAATACATGCTATCTTGAGAGAAGCCACTAGTGAAACCTATGGCCCCCGGTTCTCTTTTTTATTATATTGCATCTCTTTTATTTACATCGCATCTCGTTTACTATTTGGCAATCTTTACTTTCCACTATACAACAAAAATACCAAAAATATTTACTTTGCTATCTTTATTAGATCTCACTTTTGCGAGTAACCGTGAAGGGATTGACAACCCCTTTATCACATTGGTTGCAAGGTTCTTAATTGTTTGTGCAGGTACTAGGTGACTTGAGCGTTGTCTCCTACTGGATTGATACCTTGGTTCTCAAAAACTGAGGAAAGCACTTACGCTACTTTGTTGCATCACTCTTTCCTCTTTAAGGGAAAACCAATGCATGCTCAAGAGGTAGCAACCAGCGCAACAGAACATTAACCGTGGCCAATGAAGAGAAGCATAAATCGGAAGGATCCAACCTGCAGACACACAGACGCAGACGAACGAAGACCGAATCCAAGCGTATCCACCTCCGACAAACGCTGACCGGATCCCATGAGGTCCGACGGAGACACACCTCCACACGGGAGTGCGAAGTACCGGACGGGGTAAAATAAAGACGTTCACCCGACGGGGTTTGATGAATATTGGACGGGATGGCAGAACGCACGTCTACCAGCATGGTTTCCTGCGATACCAGTGTAGTACTTCCTGTGTCCCAAATGCATGGCGTATAAATTTAGTCAAAAAAATCAATGTTTTATAAAAAATTGATCAAATACATAGAAGAAAATATCAACACATATTCATCACCTGTCAGTACGAAGAACACCAGAAGTAAAAAATACATACAGGTCCGTAGACAATCCAGTGACCATTTCAAGCACTGGAGCGAGCTGAAGGCGCGTGGCCGGCATCGCCCCTTCCTCATTGAAACTGGGCAAACCTTGTTGTAGTAGACAATCAGGAAGTCTTCGTGCTAAGGTTCCATAGGACAGGCGCAACAGAATATTAACCGTCGCCAATGAAGAGAAGCATAAATCGAAAGAATCCAACCTGCAGACACACAGACGTAGATGAACAAAGACCGAATCCAAGCGTATCCACTTTCGACAAACGCTGACCGGATCCCATGAGATCCGACTGAGACACACCTCCACACGGGAGCGCGAAGTACCAGACGGGGTAAAATAAAGACGTTCACCGGACGGGGTTTGATGAATTTTGGACGGGATGGCAGAACGAACGTTTACCAGCATGGTTTCCTGCGATACCAGTGTAGTACTCCCTCTGTCCCAAATGCATGGCATATAAATTTAGTCAAAAAATCAATATTTTATAAAAAAAATTGATCAAATACATAGAAGAAAATATCTTCATCACCTATCAGTACAAAGAACACCAGAAGTAAAAAAATACATGCAGGTCCGTAGACCATCCAGTAACCATTACAAGCACTGGAGTGAGCTGAAGGCGCGTCGCCGTCATCGCCCCTTCCTCATTGAAATTGGGCAAACCTTGTTGTAGTAGACAGTCGGAAAGTCTTCGTGCTAAGGTCCCATAGGACCAGCGAACAGAACATTAACTGTCGCCAATGAAGAGAAGCATAAATCGAAGGGATCCAACACACACAGACGCAGACGAACAAAGACCGAATCCAAGTGTATCCGCCTCTGACAAGCGCTGACCGGATCCCATGAGATCCGACGGAGACACGCCTCCACACGGGAGTGCGAAGTACCGGACGGGGTAAAATAAAGACGTTCACCGGACAGGGTTTGATTAACTTTGGACGGGATGGCAGAACGAACGTCTACCAGCATGGTTTCCAGTGATACCAGTGTAGTATTCCCTCTGTCCCAAATGCATGGCATATAAATTTAGTCAAAAAACCATGTTTTACAAAAAGAACATATTTAATCAAATACATAGAAGAAAATATCAACACCTATTCATCACCTGTCAGTACAAAGAATAGCAGAAGTAAAAAATACATACAGGTCCGTAGACCATCCAGTGACCATTACAAGCACTGGAGCGAGCCGAAGGCGCGTCGTCGGCATCACCCCTTATTGAAACCGGGCAAACCTTATTGTAGTAGACAGTTGGGAAGTTTTCATGCTAAGGTCCCATAGGACCAGCGCAACAGAACATTAACCGTCGCCAATGAAGAGAAGCATAAATCGGAATGATCCAACCCGCAGACACACAGACGCGGACGAACGAAGACCGAATTCAAGCGTATCCACCTCCGACAAACGCTGACCGGATCCCATAAGATACATACCTTCACACGTCCTCTGATGATGCTAGAAGTATCACCGGGGGATGGGCGGGAGAACCTTATTTCATTTTTAGAAAGCCGATGCTGGACGCACGAGAGAGCTCGTGGTGATTCCATCGGCACAGCCAGGCGCGTCGCTCCTTGAGCGCCTCCACCGTGTCCGCGCCGCGCCCACGCTCATCGCCGCCGCCCAGGACGAGGCCGTCGCCTTCCCGCTGCCGTTTGCCATCGGACTAATTGAAGGATCGTATAGATATCGATGTGCTCTAGTGAGTAAGTAGTGCTTTGTTCGTTGCTCTGTGTGTGAGCAGTGTGTGCTGAGCTGCCTGCCAAATGGCGGTGCTCGTCATGGTAGTTTAATAGGAGATGCCGATGTCGGGCGCGCGCATGGTTTGTGGGCGGAAACCGGGTGGCGACTCAGGTTGCTGTCGGACGCACGCCGAGGCTGGGAATTGCGGCGTGCCGCTTGTGCCACAAGTTGTGTGCTGCTGTCAGCGTAATAATATGCTTGGTGGTAGCACACAGCAAGATAAAGATACTCTCTGCGTCATGCCAACCTAGAGTTGTTCATTCAGTCCAGCCACGCAGCCTCCCCGAATCTTCTCCCTGTTGTGGGATTGGCAAAGTGATGATTAAACCAACCACCCTCCTTCGGCAACCAAGTTTAGTCCTACTCACACCGTCACACGTAGGCTAACTATTTCCACGGTACCAGCCGGCCATGACGGTCTGCTTCTTCGTGTCAGCGTTCCACGAGGAGCACCCACGGCTGCAAACGGGTCTTCGCTGTGCCCCACTCTGTCATCACTATGATCAGAAGAAAGAAACACGTTTACTTATAACTTATGAATGTTGTCTCAGTAAACGACATCACTCTGATCAAGCTTTTAGTTGAACTTGGTATCGCTGTCGTGCCGTCGGTTCAGCAGAGTGCAGATCAACGAAATCCAGAACATGTTCGCCACCAACGATATCACCGCATGCACAGACGGCCGACTCGAGCCACAGAAAAGCACATCCAGCAGGTCGACCCCATGAAAATAATCAGACAAGAAGAATTTTGGCTGGAAGGCCATCGTTTGCAGTGACCTGGAGGTGTTCGAAATGATCGAAGAAGATGTGAGTGAGATGTTGTTGGAGGGCAGCCGGGTGTATAGAGATCAAACTCCTCTTCTGTTTTCCCCCGCTCCATCCTTTGTTCAGAGTTGGGCTGTTTTGTGCAGGTAGCCGAAGCTGCTCTGTTTTCTCTGTATGCCTCTCTGCTTGCTTTGCTGAGTTACTCTCCCTCTCTAACTCCGATCTTTTTTCTACCTCTCTTGATAAAGATTGGCCTTTGGCCTTTTGTTCGGAAACTAGTCACAGAAGCACATGAACAAGGAGGGTGATGTAAACTCGTAGCCGAAATTTTCATCATCGTCATCATCAATCTTTACAACCGATCATGTGGGGATTGTCACATAACATAAGCACAAGCTGCAACGAACTCAACACCCCTAGCTACTAGTACTCCTAATGTGGGCCCCAGCAGCTAAGCGACATGACCGTCCTCAGCCCCTCCTCGGCCTTCTCCGCTCGCCGCCTCTCCTCCACGGCCATGAGAATATTCGATCACGAGGTAAAGGTGATGTGCCGGCGACGTCAGGTCTCTGGCGTGGGATGCCTGTCAAAACCAACATATTATTAAGTGGGATATGTGGGTTTTGTGGGATACCTTCCATTGCTATAGATTTTCCTCTCCATTGCTGGTACAGGATGGATCATATGCTGCTATGCACCTTCCTCTATCTCCAGACTGCTGGCCCAATGATGCCTGCGCCTGGGCAACACACAAAAAAACTCACTGTAATTGTTACTATTTGTTACTCTAGAAAATAAAGCGATCCTCATTCCCTCTGTGAAATCAGGTCACATAATAACGGATTGTTTTATTGAATTACCAACAAGAAACTCGCGTCATTGGGAAAATTTCAGAAAACAAGGGGCAACGTGATCCAATTCTTGCCAGCATGGAGCAGGAACATGGAGAAATAGCAGACTCCAAAAAAATGCTCGGATGGCCAGCATGGGGCATGGATCTTCTACTAGATGTGGGCGAAAAATTAACTACTTCCTCCGCTCCGCATTACTTATCGCTAAAATGGATGTAGTATGACACAGTTGCGAGCAAACTGATGGTGAACATGGACGACGCTGCAATGATTAACCAGAAAATATACGAACTTTCTCGAGATTATTAACAGAAAATACACAAGTTTACTGGGAGCATAACAATATTACCCCAAATTCTTATTTAAGTCACCGTGCACTAGTACAGCACACACAAAAATAATCTACATTGATATAGCAATTACTCAGTATTAATAGACACAAATTATAAAAGTAGCAGATTGGCTGCCTCTAGATTTCAGTGGGCTAGCTACACTGCTTGCACTCCGAAACTGAGAAGACAGTCTCTGTAGCGTAATTATACATCTGAATTCTGAATGTGAATATTAAAATGCTTCACGGAAACAGAAACAATAGCTGAGGCGACAGTGCAACTGCTTATCATCCCAGGACAATTACAGTTACTGATATAATTCTTCGTTTTTTTATCGTGATATAATTCTTAGTTACCATCACTTATTCCAAGTTCTCCAGGAACAATTCCTTCTAGTCTTTTGCTGCAAATCAAATAAAATCATTTGTTTGACATGCCCGCAACTTCTACTGCATTTTTGTACAACGTTTTGCTTGGGACCAACACAGAATTTTCAGCATAATTTTGAGGTATGTTGCCTTCCTTTCCCTTACTTAATCTGGTACATTTGCATGCCTAATAGTAATATATTGACAAACCAATGCTTTGAGGCGCTCAAAGTATCCGCAAGATATATAATGATGTGAACCATTCATTACCTCATAATCGGAATTACTGTCAAAACAACTCTAGTCACAAAGATGAAGAAACATCCACTGCTGTTGCTGTCAGGTGTTGGTTTCCATGGGACGGACGCACGCAACGAGACTCGGAACAGCAAAGCCAGTCCTGTGTCGTGAAGGGTTGTGCATAAGATCAGGAGGCTCATATTGATATGATCCAACAGGTGTGAGTCATCATCGTCAGTGCCAAGATGGTTACAGTAGTAATGTTTATGCTGCAGTACTGGCTTGCTTTGACCAGACTCTTCAAGGGGTCACCATCCCAGAACTGTCTCAAGCAATAGCTGAGGTTTGACCAGGTCCAGAACAACTGATTTGCTCTCAGGCACAAAACTGACTGACAAAAACATATATAACCAAACACTGACCGACATAGTAAACTTAATCTAGCAACAGAAATCTGCAAGTGCTCCAATCTTAAGAAGAAGAGAAACCAGATGAACATAACACATCAAGCTTCAACAAAGCAGCACAAATCATAAAGAATCAACCAGACAAGGATGATAACACCAAGCAAAACATCCACTTGACAATAACGATTCAGTTTGACAAGAAATAACCACTGACCACGATAGGGTTTTTTCTTCTCGCAAACATAACCACTGACCCATGATGTTCACCGGCAGGTCAAAATGATGGACTTTTCACCATGCCACGCCTTGTTCTTCTCCAAAATTTTAGCATGTCATGCCAAATCCTGCAAGGCACAACAGAACGAACAGTTCAGTATATGAGACTCTGTGCAAGAAAGAAACAACAGAATGTGCAAGAAAGAAACTACAGAATACAGTTCAGTAGAGACACTGGCTCACAGGCAAAATGGACTATACTACTAGAATGTGCCAAAAGCAACAGAACCAACAATTTGGCACTGAAACTATCCCAGGCAAAGAAAAACTTGTAAAATGTGGAAGAAACAAAAGAACCAACAATAACAAATTTGTATGTACAGTGCAGTGTGAGTTGAAAAGATTAAATTTTGTATAACATGCATTGACTTCCAAGGGATTCAACATACCCTTTGTCACAATAATTTGCTTTGTCCTGCCCATACACTTGTGTGGATGACCTGCAGATTATAATGCATTTTCATTCAAGTCTTCCAAGTTACTGCGCAGTATGCCATAATTGCAAGAAAACTAGAGCTAAAAGCAAAACAAAGGGAACAAACCTTCAGACATAGTTGGTTGACCAGTTCTTGGATTGAAAATAAAGATAACACCATTGATTGGTTTGGCCGTCAGGTTACCCTCGGTTTTGTGAATGGTAACTCGATAGACATTTGTGTCATCCACAAACCATATGATTTGATTGCTGAATATCTCTCCGTACCGTGGTTTTGTGAAGACAGATATGGTTCGGTGGGCGGTGGGTTCAGATGAATACAACTGAAGACCCTTTCCTATTCTCTCCCTCGGCACATACAGAGCAGGATTTGACTGTCACAAGAGAAAATAAACAAGCATGTCATTTACTGTATTAAATAAACATTTTTTTACTACAATAGAGATATCTAGATTTGTTACAGTTAGCATGGTTATTACCTTCATGATCTTGTTCATTGCTTGCTGAAGGAGGGGCTTTGACCCAGGGAACCAATTACCAAAAGCAGAGTGCAAATTATAAGCTAGATCAAGTCCAATCATCACCCCTGCAAGAAATATTAATCAACATTAAGCACAAAAGACTCAGACAAGGCAAGAAATTGACAGTCAATGGACACTCAAAATCATACCAGTCGAAGAACGGTAGATGGACAAATTATCTGTCGTGTAGTCCATAAATTTTGCTCTTGCGTAACGTTCTATGTCGCGTGAATCATAGTCTCCCCATCTTGGTTGCACATCAATCCAGTGCTTGTTACTGGCTTTCTGATTGAAGACATCCTTTGACTTAGAAACTAAGCTTGGTTTGGACATCTGCCACCTATGTGCAGCAAAAAGGACATCTGCACATGAACTGTTCATCTTGCAACTCTTCCTTGGATGTATTGTCTCCTTCTGTACTGTCTCAATCTCCAGCGCATCCAACTCCTGACCCAGAAGTTGGCAAAGATCCATAGCAACACTTTCATGGACCTTGTGCCAAAGATGTGCACGGGAAATAGTTGGATAAATAGCAACTGTTTCTTCAGGTGTCACATATGGCCCATCTTTTAAGTAGTTGTGTTGCCTCTCTTGTTCTGCTTTCAGCCACAAATGAGTTAACCTTCCAAGATTTTGGCGGCAGACAGTCTTGCCAACTGTAGCACCACGCCGGACATGCTCACGGCATTTGTCCACCAATCAGCCTTGGACTTCACATAACGGGACCTTCCAGCAGCGTCATGCTTCACTAGGATGCTGCAGTATATACTCCGGGCCTTGTTTTGCTTGATGCCCTCTGACTCTGCATTTTGCTCTACCAGAAGGCTACTGGCGATTGATGGTTCTCGCTTCAGATTGTCTGATGGTGCTGAGCAAGCTACAGGCTGCAGCTAGTTGGTGATTTGACTTCCATTGCTCTTCAGATTCAGAATTGTTTTATCTCTCATGTTAATCGTATCTATAGTAAGAATGTACAAGAATGTGTTGTGATACTCCAAGCCCTCAGCGCCTTCGAAACCAGTCGTGCAGAACTTGAAAGTAGGCTCTTCACTCTATATGATCACTACGGATTCTGTTCAAGAGGTTTAGGCCAAAACAACATAAGAAAGTAGGCTCTTCACTCTATATGATCACTACGGATTATGTTCAAGAGGTTTAGGCCAAAACAACATACTTCGGAATTCACCTTGGCAGTGAGATTCATTGGTTCCGAAGTATGCCCTTCCGCAACGATGGCGCTGAGGGCTTTGAAGTGCTCAGAATCTCACAACTGGGACGTCAGCATAAGCCGGAGGCGAGGTCGATGTCGAAGGTCACCAGCATATCCTTTGAAACTAGGTGTAGACCTAAAATCTCATAATCCACCAAACATCTTTGACTATCTCCTCAAGACCACAATTACCTAACTAAATCCAGCTAAAATCCCATAATCCATCATGAAATTGAGTCCAATATCATAATCACCTAACTAAATCCAAATTCCTCAAAAATTAATTAAAAATTTGTTTATCCACCAATAAATAATCAAATCTCATAATCCACCAAACATTTTTTACTATCTCCTCAACATCACAATCAACTAATTAAATCAATGAAAAACTCATAATCCATCATAAAATTTGCTTCAAGATCAAAATCACCTAACTAAATCCAAATTATTTCAAGATTAACTAAAAATATGTTTATCCACCAATATAATAGTAGCCATGCTCATACTAGACTTAAAATCTCATAATCCACCGAAGATCTTTAACTATCTCCTCAAGATCACAATCTACAAACTAAATCCACCAAAAACTCGTAATTCATCGTCAAATTTTCTTCAAGATCACAATCACATAAGTAAATTAATTCTTCCAAGATTTATTGAAGATATGTTAATCTACCAATATAAAAGTAGGCGTGCCCATACTAACCTAAAATCACATAATACACCAAACATCTTTGGTCTGCTCAATAGCACAATCACCTAACTAAATCCACCTAGAATCTTATAATCCACCATGAAATTTAGTTGAAGATCACAATCACCTAACAAAATCTAAATTGTTCCAAGATTAACTAAATATTTGTTTATCTAATAATATAATAATCATCATGCTCACCTATTAGCCCTAAAAACTCATAATCCACCTAACATCTTCTCAAGATTATAATCACCTACCTAAATCAACCTAAAATTTTGTAATTCACCGTGCATTTTTGCTCAAAATCACAAGCACCTAACTGAATATAAATTGTTGCAAAATTGCTTGACGATTTGTTTATTCGGTAATATAATATTCACCATGCTCACCTAATAGGCTTAAAATCTCATAATCTACCGAACATCTTTGACTGTCTTCTCATGATCACAATCACCTAACTAAATCCACCTAAAATCTCATTCACCGATAAATCTGCTTCAAGATACAATCACGTACCTAAAATCAATGTGTTCCAAATTAATTGAAGATCTGTCTATCCACCAATATAGTGATCACCATGCTCAACTACTAGACCTAAAATCTCATAATCCACCGAACACAATCACCTAACTAAATCCAAAGTGTTCCGAGATTAATTTAAGATCTATTTATCCATCAATATAATAATCACAATGCTCACGTACTAGACCTACAATCTCATAGTCCATCGAATATTTTAGACAACTCCTCAAGACCACAATCACCTAACTAAATCCACCAAAAACTTATAATCCATCATCAAATTTGCTTCAAGATCAATCACCTAACTAAATCCAAAATGATCCAAATTATTTGAATATATGTTTATCCACCAATATAATAGTAGTCATGCTCATACTACACCTAAAATGTCATAATCCACCGACCATCTTTGACTATCTCCCCAAGATCACAATCACGTAACTAAATCCACCTAAAATATCATAATTCACTAACAAATTTGCTTAAAGATCACAATGACCTAACTAAATCAAAGCGTTCCAAGATTAACTGGAGATATCTTTATCCACCAATATAATAATCGCCATTCTCACATATTAAATCTAAAATCTCATAATCCACCATGAAATTGGGTTCGAGATCACAATCACCTAACTAAATCCAAATTGTTTCAGGATTAATTAAATCAACTCTCAAAAATTATTTATCCTCCAACAGAATAATCAAATCCCATAATCCACCGAACATTTTTTACTATCTCCTCAAGATCACAATCACCTAATTAAATCCTTCAAAAACTCATAATCTATCGCCAAATTTGCTTCAAGATCAAAATCACATAACTAAATCCAAATTATTTCAAGATTAATTAAAAATATGTTTATCCACCAATATAATAGTAGTCACGCTCATACTAGACCTAAAATCTCATAATCCACCTAACATCTTTGACTATCTCATCAGGATCACAATCACATAAGTAGATCCACCAAAAACTCATAATCCATCGTCAAATTTGCTTAAAGATGACAATCACCTAACTAAATCCAAATTGTTCCAAGAATAACAAAAGATATGTTTATCAACCAATATAATATAGCCATGCTCATACTAGACTTATAATCTCATAACCCATCGAACATCTTTAACTATCTCCTAAAGATCACAATCACCAAACTAAATCCAACAAAAACTCTAATCCACCAAATATCTTTGACTATCTCTTAACTAAATCCCAAGTGTTCTAGAATTAATTGAAAATATGTTTATCCACGAAAATAATCGCCATTCTCATGCACTAGACCTAAAATCTCATAATCCACCGAACATTTTTGACCATCTCCTCAAAATCACAACCATGTACTTAAATCCATCAAAACTCGTAATACATTGTCAAATTTGCTTCAAGATCACTGAAAGAACATGTTGTGCCCCCATGTTTGGTTTTGGTAATTGATGACAATCTCTATGGACTAATGGTTGCCTTGAGTTATATTTGAAGGTTTTGTCCATAGGCTTTTCTTGGAGTACATGTGTTGGTTTCAAGGAGAGTTTGTGTTGACCAAGGTGCTATTAAGGAATTATCCAAAGATTGGTCATGTGAGAGTTGAGCTTATTGCAAGCTTGTCTTGAAAAAGAAGATTGTGTGATCATTCATGCTTATCTTCAAGACATCATCCAAATGAAGAGAGTTGGAAAGAGTCAAGGAAGATCAAGACTAAGTCAAGAGTGAATCAAGTTGATCAACTCACAAGGCGTAGAAGATGTATCAAGAGGGATCAAGTGATCCCATGGTATGGTAAGCATTGTCCATTGCACTTTGTGTACTAGCCCATGGTCTATGTGAGAGTTCTATGTGGGGTTAGGTACGTGTCCATGGCCTTGCATCAAGAGGAAGATATCATACAACCCATGGAAAGGATGACATCAAGTGGTGATCGTCATCAAGATGGTCATGTGCAAGTTCAAGTGGAGCATCACGAAGAGATCAAGTTATTGAAGCTTGCCATCCATTGTGGTGTCAATGGACTTGTGAAGATGTGCCGAAGAGTGGCTCACCCATAGTGGAGTAGGGGGAGCAATAATCTAGTCTCCATCGACCCAACGCAATCAAGAAAGGTGGTCCATCTTGAGGAGGACAAGATCATCATCATCTAGCTCAAGTGGATCATGTGCAAGGCAAAGGTTTGCCCTTGATAGGTTTTCTATTTTACCGGTCTCATGGTGGTAGTTGGGAGACCGGGTTATAGGATCGATTGCCGTACTATCAAGGGGGGCTCTCAAGTTGGTAGCTTGATCGTATCATTAGTAGAGAGCTCAAACCATTGCATCCTTGCATCATGTTTCTTGGTTCTTGTTTGGTTCTCTTTGTGAGTCTTAGAGCTTATGGTCATCTTGATGACAAGCTTGTGTTCATCGAAAACGGAGTTCACATGCTTCTTCTATCGCGGTTTCGGTGTTGGAGGTTTTACCGGTCTCTTTCGAGGAAGGGTTCTCACCATTTTCTTATGGGCCTTTTCTATTTTGCTTCTTATTGTTATTTCTATCAAGATTGTGTTAGCCCTTGTCGCTAGCTTTCCAACAAACTTGGTTTCGTCGAATTCGGAGTCTGTTTGCAAAAGTTGTGGTAGTTTTGGTGTTCTGAAAAGGCTGTAGCGGTACTACCGCGGACAGGAGCAGATGTAATTTTTTACTACCGCTCTTGGGAGCGGTACTACCGCTTGGAGCGGTACTACCGCGGCTACTTCCGCTCCGGACCAAAAACTCGTCACAAGTCCAGCAGTGGTAGGCACGTATGTATTTTTTTAGTACCGCTCGCAAGCAGTAGTACTGCTACCCTTAGCGGTAGTACCGCTACCCCTAGCGGTAGTATCGTGAGGACGAGCGGTAGTACCGCTCTGTGCGGGCTGTGAGCATAACGGTTGGATTTTTCCCCACCTATAAAAGGGGGTCTTCTTCCCCAATGAACCTTATCCTTTGAGCTCGTGTTCTTCCCCCATTGTTGACCTTCTTTGAGCTTGCTAACTCTCAATCCCTCCAATGATTCTTGCTAGTTCTTAAGGGAAAAGAGAAAGGAGATCTAGATCCACGTTTCCACCAATCACTTTCTCCTCTAAGTGAGGGGAACCCCTTGGATCTAGATCTTGGAGTTCTTCGTGTTCTTCTTTCGTTCTTCCTCTCATTTTCCTCCCTAGCATTAGTTGCTTTGGTGGGATTTGGGAGAGAAGGACTTGGGCACTCCGTGTGCCCTTGCCATTGCATTTGGTGCATCGGTTTGAGTTCTCCACGGTGATATGTGGAAGTGAAGTTTGAGGAGCTTATTACTCTTGGGTGTTTGGGCACCCTAGAGCTTGTTCCTCTTGGGTGCCTTGGCGCCCTAGACGGTTGGTGGTGTTCGGAGCTCAATCATTGTGGTGTAAAGCTCCGGGCAAGCGTCGGGGTCTCCAATTAGGTTGTGGAGATCGCCCCGAGCAATTTGACGGGTTTCAGTGACCGCCCCCAAGGGTTGCCAAAGTGTACGGCTTCGGTGACCGCCCCTAAGGGTTGCTATTTGTACGGGTTCGGTGACCGCCCTCAAGGGTCCCTTAGTGGAATCACGGCATCTTGCATTGTGCGAGGGCGTGAGGAGATTACGGTGGCCCTAGTGGCTTCTTGGGGAGCATTGTGCCTCCACACCGCTCCAAACGGAGATTAGCATCCGCAAGGGTGTGAACTTCGGGATACATCATCGACTCCGCGTGCCTCGGTTCTCTCTTACCCGAGCCCTTTACTTATGCACTTTACTTTGTGATAGCCTTATTGTTTCTTGTCATATATCTTGCTATCACCTAGTAGTTTATCTTGCTTAGCATAAGTTGTTGGTGCACATAGGTGAGCCTTGTTGTTATAGGTTTTGTGCTTGACAAATTAACCGCTAGGTTTATTCCGCATTTGTTCAAGCCTAAACCGTAATTATTTTAAAGCGCCTATTCACCCCCCCCCCTCTAGGCGACATCCACGATCTTTCAATCACAATCACCTTACTAAATCCAAAAAATCCAAGATTAATTGAAAATGTTATCAACCAATATAGTAGTAGTCAAGCTCATGCTAGTCCTAAAACCTCGTAATCCACCGAACATCTTTGTCTATCTACTCGAGATCACAATCACCTAACTAAATCCATAAAAACCTCATAATCCATCATCAAATTTTCTTCAAGATGACAATCACCTAAACAAATCCAAATTGTTCCAAGATTAACTGAAGATATGTTTACATATTCATATAATAGTAGACATGCTTATATTATAACTAAAATCACATCATTCATGGAACAACTTTGATTATCTTCTCAAGATGAGAATCACCTAACTAAATCCAGGCTAAGATATCAGAATCCATCGTGAAATTTGGTTTAAAAATCACAATCACCTAACTAAATCCAAAGTGTTCCAAGATTAATTGAAGATCTGTTTATCCACCAATACAATAATCACCATTCTCACGTACTAGACCTAAAATCTCATAATCCGCCGAACATTTTTGAATATCTCCTCAAGCTCACAATCACCTAATTAAATCCATCAAAAACTCATGATACATCGTCAAATTTGTTTCAAGATCAAAATCACATTACTAAATCCTAATTATTCCAAGATTATTGAAAATATGTTTATCCACCAATATAGGGCCTGCTTGGGCCTGCTCCACTTCACCAAAATCAGTTTAGCTCCACTAAATTCACTTTGGAGCAGTTTGATCCAGAAGTTGTAGCACTATCAAAGAGAATGTTTGGCTTCCATCTAGCTCCAGCTTCAAGAATGGGAAATATGGTGGAAAGGATCTATTTGATTGATTGAGGGGAGACAAACGAAGGGGTGTCCACTTACTAGTGGTAGTGGTGGGTAATTTCCACCCAACTTCAGCTTCTAGAGTTTTTTTTGAGCACCCCCTGAAGCGCTTCATAAAAAACTGGGAGTTGTACCCCATATTCTAGTTTTCTGACGGAGCGACATATCGTGGAGCCACCCCATTTGGCTTATTTTTCTGGAGCGAAGCTAAATTCTAAGGAGCAGAGCAGTCCCAAATAGGCTCATAATTGTAGTGATGCTCACTAGACCTAAAACCCCATAATCCACAGAACATCTTTGACTATCTCCTCAAGATCACAATCACCTAAGTACATACATCAAAAACTCATAACCCATCATCAAATTTGCTTCAAGATGACAATCACCTAACTAAATCCAGATTGTTCCAAGATTAACGAAAGATATGTTAATCAACCAATATAATATAGCCATGCTCATACTAGACTTAAAATCTCATAATCTACCGAACATCTTTAACTATCTCCTCAAAATCACAATCACCAAACTAAATCCACCAAAAACACATAATCCACCGAACCTCTTTGAATATCTTCTCAGAACCACAAAGACCTAACTAAATGCACTAAAAACTCATAAACCATCGTCAAATTTGCTTCAAGATGATAATCACCTAACTAAATCCAAGTTGTTCTAAGATTAATTGAAGATATGTTTATCCACCTACATAAAAGTAGTCATGCTCATACAAACCCTAAAATCTCATAATCCACTGAACATCTTTGACTATCTCCTCAAAATCACAACGGTCTAACTAAATCCACTAAAAACTCATAAACCATCGTCAAATTTGTTTCAAGATGATAATCACCTAACTAAATCGAAGTTCTTTCAACATTAATTAAAGATATGTTTATCCACCAACATAATAGTAGGCGTGCTCATACTAGACCAAAAATCCCATAATCCACCAAACATATTTGACTATCTCCTCAAGATCACAATCGCCTAACTAAATCCACCGGCAAATTTGCTTCAAGACCACAATCACCTACCTAAATTCAAATTATTTCAAGATTAACTGAAAATATGATTATCCACCAATATAATAGTAGTCATGCTCATACTAGACCCAAAACTTCATAATCCACCGAACATCTTTGACTATCTCCACATGATCACAATCACCTAAGTAGATCCACCAAAAACTCATAATCCATCGTCAAATTTGCATCAAGGTGACAATCACCTAAATAAATCAAAATTGTTCTAAAATTAACGATAGATATGTTTATCCATCAATATGGTCATTGCGGCTAGTTTTTGGCAAGTGCTCATGATCCTGCATTTTTGGTCCACCATTCAACTTGTGGTCGAACACTTCTACATGTCGATGATCACTGGCGATGACTCGAAGTACATTGCCTTTGTGAAGGCTCGTCATAGTGAATTTCTGATGTATGATCTTGGTCCTCTTCGCTACTTCCTTGAGATTGAGGTTTCTTCTACCTCTAATGGCTTCTTTATTTCCTGCACTTTCGACCCACCATTCAACTTGTGTTCCAACACTTCTGCATGTCGATCATCACTAGCGATGACTCTAAGTACATTGTCTTTGTGAAGGCTTGTCATAGTGAACTTATGTATGATCTTGGTCCTCTTTGCTACTTCCTTGAGATCTTCTTGCTCGTGCTGCTCTTACTGATGAGCGCGCTATTGAGACTCCTATGAAGTCAACATCCACCTTTGTGTCCAGCTTCGTTCCCTGCCAGTCTGGATGGGCATCCTTTGCCTTGCTACGGGTTGCTATGGGTGTTGTCTCAATCCCACATCTCGTGTTCCCTTGTTGTGCGACACCATAACCGCACGCTCGGGCACCACCAATGGTGAGCAGGAGCTCGGACAGTCGACGCGTACCTGGATTATGCACGGGACTAGCCGAGGACAAGGCGCTACCTAAAGCCGGGGCCAAGGGCGCACAGTAGGAGAACTTGGGGTGCTTAATCAAGTGCGTGACCCACAACCCGCAAACAGGAGAAGAACACCAATCCGGTCGGTAGGGTACGGAGAGTGTATAGGCACGTGGGATGCTGGATCAAGTCCCTCTGTTGCCACCGCCGCCAGTCTCTGCCTCTATTGCCTTGTCTACCAAGTAGTGGCATCATCGCCTTGGGTCACTTGTGATCTCTCATCCTTAGTTTGACGTGGTCTTCTTGGATCCGTCTCTGATGATGTCTCTAAACCATCAAGGTTGTCGGCTATGTAAACATGTCCAATTACCTTATACTCATAGCGAGACAGTGTCTCGGCGTCCTTTCGACCTTGTTCACTCTGATGTCGGGGGTCCATCTCCCTTTGCCTCGAAAGGAGGTCATCACTAGTGACTTCTCTCGACACACCTGGATATACTTTATTTCTTCTCGTAGTGAGGTCTTATCTATAAGCGTTTTGCTGCCATGGTTCATACTCAGTTATTTACACCTATTCATGTGTTCTGTGATGACTATGGTGGAGAGTATATCTCCCAAGTTGTTGCGTGGAATCCTTGCTGAGCAGGGTACGCTTGCATTTGGTACTCTTATCCAGGTGCACATGCTCAGAATGGCGTGGCTGAGTGCAAGCATCGTCACCCTCTTGAGACGGCTCGTCCATTGATGGTCACTGCCTCTCTTCCGTCGCACTTTTGAGCCGTGTCTGTCTCCACTTCCATCTATCTCATCAACCTTCGACAATCCAAATCCACTGCTCTGTAGGGTGGCATGACTTTCGAGCATCTATTTGATCGTTTCCTGATTATTCAGCGCTTCGACTGTTTGGTTATGTTTGCTATGTCCTTGCCCCACGTGAACGCACCAAACTGACTGCTCAGTCTGTTGCATGTGTCTTCTTAGGATACAACGATGAGCATAAGGGATATCGCTATTGGGAGCATGTTGGTCGTCGGATGCCTATTTCTCGGGATATGACTTTTGATGAGTCTTCCCTACTAACCACGTCCATCTTCCTCGACCTTTTCAGTGGACTCTTTCCAATTTTCCCAACACTCATATCACTCCTGTTGAGCCGTTATCCATTCGGCGTACTGCTCCTGCTTCTCCAATTATTGTAGATCCAACGCCATCATCTCCTATGATTTCCTCACCTCGCTTATCACAGGATTCTACACCATCATCACCGGTGGCTTCCTTGTCCATCACATTAGTTTATCCTGATGATTCCAACTTGTATTCTTCCATCTTTTCCTCACTTTTATACACATCATCCGCATGTTGTGGATGCGTCTACTGATGTGCCATCTTCACCGCCACGGCCTACTTATGGCTTGCTTCCTCGTCCGCTTCCGCCTGTTGACCGCCTTGGTTTTCCAAGCGCTGGCGCTGCTGTTCTTGAGCCGACTTCATATCGTGATGTTCATACGAAGTGGCACCTTGCAATAGCAGAGGAGATTGTTTCTCTTGAGCGCATCGGCAACTGGGATATTGTTTCTCTTCCTTGTGTTCGTCCCATCACTTGGTGGGTCTACAATGTTATGACTCGCGCTGATAGTTCTCTTGAGCGTTACAAAGCTCGTCTTGTGGCTCGTAGCTTTCAGCAAGAGTATGGTCCTGATTACAATGAGACTTTTTGCTCGTGCAAACCATATGACCACTGCTCGCACACTTCTTGTTGTGGTCTCTATTGGCCACGGGTTTGTCTCGGCTTGATGTTAAGAATGCATTTCTTAATGATGAGCTGCATGAGGAGGTTTACATGCAACCACCATCTGGTATTCTGCTCCTGACGACATGCTTCGTTGTCTTCATCGCTCTCTCTATGTCTTTAAGCAAGCCCCTTGCGCCTAGTTTGAGTGTTTTGCCTCTAGGGTGGTTGCCGCTGGTTTTCAGCGAGTGCTCATGATCCTATGTTGTTTGTCCACCTTTCTACTCTTGGTAGGAGTCTTCTTCTATATGTTCATCACCGGCAAAGACCCTGAGTATATTGCCTTTGTGATGACGACACGTCTTAGTAAGGAGTTTCTTTTGTCTAATTTTGGCCCTCTTTGCTACTTTCTTGAGTTTCGGGTCTCTTCTTGCTCAAAATTAATAATCCAGGATCTTCTTGCTCTTGTTCTCTTACTGATGAGCACAATATTGAGACTCCAATGGAGCTCAATGTTCACCTCCGTGCTACTGATGGTGACCCTTTGTCTGATCTAATGCATTATCATCATTTCGTTGGGAGTCTTGTCTATTTGGCTGCCACTCTTAACTAAATCCATAGTGTTTCAAAATTAATTGAAGATTTGTTTATCCACCAATATAATCAACATTCTCACATACTAGACCTAAAATCTCATAATCCACCAAACATTTTTGAACATGTCCTCAAAATCACAATCACAGAATTAAATCTATCAAAAACATATAATCTATCGTCAAATTTGCTTCAAGATCACAATCACCTAACTAAATCCAAAAAAATCAGGATTAATTAAAAATATGTTTATCAACCAATATAGTAGTAGTCATGCTCATACTAGACCTAAAAACCTCATAATCCACCGAACATCTCTGTCTATCTACTCAAGATCACAATCACCTAACTAAATTCATCAAAACCTCATAATCCATCATCAAATTTGCTTCAAGATGACAATCACCTAAATAAATCCAAATTGTTCCAAGATTAACTGAAAATATATTTATTTGTTCATATAGTAGTAGAAATGCTTATCCTATATCTAAAATCTCATAATCCATGGAACATATTTGACTATCTTCTCAAGATGACAATCACCTAATTAAATCCAGGCTAAGATATCATAATTCATTGTGAAATTTGGTTCAAAATCACAATCACCTAACTAAATCTAAAGTGTTCCAAGATTAATTGAAGATCTGTTTATCCACCAATAAAATAATCACCATTCTCAAGTACTAGACCTAAAATATCATAATCCACCGAACATTTTTGACTATCTCCTCAAGATCACAAGCACCTAATTAGATCCATAATTCATCGTCAAATTTTCTTCAAGATCCAAATCCCATAAAAATTCAAATTAATCCAAGATTAATTGAAAATATATTTATTCACCAATATAATAGTGGTCATGCTCATACTAGACCTAAAATCTCATAATCCACCAA
Source organism: Triticum aestivum (assembly GCF_018294505.1). Classification (NCBI taxonomy): domain Eukaryota; kingdom Viridiplantae; phylum Streptophyta; class Magnoliopsida; order Poales; family Poaceae; genus Triticum; species Triticum aestivum. The sequence continues at coordinate 591,490,447 of NC_057799.1, read as the reverse complement.
AAAAATCTTTGACTATCTCCTCAAGATCACAATCAACTGAGTAGAGCCACAAAAACTCATAATCCATCATCAAATTTGCTTCAAGATGACAATTACCTAACTAAATCCAAATTGTTCCAAGATTAATGGAAGATATGTTTATCAACCAATATAATATAGCCATGCTCATACTAGACTACAAATCTCATAATCCACCGAACATCTTTGACTATCTTCTCAAGACGACAGACACCTAACTATATCTAGGCTAAGATATCATAATCCACCATGAAATTTGGTTCAAAGTCACAAGTATCGAACTAAATTTATATTGCTCCAATATTAATAAAAGAGTTATTTATCCACAAATAGAATAATCATCATGCTCACCGACTAACCCTAAAATCTCATAATCCACCAAACATCTTTGACTATCTCCTCAAGAGCACAATCACGTAACTAAATCCACCTAAAATCTCATAATGCTCCGTAAAATTTGGTTCAAAATCACAATCACTTAACTAGATACTCCCTCCGTAAAGAAATATAAGAGCGTTTAGATTACTAAAATAGTGATCTAAACGCTCTTGTATTTGTTTACAGGGGGAGTACATTATTGTAATATTAATTGAAGATTCGTTATTCAACAATAGAACAATCACCATGCTCACGTAGTAGACTAAAATCCCATAGTCACCATGAAATTTAGTTAAAGATCACAATCACCTAACTAAAGCCAAATTGTTCACAGATTAATTAAATATATGTTTATCCAACAATATAATAATCATCATGCTCACCTACTAGCTCTAAAATCTCATAATGCACCAAACATTTTTAACTATCTCCTTAAGATCACAATCACCTAACTAAGTCCACATGAAATCTCATAATCCGCCGTGAAATTTGCTTCAAGATCACAATACTTACTTACTAAGCCTTTTGTCCCAAACAAGTTGGGTAGGCTAGACATGAAACCCTTTCACGAGGACTTCCCAGGAGGTCACCCATCTTAGTACTACTCTCGCCCAAATGGGTTTCATACCCAAAGGACTACGTTGGCTCGCCAAACCTATCACAACCCTCCTCCTTTACCCGGGCTTGGGACCGGCTATGCCTAGAAGACATAGGCGGAGTTTGCTTCAAGATCACAATCACCAAACTAAATCTAAATTTTTTCAAGATTAATTAAAGATATGTTATCCATCAATATAATAATCATCATGCTCACCTACTAGCCCTAAAATCTCATAATCCACCGTACATCTTTGACTATCATCTCCTCAACATCACCATGAAACTACCTACGAAAACCATTTCTGTATGGCAACCCAACTTGGTGCATATTGGGAGCTTAAGGATGTAACATGATTGACTCACAAAATCACAATCTCATGTAGGGCTTCATTCCAATCAAAAGTTGTTGGTGCTTAACGGGTCCACTTGAAATTCCATAAGTACATCGATATAAGTCCATGCTATCACACCCTTGATAGCTAGGCTGGGTTTCTTGAGATAGGTTTGGCTTAGAGAAAGGCTTAAGCTTGAGAAAGGAGAAACTCTGACTAAGTTGCACTTTGTACAATTGAAGATGCAAGCCTTTGCATCTTGAAGGTCTCTTGGTGGTAGGTCTATACGCCTTGAACAATCGAACAAAACTTTTCTCAAGAATGATGCAAGTACAGAGTCCACCTGATGGTACATAGTTATCCATGATTGATATTTGTCCACTCTCGTCACGGTGTACAGGGTATCCACCTAGCGAGGGCTCTACACTAGACAGACCAAGGTACTAAGTTCAGCCTCGTCCCATATTGGGGTAATGTGCTAAGATTCTTCCCAAGTCCTAGGATTTATATGACTTGCATGGCTAAGCACTATTAAACTTGCACCTATGACCCACATTTATTTGTGACCAGTGGGTATGTAGTCCTCCGGTTAGAAAGGAGGGGTATTAAGAATGTCAAAGGGGGTGTCAATATCAAGCACATAGAGCATAGCTAAACCCTAGCTAATTTACTTAGCATAGCAATACTAGTAAACAATACTTTATGCATGCAAAATAATTTTAAGTGTGTAATGCAAATACGGGCTCAACATGATCAAAGTAGGTTGCTTGCCTCGCTCAGCAAAGTCTTCAATGCTTCTTCGAAGGGATAGTGTTTGTGATGATTACTTCTTGAAACAAACCACTTGATAATCTCTCGATGGCGGGTGGGCTAAAAAGGGGATGTGAAACACACTTGTAAGAAATCAGAGCTAAACATGTTAACACAGAATAACAGAATAAAACATATGATTCAAATTCGAGTTCAATGATTGCATATCAGCCTTTTCTAATGAACAAAAATTGCAGCAAGGCAGCATAATTATTCCAATCTCTATTGAAGGTTTGCACTTTGGGTTCACATTTCCATGAGGCGAATCTAAAGCCACAAATGAGTTTAAACCAAATTTTGCATAGCATCAACGATTTGGTCATTTTCACCACTGAATTCTATTGAAGTTACTGTATCCATCAAGATTTGTAGTTTAGATTCGACATACAATGTTTGACTATACCAGCACACTGCGCACTTTCTGAATTGCTTGCACGAATTGATGTAGACTCTAGTTCCATCAAACTCTCAGCTCCATGGAACAAGTCTGTAACTAGGCATATAGTTCGGTGATGGGCCTTTCCCATAGCAAAGCAGGTTCAGTAGTTAATCTAGCATACTTCCTAGACAAATTTTGGAATGGGCATTAAAAACAGTGTACCTAAACATCATGTGTACAGCATGCATAGACTGCTCTTGCTCCTTGATGCAGCAGCTCATCTCCTTTGGCAATAGTTCCTAATTTAATTGTGATAGTGTTGGATATTCATATCCAGAAGCAAAGATTGTCAAAAGGTAGCTACTTTTGGTATGCAACAAGATGTTTTAATTTACTTTCTCAGTTGTCAAACATGAATGTGGAACACTTCAGCATGTTTCCAGGTTTAAACTATATTGCAAGTCATATGACTTGTATCCACACCTTATTAAATAAAATTAACTAACTATATAATATTTAGCTTCTGCGTTTAATCATTGAACATATAAAGGATGAGCTAGTTCGCCCAACTAGCGGCCGTGGCCACCTTTTTTGCGCCATACTGTAGCAGCGCGGGGAGAGATAAGTCCCAAGCGCCCCATCTCCCCTCCTCTCGCTTTTCCAGTTTCCCGTCGCCTCCGCCATCGCCTCCTCCCCTCTCCCCTCTCTCTCTCCCGTCTCCTCCCTCTCAACCCTAGTCGCCACCACCCACCCTCTACTGCTCCACCACACACCCACCTCCCCTCTGGATCAGGTGCAGGCCGGCCGGTGCGCGCAGGCGGCGGCGCTCCACTCGAGGGCAAAGGGAGGCAACGGCGACGGTGGCCGCCGTGGACACCCGCGGCTATGGTGAGCCCCTGCACCACCGCCCTCTCTCCTCTCCTCCATTACTCCCTTACCCATCTCTCTCCCCCGCAGACGAACCTCGCCGCCATGAGGCCGCCATGGAGGCCCGTCCCGAGCTCGGCTCGCCGCTCCTCCGGTGACCCTCGTTGCGCCTGGATCCGGGTCGGGCGGATCCGACAGAGGAGCCCTCCCATGGCACCGGCGGCTCTGGAGATGAGGGCTGCACAGAGGAAGAGGAGCAGCAGCAGCTCGAGGTCGTTACGCGTCGCCCACACCCCTCCTCCGCTCGCTCTCGTCTCTGTCAGGCTGGTGAGCTTCTGCTTCCTCCTTGATCTTCCGTCAATTTACTACTAATGTACTGTGTGCTTGTGTTGTTTCTCTGAGGGGTATGGGTACTACTTGTGCTGCTGCTAGATGTGATGTTGTTGGGTGCTGCTGGTTCTGCTACTACCTGTGTTGGTTGATGTCATATTCGTTTATTTGTGAAACTGAAAACTCCTGTGAGTGGCAAGGATTGAGAAGGGTCTGAGCCAATGAGAAGTTTTATTTTCAGTTTTCATTTAAGAAGTAATGGAGGATATGTCATATGTTTAGTTGCTAACATTTACCTATGATGTATGTAGCTGATGTTCACTGCACTGGAGGGAGAGGACAAGAGTAAGAGAGCAAGAACAATAGATGATTCGGTTATTTGTGAAACTGACGGCTCTTGTGAGGAGCAAGGATAGAGAAGGCTATGAACCAATGAGGTAAGTTTTATTTCCAGTTTTTCAATTAAGAAGTACTGGAGGATATGCCATATGTTTAGCTGCTAATATTTACATATGGTGTACGTAATAAGTTGTCTTGCTGGCTCTTTATGTGTATCGTTTGGAAAAACTGCAGCAGATGAACATCATCTTTATCCAAATATCTTCAGATATAACTGACATCCTCGCAGCGCGTGGGAGCCGGTGTCTTCGGCCAGAGCTGGGTCTCCTTGCCGGCGACCTTGCCATCACCAGCCTATCTGCAGGTATGATAGCTCCTCCTCCCCCTCTCTTCAAGGAGAGGTGCAGATCTGGAGATTAGCCAATGAGATATAGTTGCTTAATTTGCAGCTTTTTTTTGGTACAGTTTTGCAGGGATGGACATATGGATTGAATGGTACCCTCCTGAAATCTACACAGATGTCAGGTACCAAGAACTTAAATAAGAATGTCCCAACTCCTTTTTTCTTTGATTTCTTTTTGCAGAGATCCGCTTGCTGTTCATACTTCAACATTACCAGAGTTTAATGTACTATCTAGCACATGTGTATGTGATGAAAGGAAATTATTGATTACTAAATATACATAGCTGCATGTATATGTATATCTAATTGGATTGTTGACTTAACGTGTGCAGATCTGAGAAAGAAGAAATAGGGCAAAGAAAATCAGGTGCTCCTCTATCTCTCTCTCATTCACATTTTAGTTTCTTAATATGTGGATTTTCTAAACATGATGTGTGCAGATCGGAGAAAGAAGAGATGAAGAACAATTTTAATTGAAGAGTTGAAGAAGACTAAGGTAAATTTTAACCATCTTGCAAACCCAATTAAGTTTGCACTTGCATTTTGATAATATGATTTGTGTTGATGCAAGCACGAGTCCCCCTGAAGTGCTTGACCACCGGCCGGTTGCAGTGGAGGTCAGCATCACCTAGCTGTGGCCATCCTGGGCGCCGAGAGAATTAGCTGAAAAATCTTGCTGAGATCCAGGTCACGGGTCATCCCCATTCAGGTAAGCTTGCTATCTTATCGTTAGATTGCTTGACGGAACTAGGACAACATTTTGTGTAAGCTTGCCTTTCATTTGTGTTTTTATTTGGTTATTTTTTTGAAAGCTTCTTTGATGAATTACCCATATGTGGGGACATTGCAGGTGGCTATGAAACTTGTTCCTAACAAAGACAAATTTGTGGAGGTGGCTAGGGGAACAGGAGGAGCAAGTTTAGCCTGGCAGGTGCTTCTCAGGTTCGATGGTTTCCAACAAGGGAGCGATATCCATGCTCTGCATCAAGGTTGTAGTGCTTTCTTCATGGGTTCGGCCTTTGCCATTAAGGTGAGGAATGTATATTTCTGTTCTATCTAATGTCTCTTGCTCCTGCTTCAGTATCGATGATCTCTCTGGACTGATTGTTTGACAATGACTGTTCCTATATATAAGTCTTTTTATAGATTCCAATGCGGACTACAAAGACGAAAATGACTTTTCTGATCTGTTCTACACAGATGTTTTCAATCGCTGTTTGCTATAGATACTTTTTAGGTTGCATAGGCATACATGGTTCCGTGAGGAGATTACCTACACTGTTCTGTTTTATAAATGCCTAATTAGCTGCGAAGTCATATATGGTCTTATTAGTAGTTTTTTGAGTTGTGGGTTTACGCATTTTTCCTGGGAATGTTTGTATGTGTGATCACTTGCTTGCTATAAGTTTTTTACTCCGCACCGGGTGATCAATTAGTGTTTGCAATTAGTTTGGCATATATTATCACGTAAAGCCTGTCAGTGAAATAGGGTTATACAAAAACTATCTGTGAATAATAATAATAATTATTATTATTATTATTATTATTATTATTATTATTATTTAAGTGGATCCTTGCAATTCTGCTTTACTACCGTAAAATATCCTAGCCGGGTCTGCAAGATTGCGCCCTCTTTTTACTGAGGGCTTGAAAGTGGTAGAGAAGATCAAAAGAAGAAGCATATCTCCTTTTTTTTGTGCTTCTGCCCGCGCCCTGTATATGATGTTGCAGATCAAAATATAGATGTTGTCGATCGGATAAGAAAAGGCAAGGAGCTGTCCGAGTCAGTATGTAGTAATGGGCATCCATGTTTTCTTATACCGGTGATTCTGAAGCAGTTAAATTGATATGATCGCTTCACTCCTCTCCTATACTCCTTTAGTCTATTTATTCCTAGACCATATGTTTTTCTTTTTGTTAAAACCTTGAAGTTTTAAGATGTTAGGGTAAATTCTCTCACAAATTATATGCCGTGTTCCTTAAAAATAGTGTACTACTACGTTAGTGGATCACTTGTTTAAGTTCTAGCAGCACCAAGTGTCTCCTAACAACATATCCACACTAATTGCTTGGTGTGGCAACTTGCTCCTTTTTATTTATTAGTTGTTTGAGGATTTTTTTTATTTTTTTTGGGGGGGGGGGGGGGGGGGGGGGGACTTTGTTCCTTTTTATTTCTCTCGGACGGGAGCGACTACAATAGAAGAAGGGTCACAGTTGCAAAAATAGAAAAACATGTCTGAGCCATCTGATCCTGGATGAAGGCCCAGATTCTTGTGGGTGGATCAGAAAACACATGTACTACAAGTTTTTACTTTGTCATCTACGATTTAGCAAACGCACTTGAATTGCATTCTTAATTGTTCAATACATACATGATCAGGATTAGAGAACATAGTTCTCTTATTTCTTTCCTTGTAATGTAAACTATATTTTTTTCCTTGTATTTGTAGATGCATGATGCTCTGACAAACAGAAACATCAGGACTACAGACAGATAGAAGAAGCTTTTATCAATGTCTCCCCTTTCTGACAATTGAGTGAATTTCTATGCAAGATAAATTAAACTATGTTCTTGATCATGAATCTTTACGTGTCTGTGCTCAACTGAATCGTGTTTGCTTGGTGTGATCTCTCCCAGAACAAAAATCTTGATGAGCAAGAAGTAGTATAACTGGCGGGAAATGCTAGAGCTTTTTTGTTATGTACCATCAAGATAGTATGGCTTATCATTTTAAATAGCAATGCCTGATGAGTGCTGATCATATTAATCTTTAATACTCTGTCTTGCTGGCCGTGTACTAAAAATGGCACTTCCATGTCTAATGAAGATATGTGTGCTTGTGATATGCTCAATCTGGGATGGTCCAGTCTGATGTTTACTTATGCTTTATAAATAGGAGGGAGTGGGGGGAAAGAGCTATAGAAGAATACACCCTGCTATCACTCCTAATTTTGCGACTTGTTCCATATGTTTTATTTTCAATTTATATATTTTAATGCACACTCTTTCAATACATGGCTTACACTCAGCCTTTGCGCCATTGGCGCAACGGGTCATCTAGTTGTATTAAATCATGGCCCAGCTGCCCCTCTATGAGATGGTCAATCTTAGAATTATGTTTCCTACAACTTAAATGGGATAACTTACCTGCTGTATCAATCATATCATCCATCATAACAAACACTTTCCCTCTTAACATCTCCAATCAGATTCATTACCTGCAATAAATGCACATGACAAGTTGTGCTTGTTTAATCTGACAGAACTGATAACAGAAAAGCATGGAAAAAAACTAGCATGCACCATGTGAAACAGCACATCTCCGTATGCAATATACATTTCCAGCAGATTGACTAGCAGTGGATAAACCGTAAACAACTACAAAAGAGCCTCAATGAGTATTTTCTTACTATGCATCCTAGTTAGCTGCTCATATACCCACTGTGGACAAGAATGTAAAACAGGTTAAGCCGTTCTTCCACTCGCGCCCATTCATCCAGCTATAATACTACTTGCCTCGGCAACGTTGTGTCCATGCCTTCTTTTGTCTACAATTGTTAGAGGTGCATCTGCTTTTTGGCAAAAGCGCGTGCTCTGGCAATGCCTCCAACATCAGGCGACACCACCACCAAGTCATTTGAACAAATTGTTTTGCTGGCGAGGTAATCAAGAATCACCGGCTTGACAGATCAATGTGGCAAAGACAGAAACGGTTATGAATGATAGATATCACATGCCAGTTTTGAAGTACTTGATCAACTGAAGCAACGTGTATCAGTGAGTACCTGGCCATAAACATGATCTACTGGGATGTCAAAATATCCCGTGGCCTAACTTGAATGAAGATCACAAACAAGGACACGGTTTGCACCACCTTCCGTAATCATATTAGCTACAAAGTTTTGCAGCCATAGATTCACGACCTTGAGACTGAAAAAGCAGCGAAGTAAAAAAAAAAGAGCTTATGTTAGATTTGGTGATGATTTTTTCCGTAAATATTAGGATGACATGCCAGAAATCTAGAGTAAGACTAAGTTTCTTCTGATCATGTATTATCCTGAGAACAACATGCTCCTCATGGTAATAGAATATGCTGCACTATTCAGCATTGACTTTCAATTCTCCACATTTATATGAATATTAAAAAACATTCACATATGGGGGTGATTTTATTTGACCTCAGAAAGTTTGGTTATACAGCAATTGTAAAAGCACAGGTGTGCTGTGCCAACTAACAAGTCTATGGTGTAGGCTTACGTTTTGTCATTAAAATAAGAAATCATATTTTAAAAATATTACCTTCCTGTCAGCCCTGGCATAACCGAAATAAGGGATAACTGCAGTAATATTCTTAGCAGATGCTCTTCTACACGCATCAATCGTGATGAGTAGCTCCATGAGGCTGGAGGACATGATGGCTGCACAAGGAACACACGGCATCCCCTTGCACTTTCTTGCAACTGAACATATATTTCGCCATCAGCAAACTTTTATGTTTATCTCCCCAAGTTCTAGACCGATGTAGCTTGCTATTTCCTGTCACAAGACACGAAGAGAAAAACAAATACAGCTTAGAGTGGCATTGAGTGACAAATCATTCAGTTTGACATGGAAGGATTTATAGCAAGTAGCTTGCTGCTTGATGTATTCCCTTTCAAGGAAGATCGAACCGACCTGGGTGGGCGAAGGATTGGCCGTTCCTGAGAAGATAAGCAGCCTCATGTCGTCCTTCCTGATGTTTGTGTCCCCGAAAATTGGCATCGTCACAGGGGTCCACAGCGACCTGTCAGACAGGGGAACGCACGGGGGTGATCTGTTGACCACATCTCTGAAGCTCTTGCCTTCTGTACAATACTGAATTAACAAAATTGTAATGTTCAGGAGATGATGCAGCGCTCCAAACAACTCATCATAGTAGTTAGCAAACCATTGTGCATTGTCAGTTATGCACTTATACTTCTCTTCATATAATACTACTATTTTGGGGCAAGACATCACGTTTCTCTCTTTCTGTTGACATGAATGGCTGAGTTTTGATGTAAGTGTCCAGGATTGCATGGTGTGACTATCTTCAGCAAAAGAGATTTTATATCAGTGGTAGATAAACGACATAATGCTAACCTACTATATTATTGGACACAACATGCAAGCACGGTGCACTGCTTAGATTTTGTCATGTAAGCTATCTTTACCATATCACCTTAATGAATACTTAGTAGTTAGCCATAGCCACGGACAACACCAGCCTCCCGTGCACAGACAAACACACACACACAAAAAACAAAGCTCGACGCTTACTCTCTGTACTATACTGGCGACAGGCATAGTTTATTCGCTAGAGAAACAATGCATGTGGTTTAGACTTTTTCAGACAACAAAATTGCACCATCACATTCTAATTTGTAACCTCCGAGTGCAAAACATCAAGTCTGTTCAGGAAGGAATAGGACTAGGATTACCCACAGACATGATTTAATTTTGTGGATTTTTCACTCCGTGCACTATGCTGGTCGCAGACGGAAGTTTTTCACTGGAGAAGCATTGTGTAGGTTTCAGACTTCCTCACAAAATAGTTTGCCTGAATGCAAACTCTTCATGTCTGTTCAGCTAGGATTACTCGCGGCTACAATCAAGACCTAAGACAGAATCCGCCGCGTCAGATACTCAGATGAGACGAGAGGAGAGGAGAGGAGAAGAGGGGAACGCTAGCCGTACCTGCGTGGAGAGATGAGGGCGAGAAGGTGCTTAGGCGCGTCGAACTTGTCGCCGTCGAAGCGGGAGTCGAGGAGCGCCGGGACGGCGGCATCGTCCGGGTCGTCGTGGAGGTGCGCGTCCGCCCCACCACCCGCAGCGTTGCCGCGCCGCTGGCCCGCATCCCAAACATCCCCGAATCACGCTATGCTTGCGTGCACTGGCTCCTTCGTCGAACGCGGCGGCGAGGCTTCGCGGCGCGGATCTCGGCGGCCGTCGCGTTTCCCCGGTAGAAGCAGAAGAGAGACGAGGTCCGTGTCCGTCTCGTTCACGGGAGCGCGATGGGTACCGGGCCGAACTTGACGTATAACCTGGGCCGTTACTGGGTAGTATTTTCTGTGGGCTTGGTCCATATATATCCAGCCACAAAGTAAGTGAGATTGAGTAAAGTGGACTCGTCCTTTGCTGGTAAACAACCACCAGAGAAGGTCAAGCTTCGGACCCTCCTCTCGCAACCGCGTCGCCCTCCCGCGGGCGACCGGCCGCGCGTCAGGCCTCCTCCCTCCAGGCCCTCCCTCCCACCTCCCTTCCCGCTGCCGTCGTCGGCGCCCGCGGCCGGCTTGGCCCCGGGGCTGCTGGTGGCGGCGGCCTCCTGGCCCTTCCCCTCCCGGTCGCTCTCCAGCGTGGGTGGAGCTGCTCCGGGGGGTGCATTTAGGCGGCGGCGGTCTGGCGTGGCGGCGGGGTTCCGTGGCGCATGCAAGCAAGCAGCTGGGAGGCGGGGCGGCGCGGCGGCGGGATCTGGCGTCGCCCGCTCGGCCCAGATCTGGGCCCTTCGGGCCTCATCTGGGCCTGGGCGGGCCGGCGGCGGGGATGGTCTCCGGCGTGGCTTCTGGGAGGCGGGGGAGATGCGACGAGCGGCTGGGTGCCGGCGACGACGACGCCGGCCTGCTGCATCGCGGCCAGCGGGGGTTAACGGGCCCGCTTCGGGCCTGGCTGGGCTAGGGGTGGCCCGGCATGCCCCGCTGCCGCGTCCGAACGGCTACCGCGACGGTGCCGGAGGCACGGGCCTCCCGCACGACGGCGGTGGAGGTGGTTCCCTCCCGCTCGGCGTCGGTGTTGCTGCTCCCGTCGTGGTGAGCTTCTCTCCGGTCCTCTTGGCCTCGTGGTAGTGTTCGTAGTGAGGCGGCGTGGGTGGCGGCGCTACTGCGTTGGCGCATGGTGATGGGCGACGGTTTGGCGGGTCGGTTCCGTCCGGTTGGGCGGTTGGGGTTGGAATGCGGGAGAAATCCCTGCCGGCTTCGGCCCCGGCGCGGTGACACCTGCGGGTGCCACCATTCCTTCCTGGAGGGTGCCGGTGGTATCCCCCCCCCCACCTCCCTCCGCGTGCCCGGGGAAACCTGAGGACTCGTCCGGACAGCAGCGTCGTCGGCGTCGCATCCCTTCTTGGAGGTGCTGCTTGGTACGCGGCGGATCGGAGCCTCGGTCTGTGGTGATTTGTCTCCGGTGGGCGCCGCAGTGGCGGGTCATCCGCGCTTTGCCTAGCTGCCGTGGTTGGCATTTGTTTCTTCTTCTTTTTCTTGGTGTGTTGTGCTGCTCGCCACAGCGTTATCTGTACTCAATGTTGGTTGGGGAAAAACCCTTTTTCGGTATATATCCAGCCAGGCGCCGGCCTGCTACTAGTGGGGTAAGCTGTACCTGGAAACTTTAGCAGTTTCTCTAAAGTGGCTAGGCCAAACCCACGAGATGTATTCCACTGTGTGAATTTTGATCAATAAAACTTTGTTTACCCCTTAAAAAAGGCAGTTTCTTAAAAAAAACCTAGAAACTTTAGCCCCACATCGCCAGTCTCATTAATTCAAAAATTGATTAAAGGAATAAAGGTAATAAGAAAATAAGAAAACATTTAAAAAACACAGTTTTTTTAAAACGTTATTTCTAAAATCATCGATCTTTCTATAAAAAGTTGAAAGGTAGCTTGGATATAGTTTTAAATGCATCTACTCTGGACTAATATAGTTTTAAGTGATCTTCCGCTTTGATATGAAATTGCATATTTATTTGTGCTATGCTATAATGTATACATTTACAAAGGAAACTGATGATATTCCTACCAGAGTATTTTGGGTATAATATTGTACGGAAAGTGGCTACTTTCTAGTTCTAGTACATATCCCTGGCATATCTTCTCTACTTTGAAACCGAAGCTTTGTAGCGGCTACAATAGCAGCTCTATAGTGTTGTTCTTGTGCCCACTACCCACCAGGGCGCGCCTGGGCCTTCTGGCGCGCCCTGGTGCTAGTGGGCCCCACGGGCCTCCTCCCGTGCACTTCTTTGGCTCCCTATCCAAAAAAAATCTTCAAAAAGATTCGTGGCATTTGGACTTCGTTTGGTATTGATATTCTGCAAAGTAAAAAACAAGCAGAAAACAGCAATTGTCACTGGGCACTATGTCAATAGGGTAGTCCCAAAAAACGATATAAAATTGCTAGTAAATGAATATAAAACATCCAAGATTGATAATATAACAACATGAAACAATTAAAAATTATAGATACATTGGAAGCGTATCATTCACCAACACCACCTTTTTGAATGAAGGAGTCCACTTGTTTCGTATAGGCCTCGTCGAACCCCTTCATGAGTAAGGCCTATTGGAGGAAGGGCCATTTGACCTTATTATATGCTTTCTCGAAATCCACTTTGAAGATAACCCCGTCCAATCTCTTCGAATGGATTTCGTGTAGAGTTTCATGTAAGACAACAACCCCTTCTAGGATGTGTCTCCCTGGCATGAAAGCAGTCTGAGTTTGGTTGCACCATCGAATGGGCAATCCGCGTCAACCTATTCATGCCAACCTTGGTGAAGATTTTGAAACTCACATTGAGTAGACGTATCGGCCTGAACTGCCAATGCGCACATCCTCCTCCTTCTTTGGCAACAACGTTATTGTTCCAAAGTTTGGGTGAAAAGGTTGTAGATGTTCGTTGAACAAGTCATGGAACATAGACATAAGATCTCCCTTAATGATATGCCAACATTTCTTGTAAAACTCTGCTTGAAATCCATTAGGTCTAGGAGACTTATTCTGTTTCATTTGTGTTACCGCGTCAAACACCTCTTTCTCAGTAAACGCGGCAGACAAAATCTCATTTTCGTCTGTGTTGAGCTGAGGTATGTCCCCAACTACGAGCTCATCAAGCGACACAAAATTATCTTCGGGGGCCCTAAAAAGTTTCTTATAGTAATTGGAGATGTACAACTTTAGGTTCTCATGCCCTACAATCGTACCCTGATGAGCCAATATCATGTTCATCTATCAAGGATGTATGTGTGTCATGTCTTCCATTGTACGTACATATGTAAATTTTGTGATGATGACCGAGGAAGCTGTTTCATTTGACAAAAAACAAATATGAACACAATTTTGGTTACATTTTTACGAGTGTTGATCAACTTCTTCATGTATTGCAACTGCACCCATCATTTTACCATTTTAATAATTAATACAATATCAGTTGAGCCATCTCTTTTTAAGTCATGAAAACTTAATTGAAATAAATCAATTGCAAACTTCAATGATTCAATTTTCCATTGTGAAATAAATATTTACATATGTACGGAGTCAGTAATACCAATGTGTTGGGAGTCATTTATATTTTTACTATCGCACAAATATTTTGTAATAGAGTCAGTAATACCAATTTCATGTAATAAATTAATGTTGGTAAAATGCTTCCATAGTGATTGTCAAACTTACAAACATTTGACTGGCCAAACTGTAAAACAGCTTACAGTTTCGAGCAGAAGACCAACTCATTTATAATCTATATAAACAATGACCTTTGTATTGCTTCTGTTCTTTACATCTCCTTTGCGTATTGCTTCTATGCGTGTAGAAGCTACTCCCTCCGTCCAAAAATTCTTGTCTTAGATTTGTCTAAATACGGATGTATCAAGTCACGTTTTCGTATTAGGTACATCCGTATCTAGACAAATCTAAGACAAGAATTTTGGGACGGAGGGAGTACAATTTTTTTGGCAAAACATAACATGGCACGAAACTAATCATGTCACGGCAAGATTATTTTGAGATTACGTGACGTAAGATCACTACAGGAAAATCTTTTCTACATCGGCCACTACCCAGCTATCAATCTCATTCTTGAGCTTAGACTGCAACTCGAACGTCCCCTTCACGAGGACGACGCACATCCTCTCAAGCACAAGCGCGTTGCGGAACAACAGCCTGGCCATCATCCTTTGTGTTTCGTCGCCCACGTAGTGCACCATGTTGATCTCATTCACTCGGTGCCGCAGACACGGCATTGAGAAGCTTGCCTCATCAGGAACCGTGAACTCGTCGGGAGCTACAAACAAATCATCGCTCTCTCCATCCTTCTCCTTCTCCACAACATCATCCTCATACTCCTCGCCCATGGTGCCATATTGATCTTGGGTGTCCTTAACGCGCTCTTCCATGCACAGCGACAGAATCTCCAGGTTTGGGGTCTGCTCCAGGATTCTACCCACTGAGACGACAATGCCGCAACTATCAAGGGGCCCTTGCAGCACGAGCCGCGTCAGGCTAGAGAACGAGGGGAACCCCAAGAAGAACATGCTCTCTAGGCTTCGGTTGTGCAAATGCAGGTACTTGGCATCAGATATTTTCTCCATAAACCCTCTGAACCTGGTAAACTCCGCCTCCTGAGAGAGCGCTATGCAGAAGTCGACCGTGCACGAAGGGACTCCCCGCAAGCCGTGCAAGGACAAGAGCGACTCTGCGGGCACCGTGCCACAGTAGTCCAGCGACCTCAGCTCCGACGCGTCGATGTCAACAGACTTCAAGTTGTGACAGCAGCGAAGGGCGAATCTGCGGAGGCGTTTGTCGAGGACGGATACTCTCTTGAGGCGGTAGATAGCTTCCAGCGTCAGGTCGATGAGGCGGGGGCAGCTGGAGATCAGCCGCTGGATGCTTCTCCCGCCGTCGTAGTGGGGAGCCGTGATGCTCAAAGTCTCGAGGAGCGGCAGGTTGACGGCCGCCGGCAGTTTCAGCCGGCAAGAGGCGACACATAGCGTCCGTATGACCGTGCAGGTGAAGAGCCTTCTTGGGAGCACATATGTCCACAGCCTACTCATCTTGTCACACTCGTCCTCCTGGTCGGAGTTGTCGGTGCCGCTGTCCACCACCCCTTCCTCACGGCCGTCATGGTCGTGGTTGCCCTCGTTATCTTTGCGGCGACAGATATCGCCGATCTGGAAGCCCAGGTCGAGGTGGAGCTCCTGGTTGCTATGCCGCAGCACGTAGGAGAGCCACTGGTCGACGTGGACGAAGTCCCAGTGGTGGCAGCTGTCGAAGGCGAAGCGGAGGCTGCGCAGCGGCACGTGCTGCCCGGCGGTCCGGCGGCGGCAGAGGAGCGCGGAGCAGACGTCGTCAAGGAGCACCGCGCTGCCGCTCTTCTTCTCCTCGGCCTCGTAGCAGTCGGAGCTCCAGTCGTCGGCCCTCTCGCCCTGACTCTCAGCGAACGAGATGGTGTGCACGTTGCAGAAGATGTCGCGCCACCGCCGGGACAGCCCGGCGGCGCGGCCGGCCTCCTTGTTCGGGAGGAAGGAGAGGACGTGGCCCAGCAGGAAGTCCGGGAGGTCGCTCAGGCGATCCCTGCTCCCCGGCGCCGGCGGCGTTGACGAAGCCATATCGATCTTGCCGCAGGGTTGTTTGGATCCGATCCTGCCGCAGGGTTGTTTGGATCCGATCCGGCAATCTAGCCGTCGATCTGGGGTGGCATGCAGTCCAACTATATATAACGACGGTTTCTCCAGGGTTTAGGTGCGTGGACCCTAGTCTTGTGACCGACTATGATCTCCAGCGACGGAGTAGATTACAACTCGGTTAAGAGGTCGAGGAGGGATCGGAAGTCGGAAGCGCGACATAAAAGCGCACGGGCCGCTTCTGATCTTCTTGATCGAATCTCGACGGCGACGATGGCGCCGTCGCACAGCGAGGGGCAAGACAGGCTGAGCGCTCTCCCCGACAAGGTGCTGCAGCGCGTCCTCTGCCACCTCCGGTCCGACGAGGCCGTGCGCACGAGCGCGCTCTCCCGCCGGTGGCGCGACGTCCACGAGGCCGTCCCCGTCATCGACCTCGTCGACACCAAGACGGGCGACCGGGACTACGAGAGACTCAAGATCTGCTTCGACCAAAAGGTGGCGTGCGCGATCCTCAGCAAGGGAGCGGAGACGCCGATCCGCGCCCTCCGTCTCAGCGGCGTCCTAAACCCCCCGCGCGACCAGCTCGACCAGTGGATCGCCTCCGCCGTCACCTCCGGCGTGGAGGACCTCGACGTCAAGCTCAGGTACAAGAGTAGTTACTGGGAACCCCGCACGCAGCCGCTCTGCCCGTTACGCGAATTCGAGCGAAGCGACAGTAAGGTGTACGCCAAGACCCAGCGTATGATCTTCCGCTGCCGCACGCCGCCGCCTGCGCCTGACGAGCTGGACACTCGACCTGCCGGGGAGCGTCGACATGGCGTCGCTGGAGACGCTCTCCCTCGGGAGGATCGTGGACGGAGGCGGGATGCTGCAGCGGCTGCTCTCGAGCTGCCTGCGCCTTGCCAGCCTGACGCTGGAGGAGTGCCCGAACATCAAGGAGATCACGGTGGCCAGCCCTGACTTGCGCAGCTTCGCCATGATCTGCTGCCACAATGCCACGGGCGTCGAGCTGCACACCACCTGCCTGAACTCGCTGCACTACAGAGGCGGCCTCCCTCCTCGCGGGTCGTCATTTATCACGGTCCCAAACTTCTTGGCAGTCATGGCGGTAAGGATTGGAATCTGCGAAGACCTCTCCAGCAAAGGACCGTCGGAAGTTGCTCCGGTCATGACGCTCATCAGCGGGTGCAGACGCCTGAGATATATTGAACTTTCCTTGCACCCATCCATGGCCTACTACAGCAGCCTGCTCACAAGAGTCTTGCGTGGACTAAACAACCTCACCGAGCTGAGCCTCCAGGGCAGATTGCCCACTGATCATGCTGTCCGGTCGGTCACCGCCTTGCTTCTCAACGCCAAGAACCTGCAAGTGCTGTCGCTGTTCCTTCTGGGTCCATATGATAAGATGGCATACGATTTGTCTGATGATGAATCAGAGACTGATCTGTCAGACACCGATTCAGATGGCGAATATGGTACCTATCCGGATGGCAAAACAGATGCCAATATAGATGACGAAACATATACCGATCAAGATGCTGAAACAGAGACCGAGTCAGGTGGTGAATCAGAGATCGAGCCAGATAACGAGGCAGATGGTGAACCAGAGACTGAGCCAGATGGCGAACTAGATATGGAGCCCAAGGACAATGCCATCAACAATGGCGTCAGGGATAGTACCTTGATACCCCTCAGTCTGTGGCATATGGACGTCAGATGCTTGGATCGCAGTCTGAGAAGAATCAAAATTGCCAACTACAGAGGACTGCCTCTCGAAAAGATGCTTGCAAACTTTCTGCTTTCCAAGGCTGCAGTGTTGGAGGAATTCTCAGTTACGTTAGGAGCTTGGCTTGATCCACAGGAGGATAATAAAATGGAAAACGTTTCTAATCATCCGGCTGATTTCAGCCAGGCGTAAGCCGCCTCCGCAAGCTGCCACGTGTCTGTGATTCCGGCTGATTCCACGCTCGTTCATTGTGTCCCACGACTGCGTGCCCATGTGAGACCGTTGCTGCTATTGTTTTTTCCTTTCGAGAGAATCTGTTGCTACTGCTTACTGTTTAACTCCTGCACCCGCATGCGCCTACACCGCTACTGCTGTTACTTTCTCTCATCTGCACTTCACTGCCATGGGCGTCAGCCATTTTCCTTTACTGAGTTGACCGCATGACTCTACATGCTGCATGCATTAACCGTCTGAAGAAGCGAGCTCTACATAGATTAGCACTGACCATTCTGTTGTCCATTACTCCCGCAAATGAAAAGTTCACAATGCAATCAAGGCCAACATAGTGTCTGATGCAATTATAGTCCGTGCTGTAAAGTGTTTTCTTCGTGTGATATAAGTGTTTGGCTGGCCTGTTTTATTTTTGTGTGAAAAAGCTTACATAACTGTAATATATTTTTAATTGATATTTTCCAACGATCAAAATATATATTTGCTACATAAAAAAGTCAGTAGCGCGGACGCTAGAAGGATGGGTGACGCTACTGCATACACTCTACGTATAAGACTAACCAGTTGTAAAACAGACGCGTGGTGTTGGGTGGTCGATCGGTGCTGCTGCAAACTGGACATGCAATGCTACAAGTCGACTCGCCACTAGCTTTTCTGGCGCGCGCTATTTCGTTGTCCGACTGACACGCGGATGTCTCCAGAACTACTATTGGAAGACGCGCGCTACAGTCGTCTGATTTGGATGCGTTGGCCATTTAGCTGGGGCCACCATTTGCATCATGACTCATGTTGCACTCGCCATTTGCAACATGACCTATGTTGCACTCAGGAGGTTCTGCTAGGCCGGCATTGCAAACACTCATCGCCACACAACATCGCAATGTTGCAGCCATCGCAACATGTCCCTCGTTGCAATCACAGCCTTTCCCAAATTGCAGCCATCGTGGCACAACATCGCCAATGTTGCGTCCATCGCAACAGGTTCCATGTTGCAATCACAACTTGTCTCAAGTTACACTTGTTGCTGCACAACATCACCCATGTTGCGGTCGCAATATCAAGAGGTTCCAGCCGTCGCAGCATGTCCCACATTGCAGTTGCTATGATGGAGCATTGTCGGACCGCCGGAGCATCACCGGTTCTACGATGGAGCATTGTCGGACCGTCGAAAACATCACCCGTGTTGCAATGGAGCTTTGTGGAGCATCACCCATACTGCTACGGAGCATCTCGACCGTCGGGGCATCACCTTTGCTTCGATCGAGCATCATCAGAGCCGCCGAAACATCGTTGTTGCTGCAATGAAGCTTCGCGGAGCATTACTGGTGCTATTATGGAGCATTGCTGGGTTGTCGGAGCCTCAGTGGTGCTATGATGAGCATCATCGGGCCGTCGGAACATCGTCTTTGCTACAATGGAGCTTTGTGGAGTATCGCCGGTGCTGTTATGGAGCGTTGTCGGGGCCGCGGGAACATGGCCATTGCTACAATAGCATCACGGGGCTGCCGGAGTATCGTCGGGTCATCTAAGGATCACCGGTGCTACGATGAGCATCATCGGGGCCGCGGGAACATCGTTGTTGCTACATCGGTGCTGCGATGGAGCATCGCTGGGCCGCCGGAGTATCGTCGGGGTCATCGGAGGATCACCGATGCTAGGATGAGCATCGTCGGGGCCACCGAAACATCGTCGTTGATACAATGGAGCGCGTCGGTGCTGCGATGGAGCATCACCGGCCCGCCGGAAACATCCTCGGTGTCGCGATGAAGCAACCATCGGACCGCTGAAACATCAACGGCGCTGCGAAGGAGCATCACTGGCGCTATGATGGAGCATATCGTCGGGCCGCCGAAACATTGCCGGTACTGCAACGGAACATGGCTGAGCCGTTGGAGCATTGTCGGGCCGCTGAAACATTGACGGTACTGCAATGGAGCATGGCTGAACCGCCGGAGCATCACCGGCACTGCAATGGAGCATAGCCGAGTCGCCAGAGCATCGCCGGTGCAGCAACGGAGCATCAATGGTGCTTGAAAGGATGGTCGCACGAGGGGCGTTACTTCAACCCAAGAGCTCATCGGCGCTGTTGCCGTGGCTGATATATGGCAAGCTCGCCGGCCATTTTGCTGTAAGGTGACCGGCCATATGGCTTGCTGATATATGGAGCATCATCGTGGGACACAATGCTGATGCTCTCGTTAGAGTATGCTCGTGCGGGGCGTTGGTTTTTTTTCTTTTGACGGGTGCGGGGATTCACGTTTGAAAGAACATGCGGTGCCCCCATGTTTGGTTTTGGTAATTGATGACAATCTCTATGGACTAATGGTTGCCTTGAGTTATATTTGAAGGATTTGTCCATAGGCATTTCTTGAAGTCCATGTGTTGGTTTCAAGGAGTTTATGTAGTGACCAAGGTGTTATTAAGGAATTATCCAAAGATTGGTCATGTGAGAGTAGAGCTTATTGCAAGCATGTCTTGAAGAAGAAGATTGTGTGATCATTCATGTTTACCTTCAAGACATCATCCAAATGAAGAGAGTTGGAAATAGTCAAGGTTGATCAAGACTAAGTCAAGAGTGAATCAAGTTGATCAACACACAAAGCGCACAAGATGTACCGAGAGGGATCAAGCGATCCCATGGTGTGGTAAGCATTGTCAATTACGCTTTGTGTACTAACCCATGATCTTCGTGAGAGTTCTTTGTGGGGTTAGGTTGCGGTGTGCAAGTTCAAGAGAAGCATCATGAAGAGATCAAATGCTTGAAGCTTGCCGTCCATTGTGGCGACAATGGACTTGTGAAGATGTTGCGGTGTGCAAGTTCAAGTGAAGCATCATGAAGAGATCAAATGCTTGAAGCTTGCCGTCCATTGTGGTGACAATGGACTTGTGAAGATGTGCGGAAGAGTGGCTCACCCATAGTGGAGTATGGGGGAGCAATCAACTAGTCTCCATCGACCCAACGCAATCAAGAAAGGTGGTCCAACTTGAGGGAGTCAAGATCGTCATCATCTAGCTCAAGTGGACCATGTGCAAGGCAAAGGTTTGCTCTTGATAGGTTTTCTATTTTACCGGTCTCATGATGGTAGTTGGGAGACCGGGTTATAGGATCGATTGCCGTACTATCAAGGGGGGCTCTCGATGAGTAGCTTGATCGTATCGTTCATAGAGAGCTCAAACCATTGCATCCTTGCATCATCTTTGTTGGTTCTTGTTTGGTTCTTCTCTTTGTGAGTTTTGGAGCTTATGGTCATCTTGATGACAAGCTCGAGTTCATCGAAAACGGAGTTCACTCGCATCTTCTATGATGTTTTCAATGTTGGAGGTTATGCCGGTTCTTCTCGGTTGGAGGTTTCACTCCTCTATTTGTTGGCATACCTCCCCTGCCTCTTCTTACTATAACCACTCGCTGTTTTGATGCTACTCATCGTCTTGTATCCAACAAGCTTGAGTTTGCTCAATTCGGAGCTCATATGAAGAAGTTATGGCAGTTCTGGTTTTCTCCCTGCGGTAGTACCGCGGCCAGAGCGGCAGTACCGCTTATCGCCCCAAGCGGTAGTACCGCTGTCCAAAGCGGTAGTACTGCCTATGGCCATAAGCGGTAGTACGGCTACGGTTTCGCGCTGGTACCGCCTCGATTTTGGGTCTTGCATTTTTCGTGTCGAGTTTGCAGTAGTTGCACGGCAGTAAGGCACGGCAGTTCCGCCTATAAGCGGTAGTACCGCCCCGATGGGCGGTAGTACCGCCTGTAAGCGGTAGTACCGCTCCGGTCGGGCGGTAGTACCGCTACTGCATTCTTGGTCCCGTGTTCTGCTCCTCCAGCGGAAGTACCCCAAGGTTCATGTTTGGTTGCTCCTTTTCCCTGCTTCTTCCGCCAGAGCGGTAGTACCGCTCGTGGAGCGGTAGTACCGCTCGTATGCGGGCTGAGCACATAACGGTTGGATTTTTCCCCTTCTATAAAAGGGGGTCTTCTTCCCCAATGAACTTTATCCTTTGAGCTCGTGTTCTTCCTCCATTGTTGACCTTCTTCGAGCTTGTTAACTCTCAATCCCTCCATGGATTCTTGCTAGTTTTTGAGGGAAAAGAGAGAGGAGATCTAGATCCACATTTCCACCAATCACTTTCTCCTCTTTGTGAGGGGAACCCCTTGGATCTAGATCTTGGAGTTCATGGTGTTCTCCTTCTTGTTCTTCCTCTCTTTTTCCTCCCTAGCATTAGTTGCTTCGGTGGGATTTGAGAGAGGACTTGGGCACTCCGTGTGCCCTTGCCATTGCATTTGGTGCATCGGTTTGAGTTCTCCACGGTGATACGTGGAAGTTACAAGTTGAGAAGCTTATTACTCTTGGGTGCTTCGTGCCCTTGAGCTTGTTCCTCTTGGGTGCTTGGGCGCCCTAGACGGTTGGTGGTGTTCGGAGCTCAATCATTGTGGTGTAAAGCTCCGGGCAAGCATCGGGGTCTCCAATTAGGTTGTGGAGATCGCCCCGAGCAATTTGACGGGTACCGGTGACCGCCCCCAAGGGTTGCCAAAGTGTACGGGTTCGGTGACCGCCCCCAAGGGTTGCCATTTGTACGGGTTCGGTGACCGCCCTCAAGGGTCCCTTGGTGGAATCACGGCATCTTGCATTGTGCGAGGGCGTGAGGAGATTACGGTGGCCCTAGTGGCTTCTTGGGGAGCATTGTGCCTCCACACCGCTCCAAACGGAGATTAGCATCCGCAAGGGTGTGAACTTCGGGATACATCGTCGTCTCCGCGTGTCTCGGTTATCTCTTACCCGAACCCTTTACTTATGCACTTTACTTTGTGATAGCCATATTGTTTCTTGTCATATATCTTGCTATCACTTAGTTGTTTATCTTGCTAAGCATAAGTCGTTGGTGCACATAGGTGAGCCTAGTTGTTGTAGGTTTTGTGCTTGTCAAATTAACCGCTAGGTTTATTCCGCATTTGTTCAAGCCTAAACCGTAATTATTTTAAAGCGCCTATTCACCCCCCCCCCCCTCGGCGACATCCACGATCTTTCAACGTTGGTGGCTGGAGCTGCGGGAGACATGTGCATGTTGGGATTTAAGCCGTGCGGTGGTCCAGTCGTCAAGGAATCCATCGGCCCAGATCGTACTGTATTAGCGGAAATCAACGACGGGCAAGGCGGCTTATTTCCCCGGGACATCATCCGGATGACGCCTAGTACTGGCCTAATAAAATAGCAAAGGAGCTGACATCCTGGCTATACGTAAGCCGTACCAGAGTAACTTGTATCTATTCAAAGAAAAAACAAAGAGTAACTTGTGACTAGCCTGCAGCAAATCAAAAGTTGCCTGCACTTGTAAAAAGTAAAGTTAGAAAGAAATTTATTTTGCTATTTTGGGGGGGCACACCAGATACAGTAGATATGATTTGTTATTTGCTTGAATATTTCTCTGTTAAATTTGTACCTGTGTGCATCACTCTGAAGTCTTCAAGAGGCGGGGTATTCCCTTTTCCAGGCAAAATATATCCTTTAAATTTACTTTCTTTCTTAGCGACAGTTCGACACCGCAACCCAACTAGGACCTGATGAGCAATTAACGTCAGAAACAGCATGTTCCTATGTTGCAGAAGGCAGGTAATTCGAAAACAAAGAAAGAAAATAACACAATGCAGATAACTCTGCATAAAAGAAAGCAGATAGCATAATACATCTGCATAAAAGAAAGCAGATAGCACACAATACATCTGATAGAGAGAAAAAAAATGCATCTGACAAAGTGAGGAAAACAATTCTACTGTACATGAGAAGCAGCAATAGGATTGAGAAAACTCTCTACGCATTATTAAGCTGGCAAGCAAACGACTTATTCAGAAAGAGCATTATTTACAGCTAGCGTAGCTGCTTCAAAAGCCCAAGGGTACGCAGATAGCATATTTGATGTCACAAGGTCAGCGCTATCCAAGAAATCCTGGTAAATTTAGCAAAACATTCGCCTACTATTCAGAACAGTTCCCTGAAGCATCAGAAGGGCTATCAGCAAAAGCAAACAAACAGAACAGAATATTGAAAATCCAACACATGTTATGACATCTGATGAAATGTTGAATGGGCAAGATGTGGGGTCCAGAACAGTAACTCGAAGGGCATTCCCCCACCCAGAAGGAAGCTCCCCTGAAATTATGACATTGTCCCAGCAGCCTCCTGGTGGCAATTCTTTGCATAGAGCATACTCTGTGAATTGTCATTACTTTCGGCTTCAACAGATGCACCCTCATCTATGGTGACTTAGCAATGCCTGCGAGAATTGATTTATCTAATCAAACTCCTGTGGCAAAAGAAAAAGTTTAATCATTACTGTGCAATAATTTTGAATTCAGATTTGCAATATTGATTTGGAACAAAACTCAGGTCTACTGGAGAACAACTTTTCAACAGCTTATTCAAAGCTGAGAATAGTATTAAGATTCACCAGATAGTACTATTTGTCTTGCCAAGACTATTTATTATCAACACTCACTATTTCCATATATGTGCCATTTACAAAATTGTAGATTGGAAAGCATGATAGATTGCTCTTGTATTTTCACACTTCCTTACCCATTTACTGAGCACAATGGGCATCAGAATAAATAACCGCATTCTCATAGTGTGCTGCTGCCCTTTGTCAGAACCGACCAGACCAGCCACATGCAGCAATGACTAACTGCTTGTTATCACACTACTGGAAGTGAATTTTGAAGTTATAAAAGGATCGCCGAACTGTAAAATACATAATTTGTTTGATCATGTAGCAAACCAATTTGGGACTTCAGAGCACCCGGTAGAAATTGTTCTGTGGACTTGGTAATTCAACAGCGGACCTGACAATCGGTCAACTCATTCATTCAGATATATTGAAACATCCCCAAATAAACTGAACATGTGGAATTCTAATAGAAAGGAAAAAGGCATCGACTGCAGTCTTAACATTTATTGTTTCTCCTACTTCACCAAAATATGCAGAACTAATGCTAGGGTATGCACAATGAGAGGATAAACTCATGTGTATTATAATCCTTTGGAATTTTCAATTTGCAACCCAGTATATACAGACAAGTTACCTCTCTTTGCAAACTCTTAAAATGTAGCACAAAATCATCCTACGCCCCGCTACAAACACAAAGGAAATGGAGCCTTCGGACTTTGGAGCACACCGTGACGCCGCTGTATCAGGCGAGGCGGAGCAGCGCGTACTGGGGCATGCATCCGAACAGGGCTGCTGGCCGGGGTTGAACCGGATGAATCCGCCGAACGGGGAGGTGGCACAGGAGGGGGCGAAGCCCACGGGGAGGCCGGAGTTGGCCTTCACCGCGGCGGCCTGCCCACGGCCAGGAACGGCGCGCTTTCTGTTCTGCCCACGGACTGCTCGACTAGCTCCGCGGCGGCCGCCAGATCTACTGGCGGCGAGTCGGGCACGTGCGGTTGGGTGACGCGGGAGTTGAAGGCTACCGCCGGAAGCGGCAGCTGGCGCGGGCGCGGCCGCCGGGGAACCACTAGGCGAGGTCATAACTGGCCATGGGCAGCCCGGCCCGGACGGCCCGACCAGACCCGAAAAAGTCTCGGGCCAGGCTCGGGCCTTGAAATTGAGCCTGATGGATAGATCGGGCCGGGCTCAAGCTTGTGAAAATTAAAATTTTAGCCGTAGTCGTGCAGGGCGGACCGGGCCGTTTCGGGCTTTTTCGGGCTCGGTCCCGATTTATTAGGCCCGACAGTCAAGGCGGGTTGGGCTTGAGCCTGGGTTTTCAGCACCTGGCTTTTTTCGGCCCGGCCCAGCCCGACATATGCACAGGTATAGCCAAGGAGAGAGTTCTGCGTCGCAGACTCGCGGTGGCTTTGCGAGTGTCATGTGCAATGCGCTGCGGCCACCTGGTCGATAAGGATAAAAAGAGGCAAAATCTATCAATCGAATATTGTACTCTTGAGCTAAAGGGCGAATGGTTCCGTTGCCGTCCGATTTTGCAGGATGAACGGTCGGCCGGAGGAAGAACAAAAGAGAACGGGCCAAAGGATGGATGAGGGCAACTTTAATGGATCCTCTAAAAATAGCGGAGGATTAGTAAACCCTTAGTGAAGTATTTTTATTTCACTAAGTTTTAATCGGACCTTATATATAACCGATCCCTTATATATAATGGACTAAATATATTTTTCATTTGCATTTCATTTTCAGCAACCAAAACACTTTTTTTTATTTCTTTATTTCATTCAACGACATTTTGATACACGGGAGTACATAATTCATTAATTCTTCTTCGCTACAAGAACAACATCAAAGAAACCAAGAACCAAAATTAGACATTTTAAAAGATATCCAACTTTTATAACTGTTCCCATTAGTTGGATTAATATTTTCTCTATGTCTTCATTATTGATTCTCTCTATTGGATTCTCGAGCTTCCACACTTCTTTCTTCTTTGATTCCTACAAATTCGATGTTGCTTCGCATCTAGTCTCATCTCTAGCCTCTACTCTAACAAGTGCACAAGCATCTATCAAATTTCATGCTATCAATAGATCGATGCAATCTTCTTCCCAATACCAAATCTTGAATTTATCCTACACACAAATTTGAGAAAACAATGAGCAGTCGAAATTGCGCCGATTCCGGTGAATAACCGAATCAAAATAAGTACATACCCCATCTTTTTTGAACTTGAAGAACACCCATCTGGGATGTTCCGGCGTGGTGGAAACTCGGCGCACCACCTGCCGCGGGCAATCGTCACACTTTATGACCGGCAACGGCGAGCCAGCGAGCCGCTGGGCCAGCGCCAAGCCCGGGCGACGGTCGGGCATGTCTTTGCCGAAACCACCGACGGGAGAGACCTGAGCGGCTAGAGGTCGAGTCAATACCCGCATGCGCGCGGAGGCGTTGCCGGGGCTGTGATGTTCGGTACCTGGCCAATCCATGGCAAAGGCGTAGTCGCCGGGGCCGGATACGTCATATCCGGCGCGGCGGTGGCAGCCTTAGATCTAGTAGTTGTGCTCCTGCGACGGAGCGAGAAAGGCACAAATCCGGGTGGTCAAGGACCGCGGTGGAGCCTATAGAGCATCAGCGGTGGCGAGTGGTGGCCGGCGAGGGTGGGAAGGATGGCGTCGGCGTAGATGCGGCGTGGGAGTGGGGCGGGGGAGGCAGCGGAGTGGAGGAGATTTTTTTCCTCCAAGCCCAAGCGGTGGAATAAAATAGCGGTGTGTTGCGCGGCTGGGGATAATTTATCCCCCTCTATCGGTTATTGGGGATCGGCTAGGTGCCGGTTAGAGGAGTATACCGAATTTTACTCCTCAAACCGGTTATAGGGGGTCACCTAGAGTTTCCCTGAGACGCCTCTTTCTTAACGTGGTGGGTATTTCGTCGAGTTGTTGTCGTGCATAGACACCATCTATGTGTGAGGCCTATGAAACACAAGTAAGGTTGGTCCTCGGTGGCGCCCTCCGGCGTTGTGTCCGATAACATGGCCAATAGCACAGTCAATGACCTCTGCTTTGAGCCATAAGCGCCCTCTAGCTCCATTGAGGAGAAAAGGGAGCAATTTTCGGCAATGGTGCTTTTTTAACCATGTAGAAGAGTTGTGCAGGTAGCATAAAGATAGAAGATGATCCAGCGTCGAAGAAAGTACCACACATAAAACACCCAAATAGGCACGACTCAACTATGGAACCAAACCATCACCACTGCAAGTGTCAACGGTCTGCAACTGGAAGACCATCAAACCATACCTCCATTAGGGCAATGGTATCCATAGGGAAAACAAGGAAAACATCCTTTGTAAGAACCTGAACAGTAGTCGACAATAACATGACTCAAAATGACAACGATGACAAGAACGACCGGAGCGCAAACAAACACATGAATTTGAGCTGGGGTTACAGTGCATGGTAGACTTGGCTGCATCGATTCCACTTAAAGCCCAATTTGGATCGCACCGAATGTCCACGAACAGTTACCGAACTACGCTAGCTCAAAGAAGTTAACGAACTACTCTCTCCCTCGGTACAAAGTTGTACTGAAATTGAGACATTTATTTTGGGATGAAGATAGTATGATCCAATACCCCCAAAACTTTATTGATCCACCCAGTACTGAATCCATCGATTTCTCTCCCCAAACCG
Organism: Triticum aestivum; assembly: GCF_018294505.1. Taxonomy (NCBI): domain Eukaryota; kingdom Viridiplantae; phylum Streptophyta; class Magnoliopsida; order Poales; family Poaceae; genus Triticum; species Triticum aestivum. The sequence goes on along the minus strand of NC_057799.1, from coordinate 591,462,520 downwards.
AACCCCTCCCAAGTCCCGACCACGCCTACTTCCGAGTACTGAATCTCCTTTTTACACCCATTCAGTATTGAAATAGAGTTTCCAAACGTCTTATTTCTATGACATGTAATTTATATATTGTTGGTTAAATTTATGATCAAAGTTTAATAATGGAAAACAAGAAAGCCATGTAAATAGAGACCTTCTTATGCTTCACTCGAAAACTTATGCCCTTTTCATTTAGTATTTTGTATATGAGTTTTGGTTCATGCATTTGTATCTATTTTTTATTGAATGTTCGTTACTCTAATTTCTGGATCTGCCACTGGTTAGACAAAGTAAGGGCCGTAGTGGTAGAAACAATGTCAAAAACACGAGACGCGATATAAACAATGCATCTAAAATATGAGATGCAATAGAAACACATGATACAACATAAAACCGGACAGCGGTGAGGTGGGTGCGGACGGGCGCGTCGGCGTGCTGGAGGCGACATCGCGAGCCACCGGCTAGGTTTGGTGTCGGCGTTGCGATGGCCCTGCTAGGAGGGAGTTTCCTGGTGAGCAGCGTGTTGGAAATATGCCCTAGAGGCAATAATAAAATGGTTATTATTGTATTTCCTTGTTCATGATAATTGTCTGTTGTTCATGCTATAATTGTATTAACTGGAAACCGTAATACATGTGTGAATACATAGACCACAACATATCCCTAGTAAGCCTCTAGTTGACTAGCTCGTTGATCAATAGATGGTTATGGTTTCCTGACCATGGACATTGGATGTCATTGATAACGGGATCACATCATTAGGAGAATGATGTGATGGACAAGACCCAATCCTAAGCAAAGCACAAGATCGTGTAGTTCGTTTGCTAGAGCTTTTCTAATGTCAAGTATCATTTCCTTAGACCATGAGATTGTGCAACTCCCGGATACCGTAGGAATGCTTTGGGTGTACCAAACATCACAACGTAACTGGGTGGCTATAAAGGTGCACTACAGGTATCTCCGAAAGTGTCTGTTGGGTTGGCACGAATCGAGACTGGGATTTGTCACTCCGTATGACGGAGAGGTATCTCTGGGCCCACTCGGTAATGCATCATCATAATGAGCTCAATGTGACTAAGGAGTTAGCCACGGGATCATGCGTTACGGTACGAGTAAAGTGACTTGCCGGTAACAAGATTGAACAAGGTATTGGGATACCGACGATCGAATCTCGGGCAAGTAACGTACCGATTGACAAAGGGAATTGTATACGGGATTGATTGAATCCTCGACATCGTGGTTCATCCGATGAGATCATCATGGAGCATGTGGGAGCCAACATGGGTATCCAGACCCCGCTGTTGGTTATTGACCGGAGAAATGTCTCGGTCATGTCTACATGTCTCCCGAACCCGTAGGGTCTACACACTTAAGGTTTGGTGACGCTAGAGTTGTAGAGATATTAGTATGCGGTTAACCAAAAGTTGTTCGGAGTCCCGGATGAGATCCCGGACGTCACGAGGAGTTCCGGAATGGTCCGGAGGTAAAGATTTATATATGGGAAGTCCTATTTTGGCCACCTGAAAATGTTCGGGATTTTTCGGTATTGTACCGGGAAGGTTCTAGAAGGTTCCGAAGTGGGGCCCACCTGCATGGTGGGACCCACATGAACGTGGGTAGTGGGGGCAAGGCCCCACACCCCTGGTCAAGGCGCACCAAGATCCCACCTTAGAAGGAATAAGATCATATCCCGAAGGGATAAGATCAAGATCCCTAAAAAAGGGGGATAACAATTGGTGGGGAAGGGAAATGATGGGATTTCTTTCCCCCACCTTTGCCAACGCCCCAATGGAATTGGAGGGCAAGAAACCAGCCCCCTCCACCCTTATATATAGTGGGGAGGCGCATGGGAGCAGCACCCGAAGCCCCTGGTGCCTCCCTCTCCCTCCCGTGACACCTCTCCCTCTCGCTGAGCTTGGCGAAGCCCTGCCGAGATCCCCGCTGCTTCCACCACCACGCCGTCGTGCTGCTGGATCTCCATCAACTTCTCCTCCCCCCTTGCTGGATCAAGAAGGAGGAGACGTCCCCGCTCCGTACGTGTGTTGAACGCGGAGGTGCCGTCCGTTCGGCGCTAGGATCATCGGTGATTTGGATCACGACGAGTACGACTCCATCAACCCCGTTCTCTTGAACGCTTCTGCTCGCGATCTACAAGGGTATGTAGATGCACTCCTCCCCTCTCGTTGCTAGCATCTCCTAGATTGATCTTGGTGACACGTAGGAAAATTTTGAATTTCTGCTACGTTCCCCAACAGTGGCATCATGAGCCAGGTTTATGCGTAGATTCTATGCACGAGTAGAACACAAAGTAGTTGTGGGCGACGATTTGTTCAATTTTCTTACCATTACTAGTCTTATCTTGATTCGGCGGCATTGTGGGATGAAGCGGCCCGGACCGACCTTACACGTACTCTTACGTGAGACAGGTTCCACCGACTGACATGCACTTGATGCATAAGGTGGCTAGCGGGTGTCTGTCTCTCCCACTTTAGTCGGATCGGATTCGATGAAAAGGGTCCTTATGAAGGGTAAATAGCAATTGGCATATCACCATTGTGGCTTTTGCGTAGGTAAGAAACGTTCTTGCTAGAAACCCATAGCAGCCACGTAAAACATGCAACAACAATTAGAGGACGTCTAACTTGTTTTTGCAGGGTATGCTATGTGATGTGATATGGCCAAAAGGATGTGATGAATGATATATGTGATGTATGAGATTGATCATGTTCTTGTAATAGGAATCACGACTTGCATGTCGATGAGTATGACAACCGGCAGGAGCCATAGGAGTTGTCTTAATTTATTGTATGACCTGCGTGTCAATGAAAAACGCCATGTAATTACTTTGCTTTATTGCTAACCGTTAGCCATAGTAGTAGAAGTAATAGTTGGCGAGACAACTTCATGAAGACACGATGATGGAGATCATGATGATGGAGATCATGGTGTCATGCCGGTGACGAAGGTGATCATGCCGCGCCTCGAAGATGGAGATCAAAAGGCGCAAGATGATATTTGCCATATCATGTCACTTTATGATTTGCATGTGATGTTTGTCATGTTTACATCTTATTTGCTTAGAACGACGGTAGCATAAATAAGATGATCCCTCACTAAAATTTCAAGAGATGTGTTCCCCCTAACTGTGCACCGTTGCGAAGGTTCGTTGTTTCGAAGCACCACGTGATGATCGGGTGTGATAGATTCTAACGTTCGCATACAACGGGTGTTGACGAGCCCAGACATGGCCTCGGAACACAAGCAAAACACTTAGGTTGACTTGACGAGCCTAGCATGTACAGACATGGCCTCGGAACACAAGAGACCGAAAGGTCGAACATGAGTCATATAGTAGATACGATCAACATGGAGATGTTCACCGATGATGACTAGTCCGTCTCACGTGATGATCGGACACGGCCTAGTCGATTCGGATCATGTATCACTTAGATGACTAGAGGGATGTCTGTCTAAGTGGGAATTCATTAAATAATCAGATGAACTTAATTATCATGAACATAGTCAAAAGGTCTTTGCAAATAATGTCATAGCTTACGCTTTAGTTCTACTAAGATATGTTCCTAGAGAAAATTTAGTTGAAAGTTGATAGTAGCAATTATGCGGACTGGGTCCGTAAACTGAGGATTGTCCTCATTGCTGCACAGTAGGCTTATGTCCTTAATGCACCGCTCGGTGTGCTGAACCTCGAGCGTCGTTTGTGGATGTTGCGAACATCTGACATACACGTTTTGATGACTACGTGATAGTTCAGTGTGTGATGCTAACGGTTTAAAATTGTGGCACCAAAGACGGTTTTGAAACGTCGCAGAACATATGAGATGTTCCAAAGACTGAAATTGGGATTTCAGACTAATGCCCACGTCAAGAGGTATGAGACCTCTGACAAGTTTCTTAAGCCTGCAAACTAAGGGAGAAAAGCTCAATCGTTGAGCATGTGCTCAGATTGTCTGAGTACTACAATCACTTGAATCGAGTGGGAGTTAATCTTCCAGATGAGATAGTGATGGTTCTCCATAGTCAGTGCCACCAAGCTATTAGAGCTTCGTGATGAACTATAACATATCAGGGATATACATGAAGATCCTTGAGCAACTCGCGATGTTCGACACCGCGAAAGTAGAAATCAAGAAGGAGCATCAATTGTTGATGGTTAGTAAAACCACTAGTTTCTAGAAGGGCAAGGGCAAGAAGGGATACTTCATGAAACGGCAAATCAGTTGCTGCTCTAGTGAAGAAACCCAAGGTTGAACCCAAACCCGAGACTAAGTGCTTCTGAAATGAGGGGAACGGTCACTGAAGCAGAACTACCCTAGATACTTCGTAGATGAGAAGGCTGGCAAGGTCGACAGAAGTATATTGGATATACATTATATTAATGTGTACTTTACTAGTACTCCTAGTAGCACCAGGGTATTAGATACCGGTTCGGTTGCTAAGTGTTAGTAACTCGAAATAAAAGCTGCGGAATAAACGGAGACTAGCTAAAGGTGAGATGACGATATGTGTTGGAAGTGTTTCCAAGGTTGATGTGATCAAGCATCGCATGCTCCCTCTACCATCAAGATTGGGGTTAAACCTGAATAATTATTATTTGGTGTTTGCGTTGAGCATAGACATGATTGGATTATGTTTATCGCAATACGGTTATTCATTAAGGAGAATAATGGTTACTCTGTCTATTTGAATAATACCTTCAATGGTCTTGCACCTAAAATGAATGGTTTATTGAATCTCGATCGTAGTGATACACATGTTCATGCCAAAAGATATAAGATAGTAATGATAGTACCACATACTTGTGGCACTGCCACTTGAGTCATATTGGTATAAAACGCATGAAGAAGCTCCATGTTGATGGATCTTTGGACTCACTCGTTTTTGAAAAGATTGAGACATGCGAACCATGTCTATTAGTATATATGCATGAAGAAAGTCCATACAGATGGATCATTTGGACTCACTTGATTTTGAATCACTTGAGACATGCAAATCATACCACATGGGCAAGATGACTGAAAGGCCTCGTTTTCAGTAAGATGGAACAAGAGAGCAACTTGTTGGAAGTAATACATTTGATGTGTGCAGTCCAATGAGTGCTGAGGCACGCAGTGGATATCGTTATGTTCTTACTTCACAGATGATTTGAGTAGATGCTGAGAATATTTACTTGATGAAACACAAGTCTGAATTATTGAAAGGTTCAAGTAATTTCAGAGTGAAGTTGAAGATCGTCGTGACAAGAGGATAAAATGTCTGTGATATGATCATAGAGATGAATATCTGAGTTACGAGTTTGGCACACAATTAAGAAATTGTGGAAATTGTTTCACGATTAATACCGCCTGGAACACCATATTGTGATGGTGTGTCCGAACATCATAACTGCACCCTATTGGATATGGTGCATACCATGATGTCTCTTATCGAATTACAACTATCGTTTATGGGTTAGGCATTAGAGACAACCGCATTCACTTTAAATAGGGCACCACGCAATTCCGTTGAGACGACACCATATGAACTATGGTTTAGAGAAACCTAAGTTGTCGTTTCTTAAAAGTTTGGGGCTGCGACGCTTATGTGAAAAAAATTCAGGCTGATAAGCTCGAACCCAAAGCGGATAAATGCCTCTTCATAGAATACCCAAAACAGTTGGGTATACCTCCTATTTCAGATCTGGAAGCAAAAGTGATTGTTTCTAGAAACAGGGTCCTTTCTCGAGGAAAAGTTTCTCTCGAAAGAATTGAGTGGGAGGATGGTGGAGACTTGATGAGGTCATTGAACCGTCACTTCAACTAATGTGTAGCAGGGCACAGGAAGTTGTTCCTGTGGCACCTACACCAATTGAAGTGGAAGCTTATGATAGTGATCATGAAACTTCAGATCAAGTCACTACCAAACCTCATAGGACGACAAGGATGCGTACTACTTCAGAGTGGTACGTAATCCTGTCTTGGAAGTCATGTTGCTAGACAACAATGAACCTACGAGCTATGGAGAAGCGATGGTGGGCCCGGATTCCGACGAATGGCTCGAGGCCATAAAATCCGAGAGGATCCATGTATGAAAACAAAGTATAGACTTTGAAAGAACTACTTGATGGTCGTAAGGCTGTTGGGTACATATGGATTTTAAAGGGAAGACAGACAATGATGGTAAGTGTCACCATTAAGAAAGCTCGACTTGTCGTTAAGATGTTTTCCGGCAAGTTCAAGGAGTTGACTGCGATGAGAATTTCTCACTCGTAGCGATGCTAAGAGTCTGTTAGAATTATATTAGCAGTTACTGCATTATTTATGAAATCTTGCAGATAGGATGTCAAAACATTGTTTCCTCGACGATTTTCTTGAGGAAAGGTTGTATGTGATACAACCAGAAGGTTTTGTCAATCCTGAAAGATGCTAACAAGTATGCAAAGCTCCAGCAATCCTTCTAAGGATTGGAGTAAGCATCTCGGAGTTGGAATGAACGCTTTGATGAGATGATCAAAGATTTTGGGTTTATACAAAGTTCATGAGAAACTTGTATTTCCAAAGAAGTGAGTGGGAGCACTATAGAATTTTTGATGAGTATATGTTGTTAACATATTGTTGATCAGAAATGATGTAGAATTTCTGGAAAGCATCCAGGGTTATTTGAAAAGTGTTTTTAATGGAAAACCTGGATTAAGCTACTTGAACATTGAGCATCAAGATCTATAAGGATAGATCAAAAACGCTTAATAGTACTTTCAAATGAATACATACCGTGACAAGATTTTGAAGGAGTTCAAAATAGATCAGCAAAGAAGGAGTTCTTGGCTGTGTTACAAGGTGTGAGTATTGAGTAAGACTCAAGACCTGACCACGGCAGAAGAAAGAGAAAGGACGAAGGTCGTCCCCTATGCTTTAGACGTAGGCTCTACAATATGCTATGCTGTGTACCGCACCTGAAGTGTGCCTTGCCATGAGTTAGTCAAGGGGTACAATAGTGATCCAGGAAGGGATCACATGACAGCGGTCGAACTTATCCTTAGTATCTAGTGGACTAAGGAATTTTCTCGATTATGGAGGTGGAAAGGGGTTCGTCGTAAAGGGTTACGTCGATGCAAACTTTGACACTAATCCGGATGACTCTGAGTAGTGAACCGGATTCGTATAGTAGAGCAGTTATTTGGAATAGCTCCAAGTAGCGCGTGGTAGCTGCATCTACAAGATGACATAGAGATTTGTAAAGCACACACGGATCTGAATGTTGCAGACCCGTTGACTAAAACCTCTCTCGTAAGCATAACATGATCAAACCCTAGAACTCATTGAGTGTTAATCACATGGTGATGTGAACTAGATTATTGACTCTAGTAAACTCTTGGGTATTAGTCACATGGCGATGTGAACTTTGAGTGTTAATCACATGGTGATGTGAACTAGATTATTGACTCTAGTGCAAGTGGGAGACTGTTGGAAATATGCCCTAGAGGCAATAATAAAATGGTTATTATTGTATTCCTTGTTCATGATAATTGTCTGTTGTTCATGCTATAATTGTATTAACTGGAAACCGTAATACATGTGTGAATACATAGACCACAACATGTCCCTAGTAAGCCTCTAGTTGACTAGCTCGTTGATCAATAGATGGTTATGGTTTCCTGACCATGGACATTGGATGTCATTGATAACGGGATCACATCATTAGGAGAATGATGTGATGGACAAGACCCAATCCTAAGCATAGCACAAGATCGTGTAGTTCGTTTGCTAGAGCTTTTCTAATGTCAAGTATCATTTCCTTAGACCATGAGATTGTGCAACTCCCGGATACCGTAGGAATGCTTTGGGTGTACCAAACGTCACAACGTAACTGGGTGGCTATAAAGGTGCACTACAGGTATCTCCGAAAGTGTCTGTTGGGTTGGCACGAATCGAGACTGGGATTTGTCACTCCGTATGACGGAGAGGTATCTCTGGGCCCACTCGATAATGCATCATCATAATGAGCTCAATGTGACTAAGGAGTTAGCCACGGGATCATGCGTTACGGTACGAGTAAAGTGACTTGCCGGTAACGAGATTGAACAAGGTATTGGGATACCGACGATCGAATCTCGGGCAAGTAACGTACCGATTGACAAAGGGAATTGTATACGGGATTGATTGAATCCTCGACATCGTGGTTCATCCGATGAGATCATCGTGGAACATGTGGGAGCCAACATGGGTATCCAGATCCCGCTGTTGGTTATTGACCGGAGAATCGTCTCGGTCATGTCTGCATGTCTCCCGAACCCGTAGGGTCTACACACTTAAGGTTCGGTGACGCTAGAGTTGTAGAGATATTAGTATGCGGTTAACCGAAAGTTGTTCGGAGTCCCGGATGAGATCCCGGACGTCACGAGGAGTTCCGGAATGGTCCGGAGGTAAAGATTTATATATGGGAAGTCCTATTTTGGCCACCGGAAAATGTTCGGGATTTTTCGGTATTGTACCGGGAAGGTTCTAGAAGGTTCCGAAGTGGGGCCCACCTGCATGGGGGGACCCACATGAACGTGGGTAGTGGGGGCAAGGCCCCACACCCCTGGTCAAGGCGCACCAAGATCCCACCTTAGAAGGAATAAGATCATATCCCGAAGGGATAAGATCAAGATCCCTAAAAAAGGGGGATAACAATTGGTGGGGAAGGGAAATGATGGGATTTCTTTCCCCCACCTTTGCCAACGCCCCAATGGAATTGGAGGGCAAGAAACCAGCCCCCTCCACCCCTATATATAGTGGGGAGGCGCATGGGATCAGCACCCGAAGCCCCTGGCGCCTCCCTCTCCCTCCCGTGACACCTCTCCCTCTCGCTGAGCTTGGCGAAGCCCTGCCGAGATCCCCGCTGCTTCCACCACCACGCCGTCGTGCTGCTGGATCTCCATCAACTTCTCCTCCCCCCTTGCTGGATCAAGAAGGAGGAGACGTCCCCGCTCTGTACGTGTGTTGAACACGGAGGTGCCGTCCGTTCGGCGCTAGGATCATCGGTGATTTGGATCACGACGAGTACGACTCCATCAACCCCGTTCCCTTGAACGCTTCTGCTCGTGATCTACAAGGGTATGTAGATGCACTCCTCCCCTCTCGTTGCTAGCATCTCCTAGATTGATCTTGGTGACACGTAGGAAAATTTTGAATTTCTGCTACGTTCCCCAACACAGCGAGCGCCCGGCCACCTGTGGTCTGTGTGGTGAGCGACGATGCTCTCGCGGTGGCGCCGGCATGAGCCTGTTCGGGTCTGATCTGGGTCCTTGGTGCTGGGGACGTCGCAAGACCGTCCCTTGGAGCAGGTGACAGCCGTCGTGGGCGATCTTGGCCCTTGCTGGAGGGGCGGAGTGGCTGTTGTTTTTCAGCTAGGTGGAGGTGTTGGTTGGGCTGCGGTTCTCTCTGTCGTGTGATCTTCGGCTTTGCGGCTACAATGGTGAGGTGTTGCGGTGGCGGCGGTGCGATGCTATTTGGACAGTGTTGTCCAATTCCTTCGTGGTGTGGTGAGGTGCAACAATCGGATGAAAATCTGCTCGGCATTTGCCGGGCCGGCGGCGATGGCGCCCGTGGGTGTCGTGCCCCTCCTTGGAGGCGTCGCCGAGATGTGCTTGCATTTTCCTCCGCCCGTTTGGAGTTGGTGTTGTCTCCGGGTGAAAGCCTCGATTCGGTGTTGGATCGGTATGATGGCGGCATCCTTGATATCGCTCCTCTGTTGGGAGCATTGTGTTTGGAGACATGGCTTGGTTCCTTCTAGCTTTCCTCCGGTGTTTGCCATGGTCCTATTTTGAGCTCCGGCGACGCTATGTACACCCATCGACGGTGCCTTCAAGACGGTGTCTGCCTCGGTTCTGATCAAGTCCTGCCATTCACTTGCCACCTCCTCTTAGGCATCAAGGATGATTGGTGCGTCGACGAGCGAAGTCCAAGGGGAGTGGGTGGTCTTCGGAGGTGCCCGACTTTGGTTGAGACACAGTGTTGTTCTCTGTTAGGACAGGCCCTTGATACGTCTCCAACGTATCTACTTTTCCAAATACTTTCGCCCTTGTTTTGGACTCTAACTTGCATGATTTGAATGGAACTAACCCGGACTGACGTTGTTTTTAGCAGAATTGCCATGGTGTTATTTTTATGCAGAAATAAAAGTTCTCGGAATGACCTGAAACTTCACGGAGAATATTTTTGGAGTTTATAAAAAAACTGGTGAAAGAATCAACACCAAGGGGCCCACACCCTGTCCACGAGGGTGGGGGGCGCGCCCCCTGTCTCGTGGGCCCACTGAGGCTCCACCGACCTCAACTACAACTCCATATATTCATGTTCGGGGAGAAAAAAATCAGAGAGAAGGATTCATCGCGTTTTACGATACGGAGCCGCCGCCAAGTCCTAATCTCTCTCGGGAGGGCTGATGTGGAGTCCGTTTGGGGCTTCGGAGAGGGGAATACTTCGTCGTCGTCATCATCAACCATCCTCCATCACCAATTTCATGATGCTCACCGCCGTGCGTGAGTAATTCCATCGTAGGCTTGCTGGATGGTGATGGGTTGGATGAGATTTACCATGTAATCAAGTTAATTTTGTTAGGGCTTGACCCCTAGTATCCATTATGTTCTAAGATTGATGTTGCTATGACTTTGCTATGCTTAATGCTTGTCACTAGGGCCCGAGTGCCGTGATTTCAGATCTGAACTGTGATGCCCGGGTAATTAAGCTACAGTAACCCTCTGGTAATGATGCGATGTCACCACAATTAATGTTGCTAGTCTCGTGTTAGTTCAGAACCGATCCAAATTCAAATTTGAATTAAAGGCAAACAACAAAAGTTTTCAAACGATAAACCTTAAATGTTCGGAGTGTGCCAAATAATGCATAGGTAATTCTGGTGAATAAACCACACTTTTATAAAAAGGCTTAAATACTAAAATGATTAGAACAGTAGTTGAAATGATTAAATAAGTGCCTTTAATATTTTGCTAAATACTAATCTAATTTAATATTGGGCGAAACTTTTTGTGGTAGTGGGTGATGTTGAGACACTAAACTAGGAATTTACTTTGCGATGTATAAAACAAAACTAGTTCAAGAAATAAAAGAAATCAGTAAAAGAAAACAATTAAACAAGATCTATAAAATAAAATAAGAAAAGGGAAAAGACTAAATAAAAAGAAGTGAAACTCCTCCCTCGTTTCAACTGGGCTTTAGCCCAGCCGGTCAGCCCACCCCCGGCCTACACATACCCCCTAGTACCCGAAACCCTAACCCACTCGCTCCCACTCCCCCCCACGTCGCCACTCCCTCTCCCCGTCCCGATCCAATCTGGATTGGGGACGAAACCCCCACTTCCCTCGCTCCTTGCCCCCTCTGCCCGATCTGGAACGGGGCACGACGCCCCGTCCTCGTCGTCGATCCCCGTCGCGTCGACGCCGCCCCACCGACTTCGCCGCCGTCCTCTTTGTCGCCGGACTGCCTCCCCATCTCCGTCAACGCCGTCGTCCCCATCCTCCTCCACGCGCCCCGCTGCCATTGCCCTGCACCGCACGTGAGCGCCCCGTTCGCCTTTCCCTCTCCCTGCTCCCGCACTGGCCTCCCCTGCTCGAGACGTCACCGCGCGAGCACGCGCGCACCCGTGCGTCGCCCGCGCCCCGAATCTCCCTCGCCGCGCGCCAGCCCCGCTTCTCTGACGACGCTGTCCGCACCGCTCCCTGCCTCCTCCTCGCTCGCATGCCGTCCCTGCCCAACGCGCTCCGCGCCGCACAGGCCGCGTCCTGCGCTCCCCTGCCCGCGGCCGTTCGCACGTCGCCGTGCCGAACCCCCTTTCCCCCACGGTGGCCTGGCCGTGCCCGTGCCATGGCGCTGCTTGGCCGCGCCGCTGCCTGCTGCGGTGCTGCTGCCTCCGCCCGTTTTCGGTTGCCGCTACCTCCCTGGCTGCCCCTACCTCTGCAAGCCACGCGCCGCGCCGGCTTCGCCTCGCTGCTACGGGTGCCCCCACCGTGCGAGCGCGCCCGACGCCGCCTGCGCCCAGTGCACGCCCGCGCCGTCCGTTGTCCCGCTTCGGCCCACTGCCTCGTTGCTGCCTCGCTCCGCTGTGGCTGTGGCCACCTCCGGCGACGCGCCGTCACCTGCTCCGCCCTCCAGTCGGGTGCGCCCCTGCTGGCCGAACCCGTTTGCCCATACCCAACGCCCGTTAAGGCCCCTGGGCCTATGACAAGGGGGGCCCACCCCAGAACGATTTTATATAAAAACAGAGATTAAATAATAATAATAATAAATTTAATTAGTTAATTAATTAATTAATTAACTAAATTAATCATGTTTAATTAAACCTAATTAGCTAATTAACCTAATTAACTAAACAGTCAATGACATGTGGGACCCACACGTCAGTTTGACCCAGTCAACGCCTTGTTGACTGCTGATGTCATGCTGACGTCGTGATGATGTCAGCATACACTATTCTGGATAATGTTGATTTAAAATAATTAAGTAAATTCTAAAAATGATTAAATAAAATTAATATAAAATAAACCGTAGCTCGGATGGAAAAACTTTATACATGAAAGTTGCTCAGAACGACGAGATGAGTCCGAAGACGCAGCCCGTTCGTCCTCCACACATCCCTAGGATAGCAAACACGCAACTTTGCCCCCTCCGGTTCATCTGTCCGAAAACGCGAAACACCGGGGATACTTTTCCGAATGTTTCCCCCCTTCGCCGGTATCACCTCCTACTGCGTTTGGGCACACCTGACACCGTTACTTGTCATGTCATGCATCGATATGCATCTGTTTGCCTTGTATTCATTGTTTCTTCCACCTCTTCTCTCCGGTAGACTACGAGACTGACGCCGCTGCTACTGCCCCGATCGACTACGGTGTTGACGACCCCTCCTTCTTGCCAGAGCAACCAGGCAAGCCCCCCCTCTTGATCACCAGATATCGCCTATTCCTTCTCTCTACTGCTTGCATTAGAGTAGTGTAGCATGTTACTGCTTTCGATTAATCCTATTCTGCTGCATAGCCTGTCATTGTTGCTATAGTTGTTACCCTTCCCTGCAATCCTAAATGCTTAGTATAGGATGCTAGTATTCCATCAGTGTCCCTACATTCTTGTCCGTCTGCCATGCTATACTATCGGGCCGTGATCACTCGGGAGGTGATCGCGGGTATATAATTACATACATATTATACATGATACATGTGGTGACTAAAGTCGAGTCGGCTCGTAGAGTACCCGCAAGTGGTTCCGATGGGGGGGCTGAAAGGACAGGTGGCTTCATCCCGGTAGAGGTGGGCCTGGGTTCCCGACGGCCCCCTACTGTTACTTTGTGGCGGAGCGACAGGGCAGGTTGAGACCACCTAGGTGAGAGGTGGGCCTGGCGCTGGTCGGCGTCCGCGGTTTCTTCATATTAACACGCTTAACGAGATCTTGGTATTTGATCTGAGTCTGGCCACTGGCCTATACGCACTAACCAACTACGCGGGAACAGTTATGGGCACTCGACGTCGTGGTATCAGCCGAAGCCTTCTTGACGTCAGCGACTGAGCGGCGCACACCAGATTGGACTGTAAGCCTGCTCTTGTATTAAGGGGGCTAGGTCTGCTTCTGGCCGCCCACGCAACGTGCAGGTGTGCAATGGGCGATGGGCCCAGACTCCTGCGCCATAGGATTTAGACCGGCGTGCTGACCTCTCTGTTGTGCCTAGGTAGGGCTGCGATGTGTTGATCTTCCGAGGCCGGGCATGACCCAGGAAAGTGTGTTCGGCCAAAGGGGATCGAGCGTGTTGGGTTATGTGGTGCACCCCTGCAGGGAAGTTTATCTATTCGAATAGCCGTGTCCCTCGGTAAAAGGACGACTTGGAGTTGTACCTTGACCTTATGACAACTAGAACCGGATACTTAATAAAACACACCCTTCCAAGTGCCAGATATACCCCGGTGATCACTCTCTCACAGGGCGACGAGGAGGGGATCGCCGGGTAGGATTATGCTATGTGATGATACTTGGTGAACATACCATCTACTCTCTTCTACATGCTGCAAGATGGAGGTTGCCAGAAGCGTAGTCTTCGACAGGACTAGCTACCCCCCTCTTATTCTGGCATTCTGCAGTTCAGTCCACCGATATTGCCCCTTTAACATATACCCATGCATATGTAGTGTAGATCCTTGCTTGCGAGTACTTTGGATGAGTACTCACGGTTGCTTTGCTCCCCTTTTCCCCCTTTCCTTTCTTCCTGGTTGTCGTAACCAGATGCTGGAGCCCAGGAGCCAGACGCCACCGTCGACGACGACTCCTACTACACCGCGGGTGCCTACTACTACGTGTAGGCCGCTGACGACGACCAAGAGTAGTTTAGGAAGATCCTAGGCAGGAGGCATGCGCCTCTTTCGATCTGTATCCCAGTTTGTGCTAGCCATCTTATGGCAACTTGTTTAACTTATGTCTATACTCAAATATTGTTGCTTCCGCTGACTCGTCTATGATCGAGCACTTGTATTCGATCCCTCGAGGTCCCTGGCTTGTATTATGATGCTTGTATGTCTTATTTATGTTTCTAGAGTTGTGTTGTGATATCTTCCCGTGAGTCCCTGATCTTGATCGTACACGTTTGCGTGCATGATTAGTGTACGATTGAGTCGGGGCCGTCACAAGTTGGTATCAGAGCCGACTGCCTGTAGGAATCCCCCTTCCACACTCCTTGGCTGAAGTCGAGTCTAGTCTTTCCAAAACTTTACTAACATGGCTGTGCGGCTTACGGGCCCACGTCGCCATTGGGTGGTATTAGGATCTTTTATTCCTTGACCTATACTCTGGGACTCTGATCTCTCTTCTATTTGGGTTAAAATGGTTTTACTAACTCTAACATTAGGATCTCGTGATCACATCCACCTGGAGTTCCAATTATTACAGATGATTGCCTGCTGCACCAGCAGATTCCGAAGATAATCTCCGATGTTCTCTCGAGACACTTGTGCCCACCGCCTTTGCAAATTCCCTATCACTATTGTATCATTATGGATAACTATATACACTTGCCTTTTCAATCCCATTGATCTTGTTATTACAAGATAGACCGAAAATTCTCTCTATTGTTCCGAGACTACTTTGTGCCTACTGCCTTGCAGTTCTAAGCCACCTGAATACCCTTACAGATAATTCCTCGCACTTACCGAGTATCCGCCCATCCCCAGTTGTTTATGTGTTTCACTAAGGTCTTCCAAATAATATTCGATCTTCCGAAAATCCTTAGCAGCTTATTGCTCTTGAAATTCTTGCTTGCTTGCATTATGGTTAATCCCATAAGTATAGTAATCTTATTGGCAGGCTTTCTCACTATCATTTTGAGTCCATTGATTCAATATGTTGCGAATGCTCGCAATCCTCAATCAGATCCTAGAATTCATCCTTTCGGCTCAGACGGCATATTAAACGTGAGCTGAATCTCGACCAATCAAATTGTTGTCGATTTTACCCCTAAGCTTACTCAATTTATCCATCCTTAATCAGAGCATTTGCTTCTGATCCTTTGATCTGGAAATCATAATTCCTTTACATGTGAGCTTTGAATTAGCCAATTGCTTCTATAATCCAATGCCTTCGCATTGTTTCTTCCTCTGGTTGTGTGCCGATACTCACATCAGCTTCGCTATGGACCATCGGATCCTTTGTTGAAATATCATCCGTCAGTGTCCTTCGTATACAAAAACCTCGAGAAGTTCTTTCCCTGATATATAATGCTTTTGGCAATTTGTATCCTCTGCTTTGATAACCATACTCTACTTTCGAGCTTGTACTATTTACTCCGAAGTTTGTGGTATCTGTTCCTAAGATGCCCCGATGGGTCGAACCAATGCCTTCCCTAATCTGTGTGAATCCGAAAGATTCCACGGGTCATACTTATCTAGTATTGCACCAGGTAAAACTTTCAACAACTAATGTCATTTTCGAAATACGAGAGGTGAATGAATGATTATGCATTAGAGAAGTGGCAGTCGACCTTGAACTTTGTGTTCATGCCCATGGACACGATGTAGATCTTATCATGGAAACTTCTCTTAAATTAATTATTCCCTTGGTATAAGTTCATATTATATCTGGGATTTGGTCTTTTGCAATCGTGGTTTCAACCATATTGTCTTTCTTTGGTCCCATTTCTCAGACGAGTAAAATACTTGCCTTCTTAGATCAGTACGCCTGCCCAACCTGTATTTTGATCTACCTTCGAGTATTACCCCCTGGTATCTCGAGGATATCACCCCCATTGCACTACATGTTATGAATTTCTGATGAAGTAGTAGCTTTCCCCGTCATAGTCACTCCACGGGGTCTGGGTTGTCGTCAATCGAGAACACCGCATAGTGAATCAAATCAACATTGTGATTCAGTATTCCTAGTACTTTATTGTTGGGAAGTTTAATAATCTTTCAAGTCATTCCTAGCTTGATCGACTATATCATTATCGTGCTAAATTTTTAACTGTGCTATCTGGTCCTTCTTCCGGGAGCACAATTTGCGACGATAGCTAAGCTTACGACGATCTTCGTCGTCATACCCTTTCACCTTAAACAACAAGCTTGATTTCGAGTTTGTGTCATAACCGTGGTTCCAACAACCTCTTGCTTCACCATTCCCTTGACTTGATGTCATCGCTGATCGATTACATCTTCATGAAATATCTCGACAAAATTTTCGTGATCATCTTCAACAACATTTTGACTCCTTCCAGGATATCAATCGAATTCTTGATGAGAAATACCATCCTTGCCGCTCGATGAATTGTATTATCATTGACGACATCATTGCCTTCCCTCCGGCACAAACTTGATCATGTTATGGAGCTCCTTGCTATCCAACTTATGTTATGTTCCACCTTTGATTATTATCATCTTTTATATCAAGGATGTTGTGAGAATTGCTCCACCTCTTAAATAATTCTTGGTATTATGATACTTCACACCATCACCATTCTTTCTTGGTTCCCGTGTTGATTCTAACCGGGCCACCAACAAGTGAACGGTGTTGCTTGGATTCTGTACTTCTAGCGACCCTATTGCTTTGAAGTTGTGGTCGCCGTTCGTTCTTAGACTATTGGTTATAGAATCACCATTCTAAACTTTGATCGTGCTACCTAAGCCCATATTTTGGGTGCACCTTTTAACCAATGTTTAATTGTGTATGTTTCCTCGGTCATACATCATTATATCATTTGATCTAACAAATGTTATCTCCTTGTTCACATAACTGTGGTAACCCATCTTTTGGAAATATCGAAAAATTGTCGTTGAGTCCATCAGCCACATCCTCTTCCTCTCTTTGGTTAATGATGAACTCTAAATTTTGGAACTTGCTTCCATAGTTCATTTCCGAGAATCTTGCAATGTCATCTCGTAATTTGTGTCGCGCCCTTTTCTTCTCGGGCATCCTGAGTCTGAGGTATCCTGACACTAATAGGACCTGAATCTCGGTCAGATATGATTGTTGGGACATATTTCCAAGAGTTATAACATTGGTCTCTACATAACCCGGTAAGGTGGTGTCTTTGCTTAGCACCCCTGACCAGAGGACCTATTGTTATAGTTTTCTTTTTAGCAATGTTAACCATTCTTCCATGAGGAAATTGAAAGACATATTCTATAAGTTGTTCCTGAGGAATCCATTGAGTATCCAAAGTCCGACCTTTGCTTGAAGACCATGTCAATGCTATCTCGAAGCATGTCTGTGGTACTTCAATTTTCAACAAGAACATTTGAAGCCCAATGCTAAATGTTTCTTGCTCAATTATCCAAACACCGTTGTATGGGTAATGTCATGAAATTTCTCTCCCCTTACCTAAAGGGTTTTCTACATTATATCCTGTCACAGATATCATGCTCTGCTTGTCCTTGGGAAGGACATACCCCTGAAATATGTGTTTTAACATATTTTCCTTTCCATTGTTCTTTTTAATCTCATAATCATATTTTCCTTTCCATTGTTTGGTTTAACCTTTCTTGTGATCTATATGATCTAAGCAGTAATATTCTCCTGCTTATGTAAACCCCTCGGTGTACAATTCTGTCAGTAACACCCTGTTACTATTGTTCATGACATTCCGGTAACCGCCGATGGACGAGAACTTTGCCTATTGGTCCGCCTCGTTCAACGAGCAGGAAAATGGTTCTCTTCGTCCCTCGCCCTTGGTACCGATGTTGTTGCTGACATGACCGACAAACTATCCTTTGACATGCCTTGCTTACATGGTCTTGCAAGAGGTCACCGCCCTTCCTACTTTTAACCCACAAGGTGGGCCCATAACCCACAGTTCCACAGGATCGAAACCTGACTCTCCTGTACACCCCCTATTCCCAAAGTTATTCCTCGCGCGTGGCCTCGTATGTAATTCACGAGCCACCTTCCGATGAGATCATCAACTCTGGTATCAGACACAATACTTCTTCCCGTTGCTACGAACCCCCCTTTCACGCCCTGTTTCAGGCACCGAACGATTGCCTGCCCGCTCGAAACTTCTCATGATACCTCCTTACTTTGCTCTCGATATTTTCTAAGGTTTCAATTCGAGAGTTACTTTCCGCCACCTTCCCCGATGTTATCTACTAGATAGTCAACCTTGCAAGGGTCCGTTCCCCCGGAGTTCCCTTCTTATCCTTTCGTAAGTACGGTGAAGATCCTGAAGGAAGGACGACAACATCATCATGATGCATTGATGTATAGGAATGGAGACATCAACGGTATGGATCGACCTCTTTGAGAAGAGCAACCAAGACCGAGAAGATTCGTTAGAATTTCATAACCAGACCTTTCCCCGTTTTCCACCTCTTAAAATCTCGGGACGAGATTTCTTGTAGTGGAGGAGAATTGTGACGCCCGGGTAATTAAGCTACAGTAACCCTCTGGTAATGATGCCATGTCACCATGATTAATGTTGCTAGTCTCGTGTTAGTTCAGAACCGATCCAAATTCAAATTTGAATTAGAGGCAAGCAACAAAAGTTTTCAAACGATAGAACTTAAATGTTCGGAGTGTGCCAAATAATGCATAGGTAATTCTGGTGAATAAACCACACTTTTGTAAAAAGGCTTAAATACTCTAAAATGATTAGAACAGTAATTGAAACGATTAAAATAGTCTTTGATATTTTGCAAAATACTAATCTAATTTAATATTCGGCGAAACTTTTTATGGCAGTGGGTGATGTTGAGACACTAAACTAGGAATTTAATTTGCGATGTATAAAACAAAACTAGTTCAAGAAATAAAAGAAATCAGTAAAAGAAAACAATTAAACAAGATCTATAAAATAAAATAAGAAAAGGGAAAAGACTAAAAAAAAAATGAAACTCCTCCCTCGTTTCAACTGGGCTTTAGCCCAGCCGGTCGGCCCACCCCCGGCCTACACATACCCCCACTACCCGAAACCCTAACCCACTCGCTCCCACTACCCCCCCACATCGACACTCCCTCTCCCCGTCCCGATCCGATCTGGATCGGGGACGAAACCCCCACTTCCCTCGCTCCTGGCCCCCCTCTGCCCGATCTGGAACGGGGCACGACGCCCATCCCCGTCACCGATCCACGTCGCGTCGACGCCGTCCCACCGACTTCGCCGCCGTCCTCTTTGTCGCCGGACTGCCTCCACGTCTCCGTCAATGCCGTCGTCCCCGTCCTCCTCCACGCGCCCCGCTGCCATTGCCCTGCACCGCACGTGAGCGCCCCGTTCGCCTTTCCCTCTCCCTGCTCCCGCACTGGCCTCCCCTGCTCGAGACGTCACCGCGCGAGCACGCGCGCACCCGTGCGTCGCCCGCGCCCCGGATCTCCCTCGCCGCGCGCCAGCCCGGTTCTCTGACGACGCCGTCCGCACCGCTCCCTGCCTCCTCCTCGCTCGCACGCCGTCCCTGCCCGACGCGCTCCGCGCCGCACCGGCCGCGTCCTGTGCTCCCCTGCCCGCGGCCGTACGCACGTCGCCGTGCCGAACCCCCTTTCCCCCACGGTGGCCTGGCCGTGCCCGCGCCATGGCGCTGCTTGGCCGTGCGCGCTGCCTGCTGCGGTGCTGCTGCCTCCGCACGTTTTCGGTTGCCACTACCTCCCTGGCCGCCCCTACCTCTGCAAGCACGCGCCGCGCCGGCTTCGCCTCGCTGCTATGGGTGCCCCCACCGTGCGAGCGCGCCCGACGCCGCCTGCGCCCAGTGCACGCCCGCGCCGTCCGTCGTCCCGCTTCGGCCCACTGCCTCGTTGTTGCCTCGCTCCGCTGTGGTTGCGGCCACCTTCGGCGACACGCCGTCGCCCGCTCGGCCCTCCAGTCGGGTGCGCCCCTGCTGGGCCTATGACAAGGGGGCCCCACCCAGAACGATTTTATAAAAAAAAGATTAAATAATAATAATAATAATAATTAATTTAATTAATTAATTAACTAAATTAATCCTGTTTAATTAACCTAATTAGCTAATTAACCTAATTAACTAAACAGTCAATGACATGCGGGACCCACACGTCAATTACCCACACAACGCCCTGTTGACTGCTGACGTCATGCTGATGTCATGATGATGTCAGCATACACTATTCTGGATAATGTTGATTTAAAATAATTAAGTAAATTCTCAAAATGATTAAATCTTTTAAAATTAATATAAAATAAACCGTAGCTCGGATCGAAAAACTTTGTACATGAAAGTTGCTCAGAACGACGAGACGAGTCCGAATACGCAACCCGTTCGTCCGCCACACATCCCTAGGATAGCAAACATGCAACTTTTCCCCCTCCGGTTCATCTATCCGAAAACGCGAAACACCGGGGATACTTTCCCGGATGTTTCCCCCTTCGCCGGTATCACCTCCTACTGCGTTTGGGCACACCTGGCACCGTTAGTTGTCATGTCATGCATCGATGTGTATCTGTTTGCCTTGTATTCATTGTTTCTTCCCCCTCTTCTCTCCGATAGACTACGAGACTGACGCCGCTGCTGGTGCCCCGATCGACTACAGTGTTGACGATCCCTCCTTCTTGCCAAAGCAACCAGACAAGCCCCCCCCTTGATCACCAGATATCGTCTATTCCTTCTCTCTACTGCTTGCATTAGAGTAGTGTAGCATGTTACTACTTTCGATTAATCCTATTCTGCTGCATAGCCTGTCATTGTTGCTACAGTTGTTACCCTTACCTGCAATCCTAAATGCTTAGTATAGGATGCTAGTATTCCATCAGTGGCCCTACATTCTTGTCCGTCTGCCATGCTATACTATCGGGCCGTGTTCACTCGGGAGGTGATCGCGGGTATATACTTACATACATATTATACATGATACATGTGGTGACTAAAGTCGGGTCGGCTCGTAGAGTACCCGCAAGTGGTTCCGATGAGGGGGCTGAAAGGACAGGTGGCTCCATCCCGGTAGAGGTGGGCCTGGGTTCCCGACGGCCCCCTACTGTTACTTTGTGGCGGAGCGACAGGGCAGGTTGAGACCACCTAGGTGAGAGGTGGGCCTGGCGCTGGTCGGCGTCCGCGGTTTCCTCATATTAACACGCTTAACGAGATCTTGGTATTTTATCTGAGTCTGGCCACTGGCCTATACGCACTAACCAACTACGCGGGAACAGTTATGGGCACTCGACGTCGTGGTATCAGCCGAAGCCTTCTTGACGTCAGCGACTGAGCGGCGCGCGCCGGATTGGACCGTAAGCCTGCTCTTGTATTAAGGGGGCTAGGTCTGCTTCCGGCCGCCCATGCAACATGCAGGTGTGCAATGGGCGATGGGCCCAGACCCCTGCGCCATAGGATTTAGACCGGCGTGCTGACCTCTCTGTTGTGCCTAGGTAGGGCTGCGACGTGTTGATCTTCCGAGGCCGGGCATGACCCAGGAAAGTGTGTCCGGCCAAAGGGGATCAAGCGTGTTGGGTTATGTGGTGCACCCCTGCAGGGAAGTTTATCTATTCGAATAGCCTGTCCCTCGGTAAAAGGATGACCCGGAGTTGTACCTTGACCGTATGACAACTAGAACCGGATACTTAATAAAACACACCCTTTCAAGTGCCAGATACAACCCGGTGATCACTCTCTCACAGGGCGACGAGGAGGTGATCACCGGGTAGGTTTATGCTATGCGATGATACTTGGTGAACTTACCATCTACTCTCTTCTACATGCTGCAAGATGGAGGTTGCCAGAAGCGTAGTCTTCGACAAGACTAGCTATCCCCATCTTATTC
The DNA here is from genome assembly GCF_018294505.1 of Triticum aestivum. NCBI lineage: Eukaryota > Viridiplantae > Streptophyta > Magnoliopsida > Poales > Poaceae > Triticum > Triticum aestivum. The sequence continues at coordinate 591,440,276 of NC_057799.1, read as the reverse complement.
TGGCATTCTGCAGTTCAGTCCATCGATATTGCCCCTTTACATAGACACCCATGCATATGTAGTGTAGATCCTTGCTTGCGAGTACTTTGCATGAGTACTCACGGTTGCTTTGCTCCCCCTTTTCCCCCTTTCCTTTCTTCCTGGTTGTCGCAACCAGATGCTGGAGCCCAGGAGCCAGACGCCACCGTCGACGACGACTCCTACTACACCGCGGGTGCCTACTACTACGTGCAGGCCGCTGACGATGACCAGGAGTAGTTTAGGAGGATCCCAGGCAGGAGGCCCACGCCTCTTTCGATCTGTATCCCAGTTTGTGCTAGCCATCTTATGGCAACTTGTTTAACTTATGTCTGTACTCAGATATTGTTGCTTTCGCTGACTCGTCTATGATCGAGCACTTGTATTTGAGCCCTCGACGCCCCTGGCTTGTATTATGATGCTTGTATGACTTATTTATGCTTTTAGAGTTGTGTTGTGATATCTTCCCGTGAGTCCCTGATCTTGATCGTACACGTTTGCGTGCATGCTTAGTGTACGATTGAATCGGGGGCGTCACATGAACCTATTATGTTTTCATGAATATATGTGAGTTCTTGATCCTATCTTGCAAGTCAATAGTCACCTACTATGTGTTATGATCCGGCAACCCCGAAGTGACAATAATCGGGACCACTCCCGGTGTTGACTGTAGTTTGAGGAGTTCATGTATTCACTAAGTCTTAATGCTTTGGTCCGGTACTCTATTAACAGGAGGCCTTAATATCCCTTAGTTTCCAATAGGACCCCGCTGCCACGGGAGGGTAGGACAAAAGATGTCATGCACGTTCTTTTCCATAAGCACGTATGACTATATTCGGAATACATGGCTACATTACATTGATGAACTGGAGCTAGTTCTATGTCACCCTATGTTATAACTATTGCATGAGGAATCGCATCTGACATAATTATCCATCATTGATCCATTGCCTACGAGCTTTTCACATATTGATCTTTGCTTAGTTACTTTTCCGTTGCCACTGTTACGATTGCTACAAAACTGCTACTGTTACTTTTGCCACTGTTATCGTTACTTCCATACTACTTTGCTACTAAATACTTTGCTGTAGATATTAAGTCTTCCAGGTGTGGTTGAATTGACAACTCAACTGCTAATACTTGAGAATATTCTTTGGCTCCCCTTGTGTCGAATCAATAAATTTGGGTTGAATACTCTACCCTCGAAAACTGTTGTGATCCCCTATACTTGTGGGTTATCAAGACTATTTTCTGGCGTCGTTGCCGGGGAGCATAGCTCTATTCTTTGAGTCACTTGGGATTTATATCTGTTGATCACTATGAGGAACTTGAAAGATGAAAGAACCAAGATTTTTCCCTCAACTACGTGGGGAGGTAAGGAACTGCCATCTAGCTCTGCACTTGATTCACCTTCTGTTTTGAGTAAACTTGCGACACTTACTCCTGCTATTAATTATGATATGTCGCATGTTATTGATGATGCCACTTCTGCTTTGCATGATACTTATGATGAAACTACTTCTATGCTTGATAATACGGTGCCATTAGGTGAATTTCTTGATGAACAACTTGCTAGGGTTAGAGAGAATGAAATTATTGAAACAGATAATATTGATGAAAGTGATGATGAAGATTCTCCCCCTAGATATGAATTGCCTGATGTGCCTGAGGGTTATGCTATGGATGAAGAAACTGCTAGAGATTTTTTTGCTTGCAAAGATAGATACGATCTTAAGAAATTGTTAGCTAAGCTGAAAGAAAAGTCTTCGAATGCTAGAATGAAATATGACCATGCTTTTGCTACTTCACCTATCTGTATTTCTGATAAGGATTATGATTTCTCTGTCGATCCTAAGTTAATTACTTTGGTTGAATCCGATCCTTTTTATGGCTATGAATCTGAAACTGTTGTGGCACATCTTACTAAACTGAATGATATAGCCACCCTATTCACTCATGAGGAAAAAATTCGTTACTACTATATCCTTAAGTTATTTCCGTTCTCATTAAGGGGTGATGCTAAAATATGGTATAATTCTCTTGATCCTGGTTGTGTGCGTAGTCCCCAGGATATGATTTATTACTTCTCTGCTAAATATTTCCCCGCTTATAAGAAACAAGCTGCTTTAAGGGAAATATATAATTTTGTGCAAATTGAAGAAGAGAGTCTCCCACAAGCTTTGGGGAGGCTTCTCCGATTACTTAATGATTTGCCTGGTCATCCTCTCAAGGAAAATGAAATACTTGATATCTTTTATAATGGACTAACCGATGCTTCCAGAGACCACCTGGATAGTTGTGCCGGTTGTGTTTTCAGGGAAAGAACTGTTGAGCAAGCTGAATTGCTATTGAATAATATATTGAGTAATGATAATGATTGGACACTTCCTAAACAAACTCCTAAGCCAACCCCGAAGAAAAGGGGTATCCTATTTCTCAGTCCTGAAGATATGCAAGAGGCAAAGAAATCTATGAAAGAAAAGGGTATTAAAGCTAAAGATGTTAAGAATTTACCACCTATTGAAGAAATACATGGTCTTGATAACCCGACACAGGTAGTAAAGGTAAATTCTCTCTATAGATTTGATGAAGGTGATATTCCTCGTAATAAGTCTGCTAGCCAATGCTTGGATGAGTTTGATAATTTTATTGTTAAACAAGAAAACTTCAATGCTTATGTTGGTAGACAATTGAAACGTAATGCTTATATGATTGAACACTTGATTGATTATATTTCTAGAGTTAAAGGTGAACTTAAACTTCTTAGTAAACATGCTTCTATGGTTACCACTCAGGTAGAACAAGTACTTAAAGCACAAAATGATTTGCTCAATGAATTAAATAACAAGAAAAATGATAATGTTGTTAAATTTGTGACTGGAGGGGGTAAAATGACTCAGGAACCATTGTATCCTGAAGGCCACCCTAAGAGAGTTGAGCAAGATTCTCAGAGAACTAATGTTGATGCACCTAGTCCTTCTAAGAAGAAGAAAAAGAAAAATGATAGGACTTTGCATGCTTCTAGTGAACCTGTTTTTGACACACCTGAGAATCCCAATGATATTTCTATTTCTGATGCTGAAACACAATCTGGTAATGAACATGAACCTAGGGATAATGTTAGTGATGATGCTCATGTTGATGCTCAACCTAGCAATAACAATGATGTAGAGATTGAACCTGCTGTTGATCTTGATAACCCACAATCAAAGAATCAACGTTATGATAAGAGAGACTTCGTTGCTAGGAAGCACGGTAAAGAAAGAGAACCATGGTTCAGAAACCCATGCCTTTTCCTCCTAAACCATCCAGGAAAAAGGATGATGAGGATTTTGAGTGCTTTGCTGAAATGATTAGACCTATCTTTTTGCGTATGCGTTTGACTGATATGCTTAAAATGAATCCTTATGTTAAGTATATGAAAGATATTGTTACAAATAAAAGAAAGATACCGGAAGCTGAAATTTCCACCATGCTTGCCAATTATACTTTTAAAGGTGGAATACCAAAGAAACTACGAGATCCAGGAGTACCAACTATACTATGTTCCATTAAAAGAAACTATGTTAAAACTACTTTATGTGATCTTGGAGCCGGTGTTAGTGTTATGCCTCTCTCTTTATATCGTAGATTTGATTTGAATAAGTTGACACCTACTGAAATATCTTTGCAAATGGCCGATAAATCAACTGCTATACCTGTCGGTATTTGTGAGGATGTGCCTGTTGTGGTTGCAAATGTTACTATTTTAACGGACTTTGTTATTTTTGATATTCCCGAGGACGATAGTATGTCTATTATTCTTGGTAGACCCTTTTTGAATACTACAGGGGCTGTTATTGATTGCAACAAAGGCAATGTCACTTTTCATGTTAATGGTAATGAGCATACGGTACACTTTCCGACGAAACAACCTCAAGCCCACAGTATCAATTCTATTGGAAAAATTTCAACAATTACTATTGGAGGTTTTGAATTTCCTCTCCCTACTGTCAAGAAGAACTATGATATTTTTATTGTTGGGGACGTGCATATCCTCGTTGAGGTAACCTAGTGTTATTCGAAATTTCTCTGGTTTCATGTTATTTGGAAAGAGTTTGTTAACAAGACTTGATCAACCTTGTTAGTGGATTCCTTTTGATAAGCATGAGATGGATGAAGTTAGAAAGCACAACCCTCTGTACCCTCCTTTTACTTTCTATTATTTAGATTAAATAAAGCAAAAATAGTATTTTCTGTCAGTTTTCTGAATTATCCTTGCAATAGAAAATACCCCAAAAATAAAAGTTCTCCAAATGTCCTGAAAATGAAATATGATTTTTTGTAGAATATTTAAGAATATCTGGCACTGAGAACACACCAGGGGGCTCCACCAATTGGCCACGAGGGTGCAGGGCGCGCCCACCCCCTGGCGTGCCCCTACCTCTTGGACCCCACGTGGCCCCCTCCACTTATTCCAGCACCCACACACTTCATCTTCCTCTAGAAAAAAATCCTCCCATAGCTCAAACCCGTGTTCTAGCTCATCTTGCTGCGATTTTCGATCTCTTTGCTCAAGCTCCATTCACAAAACTGTTTTGGGGGATTGTTCTTCGGTATGTGACTCCTCCAATGGTCCAAATAGTTTTTGTTCTAGTGCTTTATTTATTGCAAATTTTTGCTGCTAAGGTGACCCTGTTCTTGAGCTTGCATGTCAAATTTATATGGTTTCAAGTAGTTCTAATGCATGATAAAGTCTCTAGGCACTTGTGAGAGTAGTTGCTATCAATTTTGTTGAGTTTGGTTCACTTTTATATGAGTCACTAAAAATTTCAGAAATTTTTCAGAGAAAGAAAAATGTTTAGGAAAATATACCAAGGTGGTTCCTTAAGGAAGCAAGGACCAAGGCTAGCGATACGTGAGCCAGACGATGAACCACCGAGGGAAGCTCAAGTGCGGCCTTGTGAATGGCCGTCAGAGGAGTTTATGGTCCAAGCAGGCATCAAGGATGAATTTGACGCGTATGTGCGTAACGCTGATCTTGAGGGCTTCGTGTCAGATAAGTGCCCGCAACACTACTACCTAACTAATTCCTTTGTAAGAAGGTTTAAATTTACATCCTCGCGCAATTCTCACAATGTTTTATTTGACCTATATGATAAATCATATACCATGGACCTAGAAGATTTTAATACTGCTTGTAAACTCCCGCAGTGGGGCAATGTTAGTGAACCTCGCAAATCTGAATATAAAGACTTTCTTGCTAGTATCACCGTGGGGGAATCTAGAGAAATTACACAAGCTACCATAGGGAGCATTCATTTCCCTTCCATACATTATTTTTCTCTCTTTATAGGTAGATGCATTAACGGTAAAGATGAGGCTTATCACATGTGCGTTCCAGATCTTAGTGTCCTCAAGAGTGCAGTATTAGGTGACAAACAATATAACTTGGGGGCCATTGTTGCACGAAGGTTGCATCTTAACAGTATAAGTGGAGATTTGTTTGGTGGAATTTATGTAACTCGTGTAGCTAGTTATCTTAATGTACCCATACATGTAAATGATATGGAATTACCTCCTGCTTATCTAGATTATAATGCTATGGTTCGCCATCAATTTGTTGAGAGAAACGAACAGCCTCTCCAGTACCGACTAATCTTTGACAGACGTCGCACTGTCCATGTTGCTCTCCCTGCTCCTACTTTCTTTGACTTTTAGGCAAAAAGGAGATATGTTATAACTAGGGAGGAGGCGAACGAGTATGAAAGGAGGACGGAGGCAGCTCGCCTCCGAGCTGCATCCCGTCAGGCAGTAGCTGCTGCATCTTAGTACGATCCCAGCTATGACTTTGGATATCCGCCAGGCCAGCAGTGGGCATAGACCAACTTTGGCCAAAAGCCTAAGCTTGGGGGAGTACGTATTTCTCACCGACATTACATTCATGTTCACACACTCATTCTAGTTGTCGGTGCTCATACTTTTTCATTGTACTATCCATGCTAGTTTATTTTCTTTTCTTGGCCTTCTTCTTGTGTGTTTGAAAAACCTTAAGAAAAACCAAAAAAAATAGTTATAGCTTTCAGCTAGTTTACTTTCCATGCTTGTAGTAGTAATTAAAAGAAAACCCAAAAAGATTTCTCGTTCTTCTTTTGCTTGTTGGGAGCTTTCCCGTGTAAATAGTTTTATTTCTTTTCTTTTCTTTGGGGGTCGAGAGGAGAAGACCATGATGAAAATGTTGAGTGGCTCGCATATGCATTATTGTTGATTTAACTAAGAGCCCATATTACCTTGTCTTCTCCCTTGTATTAAATGCTTGCAGATTCCGACTTAGTCCAATGCACGTGCACTATTATTATTATACACACCGTTCGGTCGTGCGAGTGAAAGGTAATAATGACGATATATGATGGACTGATTGAGATGAGAGAAGCTGGTATGAACTCGACCTATCTTGATTTTGTAAATATGATTAGTTCATCGTTCCTGATTCAGCCAATTATGAAGGAAACATGTTTACAATGACAACTAGAGATTATAGTTGCTCATGCCATGCTTAATTAGCTAGGAGTTTATAATGTTTGGTCGCTTCCCAGTCTCTTTCTAGCCTTCACTTGTACTAAGAGGGAATACTGCTTGTGCATCCACTTCCATAAACCCCAAAGTTATTCCATATGAGTCCATCATACCTTCCTATATGCGGTATTTACCTGCCGTTCCAAGTAAATTTGTATGTGCCAAACTCTAAACCTTCAAATGAAATTCTATTTTGTATGCTCAAATAGCTCATGTATCAACTAGGGCTGTCTATATATTCCATGTTAGGTGGGTTATTCTCAAGATGAGTGGACTCCGCTCATCATTCACGAGAACATGGCCGGTAACCGGGATGCCCAGTCCCATGCTCAAATCAAATCAAAATAATTGCAAACAAAACTCCTCCAGGATTGTTGTTAGTTGGAGGCACCCGTTGTTTCGGACAAGCCATTGATTGATGTTTGTTGGTGGAGGGGGAGTATAAACTTTACCATTCTGTTTGGGAACTGCCTATAATGTGTGTAGCATGGAACATATCGAGATCTCTTGGTTGTTATGTTGACAATGAAAGTATGCCACTCAAAATATTATTTATCTCTATTTCAAAACTCGAGCTCTGGCACCTCTACAAATCCCTGCTTCCCTCTGCGAAGGGCCTATCTATTTACTTTTATGTTGAGTCATCATCCTCTTATTAAAAAGCACCAGTTGGAGAGCACCACTGTCATTTGTATGCATTGCTATTAATTTACATTGAGTATGACTGTGACTGGATCTCTTTTACCATGAATTACAATGTTTAGTCAGTCCTTGATCTTCAGAGGTGCTCTGCATTTATGTTTTGCGGTTTCAGAAAGGGCTAGCGAGATACCATCTTGTCATATCATATTATGATTGTTTTGAGAAAGTGTTGTCATCCGAGATTTATTATTATTGTTCGCTAGTTGATTATGTCATTGATATGAGTAAACATGAGACCTAAGTGTTATCGTGAATATGGTTAGTTCATAATCTTTGCTGGAAACTTGAATGTTGGCTTTACATATTTACAACAATAAGAGCAAACAGAGTTTGTAAATTTTTTTCTTTATTACTTTCAGTTTATCAACTAAATTGCTTCAGGACAAGCAAAGGTTTAAGCTTGGGGGAGTTGATACGTCTCCAACATATCTACTTTTCCAAACACTTTTGCCCTTGTTTTGGACTCTAACTTGCATGATTTGAATGGAACTAACCCGGACTGACGCTGTTTTTAGCAGAATTGCCATGGTGTTATTTTTATGCAGAAATAAAAGTTCTCGGAATGACCTGAAACTTCACGGAGAATATTTTTGAAATTTATAAAAAATACCCTATCCACGAGGGGGCCCACACCCTGTCCACGAGGGTGGGGGGCACGCCTGCCCCCTGGGTGCGCCCCCTGTCTCGTGGGCCCCCTGAGGCTCCACCGACCTCAACTCCAACTCCATATATTCACGTTCGGGGAGAAAAAAATCAGAGAGAAGGATTCAGCGCGTTTTATGATACGGAGCCGCCGCCAAGCCCTAATCTCTCTCGGAAGGGCTAATCTGGAGTCCGTTCGGGGCTCCGGAGAGGGGAATCCGTTGCCGTCGTCATCATCAACCATCCTCCATCACCAATTTCATAATGCTCACCGCCGTGCGTGAGTAATTCCATCGTAGGCTAGCTGGACGGTGATGGGTTGGATGAGATTTACCATGTAATCGAGTTAGTTTTGTTAGGGTTTGATCCCTAGTATCCATTATGTTCTAAGATTGATGTTGCTATGACTTTGCTATGCTTAATGCTTGTCACTAGGGCCCGAGTGCCATGATTTTAAATCCGAACCTATTCTGTTTTCATGAATATATGTGAGTTCTTGATCCTATCTTGCAAGTCAATAGTCACCTACTATGTGTTATGATCCGGCAATCCCGAAGTGACAATAATCGGGACCACTCCCGGTGATGACCGTAGTTTGAGGAGTTCATGTATTCACTAAGTGTTAATGCTTTGGTCCAGTACTCTATTAAAAGGAGGCCTTAATATCCCTTAGTTTCCAATAGGACCCCGCTGCCACGGGAGGATAGAACAAAAGATGTCATGCAAGTTCTTTTTCATAAGCACGTATGACTATATTCGGAATACATGGATACATTACATTGATGAACTGGAGTTAGTTCTGTGCCACCCTATGTTATAACTATTGCATGAGAAATCGCATCCGACATAATTATCCATCATTGATCCATTGCCTACAAGCTTTTCACATATTGATCTTTGCTTAGTTACTTTTCCGTTGCCACTGTTACGATTACTACAAAACTGCTACTGTTGCTTTTGCCACCATTACCGTTACTTCCATACTACTTTGCTACTAAATACTTTGTTGCAGATATTAAGTCTTCCAGGTGTGGTTGAATTGACAACTCAACTGCTAATACTTGAGAATATTCTTTGGCTCCCCTTGTGTCGAATCAATAAATTTGGGTTGAATACTGTACCCTCGAAAACTGTTGCGATCCCCTATACTTGTGGGTTATCAGCCGGGTTGCTTGTAGTGTGTGGTCGAAGGGTGTTTTTGGGTCTTACCCGGTTGTGATGTTCATGCTATGCTCGCTGTTCGCAGCGAGTTGTAGTTACTTGTAATCGTATTTCTGCCTTCTATAAAGCTATGGTACGCCTAGGCATATTCTTGAAAAAAAAATCCTACGTTTGATTCACTAAATTCTCCTTAATCCTTAATCACTCCAACATGTTTCCAGTTGTTTCATTACAGAAATATAGGGTAAATCATCACAAATTATCACGCAAGGCGCGCCGCTCCACATCCGCCCGTTGCAACCGAGCTATATAACGCCGCCACCGTTCACGGCCGCCGTTGCCAACTCCCACGCCTCCAGCTTGGACACCTTCACGGCGCCGGCGCCATAGTTGAACGCGTACAGCCGGCTGCGGCTCGTCGCCGCGTGCTCTGGGTACATGCGAGCCGTCATGCACGTCCTCCCGCCGTCGCCGAAGCTCTCCACCACCGTGTGATCGATCTGTGTATACACGACGTGTGTTAATGATATCGGCCATATGCATGTACCAGTTTTCCAAGGCAAATGGACTAAACTCACCAGTGTTCTGAGCGACAGGCTCTTGTCCTTCTCCACGTCCACGTCCAGAAATGCCCCGTAGGATGGGATTTTTACCCCTTCTGCTTTCGTAGATGACCTGTGCATGCAAAGATGTCCAGAAATTTACATGCCTTTTCTTTCTAGATTCACAAACTGTCATGTTTTCTTGAAGCAAATGTCAAGGACACGTACTTTGTGAGGTCGGTGCACATGAGAACCTTGTACGTGTCAAGGTGCTTGAACACCCTGAAGAAGATCGCGGTGTGCTCCCTCAGGTCGCCGGAAGCCATGACGAGGAGCCCGAACGGGCCGACTCCGCCCGGCACGGACGCGCCCTTCTCGGCGCACAGCCCCTTGGGATCCTGCAGCCACTTCGGGTCCAACGTCTCGGCATCCTCCAGGTTCGGGACCTCGAAGACCGCCTGCACGTCCGCCTGCAAGCTGACGATGCCGGCGATCTCCTTCGTGCCGCCGGCGTCCACCTCCGTCGCCCACTGCAGGCCGACCCGCTTCCTCCTCAGCGTCTCGATCTCTTCGACTGGCCACTGCACCAGCCGCTTCCCGTCGGTGTCCAGCCACATCGCCCTCGGGAACGCCTGGATGCCGGCCCACCCTCTGCCTTCGCCGCCGCCGTCGGTCTCGTCCACCCATGCCCACAGCACACGCCGCTTCTTGCGGGCGTCGTAGAAGGACTTGGACGCGTACAGGTGGCCGTGGTCGAGCCGGCGCCAGTTGGCGCAGTCGCCGCCGCGCTCGGGCTCTGCCGGCTTGAAGGTGTCCTCCTCGTCGTCGTACCGCCCGACCATGTAGTGGTCCTCCTTGGCGAAGTCGCTGAGCTTGAGCACGTGCAGCACCCCGGCGCGGCTCGCCGACACGTCGAGCCCCTCCATCGCGCCGGGTGCCGCCATCGGGAACAGGTCCGGGCACTCCAGCACGGCGGGGCCGTCCCCGTCGCGCGAGCTGGCGGCATGCAGAGGCGCGCCAGCGTTGCGCTCCCAATGGAGGAAGTCCGCGCTCCTGTACACGAGCAAGGAGCCGACACCGCGGACCTCGGCGGCGACGGCGACCCTCCATAGGCCGTCGCGGCCACGCCACGCCTCCGTGGGATCGCGGAAGTTGTTGCCGGTGACGTCCGCCGGCATCGGGATGACCGGGTTGCAGCTGGGCTTCTCCCACTCGCGGAGGAGCGGGTCGGAGGGGTTCTTGGCGAAGGCCACGTTCTGCACCTGCGCCTTGTCGGCGTCGTCCATGCCGGTGTAGAGGATCGCCGGGCGGCCGCCGGGGAGGACGGTGGCGGAGCCCGACCAGCAGCCGTTGACGTCGAACGGGGAGGTAGGGTCCAACGCATTGCCAACGTCGGCCCAGTTCACGAGATCGCCGGAGACGGAGTGGCCCCATGATAGCTTGCCGTCGCCCCAGGTCGGGCCGCGAGGGTTGTACTGGTAGAAGAAGTGGTACATGCCGTTGTGGTACATTGGCCCTGCCGGTATGACGCAAAATAACTGTCACTGACCAAGATCAACTAGCCGATTATCAATATTTTGCCATGATAAGTTTATCTGTTGGACGGACTAGAGGGAAGAAGAGAGCACGTACCATTGGGATCTGCAAGTTTTCATCGAACCGTCGTAGTGTGATCGTCCAAATTCAGGGATTGCAGACAGGGATTAACAAAGTTGTAGTGAAAAATTACTTACGAAATCATGTGAATTGATCAGATAATAGCGCGCCAAAGCGCAAATTTGAAGTGCGTACCATTTTGCCAGTACTTGGCAGGCTGGAAGTGGTAGGCCGTTCGGCCATGGTTCAACTTCTCAGCTCCGTTCATGGTCACAGTCGGAGAAGAAGAGGAACAGATAAAGCTGTTGCTGCTCTGATTGGGATGCTGTGAAAATTGCTGATGACTTCTAGTAGCCTTCCAAGTCTTCAAGTTTAATGGGAGTCAATAAGACCTGCCACCATGTGGGCAATAATGTAGTTTTAAAATTTAAATTTGATTTGCGAATGGCAGTAGATGTCAGGTAAGACTTTAAAAACGTTTTCTAGTCTTTTAGATTCCTGCGAGCTTTGCTTACCACGTACTAGGTGACTAGGATGAGGACTAATGAGCCCCGCTAATGAGATGAGATCAGGAGTAGTTGAGGAAGTTGTTTACTAATAGAACAACCCAGCATCCGCTGCTTATTTCTGTATAAGCTCGTGTATGTTCAATGTGGCATCAAGCAGAAAACGTCATTGGAATACAAAGAAGAGCCCTGCTTCGGTACGCCCCTCACAAACCGTATAAGAACAATATGTTCACCATAAGATATACCCACCTCCGTATGTGGCACATATGAGCTGTATGTAGACGTACACAGCCGATCGGCCAGCCCGTCACACAAACCAGCGCACACCCCCTCCGTCTTGGGCCTGTCCCATTTTTTTCTTTTTTCACCTTCAAAAAATAGGCGCATGAGGTATTATTTGAAGAGTCAATTACACCGGTGGTGCTAGAACTTGTCGTGAACGGCCACTTTGGTGCTAGAACTTGCGGCATACATCGAACTAGTGTAAAAACTTGGCTTAGGCGTGCAAATACGGTGCAAATCGCGTTTGGATATGAAAGCGACATAGACTAGGCTCACTTGCATGGTGCAGGTTCCGCTGTTAGCCACCAGATGACGTGTGGCATGTTATTTTACCAGAAAGAAACTCGAATTTTTTTGTCCTCACGAAATAGCTCCTGACACGTGCCAAAATGTTGGCCATATGGGCTCCATATGTCAGCGACATATAAATTATAGAAAAAATAATAAAACTGGGAATCGAACCATGTAGGTTTGCTAGCTTCCGCCAATGGTTAACCACCACTAGACTTTCTTGTTTTAATAGGATACATCATGTATATATCCTTTACGTCCTACATGGGCTGCAGTTGGTGGGACCCATTTTGCATTGTTATTTTTTATAAAATCTATTTATATTATAACCATGTGTGACCAAAAATATATATATTAGTAAAATAAATTAAATTAAAAAACGAACACTTTATATGCACGAATAATTTATTAAAACTGTGAACATTTATAAACATACTAGCACATATGCCCGTGCGTTGCAACGGGATAATAAAGATAGACATTATTCTGTCGGCAAACTTGGTCAAAATACCAGTGTGAAAATCGTAGAGATTTTGTTAAATTTTTCGAGCTAACTCGACAATGCATATAATGCCCACATCTTAATCTTGGATAAAAAACACTGAGCTAAATAAACTCCTGTAACTATAGATAAAACTACAATATATCCGCCTAATTGAAATTGTACTACATCTTGTGCACACTCAGTGCTCTAAACTGATTAAGATAGTTACCTCACAGAAGTTAACTACCAATATGAATTCAATCAATTACTTCGTATAGTCTATACAGAAAGAGAAAAGGTCAGCTGTCATTTTCCTACACATCTATATATGTCGTCTTTCTCAGCCTTAATATGGATCAACATCCAACCATGAACCATCCTTGCCTCAACCTCGTTTCATATTTAATTTTGAACTATGTAATGCAGCTAGTTTAAGAAATACGCACTTTCAATACTACAAGGTTAGGTAAGTGACGTGTAATTTTATGTGAATGATATTTTATGAAATAGTTTTGCTAGAACTCATCTAGATGAGATTTAATTTGGTCTCATTCACCTTTTATAGCCACTAGATGTGAGGCTATAAGATACGTGTGTGCTGACGTGGGTTGTATCCGTTCTTGTTTTCCAGGTGAATAAGACCAAATTACGTCTCATCTAGATGAGTTCTACGTACTCCCTAAAAAAATATGTCTTCTGTTCTGAGCTATCTAAAAAATCTACGCTAGAATTAGTTAATACTGTGCACCTTCTGTGTTTCTGCCGAATCCCATTTTGTCAAGTACGCATACATATCCATCCAGCTTCTTGCCAATAATAAAACTCGAGCAGAGGATTAGCAAGTTGTTAATCAGGTGATCAATATGCACCTTCTGTTTTTTGCCGACCCACCATTCGCTCGTATATGTATGCATGCCAATCGATCCAGTTTTTTTATCTACAGTCAATTGAAACCTGAACCCTGACATACATAGTACCTCTCCTTGTGCACTGGACAGCATCATGGGACGCTGCCAATGACGGTAGTTAGAGCAACGACAGGGCTGTCCTGATGATACAAGGTGAAGCATATGTGCGCGAAACGTGAGATACAAAATAGCTTACCCGATTCTCAATGGTTTGTGCCGACGTCTTCTGCACATAATTCTAATTTTTTCCTAGAAATCGACACTTGAGCGATCAAGCCTGGAGCAGTCAATGCGTGCACGCATATAGAATTGGAACCATCGATCCTGCATATAGAGTTGGAATCCCACGCTCCAACAGGCGACAACACCTCCCACACTCGCTCTTTTCTCCTCCTTTCCCCTAAATTAACAGGAACTTCACCCCTTTCCCCAAATCGCCATGGTCCATGGATGAGGCCTTCTAGTTCTAGGTCTTTGACTCGGCCGATGGCTGCTCACTGCTGCCAACCGCCGGCCGCCGGCCTAGGCAAGCATCGCCGCCCTCCGCCTCCGGGCCGTCGTGACGGGCGCCGGCTGCCTGCTGCTGGCCTGTTGCCCCTTCTCTGCTTCTCGTGCTTCCTGCTGTTGCTGTGGACCACTATTGCTGCCGTGGTGCCGTGCCGCCTGCAGGCTGCCAACGAACTAATCGGTGAATTGCGGCATTTCTGACGAGCCGAGCACCGGCCAGGAGCTGCTCGCATGCATGCTGACCTTGTTTTTTTTTTTTTTTCGAGAATGCATGCTGGCCTTGCTTAGTGAGTAGTATAATCTTGCTCACAACTCCCAAATCAGACCTTTCTCTTTAGCTTTGCCTGGCTGCCTCCCTCTTTTATATTGAGCAGTAGTACGAAAACACAGGAGTAAGCAAAAGTCACTCAAGAATTCAGATCCCGTAGCTTGTGAGATTCCGCACTGTAAAACTGCTATAGCACTGCCTCCAGGAGGTAGAGGACGAGCCAACAGATCACAACAACACCACCGCTGCTGCAGAGGTGCAAGAACGACCGCGCCTCAACTGCTGCCCGCCGATCCGATCCCGCAGGTCTCCCTCTGATCCAAGCAGTCAAGGTGTAGGCATAGCGCGGTACGAGTGAACTGCAAGTCCGTGGAGGGCGTGGACCTACTGCAGCAGCAGCACTGGACGGCAGGCCTCGACTTTTGGCTCTTTTCAGCGGTCTGACTGCTACTCTCCGTTGCCGACTACACCGACGCCCTCTCTGGCTGCTACTCGCCGTCCTCTCGTCATCCTCGACGTGCTCTCTACCTCCCACATGCTTGTGTTCGATCCACACGGGACAAAAAAGAGCGCCGCTCTTGGATGAGGACCAGATGGAAAGTGCCCTACCGTCGTCTCTGCAGACGGCCGCGGCCTCTTTGCGCCGCCCCCACGCTGCCTCGACCAACCGCGCCGCAGTCTTGTGCTAGCGCCGCCGCGCACCGAGGAAAGCATGGCACTTGGTCAGTCGTGTGCGCTGCCATGCTTGCCCACGTCGATTACGACCTCCATGGCGTGGCGCTCCTTACACCCGCAACGGCCTGCAGTCGCCTCCGATCGGTGCCGGTGCTCGCTTGTCGATCAATAGTGGAGACGTGGGCTATGCGTGCTTTATATTGATTGAGAGAACAGGCCCAGGGAGATATACGTGTATGCATCGGCTAGGTTCCAGGGACTTGAGTCGAACTGTGTATCAGAGAACCAGAGTTTGAGCAAGGAAAGAAACACACGTGATGACGAAAATTTGGAATCATAGATTAGATATAAAAGTAAATAAATCTCAGCCGTCAATATTTATGATTAACACAAAATCAACGGATATAAAGAGGTGACGTATGAAGAACTATGAAAGGCTCCCTCCTTTATTATTAGGTAAAGATATGACCATTTATTAAATATATAAAAATAAAAATTCCATTTTATGTTTTGTTAATTATGCAAATTATCATGTGAATACTTTTGTAATTATCATTTGAATATATGGATAAATTTTTATTTAATAAGTGAATACTTTTATAATTTAAATATGTATATATATATATATTATTTATAACATATGATTATAATTTACATATATTATGTAAACTTATAAAACGTAATAGTGCAAAATGGGCCGCACGGAGTGCATTACATTATAATATTTAAAAGGATATAAAAACAAAAAATCTTAAAGCATGAACACTTTTATATACTACATCAATCAATATTTTGCTAAAACTCTGAACATTTTCAAACTTTAAGAATAATTAAACTTTAATTTTATTAGTGAGATTAGAATTTACATACCTTTACATATTTCTAAAAAAGAGAAACTCCAGGAGCGACTTTGTTCTACTATATTACAAAGGACTTATGAACTATGGGTGTGATGATGTTGTTGGTGCAGTGGCTATGACCGGTTGTTTCCCACCTATATGGTAGCAAGTTCGAATCCCGGGGTTACACCGGTTCGATGTATGCCGCAAGTTCTAGCACCAAAGTGACTGTTCGTGACAAGTTTTAGCACCACCGGTGTAATTGACTCTTATTTGAACTCCCAACCTCTTCGTTTACTTCCACTCACATTAACTAATTGGGACAACTCACTTGTTGTGCCTAGTTACTTCTTTTATTCTTTTTGTCGTCCATCTTCTCAGTGCAAAAAAAATTGGCCTTTTTTTCTTCGGTTTTATTTGTTTTTTATTTTTCTTTATTTCTTCTTCTTTTTCAATTTCCTTTTTCATTTTCTTAAACTTGTGAACATTTTCTTGAATTTGTGGAATTTTTTTCTAATCTGTGAACTTATTTTTTGAATCAATTAACTTTTTTCAAATGAATTAATGTTTTTAATTTTGCAAACTTTTAACAAATTCCTGATTGCCAAATTTGTGAAACTTTTTTTTGTCAAATTTGTGAACTTTTTCAAATGGATGAACATTTTTCAATTTCATGAACTTTTTTGTCAATTCGTGAACTTTGTGTGCAAGTGATCAGTTTGGCCCATGTAATTGACGTCCCTGCCGCATGCGCGCACTGGTTGCCAGATGTGGTAGAAATTTTCCAACACCAACACAAAAACCATTAATCTTTCCCCGTCAGCGGCCGGCGGGGAAGGTGGATGACGGAGGGGTGTCGGGTACTGCGCACAGTGCGGGAGGGGCCAGCTCCGACATTCGCGTTGTGTCGACAGGAACTGGTGAGGGGGCAGATCCGGAACTCCCCCCCCCCTGTCAGTACTAAAATTCGCTGATCTCTGCTAGGGGGTCCCGAGCTGTGGATCTGGGAACGATGGGTAAGAGCAGACAAGGGAGACAATGTTTACCCAGGTTTGGGCCCTCTCGAAGAGGTAAAACCCTACGTCTTGCTTTGATTGTATTGATGTGATGGAGTATTGAGTACAGGATGATCTACCTCGAGACCGTATGTTCTATTCTAAACCCTAAGGCTTATAATTGTATCTCTACGGACTAAACCCCTCGGCTTATATAGGCACCGGGGTATGTAGGGGTACATATGGTTGGTTGCTAACTAGGAATAAACACGCCGACTATCAAAGTTGTCCTTGAAGTATACGCCAAGTCTTCTCGATGTCCATCTTGATCACGCCAGGATTCGTAGCTTCTAGAGTCCTTTCTTGTGGAGATCGGCGGGCCGTAAGCTCGGCCCATGGACTGTGGGTCACATAGGTTGGCACCCCCTAATTCAGGACACCGCAATTAGCCCTTGAACTTGTTTTCGAAGCCGAGGACGGAAGTTCCTTCCTCGGACCAATGTTTCCGGGTTGAAGTCTTCGGCTTGACAGACGAGTCTTTCTCTAGCTAGCTTTCATTTAGATCCAAGATCTCTCTTATCCAAAGCAATTTTTTCGGGCTTCTCCTTAACGGAATTGCCCACCGACCACATGTTTTAAGGGTCATACATCGTCTCCCTTGTCCCCTATTAACCATCGTTTCAAGATCCACAGCTCGGGACCCCCTACCCGAGATCAGCCGGTTTTAGTACCGACACCCCCCTGTCCACCTTCGACCTCCCAGGGCAATGCAGAGAGCCAGCTCCTCGTCTACATTGAGGTCAGAGTCGGAGCGGCTGCCGGCGCTCGACATGCTCGCCGGAGTCGTTGAATTGGATCGAAGGAGGGGAGAAGAATAGACGAACCAAAAGAGGAGAGTGAAGTGAGGTAGGGTTCCGGATTGGGGTTTTTGTGGAGACGAAGTAGGATCTGTTGGAAATATGCCCTAGAGGCAATAATAAATGGTTATTATTATATTTCTTTGTTCATGATAATTGTCTATTGTTCATGCTATAATTGTGTTATCCGGAAATCGCAATACATGTGTGAATAGATAGACCACAACGTGTCCCTAGTAAGCCTCTAGTTGACTAGCTCGTTGATCAACAGATAGTCATGGTTTCCTGACTATGGACATTGGATGTCATTGATAACGGGATCACATCATTAGGAGAATGATGTGATGGACAAGACCCAATCCTAAGCATAGCATAAAAGATCGTGTAGTTTCGTTTGCTAGAGCTTTTCCAACGTCAAGTATCTTTTCCTTAGACCATGAGATCGTGCAACTCCCGGATACCGTAGGAGTACTTTGGGTGTGCCAAACGTCACAACGTAACTGGGTGACTATAAAGGTATACTACGGGTATCTCCGAAAGTGTCTGTTGGGTTGGCACGGATCGAGACTGGGATTTGTCACTCCGTATGACGTTGAGGTATCTCTGGGCCCACTCGGTAATGCATCATCATAATGAGCTCAATGTGGCTAAGGAGTTAGTCACGGGATCATGCATTACGGTATGAGTAAAGAGACTTGCCGGTAACGAGATTGAACAAGGTATTGGGATACCGACGATCGAATCTCGGGCAAATAACATACCGATTGACAAAGGGAATTCTATACGGGATTGATTGAATCCTCGACATCGTGGTTCATCCGATGAGATCATCGTGGAACATGTGGGAGCCAACATGGGTATCCAGATCCCGCTGTTGGTTATTGACCGGAGAGGCGTCTCGGTCATGTCTGCATGTCTCCCGAACCCGTAGGGTCTACACACTTAAGGTCCGGTGACGCTAGGGTTGTAGAGATATGAGTATGCGGAAACCCGAAAGTTGTTCGGAGTCCCGGATGAGATCCCGGACGTCACGAGGAGTTCCGGAATGGTCCGGAGGTAAAGAATTATATATAGGAAGTCAAGTTTCGGCCACCGGGAAAGTTTCGGGGGTCACCGGTATTGTACCGGGACCACCGGAAGGGTCCCGGGGGTCCACCGGGTGGGGCCACCTATCCCGGAGGGCCCCATGGGCTGAAGTGGGAAGGGAACCAGCCCTTAGTGGGCTGGGGCGCCCCCCATCGGCCTCCCCCCTGCGCCTAGGGTTGGAAACCCTAGGGTGGGGGGCGCCCCACTTGCCTTGGGGGGCAAGTCTCCCCCCTTGGCCGCCGCCCCCCAATCTAGATGGGTCTTGGCCGGCGCCCCCCCTCCCAGGGGGCCTATATAAAGGGGGGGGAGGGAGGGCAGCAACACAACAGCCTTGGGCGCCTCCCTCCTCCCCTGCAACACCTCTCCCTCTCGCAGAAGCTCGGCGAAGCCCTGCCGAGATCCCGCTACATCCACCACCACGCCGTCGTGCTGCTGGATCTCCATCAACCTCTCCTCCCCCCTTGCTGGATCAAGAAGTAGGAGACTTCGCTGCACCGTACGTGTGTTGAACGCGGAGGTGCCGTCCGTTCGGCACTCGGCCATCGGTGATTTGGATCACGGCGAGTACGACTCCATCAACCACGTTCATTGGAACGCTTCTGCTCGCGATCTACAAGGGTATGTAGATGCACTCCTTTCCCCTCGTTGCTAGTATACTCCATAGATGGATCTTGGTGAGCGTAGGAAAATTTTAAAATTCTGCTACGATCCCCAACAGTGGCATCATGAGCCAGGCCTATGCGTAGTTACTATGCACGAGTAGAACACAAAGTAGTTGTGGGCGTTGACGTTGCCAATTCTTCTTGCCGCTACTAGTCTTATCTTGTTTCGGCGGTATTGTGGGATGAAGCGGCCCGGACCGACCTTACACGTACGCTTATGTGAGACAGGTTCCACCGACTGACATGCACTAGTTGCATAAGGTGGCTAGCGGGTGTCTGTCTCTCCTACTTTAGTCGGAACGGATTCGATGTAAAGGGTCCTTATGAAGGGTAAATATAAATTGGCAAATCACGTTGTGGTCATACGTAGGTAAGAAACGTTCTTGCTAGAAACCTACAAGCCACGTAAAAACTTGCAACAACAATTAGAGGACGTCTAACTTGTTTTTGCAGCATGTGCTATGTGATGTGATATGGCCAGAAGATGTGATGAATGATATATGTGATGTATGAGATTGATCATATTCTTGTAATAGGAATCACGACTTGCATGTCGATGAGTATGACAACCGGCAGGAGCCATAGGAGTTGTCTTTATTATTTTGTATGACCTGCGTGTCATTGAATAACGCCATGTAAATTACTTTACTTTGTTGCTAAACGCGTTAGCCATAGAAGTAGAAGTAATCGTTGGCGTGACGACTTCATGAAGACACAATGATGGAGATCATGATGATGGAGATCATGGTGTCATGCCGGTGACGAAGATGATCATGGTGCCCCGAAGATGGAGATCAAAGGAGCATAATGATATTGGCCATATCATGTCACTATTTGATTGCATGTGATGTTTATCATGTTTTGCATCTTATTTGCTTAGAACGACGGTAGTAAGTAAGATGATCCCTTATAATAATTTCAAGAAAGTGTTCACCCTAACTGTGCACCGTTGCGAAGGTTCGTTGTTTCGAAGCACCACGTGATGATCGGGTGTGATAGATTCTAACGTTCGCATACAACGGGTGTTGACGAGCCTAGCATGTACAGACATGGCCTCGGAACACACGCAATACACTTAGGTTGACTTGACGAGCCTAGCATGTACAGACATGGCCTCGGAACACGGAGGACCGAAAGGTCGAGCATGAGTCGTATAGAAGATACGATCAACATGGAGATGTTCACCGATCTTGACTAGTCCGTCTCACGTGATGATCGGACACGGCCTAGTTAACTCGGATCATGTTTCACTTAGATGACTAGAGGGATGTCTATCTGAGTGGGAGTTCATTGAGTAATTTGATTAAATGAACTTAATTATCATGAACTTAGTCTAAAATCTTTACACTATGTCTTGTAGATCAAATGGCCCACGTTGTCCTCAACTTCAACGCGTTCCTAGAGAAAACCAAGCTGAAAGATGATGGCAGCAACTATACGGACTGGGTCCGGAACCTGAGGATCATCCTCATAGCTGCCAAGAAAGATTATGTCTTAGAAGCACCGCTAGGTGAAGCACCAATCCCAGAGAACCAAGACGTTATGAACGCTTGGCAATCACGTGCTGATGATTACTCCCTCGTTCAGTGCGGCATGCTTTACAACTTAGAACCGGGTCTCCAAAAGCGTTTTGAGAAACATGGAGCATATGATATGTTCGAGGAGCTGAAAATGGTTTTCCAAGCTCATGCCCGGGTCGAGAGATATGAAGTCTCCGACAAGTTCTTCAGCTGTAAAATGGAGGAGAATAGTTCTGTTAGTGAGCACATACTCAGAATGTCTGGGTTGCACAACCGCTTGTCTCAGCTGGGAGTTAATCTCCCGGATGACGCGGTCATTGACAGAATCCTTCAGTCGCTTCCACCAAGCTACAAGAGCTTTGTGATGAACTTCAATATGCAAGGGATGGAAAAGACCATTCCGGAGGTATATTCAATGTTGAAATCAGCGGAGGTGGAGATCAGAAAAGAACATCAAGTGTTGATGGTGAATAAAACCACTAAGTTCAAGAAGGGCAAGGGTAAGAAGAACTTCAAGAAGGACGGCAAGGGAGTTGCCGCGCCCGGTAAGCCAGTTGCCGGGAAGAAGTCAAAGAATGGACCCAAGCCTGAAACTGAGTGCTTTTATTGCAAGGGAAGTGGTCACTGGAAGCGGAACTGCCCCAAATACTTAGCGGACAAGAAGGCCGGCAACACCAAAGGTATATGTGATATACATGTAATTGATGTGTACCTTACCAGTACTCGTAGTAGCTCCTGGGTATTTGATACCGGTGCGGTTGCTCATATTTGTAACTCAAAACAGGAACTGCGGAATAAGCGGAGACTGGCAAAGGACGAGGTGACGATGCGCGTCGGGAATGGTTCCAAGGTCGATGTGATCGCCGTCGGCACGCTACCTCTGCATCTCCCTACGGGATTAGTTTTAAACCTCAATAATTGTTATTTAGTGCCAGCTTTGAGCATGAACATTGTATCTGGATCTCGTTTAATTCGAGATGGCTACTCATTTAAATCCGAGAATAATGGTTGTTCTATTTATTTGAGAGATATGTTTTATGGTCATGCCCCGCTGGTCAATGGTTTATTCTTGATGAATCTCGAACGTGATGTTACACATGTTCATAGTGTGAATACCAAAAGATGTAAAGTTGATAACGATAGTCCCACATATTTGTGGCACTGCCGCCTTGGTCACATTGGTGTCAAGCGCATGAAGAAGCTCCATGCAGATGGACTTTTGGAATCTCTTGATTACGAATCATTTGACACGTGCGAACCATGCCTCATGGGTAAGATGACCAAGACTCCGTTCTCCGGAACAATGGAGCGAGCAACCAACTTATTGGAAATCATACATACCGATGTGTGCGGTCCAATGAGTGTTGAGGCTCGCGGAGGATATCGTTATGTTCTCACTCTCACTGATGACTTAAGTAGATATGGGTATGTCTACTTAATGAAACACAAGTCTGAAACCTTTGAAAAGTTCAAGGAATTTCAGAGTGAGGTTGAGAATCAACGTGACAGAAAAATAAAATTCTTACGATCAGATCGTGGTGGAGAATATTTAAGTCACGAGTTTGGTACACACTTAAGGAAATGTGGAATAGTTTCACAACTCACGCCGCCTGGAACACCTCAGAGAAATGGTGTGTCCGAACGTCGTAATCGCACTCTATTGGATATGGTGCGATCTATGATGTCTCTTACCGATTTACCGCTCTCATTTTGGGGCTATGCTTTAGAGACTGCCGCATTCACTTTAAATAGGGCTCCGTCGAAATCCGTTGAGACGACACCGTATGAATTATGGTTTGGGAAGAAACCTAAGCTGTCGTTTCTAAAAGTTTGGGGATGCGATGCTTATGTCAAGAAACTTCAACCTGAAAAGCTCGAACCCAAGTCGGAGAAATGCGTCTTCATAGGATACCCTAAGGAAACTATTGGGTATACCTTCTACCTCAGATCCGAAGGCAAGATCTTCGTTGCCAAGAACGGGTCCTTTCTGGAGAAGGAGTTTCTCTCGAAAGAATTGAGTGGGAGGAAAGTGGAACTTGATGAGGTGATAGTCACCCCTTCCGTACCGGAAAGTAGCGCAGCGCGGGAAGATGTTCCTGTGGTGCCTACACCGACTGGGGAGGAAGTTAATGATGATGATCATGAAGCTTCGGATCAAGTTACTACTGAACTTCGTAGGTCCACAAGGACACGTTCCGCACCAGAGTGGTACGGCAACCCTGTCCTGGAAATCATGTTGTTAGACAACGGTGAACCTTCGAACTATGAAGAAGCGATGGCGGGCCCGGATTCCGACAAATGGCTAGAAGCCATGAAATCCGAGATAGGATCCATGTATGAAAACGAAGTATGGACTTTGACTGACTTGCCCGATGATCGGCGAGCCATAGAAAACAAATGGATCTTTAAGAAGAAGACAGACGCGGATGGTAATGTGACCATCTATAAGGCTCGACTTGTCGCTAAGGGTTATCGACAAGTTCAAGGGGTTGACTACGATGAGACTTTCTCACCCGTAGCGAAGCTGAAGTCCGTCCGAATCATGTTAGCAATTGCCGCATACTATGATTATGAGATATGGCAGATGGACGTCAAAACGGCATTCCTTAACGGCTTCCTTAAGGAAGAGTTGTATATGATGCAGCCGGAAGGTTTTGTCGATCCTAAGAATGCTAACAAAGTATGCAAGCTCCAGCGCTCAATCTATGGGCTGGTGCAAGCATCTCGGAGTTGGAACATTCGCTTTGATGAGATGATCAAAGCGTTTGGGTTTACACAGACTTATGGAGAAGCCTGTGTTTACAAGAAAGTGAGTGGGAGCTCTGTAGCATTTCTCATATTATATGTGGATGACATATTATTGATGGGAAATGATATAGAATTCTTGGAAAGTATAAAGGCCTATTTGAATAAGTGTTTTTCAATGAAGGACCTTGGAGAAGCTGCTTATATATTAGGCATCAAGATCTATAGAGATAGATCGAGACGCCTCATTGGTCTTTCACAGAGTACATACCTTGACAAGATATTGAAGAAGTTCAATATGGATCAGTCCAAGAAGGGGTTCTTGCCTGTATTGCAAGGTGTGCAATTGAGCACGGCTCAATGCCCGACCACGGCAGAAGATATAGAAAAGATGAGTGTCATCCCCTATGCCTCGGCCATAGGGTCTATTATGTATGCCATGCTGTGTACCAGACCTGATGTAAACCTTGCCGTAAGTTTGGTAGGAAGGTACCAAAGTAATCCCGGCATGGAACACTGGACAGCGGTCAAGAATATCCTGAAGTACCTGAAGAGGACTAAGGATATGTTTCTCGTTTATGGAGGTGACGAAGAGCTCGTCGTAAAGGGTTACGTCGACGCTAGCTTCGACACAGATCTGGATGACTCGAAGTCACAAACCGGATACGTGTATATTTTGAATGGAGGAGCAGTAAGCTGGTGCAGTTGCAAGCAAAGCGTCGTGGCGGGATCTACATGTGAAGCGGAGTACATGGCAGCCTCGGAGGCAGCACAGGAAGCAGTCTGGATGAAGGAGTTCATTACCGACCTAGGGGTGATTCCCAATGCGTCGGGCCCGATGACTCTCTTCTGTGACAACACTGGAGCTATTGCCCTTGCGAAGGAGCCCAGGTTTCACAGGAAGACCAGGCATATCAAGCGTCGCTTCAACTCCATTCGTGAAAGTGTTCAAAATGGAGACATAGATATTTGTAAAGTACATACGGACCTGAATGTAGCAGATCCGTTGACTAAACCTCTCCCTAGGGCAAAACATGATCAACACCAGGACGCAATGGGTGTTCGATTCATCACAATGTAACTAGATTATTGACTCTAGTGCAAGTGGGAGACTGTTGGAAATATGCCCTAGAGGTAATAATAAATGGTTATTATTATATTTCTTTGTTCATGATAATTGTCTATTGTTCATGCTATAATTGTGTTATCCGGAAATCGTAATACATGTGTGAATACATAGACCACAACGTGTCCCTAGTAAGCCTCTAGTTGACTAGCTCGTTGATCAACAGATAGTCATGGTTTCCTGACTATGGACATTGGATGTCATTGATAACGGGATCACATCATTAGGAGAATGATGTGATGGACAAGACCCAATCCTAAGCATAGCATAAAAGATCGTGTAGTTTCGTTTGCTAGAGCTTTTCCAACGTCAAGTATCTTTTCCTTAGACCATGAGATCGTGCAACTCCCGGATACCGTAGGAGTACTTTGGGTGTGCCAAACGTCACAACGTAACTGGGTGACTATAAAGGTATACTACGGGTATCTCCGAAAGTGTCTGTTGGGTTGGCACGGATCGAGACTGGGATTTGTCACTCCGTATGACGGAGAGGTATCTCTGGGCCCACTCGGTAATGCATCATCATAATGAGCTCAATGTGGCTAAGGAGTTAGTCATGGGATCATGCATTACGGTACGAGTAAAGAGACTTGCCGGTAACGAGATTGAACAAGGTATTGGGATACCGACGATCGAATCTCGGGCAAGTAACATACCGATTGACAAAGGGAATTGTATACGGGATTGATTGAATCCTCGACATCGTGGTTCATCCGATGAGATCATCGTGGAACATGTGGGAGCCAACATGGGTATCCAGATCCCGCTGTTGGTTATTGACCGGAGAGGCGTCTCGGTCATGTCTGCATGTCTCCCGAACCCGTAGGGTCTACACACTTAAGGTTCGGTGACGCTAGGGTTGTAGAGATATGAGTATGCGGAAACCCGAAAGTTGTTCGGAGTCCTGGATGAGATCCCGGACGTCACGAGGAGTTCCGGAATGGTCCGGAGGTAAAGAATTATATATAGGAAGTCAAGTTTCGGCCACCGGGAAAGTTTCGGGGGTCACCGGTATTGTACCGGGACCACCGGAAGGGTCCCGGGGGTCCACCGTGTGGGGCCACCTATCCCGGAGGGCCCCATGGGCTGAAGTGGGAAGGGAACCAGCCCTTAGTGGGCTGGGGCGCCCCCCATGGGCCTCCCCCTGCGCCTAGGGTTGGAAACCCTAGGGGGGGGGGGCGCCCCACTTGCCTTGGGGGGCAAGTCTCCCCCCTTGGCCGCCGCCCCCCCCCATCTAGATGGGTCTTGGCCGGCGCCCCCCTCCCAGGGGGCCTATATAAAGGGGGGGAGGGAGGGCAGCAACACAACAGTCTTGGGCGCCTCCCTCCTCCCCTGCAACACCTCTCCCTCTCGCAGAAGCTCGGCGAAGCCCTGCCGAGATCCCGGTACATCCACCACCACGCCGTCGTGCTGCTGGATCTCCATCAACATCTCCTTCCCCCTTGCTGGATCAAGGAGGAGACGTCGCTGCACCGTACGTGTGTTGAACGCGGAGGTGCCGTCCGTTCGGCACTCGGTCATCGGTGATTTGGATCACGGCGAGTACGACTCCATCAACCACGTTCATTGGAACGCTTCCTCTCGCGATCTACAAGGGTATGTAGATGCACTCCTTTCCCCTCGTTGCTAGTATACTCCATAGATGGATCTTGGTGAGCGTAGGAAAATTTTAAAATTCTGCTACGATCCCCAACAGGATCGGCGGTGGACCAGGCTGACGTGCCGGACGCGCCCGGGCCGCCGCATATCCGCCTACATTTGGGCTCGATATGAGGGGCTCCGAACAACCCGGGCTTTTAAGACTGGTTTGAGGCGTACAGATGGGCTGGTTTTTTTTTTTACAATTGAGTGACCGGGCGGCCTTCGTGGAGTTTAAGACCGGTTTGAGGCTCCGGTAAATGCTCTAAAGCCTTGTATAATGGGAGGTGTTTAGAGAGATGATTAGTAAAATAAACCGAGTTTTCTTAAGCACCGGTACTTATTTCTACAGGACAGACGCTTACTTAAGCGGCTACCCTCTATAAATAAGCACTGATGCTTAAATAAAAACTTGGTTTATTTCTCTAAGCACCTTGCATTGTAAGGGACCTAAGCCAGCCGAAATTTGACATGAGGGCCATGGCACGAACAAAACCAGTCCCCACACCTTGTACGCTTCACCTCTGCGCATGGAGCTCGGCTGAATCAACCCGTCGTCCCCAACGTTCACGGTCGCCGTCGCCAGCTCGTACGCCTCGAGCTTGGCCACCTTCACCGCACCAGTCCCGTTGTTGAACACGTACAGGTGGCTGTTGCCGTTCTCGGCGTGCTCCGGGTACACCCTCGCCGTGATGCACGTCCGGCCTCCGCCGCCGAAGCTCTCCACCACCGAGTGGTCAACCTGTTCGTCGAGATCACAAGTTGTAATAAGTACTCGATTTACAGTCGGTGGTATCTGAACCAGAGCAAAAGATTCAGGCTGCGGCCACGGCGGCGATGAACTTACCAGTGTTCTGAGCGAGACGATCCCGCCGTGCGCCTCGATGTCCATGTCCACGAAAGCCCCGTACGGCGGCTTGTACACCCCGGCTCTCGTAGTTGACCTGCTCAGGTCGGTGCACATGAGCACTCTGTACTTGTCATGGTGCCTGAACACCCTGAAGAAGACGGCGGTGTGCTCCTGCAGGTCGTCGGAGGCCATGACGAGCAGCCCGAACGGGCCGATCCCGCCGGGCACGGACGCGCCCTTCTCCCCGCACAGCCTCTGCGGGTCCAGCAGCCAGTTGGGCTCGAAGCTCTCGGCTCCCTCCAGGGCCGGGATCTCAAAGACCACCTCCACGTCCGCCTGCGTGCCCGCGACGCCGACGATCTCGTTCACGCCGCCGGAGTTCACCACCGTTCCCAGCAACCCGACCTTTCTGCTTCTCAGCGTCTCGATCTCCTCGATTGGCCATTGCCTCAGCTGCTTCCCGTCGTTGTCCAGCCAAACCTTCCGTGGGAAGATCTGCAGCGTAGGAGATAACATATCAGCATGATAGTTGATCAAAAATTAGTTGGGTGGTGGCGGTGGCGACGGACCTGGACGCCGGACCAACCCTTGGCGACGTCGTCGGCCTGGCTGTCGGTCTCGTTGGCCCACGCCCAGAGCACGCGCCGGTTCTTGCGCGCGTCGAAGAAGGACTTGGACGCGTACACGTGGCCGTAGTCGAGGCGGCGCCAGCTCTGGCAGTCGTCGCCGTCGTCCTCGGGTTCAAAGGTGTCCGTCGTGTCGTTGTAACGCCCGACCGCGTAGTAGTCCTGGAACGTGTCCGTCGCGCTCAGCTTCAGCACGTGCCTCACCCCGGTGCCGGTCCTCGGCGCGTGGTCGAGCCCCTCCTCCGCGCCGGGCTCCGCCACCGGGAACAGGTCCGGGCACTCCACCATGCCGGCGGCGCGTGACTCTTGCAGCGGGGCGACGTTCCGCTCCCACAGCCGGAAGTCGTTGCTTCGGTAATGAGCGTAGACCCCACGGCGTTACCGACCTTGGCCGATACGGCGAGGCGCCACAGACCGTCGCGGCCGAGCCACGCCGTGGAAGGGTCGCGGAAGAAATCCCCAGGAACGTCAGCGGGGAGCGGGATGACGGGGTTGTAGCTCGGCTTCACCCACTCGCGGAGGAGCGGGTCCGAGGCATTCTTGGGGAAGGCCACGTTCTGGACCTGCTCGCCGTCGGCGCTGATGCCGGTGTAGAGGATGGCCGGGACGCCGCCGGGGAGGATGGTGGCGGAGCCCGACCAGCAGCCGTTGGCGTCGAACGGCGAGGTGGGCTCGATGGCAGCGTCGAGGGAAGCCCAGTTCACGAGGTCGCCGGAGACGGAGTGGCCCCAGGAGAGGTTGCCGACGCCCCAGGTGGCGCCGTGTGGGTTGTACTGGTAGAACAAGTGGTACATGCCGTTATGGTACATTGGCCCTGCCGGTGTAACAAAGAAAACAACCGTCAGTTCCATTGGCGTCTGATCTCTAGTAACTCAGCAGAATGCAGAGAAGGAAGGAAGCAGAGCGTACCATTCGGATCTGCTCGGCACCATCCCGAAGCAGCAGCAATTCCACCACGATCAGACACACACAGTGATCAGATTAGCCAAATCCATTCCTCCCAAGATTGGGTCTAGCAACAATGCGGCAAATTAAAAAGCGTCAATTCCTACCGTTCTGCCAGTTCTTGGCGGGCTGGAAGTGGTAGGCTGTCCTGCCACTGCCATGGCGCGCCGAGTCCGAGCTCTCCGCCGCTTTGGGGGCTAACCGGAGAGAGGAAGACGAAGAGAAGAGAAGGAGGAGATGGAGGAAGGCGACGCACGCGGCGAGAGAGAGTACAGCCATGGCCACCGTTGGACGAGACCAAAAGCTGCTTCCTCCGCCGGTTGCTCTGCTTCGGGCTCCAGATTATTATTAGTAGCCCCTCAAGTCTCCAGGTCTCCAAGTTTAATGCAAGTTTAGGACTTGCCGCCATGTTCTCTGCGGTCATTGTTAGTACTGAAGGCAATTTCCTATGTAAATATGCCTCGGGTGCTCATGGAACCGAGGCTGTAGGATCTTATTCTACTCACCTGCAGTTTTGTTTTCTTACTTCTGGTTTCAAGATCTGATCTGGACCTTGTTTTTCTCAAAATGCCACCGTCCAAACGACAAATCGGGCACCGGGTTATCAGAGACTTTGACCTTCAAAAGTACTCCGGGAAACCACAATTACTTTTGGAGGTGAGGCTAAGTTAGGCCTCTCCTGGGGACGCGAGTTCCTGGGTGCAATTAAACAAAATGTCAAAAAAATCTGAATATATTTTTGAAATAAACTTGACCTTCCGTTGTACTTGTGGAAAAAACCCACAAAAGAAAATCCAGCTTTGACTTCTTTAAAAAAACGAATTTGTCTTTTTTGCCCTGAAGTCAAGGTTAGTGTCTTTTCATGAAAAATTATATACTAGTACAAAAGAAAGTCAAATTTATTCTAAAAAACTTATAAACTATTTTGACTTTTTCTTTAATTTTTTTTCATATAGGGTGCCTATACAACCAGGAACCGAAGTGTATTTCCCCTCTCCTGGTGCATATGTTCTTCCAAAGCGAAAAATTGCTCGATGACGCTAGGTATCAGCGAGGGGGCCTCCAATAGGGAGCTGCCATCTAGCACTATGTGGACGAAGTATTTTTGTATTGCACTTCTTTGCTTGAGTTTTCACCTTGTATTTCTGTTTTCCCTTCAGCAGCTCTGACCTCACCGTTGTACTTCACATACATGCATGGCAATAATATGGCAGAACCTCCCTCTCTCTTCTCCCACACAATAAATCCAACTATTTCTTTCACCTTGGTTAATTTAAAACACCCATATCTTTTAAACCATATATTCATTTTTGTAACTTTTTTATATTTGAACTCCTTGTCCCAAAACCTTTTTAACGAGATCAATCTTGACTACTTTCCAACCATGTTTAAATTCAAATGTATATTTCACATTTTGAAATAATCAGTTTCACAACGATACATTACAATTTCACTTTCTTTAGTTACTATTTCACAATTCAGAACCTACATTTCACTTTTCACTAGCTTGTTGAAAAATATATTTTTCAATTGCATATTTTTCAAAAGATCATGTTAGCTGTCGTATATGATCGTGATCCATCTGGTGTAATTCTTGTGGTCTGTTTGTTGGGATATGATGAATTATCACTTTATAATCAGTTTATTCTTGAATTCTTTTTAGCATAATTCTTATTTCTATTCTTGTTTCTCTGGCCGAGTTAGGTGTTGGATCTCCAAGAGGGAGTTGTGTATGATAATTGGATTAAATCTTGCAAGTAAGCTATTGTAGTGACAGAAAGTGGAAAAGGCTTGCCTTGTGTTGTTGCCTCTAGGGATAAAAAGATGATTGTGTAGTTGTAATTTGAACGCAGGGTGAGGACAATATATCATCGACTTCATGTCACTACTTAATGCAATACTCTATTTTACTTAATGTAATACTCTGTTTTACTTAATACTTTGAGATGCATGTTGGATAGAGGTCTTGGGTTGAATATTAGCTATAGATGTAGTCGGATGGCAGTCTATAGATATTGGGACGTGATGCTCATATGCTAATTATTCAACTCATAAGTGTTACAATCTAATCATTGCCAATTGTAATTTGTTCATTAGACCGTTGCTATCTTTTTGGAGAGAAACCACTAGTGAACCTACGGATCCCAGTCAATATTCTTCCTGCAAATTTTCAATCGTAATTTATGTTTTCTTTTAATTTTGTGTTGCAATCAAATCTTCCATACACTTATGCTTTTAATTTCTTTGTAACTAGCAAGGCTAGTGAGATTGACAACCTCACTAGTTAAGTTGGGGACATAATGACGTTTTATTTTGTGTGTGAAGGTACTCATCACTGGTTGGAATCTGGTAGATCTCACAGATTCACTAAACCTTGACACGTGAGGGAAACTGTCGTTTCCTGCGTACCCTTGCACTTGATGGCCTAACACCTTCCTAGTTGAGAGGAAAACATGGACCTCAAGCAAAAATTATGCGCGAAGACGAGGGTGAAAAGGGTGAAGGAATGGGCTAGTGCTACTTCTTGAGCTTGCGTTGTTTTTCCCTTGTAAGAGAAAAGGATGATGCAGCAAAGTAGAGATAAGTATTTCCCTCAGTTAAGAACGAAGGTATCAATCTAGTAGGAGGCACAAGCAAGTCCCCAATATATGCACCTGCACAAACTAACAAACACTTGCACACAACGCGAAAAAGGAGTTGTCAAACCCTTCACGGTCACTTGCAAGAGTGAGATCTAATATAGGTAGATATAAAAGATAAGTAAAAGGAAAAAATAAAGTAAATATAAATAAATTGCAACAAGATATTTTTGGATTTTTTGGTTTATATATCTGAAAATATATGATGGAAAATAGACCCTGGGGCCATAGGTTTCACTAGAGGCTTCTCTCTTGAAGAAAGCATAGGTGGGTAAACAAATTACTGTTGAGCAATTGATAGAAAAGCGCAAAGTTATGACGATATCTAAGGCAATGATCATGAATATAGGCATCACGTCCGTGACAAGTAGACCGAAACGATTCTGCATCTACTACTATTACTCCACACATCGACCACTATCCAGCATGCATCTAGTGAATTAAGTTCACAAGAACGGAGTAACGCTTTAAGCAACATAACATGATGTAGAGGGATAAACTCAAGCAATATGATATAAACCCCATATTTTTATCCTTAATGGCAACAATACAAATACGTGCCTCGCTACCCTTTCTGTCACTGGGTGAGGACACCGCAAGATTGAGTCCATCACAAAGCACCTCTCCCATTGCAAGAAAAATCAATCTAGTTGGCCAAACCAAATTGATAGATCGGAGAGAAATATAAAGCTATCTTAATCATGCATAAAAGAGTTTAGAAAAGACTCAAATAATATTCATAGATAATCTGATCATAAATCCACAATTCATCGGATCTCAACAAACGCACCGCAAAAGAAGATTACATCGAATATAACTCCAAAAACATCAAGGAGAACATTGTACTGAAGATCAAAGAGAGAGAAGAAGCCATCTAGCTACTAACTATGGACCCGTAGGTCTATGGTAAACTACTCACACATCATCGGAAGGGAAGCAAGGTTGGTGTAGAGGCCCTCTATGATCGAATCCCCCTCCGGCGGAGTGCCGACAAAGGCCCCAAGATGGGATCTCATGAGAACAGAAGCTTGCGGCGGCGGAAAAGTATTTTTGGTGTGCCCTCTGACGCAGGGGGGATATTTGGGTATTATAGAGTTGAGATTAGGGTTAGGAGGTCTACGAGGGGCCCACAAGCCTAGGGGGCGCCCCCTGGGGCGTCCCTAGGGCTTGTGGCCCCCTCGTGGGTCTTCTGGCCTCTTCCCAAAGCTTCGTGTGTTTCTTCTGGTCCAAGAAAAATCATCGTAAAGTCTTATTTCGTTTGGACTCCGTTTGATACTGATTTTCTGTAAAAGATAAAAACAAGGAAAAACAAAAACTGGCACTGGGCACTAGGTTAATAGGTTAGTCCAAAAATGATATAAAATAACATATTAATGCATATAAAACATCCAAGATAGATAATATAATAACATGGAACAAGATACATTGGAGAAGTATCAAGCATCCCCAAGCTTAATTCCTGCTCGTCCTCGAGTAGGTAAATGATAATAACAGAAATTTTGATGTGAAATGCTACCTAACATATTTAGCAATGTAATTTTTCTTATTGTGCCATGAATGTTCAGATCCATAAGATTCAAAACAAAAGTTTAATAATGGCATAAAAACAACAATACTTCAAGCATACTAATAAAGCAATCATGTCTTCTCAAAATATCATGGCTAGAGAAAGTTATCCCTAAAAAAATCATATAATCTTGTCATGCTCTATCTTCATCAAACAAAGTATTTATCATGCACAACCCCATGACAAGCCAAGCAATTGTTCATACTTTTGGTGTTCTAAAGCGTTTTCAACTTTCACGCAATACATGAGCGTGAGCCATGGATATAGCACTATAAGTGGAATAGAGTATGGTGGAGGTTGTGTGGAGAAGACAAAAAAGGAGAAAGTCTCACATCAACTAGGCAAACTAATAGGCTATGAAGATGCCCATCAATTAATATCGATGCAAGTGAGTACAGATTGCCATGCAACAGATGCACTAGAGCTATAAGCATATGAAAGCTCAAAAAGAAAACTAAGTTGGTGTGCATCCAACTTGCTTGCTCACGAAGACCTAGGGAAATTTTGAGGAAGCCCATCATTGGAATATACAAGCCAAGTTCTATAATGAAAAATTCCCACTAGTAATATATGAAAGTGACAACTTAGGAGACTCTCTATCATGAAGAACATGGTGCTACTTTGAAGCACAAGTGTGAAAAAGGATAATAACATTGTCCCTTATCTCTTTTTCTCTCATTTTTTTCTTTGGGCTCTTTGGCCTCTTTTTTTTTTTGGGGATCTTTGGCCTCTTTTTTTCTAAGTCCGGAGTCTCATCCTGACTTGTGGGGGAATCATAGTCTCCATCATTCTTTCCTCACATGGGACAATGCTCTAATAATGATGATCATCACACTTTTATTTACTTACAACTCAAGAATTATAACTCGATACTAGAACAAAGATATGACTCTATATGAATGCCTCCGGCAGTGTACCGGGGATGTGCAATGATCTAGCATGACATGTATAAAAAATATGAACGGTGTCCATGCCACAAATACTATGTCAACTATATGATCACGCAAAGCAATATGACAATGATGGTATGTGTCATAATAAAGAGAACTGTGGAAGTTGCATGGCAATATATCTCGGAATGGTTATGGAAATGCAATAATAGGTAGGTATGGTGGCTGTTTTGAGGAAGGGTATATGGTGGGTTTAATGCACCTACGAAAGTTGAGCGGTACTAGAGAGGCTAGCAATGGTGGAAGGGTGAGAGTGCGTATAATCCATGGACTCAACATTAGTCATAAAGAACTCACATACTTATTGCAAAAAATTATCAGCCCTTGAAACAAAGTACTAATACGCATGCTCCTAGGGGGATAGATTGGTAGGAAAAGACCCTCGCTCGTCACGGACCGCCACTCATAAGGAAGACAATAAAAAATATATCATGCTCCAACTTCATCACATAACGATAGACCATACGTGCATGCTTCGGGAATCACAAACCTTAACACAAGTATGTCTACTAATCCACAATTACTCACTAGCATGACTCTAATATCACCATCTTTATATCTCAAAACAAATGCAAGGAATCAAACTTCTCATATATTCAATGCTCTTTATGAAAGTTTTTTATTATATCCCTCTTGGATACCCATCATATTAGGACTAAATTAATAACCTAAGACAACTGCCATACTATTTTTAAGGCTCTCAAGATAATATAAGTGAAACATGAGAGTTCATCAATTTCTACAAAATAAAACCACCGTCGTGCTCTAAAAAGATATAAGTGAAGCACTAGAGCAACTACCTAGCTCAAAAGATATAAGTGAAGCACATAGAGTATTCTAATAAATTCTCGATTAATGTGCGTCCCTCTCAAAAGATGTGTACATCAAGGATGATTGTAGCAAACTAAAAAAGCAAATACTCATATAATACAAGACGCTCCAAGCAAAACACATATCATGTGGTGAATAAAAATATAGCCTCAAGTAATTTTACTGATGGATTGGAGACAAAAGAGGGGATGCTATCCGGGGCATCCCCTAACTTAGATGCTTGGTTATCCTTGAATATTACCTTGGCGTGCGTTGGGCATCCCCAAGCTTAGGCTCTTGCCACTCCTTATTCCGTCGTCCATCAAAACTTTACCCAAAACCTGAAAACTACCTCTACATCTACCTTCGGGATTAGTCTTAGACCTCAATAATTGTTATTTGGTGCCAGCGTTGAGCATGAACATTATATCTGGATCTTATTATTGTGAGACGATTATTCATTTAAGTCAGAGAATAATGGTTGTTCTATTATATGAGTAATATCTTTTATGGTCATGCACCTTTGATGATTAGTCTGTTCTTGTTGAATCTCGATCGTAGTGATACACATATTCATAATATTGATGCCAAAAGATGCAAAGTTGATAATGATAGTGCAACATACTTGTGGCATTGCCGTTTAGGTCATATTGGTGTAAATCTGTCACGCCCATGATGCGGCTATATCTCCCACGTGTCGAGGCACGACTTAGAGGCATAACCGCATTGTGGTTTTGTCGCAAGAAGGGTCATCTTCACACAATCCCATGTAATGAACAAGAATGGGATAATGAGAGTTGGCTTACAATCGCCACTTCACACAATACATAAATTAATTCATACATCATCCAAAATTCACACATAGACCGACTACGGTCAAATACAAATGAAAATAAGATGACCCCAAATGCTAGATCCTCGATCGTCCCAACTGGGCTCCACTACTGATCATCAGGAAAAGAAACATAATAACGACCACGTTCCTCGTCGAACTCCCACTTGAGCTCGGTTGCGTCATCTGCACTGGTCTCGTCGGCACCTGCAACTGTTTTGGTAGAATCTGTGAGTCACGAGGACTCAGCAATCTCACACCCGCGAGATCAAGACTATTTAGGCTTATAGGAAAGGATGGTGTAATGAGGTGGAGCTGCAGCAGGCACTAAGCATATATGGTGGCTAACATACGCAAATGAGAGCGAGAAGAGAAGCAATGCAACGGTCGCGAAGCTAGAAATGATCAAGAAGTGATCCTGAAACTACTTACGTTCATGCATAACTCAAACCGTGTTCACTTCCCGGACTCCGCCGAGAAGAGACCATCACGGCTACACACACGGTTGATGTATTTTAATTAAGTCAAGTGTCAAGTTCTCTACAACCGGACATTAACAAATTCCCATCCGCCTCATAACCGCGGGCACGGCTTTCGAAAGATAATACCCTGCAGGGGTGTCCCAACTTAGCCCATTATAAGCTCTCACGGTCAACAAAGGATAAACCTTCTCCCGGGAAGACCCGATCAGTCTCGGAATCCCGGTTTACAAGACATTTCGACAATGGTAAAACAAGACCAGCAAAGCCGCCCGATGTGCCGACAAATCCCGATAGGAGCTGCACATATCTCGTTCTCAGGGCACAACGGATGAGACATCCTACGAGTAAAACCAGGCCTCAAATTTCCCCGAGGTGGCCCCGCAGTCTACTCGGTTCGGACCAACACTCAAAGGAGCACTGGCCCCGGGGGGGGGGGGGTGGTTAAAATAAAGATGACCCTCGGGCTCGCGAAAACCCAAGGGAAAAAGGCTTAGGTGGCAAATGGTAAAACCAAGGTTGGGCCTTGCTGGAGGAGTTTTATTCAAGGCGAACTGTCAAGGGGGTCCCATAAATCACCCAACCGCGTAAGGAACGCAAACTCAAGGAACATAATACCGGTATGACGGAAACTAGGGCGGCAAGAGTGGAACAAAACACCAGGCATAAGATCGAGCCTTCCACCCTTTACCAATATATAGATGCATTAATTAAATAAGAGATATTGTGATATGCCAAAATATCCATGTTCCAACATGGAACCAACTTCAACTTCACCTGCAACTAGCAACGCTATAAGAAGGGCTGAGCAAAAGCGGTAATTTAGCTAAACAACGGTTTGCTAGGTAAGGATGATTAGAGGCTTGACATGGCAATATGGGAGGCATGATATAGCAAGTGGTAGGTAGCGCAGCATAGCAATAGAACGAACAACTAGCAAAGCAAAGATAGAAGTGATTTCGAGGGTATGGTCATCTTGCCTGCAAGGTTCTCAGAGTTGTCGAAAGCTTGATCCTCGTAAGCGTACTCAACAGGTTCCTCGTTCACGAACTCGTCTCCCATCTCTACCCACAGCAAGAACACAAGCAATGGAACCATAATCAATCACGGGAAATGCACAAACAACATGATGCAATACATGCATGATATGCGAGATATGATATGCGATGCGTATGCGTGCTCCGAAAGAAAAATAATGAACGAGGCAGTAACTTGGCAAACCAAGTATGCCACTGGAAAGATGAGATGATTTCGGTTGAAATCGATATAAAGATCACCGGAAACGGATGCACGGTTTGCAAATGGCAAGCAAAACAAGAATGACACGATTCTGCGATTAACAACATGATAGCACTTAGAATACATCAAGTAACTATGCGACATCATCCCAACATAGAAAAAAAGCATATGTCAGTGATCTACAGAAGATGCTTGACAAAATATGAACACTGAGCTACGGCTAGATCACACAATAACAGGTTCAAACAAGCATGGCAAAAGTGCAAAAGATATCAGCTTCACAGACTTGGTGAAATTACTGGACATGGCATAAACAGCATCAGGTTGCAATGTTCAGAGCAAGCAATGAACATGCTACAGGAACTTAACATAGCAAAACAAGGCATGGAATGAATCTAATAAATGCATAGAACATAAGTCCCTTACTGACCATGAGCTAAAAAGGATCAGCAAATATGATGGCACCTATGTAAACATAGCAAGTTTCGTTAACAGGTTTCAGACTTAGCAGAAAACAGAGCATGGCATTAACAGCATTATGAAGGCATCTTGGTGAGCTTGACTCACTCATCACAAAGCAATGCATGACAAAACAAGCATACTTACAGCAAGATGGCATGTTTATGAAGCTATCCATGGCAAGATAAAATACATAGCATGTATGGATCAACTACAACAACCTTGGCAAAATTGAATATCATGTTAACATTCTGCCAGGAACATTTTATAGCAAGATTGAGACATTCTATGGCACTCCATAATTGCAAAAAAGGGCATGGATGGATAGAGAACAACTATATCTACAAAATATCCTTACTGAACATGCCCAAAAGAAGCATGGATCTCTCTGTAGACACATGGATATATGGCAAGAAAATAACAGCAGTCACAGACTGCAAAATTCTAAGTCCCTGAAAACAGAAACATCACGAAGTCTAGTTTGCATGCTTGTGATAGTCACCACATAGATCACAAAAATACATGGCATACACCTCTGTAAAGATAGCATGGCATAGATCAAAACACATGTAGAGCTCCTACTCATAAGATGCACACATTAAATGCAACAAAAATAACAAAACACTAAGTTCTGTTAAGTAACAACAGTAAACATCACATAGCACTCTTGCATCAGAGATTTGGGCATCAAGATGGACTCAAACGAGCATGGCACAATGGAAAACAATGAAGAGCATCTCGAGACGAACATTTCAATATATTACACGAACGAAACAGAGCTATAGTCACGAAGTTATGATGCAATGAACAGAGCCACATATTGCAAATATTACGGGACTTGGAGAAAATCGGAGGGAGGGAAAAAGTCAACCTCGGTAGATCTAGGGTTCGTCGGCGCGATTGAGTTGGCCGGAGCGCTCGCCGGAGACGGGAGAGGAGAGGGAGACGGCGGCCGACGGCGTGGAGCTCGGGGGAGGCGAGGAGGCGCGGGGTCCGGCGGGCGGCAGGGCGCGGGTGCGGGTGCCCGCGGCGTCAGGCGCGGCGGAGCTCGGCGGCCGGCGAGGGCGGCGACCGGGCGAGGCGGCGCTGGAGACAGGCGGGCGGCGGCGCACGGCTCGGGCTGGGAGGCGCTGGGGCGCGGGAGGAGCCGGGCCGAGCGGGCCGCGGTCGGCGGAGACCACGTGGCGCGATCTGATTGGAGCGGGCGCGGCGGCGGAAACGTCCGGCGCGGGGCGGACGCGTCCGGCGGCGGAGAGGGAGCGGGTTAGGGTTTGATTTGTGCGAAAAATCCGAGGGGGTTCACTTATTTATAGCTAGATGGAGCTAGGAGACTCCAAATGGAGTGCGGTTTTCGCCCACATGATCGTGATCGAACGACCGAGAGCATGGAGTGGACTTAGATGGGTTATTGGGCTGTTTGGAGTGGGGTTTTGCTGCAACACACAAAAGGACTTTGCGGCTACCCGGTTAACCGTTGGAGCATCAAACGACCTCCAAATGGAACGAAACTTGACAGGTGGTCTACCGGTGGTATACCAAGGCCACTTGGCAAGACTCGGTCCATTCCGAGAAAGTTTAACAACCGCTCACGAAAATAAACAAGAGGGGTGCGCCGGTGCATGTGGGAGTGCCGGATTGCAAAACGGACAACGGGGAAAATGCTCGGATGCATGAGACGAACACGTATGCAAATGAGATGCACATGATGACATGATATGAGATGCATGACATGAACAAAATGCAAAACGAAAAACAAAACCCGACCACGAAGGGAATATCATAACACATAGCCGAAAATGGCAAGAGTTGGAGTTACAAATATGGAAAGTTACATCCGGGGTGTTACAAAATCGCATGAAGAAACTCCATGTGGATGGACTTTTGGAATTACTTGATTATGAATCATTTGATACTTGCGAACCATGCCTCATTGGTAAGATGACTAAAACTCTGTTCTCCAGAACAATGGAGTGAGCTAATGATTTATTGAAAATAATACATAACGATGTATGCGGTCCGATGAGTGTTGAGGCACGCGGCGGGTATCGTTATTTTCTAACCTTTACAGATGATTTGAGTAGATATGCTACTTGATGAAACACAGATCTGAAACATTTGAAAAGTTCAAAGAATTTCATAGTGGAGTAGAGAATCATCGTAACAAGAAAATAAAGTTTCTACGTTCTTTACGCTGAGGTGAATATTTGAGTTACCAGCTTGGCCTTCATTTAAAACAATGTGCAATTGTTTCACAACTCACGCCACCTGGAACACCACAGCATAATGGTGTGTCCGAACGTCGTAACCGTACTTTATTAGAGATGGTGCGTTCTATGATGTCTCTTACCGATTTTCCTTTATCATTTTAGGGTTATGCATGAGAGACAGCCGCATTCATGTTAAATAGGGCACCGTCTAAATCCGATGAGACGACACCGTATGAACTATGGTTTGGCAAGAAACCTAAGCTGTCGTTTATTAAAGTTTCGGGATGCGATGCTTATGTCAAACAGCTTCAGCCTGATAATCTCGAACCCAAAGTGGAGAAGTGTGTATTCATAGGATACCCTAAAGAGACCATTGTTCTACCACAAATCCGAAGGCAAGATCTTTGTTGCCAAGAACGGGTCCTTTCTAGAGAAGCAGTTTCTCTCGACAGAAGTGAGTGGGAGGAAAGTAGAACTTGATGAGGTAGTTGTACCTTCTCTCGAATTGGAAAGTAGTACACCAAGGAAAAACGTTTCCATGATGCCTACACCAACTAGAGAGGACGCTAATGATGATGACCATGAAACTTCAGATCAAGTTACTACTGAACTTCGTTGGTCGACCAGAACCCGTTCTGCACCAGAGTGGTATGGTAATCCTGTCCTGGAAGGCGTGTTATTAGACCACGGCGAACCTACGAAATATGAAGAAGCTATGATGAGCCCAGATTCTGATAAATGGCTTGAGGCCATGAAATCTGAGATAGGATCCATGCATGAGAACAAAGTGTGGACTTTGGTGGACTTGCCCGATGATCGGCAAACCATTGAGAATAAATGGATCTTCAGAAGACAAACGCTGATGGTAATATCACTGTCTACAAAGCTCGACTTGTCGCAAAAGGTTTTTGACAAGTTCAAGGGGTTGACTATGATGAGACTTTGTCACCCGTAGCGATGCTTAAGTCTGTCTGAATGATGTTAGCAATTGCCGCATTTTATGATTATGAAATCTGGCAAATGGACGTCAAAACTGCATTCCTTAATGGATTTTTTTAAAGAAGAGTTGTATATGATGCAACCAGAAGGTTTTGTCGATCCTAAAGGTGCTAACAAAGTGTGCAAGCACCATCGGTCCATCTATGGACTCGTGCAAGCAT
The DNA here is from genome assembly GCF_018294505.1 of Triticum aestivum. NCBI lineage: Eukaryota > Viridiplantae > Streptophyta > Magnoliopsida > Poales > Poaceae > Triticum > Triticum aestivum. The sequence continues at coordinate 591,398,905 of NC_057799.1, read as the reverse complement.
CTCTGAGTTGGAATATACGCTTTGATGAGGTGATCAAAGCATATGGTTTTATACAGACTTACGGTGAAGCCTGTATTTACAAGAAAGTGAGTTGGAGCTCTGTAGCATTTTTTATATTATATGTGGATGACATATTGTTGATTGGAAATGATATAGAATTTCTGGATAGCATAAAAGGATACTTGAATAAGAAATTTTCAATGAAAGACCTCGGTGAAGTTGCTTATATATTGGGCATCAAGATCTATAGGGATAGATCAAGATGCCTAATAGGACTTTCACAAAGCACATACCTTGACAAAGTTCTGAAGAAGTTCAAAATGGACCAGTCAAAGAAAGGGTTCTTGTCTGTCTTGCAAGGTGTGAAATTGAATCAGACTCAAAGCCCGACCACAACAGAAGATAGAGAGAAAATGAAAGTCATTCCCTATGCCTCAGCCACAGGTTCTATCACGTATGCTACGTTGTGTACCAGACTTGATGTGTGCCTTGCCATAAGTTTGGCAGGGATGTACCAAAGTAATCCAGGAGTGGATCACCGGACAGCGGTCAAGAACATCCTGAAGTACCTGAAAAGGACCAAGGATATGTTTCCCGTTTATGGAGGTGACGAAGAGCTCGTCGTAAAGGGTTACGTCGATGCTAGCTTCAACACTGATCTGGATGACTCTAAGTCACAAATCGGATACATATTTATATTGAATGGTGGAGCTGTCAGTGGGTGCAGTTCCAAGCAGAGCGTCATGGCGGTATCTACATGTGAAGCGGAGTACATAGATGCTTTAGAAGCAGCGCATGAAGAGGTCTGGATGAAGGAGTTCATATCCGATCTGGGTGTAATCACTACAAAAAATACACTTCCGTGATGATACGTGTTTGTCACAGTAGGTCACGTTTTCTGTCATGCATGTACATCTATGACAAATTTATGACAGAATCAAGATAGTCATACCTGTGCTGTCGTAGAAGTGTTCCATGACATTACCAAAATTATCATCACGGAAATGTCCACTTCCATGACGATAAATCGCGCGTCATGGAAGTGCTTTCGTCAAGGGTGACCGACATGTGGCATCCACTGTAACGGGACGCCGTTAAGCTATCGGGTCCGGTTTTGGATCCGATAACCCGCTAACAGCCCGGACCAATGAGGATTTTCCACGTGTAAAATTCTCATTGGCCGGAGGAAACACGTGTTGGCTCACCGTTGGGACAGATGTCATCCATTCATTGGACAGGAGGCGCCTATGATACATCGACACATGGCACGACCCAACAAAGGCCCATTCCGGTGAAAAGGCCGGCCCGTTTGACTTGGTCGAAAGGTAATGGGCCGGCCCACGGAAAGCCTGTTAACGGCCTGTTCGTATATAGCCCATTTACGACCCGCTAACTCATGGCCCATTACGGCCTATCCGAATTAAGCCCAGTAGCTTCATCTGGGCCTTCCAATATGATTCCTGCCCGTTGTCACTTCCGGCCCATGTATGGCCCATGATGTCTTTCGGCCCATACGAGACCATTTGTAACTCTTGGCCCATTAACGGCCCGTGGTGAATCTGGCCCGCAATGAACAATGTACCCCTTTATACCCATTAACGGCCCATTATTCCATTGGGCCGTTTCCAACCCGTGTTATCTTTCGGCCTTCTCAGGGCCCATTTATTCTTGGGCTCATTTCCAGCATTCGGTTACTTACGGCCCGTCATTGGCCTTTTCTGCCTGTGGGCCAAATTCAGCCCGCGGTTACAATCGGCCCGTTTGCGGCCCGTTACTCCGTTGGGCCGTTTACATAACGTCATCAAATACGACCGATTGACGACGGCCTGTTATTGTCAGCCCATGAACGGTCGATTCCAAATCTAGCCCGTTTACGGCCCATAATGCGGTTTGTTATTGGCCCATGTTTGGCCCATTGATGCTACGGCCCGTAGAAGGCCTATTGATGCTACGGCCCGTAGAAGGCCCATTGGTGCTACGACCCGTAGAAGGCCCATTCTTTCTATGGCCCTAAGAAGGCCCATTGTTTCTACAGCCCGTAGGAGGCCCATGGTAACTACAGTAAATATGTAGCCCATGGTTATTGTGGCCTAGTTTTAAAAAATAGGTTATTGCGGCCACTAGCAAACTGCGGAAAAAGAACTGCACTGGCTACAAGCAAACAAATAAACAAGACAACAAGGAAATAAATGAGCAAGCAACTTACGCTAGGCTATCACGGCTATTACACATATTACATCCACTGGGCATCAAAGTTCACCACCAGTGCAAATATAGGGAACAAAGCAGCATATCATATACATTGGTTGTCAAAGTTGGCGACCAGTGCAAATAAACGCCGCAGCAAAACAAGTCCAGAACTGAAACCACTTCAGAAGTGCTCAAGAAACAATATCCTGGGTACCCATAATGCTGGCCAGATGCTTAGCAAGCTTATTAACTTTCTCTTGTTTGGCGCTTAAATCCTCCAGCACTTGATGTTGCACCAGAAAGTATGCATCTGAATTCCGCAGGGACTTCCTCAGTCCTTCGGCTTCCTGTCGCATAACATATGATCGATGTCTTTCAACTTGAAGCTGAGACTCAAGAAGCCGAACTGATTCAGGCAGCGAGTTCGAAGAGCTGGTGCCAGCAGTAGTAGCCAGTAACTCGAACACTACATCAAGACAGGACTTTGGGGTTGTCTCAATGTCTTCAATATAGTTTTTATTAGCTTTCTTGGAGACCAATAGGGATGTCTCACTATCTTGAACCTTATATGCATTACTTCCTTTACCATTGCATAACGGGGTACTCTTCTCCAATATTTTATCCGCGTTCTAAAAGAGAAACAAACAAACACATCACAGGTTTACAATGTAGCCTATGAAACTCATTTTGGTAAACCAGTTCAATAGTAAGGTGGACAGGATAACAGCATGAAACAAACATATATCTATGTACTATGGTCACTGTATGGTCTATATCATTCTAGTTTATGTTGCCAAATCAAGATAGATACAATTTGAATCATATCTATTTAAGACAAAGCAGCATAGACAGAATATAAGTGTGGGAAACTACACAGCAATAACAACACTTGTAATGTGCATGGCATGAGAACATAACTGTTGTCGGATCACGGGTTCCGGCAAAACCCTTAAGGTTCGAACTCTGGGGTGCGCGCGAAGTTCTTTCCCTCCTACCGATCCACGCCCTAGTTTGCTAAGATCTCACGGACGAACTCGACGAACTCGCAACACAGAAAGACACGAGATTTATACTGGTTCGGGCCACCGTTGTGGTGTAATACCCTACTCCAGTGTGTGGTGGTGGATTGCCTCTTGGGCTGATGAGAAACAGTACAAGGGGAAGAACTGCCTCCTGAGGTTGAGTTGTTCTTGTGTGAGCGTGGGTTGGCTCCAGACCGGATCAGATGTCTCTACTGTGGTACCTAGCTCTACTTATATAGGCCCTGGTCTTCTTCCCATATATTGAGCGGGAAGGGAGCCAACAACGGCGGGCAATTTGAAAGGGGACAACTAGTACAAGCTATCCTGACAAAAGCGGTCTTCGCCTGCGAAAGGGCTCTGGCGGTGACGTCGTCTTGGGCTCCACGGTGACCTCCGTCCTGCCGTCTTGCTGGTCTTGGTCTCGTTGCACTAATATGGAAACCTTTGCCTGATGCCTCGGTACTCCGCGCCTGCGCTTGCCGCCTTAGCACCGAAGAGGAAACAAGGATGCCACGCGCCCTGGCGCTCGCCTGGCGCCCGCCTGGTGCTGATCGTCATGGCTCACGTCACGAGAGCCTCGTGAGGTTTGCCCCGCCTTGATATCTCCGCTCCTCATGAGCCTGCCTGGCTAGGCCGCTCCTGAAGAGGTCTTGCGTCATCAGCCTCGCGAGGCTTGGCCCCTCGCGAAGGTCTTGATTTCCCTGTTAATGAAGATGGGCCGTACAGGCCCGCCAGCATAGCCACACCATGGGCCGCAGGCAGGCAGTCTGGGGATCCCCATTCCCAGAACGCCGACAGTAGCCCTCGGGCCCAAGGCGCGCTCGGGCTTGGCTTCGAGGCGAAGCCAAGGGTCAAGTATGGAGCGCCGCGGGCCCCAAAAGCCTGCGGCCTCGGTTGACGCGTGGCGGTTGATTGGACGTGGGCGTCTCCACTTCCCACGCTGCCTCGACAACTGCCCGACCTGACAAAAGGTTGGCGCAAACAGTGTTTGCCTTCATTGTTTCTTCCTCGCCTTGCTCCAGATCCCCTTTCTCGCTCCCCGCCACCGGTACCTCCAGATATGCTCCAATCTTGCTCAGCCTCTGCGACCCATGGCGCCGCGCAAGACCAAGACCTCCTCAGCACCGGCTTGGTATGAGCCAGCTCTTGAACCACCGTCATGGAAAAGAGCCTCGCCTCCGTGCGCCTACTGACGGCGGGGGAGAGCAACGAAGGGGAGAATACAGAGCTCTGGCTTGCCTCCGACATGCCGGAGCCTGAGGGAAGCACCTTCTTCCCCTTCTTCTCGAGCAGCATCGTCGTCGGGTTGGTTCCCCCCTTCTCCGATTTCTGTTTTGAGGTCCTTGACCACTACGGGTTGCAGGCATTGCACCTCCACCCCAACTCTATCCTCCTCCTGTCCATCTTCGCCTACTACTGCGAGGCGTACCTGGGCGTGATGCCATCCGTGGCGTTTCTATGCCACTTCTTCTTCCTTCGCATCAGCGAGGGACACATCTCTGGGTGCACCAATTTCATCGCATCTGGCAAGGCCAACTCAATTTCGAGCACCGGGAAGAGGGCTGACAATATCCGAGCCAAATGGGTCATGATGGACTCCGAGCGCGCCCATCCGCGTTTCGCCTTGCCAACGGAGGTGCCCCAGTTTAACAAAGGGTGGCCCTGCGAGAAGCTCACTGATGAGCGGGCGTCGTCTGTGCTAGGGCAGATGCAGACCAACCTGAAGCCAGGCAACACGAAGGCGGCGAAGGTCACATGGGCCATGCTCCTGAGGGAATTCTTGATGCTACGCGTCGCCCCGCTCCAGGCGCGTTCGCGCCCCTTGTGGAAGCTCGGAGATGAAGAAGACGAGACCCGCCTGAGGCCAGGGGCCCTGCCTGGCGATGAACTGGCTGCTGTCCTGCGCCTCCTGGTTGGGGACAATCAGGAGTACCCGCCGAGCGCCTTCACTCCTTTGTTCCTCCGCAAGGACTGGGAGCCGCTTGTGCTTTCCAGGCCGACCTTCGACGCACGCGGGCTGGTGCCTCCTGCGCTCTCCGGAGCCCCAGCAGCACCGAAACCGGTGGAGGTGTCCTCCGACGAGTCCGGCGGGGGGAAGGAAGAGGAGGGGGACTCGGAGGCGACCCTCAAAGAGATGGGGGAAAACTCCCCCTTGAGGAAAGCTGAAATCCTCCGCACCCTGCCGAATGACGCCGATACCGACACTCGCCAGGAGGAGAGGGAGCAGCCCCTCATCCCGACAAAGGGTAGGTCGTCGCTGGTTCCTCGGGATGCTGCCTCCGCCTTGACGCTGCCCAGAGCTGCCTCCGGCCCCTTTGCCGCGCCATCCTCTGCCCCTGGAGCCCGCGCGCCTACTCCCCAGGCTCCGAGGCTTTCAGGCTTCAAGCTCCCCAAGCGGAAATATGTCGCGGTGGATCAGTAAGTGTTCAACCTCCATCTTGTTTTCGCTCATGTCGCTGCTTCCTGACTTTCGTCTTTGGCTGTCCAGGCCGCTGCCCGCCGCGAAGAAGAGGAAAGAGGGTACGGTGACCGCGCCCTCTTCTGCTGAGAAAGGAGGCACTAGCGGCCGCACCTCCCTAGCCCGGTCGTCTTCATGAGGCCAGGAGGAACATCGCCGGGAGGAGTCAGCCCCCATGGCCCCGCTGGCTCCGGAAGTGCCGGCGTCTGGCCCGGTTGAAGAGGTCCCGGCTGCTCCGGAGCCCGCAGTCTCCCAGGCCTTGGTGACGACGTCGCCTCCTCCCAGTGCTGCACCTCCTATCCCAGGTTCTTCTGCTTCTGCCGCCGTTCTGGAGCGCGCTCTTTTGGAGATGACCTAGTTGCAGGCAGATCTCCTGAGCGCGGATCCGCGCCTGGTGGCCGGGCGCCTGGATCTGGCCTCTGGATGGCTTCACTCCGACTTGGCGGTTCCCGCAACGCTGAGCCAGGCCACGGCGTCTTCCGAGAAGGAGAAGCAGAGCACTGCCAATGCTGCAGCCGATTGTGAGGCGGCGCTGAAAGACGCCAAGGCCGCCCACGACCGCTGCCGAGAGCTGGAGGACGAGTTGAAGAACCTGCGCGACCAGCATGCCGCAGAAGCACGTGGCCGCCTAGCGAAGGAGGAGGAGATGAAGGCCCGGGAGGACGCCATCAAGAACCGTGATGCTGAACTGGAGGAGCTGGGGAAGACGCAGGCCGCCGAGCGCATCCGGTTGGAAGAGCTAGAGCGGAAGGTGAAGGCGAGGGAGGCCGATCTTGACGCCAAGGCGCGGGTCCTGGCCGAGGACCGTGTGGCCTTTTCCGACCTCGAGAAGAGATCTCGCAAGGCACTGAAGACGCTCTACGAGCACGGCCTGGAGAAGTCGCTGGCCACCGATGAGGACGGCCCCGCCCGGCTTCTTCCTCTCTTGGTGAAAGCGCTCGAGGAAGTCGTTGATGGTGTCGGTCCCATGGCGGAGGCAGAAGCTCGCGTCCTGTGTTCAGCGGCCTTGACTCGCGTCTTCAACAATCTGGACCTCCGCGACCCCAACACTTGTCTTGACGAGCTGCTGGAGCATGTGGCTGACGATCACTGCGCAGCCGCCGCCGCAGCCGTACAAGGTCAAGTGGAGGCCCTGCTGAAGAAGTTCCGCGGCTTTGTCTCCGCACCCTTGTCCGGCGATGCCGCCGATCTTGCAGCTAGCGGTGCAGGTGAAGACGATGCTACCCGGGAAGGAGCATCTTCTGCAGGTGATGGTGATGTCCAGGGGTGACCTGCTGCTGTTCTCTTGTTTATTCCTACAAGCATGCATCAGGCCTCGTGGAGGCGTTAAACTTGCGTTTTATATTGCGAGAACAATATGTCTTGTAATATTTGCTTCGAGATTTTGCGTTTTTCTTCCTATCCGCTTTGTGTTCTACGTCGGCAGAGCCTGGCCCCGCGCATACCTCAACCGCCGTTGGGCCGACCGGAGACCAGGACGGACCAAGGAGTGAGGGGCTACGTGACCAGTTAGACTCCCGAGCATCCGCCATGGAGACGACGGAGCGACGGATCGACGGAAAGGAAGCTACGGCGCACCCCTACCTGGCGCGCCAAAATGTCAGATCACGGGTTCCGGCAAAACCCTTAAGGTTCGAACTCTGGAGTGCACGCGAAGTTCTTTCCCTCCTACCGATCCACGCCCTAGTTTGCTAAGATCTCACGGACGAACTCGACGAACTCGCAACACAGAAAGACACGAGATTTATACTGGTTCGGGCCACCGTTGTGGTGTAATACCCTACTCCAGTGTGTGGTGGTGGATTGCCTCTTGGGCTGATGAGAAATAGTACAAGGGGAAGAACTGCCTCCTGAGGTTGAGGTGTTCTTGTGCGAGCGTGGGTTGGCTCCAGACCAGATCAGATGTCTCTACTGTGGTACCTAGCTCTACTTATATAGGCCCTGGTCCTCTTCCCAAATATTGAGCGGGAAGGGAGCCAACAACGGCGGGCAATTTGAAAGGGGACAATTAGTACAAGCTATCCTAACAAAAGCGGTCTTCGCCTGCGAAAGGGCTCTGGCGGTGACGCCGTCTTGGGCTCCACGGTGACCTCCGTCCTGCCGTCTTGCTGGTCTTGGTCTCGTTGCACCGATATGGAAACCTTTGCCTGATGCCTCGGTACTCCGCTCCTGCGCTTGCCGCCTTAGCACCGAAGAGGAAAGAAGGACGCCGCGCGCCCTGGCGCCCTCCTGGCGCCCGCCTAGTGCTGATCGTCATGGCTCACGTCACGAGAGCCTCGTGAGGTTTGCCCCGCCTTGATATCTCCGCTCCTCATGAGCCTGCCTGGCTAGGCCGCTCCTGAAGAGGTCTTGCATCGTCAGCCTCGCGAGGCTTGGCCCCTCGCGAAGGTCTTGATTGCCTTGTTGATGAAGATGGGCCGTACAGGCCCGCCAGCATAGCCACGCCATGGGCCGCAGGCACGCAAGTCTGGGGACCCCTGTTCCCGGAACGCTGACAACTATTTATTGAATTGAAACTGAAATCAACATAGAGCAAGTTACAACATCAAACACGTTAAAGAAACAGGTTTAAAACATACCTGTTGCGCCATTGGAGTTTCAATTGCATCCTTCAATTTGAAATTAGTTGGTATGAGTAAATACAGTGATGTAAGAGCAAAGTAGTATGAACCATAGCTACGGAACCTGACCTGAGAACAATTCTTCTTCTGCTTTAAGCGTTGACTTGGGGTTCAGAGTGGTGGTCCTTGTGCTTTGGGCACTGCAGTTGCCTTACTAACTGCTCATGTTTGGGTGCTCTGTGGTGGAGACGGTGCTGTGTCAACTGGAACTGGGTTACTATCTGCTGGGGTTAGAAGGCGTGTAGCTGGTTCTCTGTCCAACTGGGTAGGGGTACAATCTGCGTGAGTCTGAGTTATGTGTGGTGGGGCTGGTTCTTGGGCAAGTACAACCGTGGTTCTATCTGCATCGACAGGTAGCACAATCTTTTCTCAAGACCGTATTTTTACTCCCACAGATACTGCCATCACCGTCGGATCTCGGGTAGGGGGTCCCGAACTGTGCGTCTAAGGTTGATGGTAACAGGAGGCGAGGGACACGATGTTTACCCAGGTTCGGGCCCTCTCTATGGAGGTAATACCCTACTTCCTGCTTGATTGATCTTGATGAATATGAGTATTACAAGAGTTGATCTACCACGAGATCGTAATGGCTAAAACCCTAGAAGTCTAGCCTATATGATTATGATTGCCTCTACGGACTAAGCCCTCCGGTTTATATAGACACCGGAGGGGACTAGGGTTATACAGAGTCGGTTACAGAGAAATGAATCTTCATATCCGAACGCCAAGCTTGCCTTCCACGCCAAGGAGAGTCCCATCTGGACACGGGTGAGAGTCTTCGGTCTTGTATCTTCACAACCCAAATGTCCGGCCCATGTCAACAGGTCGGACGTCCGAGGACCCCTTAATCCAGGACTCCCTCAGTAGCCCCTGAACCAGGCTTCAATGACGAGGTGTCCGGCGCGCTGATTGTCTTCGGCATTGCAAGGCAGGTTCCTCCTCCGTATACTCCAAAATAGTTTTTGAACACAAGAATCGTGTCCGGCTCTGCAAAACAAATTCCACACACAACCGCAGAGAGTATAATATTTCACGAGTCCAATCCGCTGACAACTCTTTGTAGCGTGACATCACGTCGCCGCCCGGCCATTATTTTGAACCGTTTTTAGCCCGTCGTTCCATATTTCGAGATGCGGCTTCATTGGCACGTCTTGTCAAAGCAGAGATCGTGTCCCCTTATTGCGGGATTCTAATCAATACGGGCGTGGGTAATCGAACCGTGTCGTTTGCACGGCCCTTGGGAATAGGCGAGTTTTTAGGGCGAGTGGGGAGGCGCTTGATATTTTCTACCTTTATAAGGGGATAAGGATTCCCCCCTTCACCCACGCCTTCTCTCTCTGCCTCCCCCATTCTCGACCTCCAGTGCCCAAGTTCTCATCTTTCCCGCCCCAAGAAAGCACTCCCACCATGTCCGGATCCGGAGCGCAGGGCAAGTGGATGGTCTCCTCCGTCAAGGAGAAGGACATTACGAAGATCCGGGAGGCCGGGTATCTGGCCAAGGAAATCACCCACCGGCTTTCGGCCCAGGGGCAGATCGTCCCCACTCCGGAGCCCCATGAGAGGGTGGTGTTGATTCCCCACTTCGTTCGCGGGCTGGGATTTCCTATCCACCCATTCGTCCGCAGACTCATGTTCTACTATGGGCTAGATTTCCATGATCTAGCCCCAAATTCTTTCCTCAACATCTCGGCATTTATTATCATGTGCGAGGCTTTCCTCCGCATCCCACCCACTTCGGATTGTGGCTAAAAATCTTCAATGTGAAGCCGAAGGTGGTGGGTGGCCAACACGCAGAGTGCGGAGGTGCCATGGTGAGCAAGATGCCCAACGTCACATGGCCCGAAGGCTCGTTCGTGGAGACCGTCAAAGGGTGGCAGCAACTGTGGTTTTATTTCATAGAGCCTCGCGACACCACCTGGGCCGCGGTGCCCGAATTCAAGTCCGGAGCTCCAATGCGGCTCACCTCCTGGCTAGAGAAGGGCCTGTTGGGCTGCGTCGGACAAGCTGACCGCATTACAGACGCGCGTCCAGAGCATGGTGGACAAGAACATCAAGCTCGTCAACGTGATCCAGTGATGCTAGTTCGCCGGATCCTTCCATGCCAGAGCCAGACCTGCAATTTGTGGAAGTTCGATCCGGCCGAGCACCAGACCCTGCAACATTTCTTCAGTGTCACGCACGAAGGCATCTGGAAGGTGCTCTTCAAGGCCAATGAGACGTGGCCGAAGGAAACCGAAGACCGTGGGTACAACCTGACCCATCCCGCCAGTCCAGTAAGTTTTTTATGTTTTCAAGGTATATCCTTTGCTCATATACTTAAGGAGAATGTCTGAGCTTCCCCATTTTACTTTTTCAGGGTTGGACAAAGAAGGTGGAGCGGATTCAGTGTCCGGCTCCACTGCCAGAAGACCCAGAAATCCCTCTTCTGACAAAGATGTTGGTTCCGGCGCCCTACAAGGCACCGGAGAAGAAGGCCAAGAAGAAGGCCAAGGAGACCCGAAGCGGTCTTCATCGCAAGGTTGCTTCGGACGTGACGTCCGAAGACATCGAGACCCACTCCTTCGCCGCCGAGGACGACGACGAAGAGGAGGAAGAAAGCAACTCCCCCCTGAGGGGGGAAGGAAGAAGAGGGCGGCCTCCACGTGTCTGGAGGCCGAGGCATCCAAGAAGGGGAAGGTCTCCCTCGCGGATAACCCTACGTGGGACATCGATAGCAGCCCAGAGCGGCGCCCCCGAGATAAGCCCCTGGCCGAAACGTGAGTACTCAAAGACCCAGACGCATTCATATATCTAGCCTCTCTACTTTATAGTTTTAACATGTTGAATCATGCACTTGCAGTCCGGCTCGTTCTGTCCTTGAGCGATCCTCATCTTCGGGGAATTCGCTGGACCCGCAGGTGATGGACAGCGGGTCCCTTCCGGCGGCCTCCTCTCCTAGGGCCATGGATGACACCGAGGTGTTGTCCCAAAGGATCCCATACCAGGGAGATACGCAGGAGGCCGTCAGGGCGGCACCAGAGGGTGAAGCCTCGTCCACCGGACACATGGGGGAGCAAATCCCCATGGATACTAGCGGTGGGGGCCATGTCCAATTCGGTCCCCAGCCGAATACGGTCCTGGAGACCAGTACGGCTCCGGAATCCGGTAGGCAGCCTCCCTTGAAAGAAGGAGGTGTGCCCATTCCGCCGGTGACCTCTGTCTAGCCAAAGGCACCGGATACTCTACTGGAAGCACTGCAAAGTGCTTCCATTGTTGAGGAACACCGTACCCTTATGGGTACGGTGATTGAGAAGATTCAGTCCGTGAAGAGCGGACTGACCGAAGCCTGCGTAAAGAATGTCACTGTATAGACAGTAGCCCTTGAGACTCTGTCCGGTGTTCGGAAAGAAAAGCCGGACAGAGGATCAAATAATTTTTGCAGGAGGCTAACCAAATGCGTCTTGTGAATAAGCAGGCGTCGTTACTGGCTGCGACCTCTCATACTGCTGAGGTTTCCGGACTGAAGCAGAGTCTGGAGCGGGCCGAGGAGGACCTCGGCCGGGTAAAAAAGCAGCTAGAGGAGAAACAAGGTATGCAATGACCTTCTGTATATCAGAAAGGATAGATGATTTGTAATGACCGTAGTGCCATGATATTTGTAGGAGCGGCGACCGAAGTGGAGGCCCTTAAAAAGGCGCTGGCCGAGGCCAAGAAGAAAGCAGCAAAGGAGCAAGCCGCCCGTGAAAAAAAAACGAGGCCAGGATTGATGAGGTCCAGCAGGAGCTCCAGGACGTCGTTAAAAAATGCGAGTCCTCGGAGCACAAGAGTGCGGATCAAGAGTCCGAACTCGCCAAGGCTCGCTAGAGTGCACAAGATGCCTGGGTGGAAGATTAGGGTGCCCTCCAGGAAATTCAAGAGGCCAAGAAAATCACGGCGGGTAAGGCATTCATTATGCAAAGCAAATATGTGAAGAAGAGGTATCTCTTACTAACCCGGATTTGGAGTTCTCCATGGGCGTTTGCAGATCTGCCGCGCAGTGTATCTGACACTGCGGAATTCTTCCGGGCCGAAGAGGGGAGCTCTACGGAGAAGCTGTTCTGGTCGCAATACCTTGCACCAGAACATCCAGTGCCCTTTAGCGATCAGCTAAAACAGCTGGTCGAACTGCATAGGGTGGCCGAACTAGCCATGAAGGATTTAATAGTCTGGCTATGGCCTGCCGAAGCCATACCCGGCAGCTACTTCGGGCTCGTGAAGCGGCTGGTCAGTGCCTGCCCCCGGCTTGACGCCATCAAGCGGTCGGTCTGCATCGAAGGTGCGCGGATGGCCTTCGCCCGTGTCAAGGTGAAGTGGGTGAAGATGGATGCCGTCAAGCTCGCGACCGAGGGACCACACGCCCGAGCGGTATTTCGGTGATGTCCTGGAGGGATCCCGCATTGTAGCGGGCAATGTGCTAAGGACATTATTTTTGAATGAATACATTCATGCTATCCTGTCCTGTATTATGAAACAAAGCCGTTATGTAATATAATGCTTGTTTTATTATTTGAATTTTTACCTCCTGTGCGGCCGTTTTTATCAAATCTGAGAGTTGGCCAGTCGTCGGCTTCAGCCCCCACGTAGGTAGTACGGGGGTGTTCGGGATGAAATCTAAACACTCTTGATCCAAAGGTTTAGTCCTTGAAGGAGGTGTTTAGCGCAACGAACCAGGTAATCGGACTATGTGGCTTTATCACCCTCACTTAGGCATAGGAGTTTGACAATATAATTTTAGGCGCAACCCCTAGTGTTCTTAAGTCCGAACTTGGGGTGCTGTAAACACCTGATCGGATAAAAACCGATTCATCGCATAATGCAGAAAAAATCACAAAAGATTTGTAACCTCTCGAACAGCTGACCGGCTCACGCCACATCATGACAGTCAGTTTTCGGCATTCTCTACTGAGGTGCTCATCCGGATGAACCAGGACACAATCGCAGTAGTTCTCCCTTTACTACCCTAGCTGATATAGCTGAACGTAAGGTACTAAGCATAGGAGGCGGGCAACCCAACTATTGACCAAAGACATGATTCGGAGCCGATGCGTATAATGCTAAAGTTCGGGGTGCCGAACTATACTGTAAAAAAGTGTTCGGACTTTTGTCGCCGTGTTATGGGGCGTAATGAAGCACCTGGTGAATTAAGGCGTACCAGAGTGTACAGGTGCAATTGATAAGAATATCAAGAAAGAATGAAGCAACATGCCAATGCCGCAGAAATTTGGCCGCAAACTTTTTCCATTTTAGTTTAATTAATACGTCAAAGCGTATTTGTACAAATAGTGCGATAAGCAATAGGGCTATTTAACATGCCACGACCAAGAGAGAGCTGCGTGTGGGTCCTGAAAACAGGCATAACGATCGTTTAAAAAGACCACCCGGAAATTCCCTTATACGTCAATGCTTCTTGCCATCTTGGTGTATCCGTCCCTTGATAGGTCCGACAATCAGGCCACCAGGAAAGGCCTGGAAAAAGGAAACCTGAAAAAGATGAAAAAGAAAAAGTGAAAGTATGTGGGTCCAGGGAAGGTTGAGCCATGTTATGGACCACAATCTGGTTATGCCTCCGTCTACGCCCATGGTATTTTATGTGCGTAGTTATGTACGCGCGGTACGAACGCCGCCGTTTGGTCGGGACTGGGACGGAGGCCGAATTGCTAGTCGAGCTCTTGGCGAGCTGGACTGTCCTGCTGCAGAGTAGTCCGGACTCGTTTGACAGTGTGCGGGTGCTTGGCCGCCGAATTAAGGTTCTGTTTGAAAAGGCCGCTCTGTACTTCTGCCGCTAGGGCCGCGGTGTGCTCCTCGGTGCAGAGGGAGCGCTCCGTATTTCCATTAACTGTTATGACACCGCATGGTCTGGGCATCTTGAGCTTCAGATAAGCATAGTGTGGCACCACATTGAATCGAGCAAATGCGGTTCATCCAAGCAGTGCGTGATAGCCGCTGCGGAAGGGGACGATATCGAAGATCAATTCTTCGCTTCGGAAGTTGTCCGGGGATCCGAAGACCACCTCTAGTGTGATTGAGCCCGTACAGCGGGCCTCTACACCTGGTATGACTCCCTTAAACGTGGTTTTTGTGGGCTTGATCCTGGAGGGACCGATACCCATTTTGCCCACTGTATCCTGATAGAGCAGGTTCAGGCTACTACCACCGTCCATGAGGACTGGCGTAAGATGGAATCCATCAATGATTAGGTCGAGGACCAGTGCGGCTGAACCGCCATGACGGATACTGGTCGGATGGTCCCTGCGATCGAAAGTGATCGGACAGGACGACCAAGGGTTGAACTTTGGGGCGACTGGCTCCATCGTGTAGACGTCCCTAAGTGCGCGCTTGCGCTCCCTCTTGGGGATATGGGTGAGGGAGTCCTGGATTAGGGGGTCCTCGGACAACCGGACTATATCCTTTGGCCGAACTGTTGGACTATGAAGATACAAGATTGAAGACTTCGTCCCGTGTCCGGGTGGGACTCTCCTTGGCGTGGAAGGCAAGCTTGGCAATACGGATATGTAGATCTCCTCCCTTGTAACCGACTCTGTGTAACCCTAGCCCCCTCCGGTGTCTATATAAACCGGAGGGTTTAGTTCGTAGGACAACAACAATCATACCATAGGCTAGCTTCTAGGGTTTAGCCTCTACGATCTCGTGGTAGATCAACTCTTGTAATACTCATATCATCAAGATCAATCAAGAAGGAAGTAGGGTATTACCTCCATCGAGAGGGCCTGAACCTGGGTAAACATCGTGTCCCCCGCCTCCTGTTACCATCCGTCTTAGACGCACAGTTCGGGACCCCCTACCCGAGATCCGCCGGTTTTGACACCGACATTGGTGCTTTCATTGAGAGTTCCACTGTGTCGTCACTGTAAGGCTAGATGGCTCCTTCGATCATCGATAACAATGCGATCCAGGGTGAGGTTTTCCTCCCCGGACAGATCTTCGTATTCGGCGGCTTCGTACTGCGGGCCAACTCGCTTGGCCATCTGGAGCAGATCGAAAGCTACGCCCCTGGCCATCAGGTCAGGTTTGGAAGCTTGAACTATACTGCCGACATCAGTGGAGACTTGATCTTCGACGGATTCGAGCCCATGTCAGGTGCGCCGCACAATCACGACGAGCATGACTTAGCTCTGCCGTCGGACAGTGTTTGGGAGATCGCACATGCAACTACTCCGGCCCTCAGTCCGGAACAAATTGCGCCATCTGAGGACGGGTGGATGGACCCCGCCACGGAGGCCGCACACTCAGTGGCGATAGAGCCGAATACTGATTTCACCACCTACGAGACCCGTGTTGCCGAACCATTGGATTCGTCCCCGGCCATGGGCTGCGAGCCACCTGCGTCCGTGCCTATCGAATCCGATTGGGCACCGATCATGGAGTTTACCTCCGCGGATATCTTTCAGCACTCGCCCTTCGGCGACATGCTAAACTCGTTGAGGTCTCTCTCCCTGTCAGGAGACCCTTGGCCGAACTATGTCCGGCTAGAATGGGATACGGACGACGAAGAAATTCGCCCCCCACCCACCACCCACTTAGTAGCCACTGTCGACAATTTAACCGACATGCTTGACTTCCACTCCGAAGACATCGACGGTATGGACGACGATGCAGAAGACGAACAAGAACCACCGCCCACAGGGCGCTGGACCGCCACCTCATCGTATGACATATACATGGTGGACACCCCCCAAAGAAGGGGATGGAGATAAGACGACGGATGATAACCCCTCGGTGCCGCTCTAAGTCCCGCCATAACAAAAGTAGCGATACCGGCACAAGAGACAATAACGCTCCGGATAGTGCCGAAGACGATGATAATCCCCTCCAGCCAAACCTCGAGCGGGAGGATGAACAAGCTAGCCCTTTGGAACAGGCAGCAGACGGAGAATCAGAGGATGACAATTACATGCCTCTCTCTGAAGACGAGGTGAGCCTCGACGACGAAGAATTTATCGTGCCTGAGGATCCCGTCGAGCAGGAGCGCTTCAAGCGCCGGCTTATAGCCACAGCAAACAGCCTGAAGAAAAAGCAACAACAGCTTCGAGCTGATCAAGATCTGCTAACGGATAGATGGACTGAAGTCCTTGCGGCTGAGGAATACAAACTCGAACGCCCAACCAAGAGTTACCCAAAGCGCAGGTTGCTACCCCAACTCGAGGAGGAAGCATTGAAATCTACATCACCAGCGTATGATGCGGCTGATCGGCCACCTCGTGGCTGAGACAGAGTGGCATATCAGCCCGACGTCCAGCCCGCACCCCGCCGCCGTTCAAACAAAAATACCAAGGCCCGGGGCAACACGCGGGACCTGCGAGACGTATTGGAAAACAAAGCAAAACATGCAAGATCGATCTACGGATCACGGGGGCGCGCCCCAACGCGAGACGATGACTGTCACGCCGGATATACCAAAAGCAAATCCGGCCGGGCCGAATACAGCAGACAAGACTCGTATGAACTGCGTCGTGATATAGCCCGGCACAGAGGCGCCGCACACCCCCTATGCTTCACTGATGAAGTAATGGATCACGAATTCCTAGAGGGTTTTAAACCCGTAAACATTGAATCATATGATGGTACAACAGATCCCGCGGTATGGATTGAGGATTTCCTCCTCCACATCCACATGGCTCGCGGTGATGATCTACATGCCATCAAGTACCTCCCACTAAAACTCAAAGCACCAGCTCAACATTGGCTGAATAGCTTGCCAGCAGACTCCATTGGCAGTTGGGAGGATTTGGAAGATGCATTCCTTGACAACTTCCAGGGCACTTACGTGCGACCACCGGATGCTGATGACTTGAGCCATATAACTTAGCAGCCAGGGGAATCGGCCAGGAAATTCTGGACCCGGTTCCTAACTAAGAAAAACCAAATTGTCGACTGTCCGGATGCAGAGGCCTTAGTGTCATTTAAGCATAACATCTGTGACGAGTGGCTTGCCCGGCACCTCGGCCAGGAGAAGCCAAAGTCTATGGCAGCCCTCATGACACTCATGACCCGCTTTTGTGCGGGCGAGGATAGCTGGCTGGCTCGCAGCAACAACACAACAAGCAAACCTGGCACATCAGAGGCCAGGGATAGCAACGGCAAACCACAATGCAGCAAACACAAGCGCCGCAAATATGGTGAAAATGCCGAAAATACGGCAGTTAATGCTGGGTTCAGGGGCTCAAAGTCCGGTCAGCGGAAAGGGCCACCCAAAAATAATAATTCGGGTCCATCTAGTCTGGACCGCATACTCGATCGCCAATGCCAAATTCATGGCACCCCAGGAACGCTGGCCACCCATACCAACAGAGAATGCTGGGTCTTCAAACAAGCCGGCAGGGCAGGCGCCCAAAACAGAGAAGGGGGGTCTCAAAGCGATGATGGCGACGAAGAGCCCAGATCACCGAACACAGGAGGGCAAAAGAAATTTCCCTCGCATATTCAATCAGTGAATGTGGTAAATACCATCCAAATTCCCAACTCGGACCGGATATGCACCCTTAGGGATGCCGACTTAACGGAACTAGTCGTCCCACAATATAAACTAGGGCCGGTCACCTTCAACCGCATGGATCGTCCGGTTAACGCCAATCAGGGTAATCCAGCCGCACTAGTCCTCGACCCAATAATTGACGGGTTCCACCTCACTCGAGTCCTCATGGACGGAGGCAGCAGTCTAAATCTGCTTTACCAGGACACAGTGCGCAAGATGGGCATCGATCATTCGGTGATCAAACCCACTAAAGCTACTTTCAGAGGCATTATACCAGGTATGGAAGCCAGCTGTACAGGCTCCATTGCCCTTGAGGTAGTCCTTGGATCACCAGAAAATTACCGTACCGAAGAGTTGATCTTCGAAATCGTCCCTTTCCGCAGTGATTATCAGGCACTGCTCGGACGAACCGCGTTCGCTCGATTCAACGCGGTGCCACATTATGCCTACCGTAAGCTCAAGATGCCCGGTCCACGCGGCATCATCACGGTTAATGGCAAGGCCGAACCTTCCCTCGGCACCAACAAGTACACCACTGCCTTAACAGCAGAAGCAACGAGCAGCACCTTGCAGCCGAACCTCGAGTCGACGTCCAGGCTCCCGGACACCGTCAAGGGACTCTGAACTACTTCGCGGAAGCATAGCCCGGCTCGTGCAGAGCTCAATTAAACACTCCATCGAAGGCCAGGACAGGCCGCACTCAGCGGCTAAACCGCTCTCCGGCACGCATACATTTCTTACATTTCCTTCGCAGGTTCACCTTTACGCCGACCAGGATGGGCGATGCGGAGGCAGCTTGAACGCGCAAGGGAATCCTTAGACATTCCCTGCAATGACCATCTGGCTATATTACGGATCCACACTCAGCTTCTTCCCCCCTGGTCTCAGCAGGTTCTGCAATCATATTCCTTTTTTTATCACATTACCTGTACTCATACGCATAGACGTACTATTCAAACACAACATGTGGATTTATATGACGCTTACCTGCTGTTATTTCTTATTGAAATTCTTTTGTCAAGTGGCATCCGTACACAGTGATATGCCTTAAAATATGCCAGGGGCTTCGTTTTCCCATAACACGGCAACAAAGTCCGAACACCTTCATGGAAGTTCGGCACCCCGAACTTATAGCACTATATGCATCAGCTCTGAATCATGTCTTGGGTCAATAGTTGGGTTTGCCCGGCTCCCATGTTTTGGTACCTTACGTTCCGCTATATTGGCTAAGGTAGCACTAGGAGAACTACTGCGATTGTGTCCCGGTTCTTCCGGACGAGCACCTCAGTAGAGAAAGCCGAAAACTGACTGTCATGATACCGCAAGAGTTGGTCAGCTGTTCGAGAGGTCGTAAAATCTTTAAGGATTTCTCCCGCATAATGCCATAACCAATGCAGCGTGCGATGGATCGGTTTTTCCTCCGATCAGGTGCTTATAGAGCCCCTAGTACGGTCTTCCGAACACCAGGGGCTGCGCCTACCTTACTAAAGCTCCTATGGCTAAGTGAGAGTGATAAAGCCCTATAGTCCGATTGCCTGGTTCGTTGTGCTGAGCACCTCCTTCGAAGGACCCAAAACTGGGATAAAGAGTGCTCAGGTTTATCCCGAACACCCCCGTACTTCTTACGTGGGGGCAGAAGCCGACGACTGGCCAACTCTCAGGTTTAACATATAAAACGGCCGCACAGGAGGGTAAACTTTTATATAACAGGCAATAAATAAATGACCTTGTTCAAACATTACAAAGGACAACATGATTGGCATTCATGGAAATATAATGTCCTTGGTGCATAGCTCCGCTGCAAGGTAGGATCCTTTTAGGACACTTTCATAATATAATTCGGGCTTGCGGTGCTCCTTCCCCTCTGGCGGCCCTTCGGTCATCAGCTTCTCAGCATCCATCTTCCCCCAGTGCACCTTTGCGCGGGCGAAGGCCATTCGCGCACCTTCTATGCAGACCGACCGCTTGATGACGTCAAGTCGAGGGCAAGCGCTTACAAGCCGCTTCACGAGCCAGAAGTAGCTGCTTGGAATCGGCTCGGCAGGCCATAGCCGGATAACCAAATCTTTCATGGCTAGTTCCGCCGCCTTATGCAGTTCGATCAGCTGTTTCAGTTGATCGGCAAAAGGCACCGGATAATTCGGTGCCAAATACTGCGACCAGAAGAGCTTATCCGCAGTGTTCCTTTCTTCGGCTCGGTAGAATTGGGCGGCATCCTGATATGCTGCGGGGCAGCTCGGCAAATACCCCTGGAGAAATCCGAATTCAAAATTAGAAACATAATTTTCCCTCAAATACTTGCTTACATGGAAAAAGCCTTACCCGCCGCGATCTTCCTCGCCACTTGGATCCCCTGCAGGGCCCTTTGGGTTTCCCCCCGGGCATCGCTCGTGGCCTGATGTGCCTTGGTGAGTTCGGATTCTTTCTCCGTTAAACTCTGCTCCAAGGTCTCGCATTTCCTCACGGCCTCTTGCAGCGCCTACTCAGCTTTAATAACCCTGGCCTCGTGCTTCTCACGAAGAGCCTGCTCTGTGGCTGCCTTTTTCTCGGCCTCGGCCACAACCTTCCTAAGAGCCTCGACTTCGGTCACCATCCCTAGCGCAAATCATGCATCTTATTTCATCATACTGAAAATTCATTCGCAATAAACGCGGACAAGACTTGTGCATACCTTGTTTATCTCTCAACTGCATTCTCAACTGGCCAAGTTCTTCTTTGGCCCGCTCCAGATTTTGATTCAGTCCGGAGATCTCCGCAGTATGAGTGGCAGCAGCCGCTACAGATGCCTGCTTATACAGAAGAGAAATAGATGTCATTCAATGAGTCTTCCTGCGAACATAAATTGGATCCTCTGTCCGGTTCTTTCTTTCACCGAACAGTGTATCAGGGGCTACTATCCATACCATGACACTCTTCGAAACCTCATAAAACATACCTCAAAACCTTTTATAAGGCTGATACATGCTCCATTCAGTCCACTCTCAGCAGACTGAATCTTCTCAATCACCGCACCCATAAGGGCACGGTGTTCATCGACGATGGAGGCGCTCTTCAGCGCCACCAACAAAGCATCCGACACCTCTGGTTGGACAGAGGTTGCCGGTGTAACAGGCATGTCCCTCCAGCTAAGAGAGGCTGCCTGCCTGATTTTGGAGCCGTATTGGTCTCCGGAACTGTATCCGGCTGGGAGCCGAATTCTAGATCGCCCCCGCCGTCAGCTCCCATGGGAATTTTCTCCCCCACGTGTCCGGCCCCCGATGTTTGACCTCCAGGCACCGCCTTCACGGTCTTTTCATCTCCTCCTTGGTCGGGGTCCTTCTGGGACGAAGCCTCGGTGTTATGCACCTGTTTGGAGGAAGGGGCCTTTGGGGGCGTCCCGCTCTCCATAGCATCCGAGCTCAGTGAATCCTCGGATGAGGATTGTTTGGTACAGGACCTCGCCGGACTACAAAAAATATGGCTCAGGTTAAAATACTATGCCATGATGAGTCTGGACGCATAAACGTATTCGGACTGTATATACTCACGAGTTCACCAGGGGCTGGGCCCTGGGATCCCACGCCGGGCCGCTGTCCGCGGCGGCAGTGGACTCCTCCGGAGGAGGAACTTTTCCCCTTTTAGGCGACTCGGCCTCCAAGTGTGCGGAGGCCGTCCTCTTCTTTCTTTCCCCCATAGGGGATTCATCTTTCCCCTCCTCCTCGTCCTCTTCGGAGGCAGAATGGGCATCAGAGCCTTCAGATATTGAGTCCGAAGTGCCGCGGCGACGAAGGCCGCCCCAGGTCTTTTTGGCCCCCTTCTCGGCCGTCTTCTTCGGCACCTTGTAAGGCGCCGGTTCCAGCATCTTCGTCAGAAGTGGGACAGCCGGTTCTTCGGGCAATGGGGCCGGACAATGGATCCGCTCCGCCTTCTTCGTCCAGCCCTAGGGGAGTTGTAGAAAACACGTTAAGCACTTCCTTTGGGTTATGCGGATAAAAAGTATGATGACTTACCGAACTTGCAGGGCAGGACAGTTGGTACCCGCGGTCCTCGGCGGAGTCCGTGATTTGCTGGACTTGAAAAGCACCTTCCAGATGTCCTTGTGCGAGGAACCGAAAAGCTCTCGTAAGGTTTGGTGCTTGGCCGGATCGAATTCCCATAGATTGCAAGTCCGGTGTTGACAAGGCAGGATCCGGCGAACTAGCATCACCTGGACCACATTGAAAGTTCAATGTTCTTGTCTCCCATACCTTTAACGCGTGTCTGGAGCACCGACAGTTCGTCGGACAAGGACCAGTTCAGGCCCTTCTTGGCCCAGGATGTAAGCCGCAAGGGGGCACCGGATCGAAATTCGGGAGTAGCGGCCCATTCTGTGCCGCGCGGCTCAGTGATATAAAACCACTGTTGTTGCCACTCCTTGACAAAATCGTTAAAGGTGCCTGTTGGCCATATGACATTGGGCATCTTGCTCACCATAGCGCCCCACAGTCGGCGTGCTCGCCGCCCACTACCTTGGGCTTCACATTAAAAATCTTCAGCCATAGGCCAAAGTGTGGTGAGATGCGGAGAAAAGCCTCGCACACGACAATGAATGTCGAGATGTTGAGGAAGGAATTAGGGGACAAATCGTGAAGATTGATCCCATAGTAATACATCATGCCACGAACGAACGGGTGGAGGGGAAACCCTAGCCCGCGGACAAAGTGAGGGAGGAATACAACCCTCTCGTGGGGTTCCGGAGTAGGGACGATCTGTCCCGCCGTCGGGAGACGGTGGCTGATTTTCTTGGCCAGGTACCCGGCCTCCCGAAGCTTTTTGATATCCTTCTCTCGGACGGTAGAGGCCATCCATTTGTCTCCTGCTCCGGATCCGGACATTTCCGGAAGGCCTTTTTTGGGCAGGGAGGATGAACGCTTGGGCGGAGGGGAATGGATCAGGAAGTAGAAAGCGTGGTTGCGAATGGGAGTCCTTATCCCCTTATAAAGGCAGCAGGGATTCTGCGCCTCCCCACTTGCGTGGTAAAACCGCTTATTCCCCAAGCGCCGTAATTGATGGTGCGGTTGGGTTGCCCACACCCGTATTGATGAGAATCCCGTGATAAGGGGACACGATCTCTGCTTCGACGAGACGTGCCAAGGAAACCGCCTCGCGATATGTGCAGCGGCTGGT
The DNA here is from genome assembly GCF_018294505.1 of Triticum aestivum. Lineage (NCBI taxonomy): Eukaryota > Viridiplantae > Streptophyta > Magnoliopsida > Poales > Poaceae > Triticum > Triticum aestivum. Next base: position 591,375,958 of record NC_057799.1, on the reverse strand, counting down.
TGAGAAAAACGGTTCGAATAATGACCGGGCCATAGCGTGATGTCATGCTGCAGAATGTGTTAGCAGATTGGATTTGTGGAAATATTATTCTCTCTACGGTGGTATGTGGAATTTGTTTTGCAGAGCCGGACACTATCCTCGTGTTCAAAATTTTCTATGGAGTATTCGGAGGAGGAACCCGCCTTGCAATGGCGAAGACAATCTGCACGCCGGACTCATCATCATTGAAGCCTGGTTCAGGGGCTACTGAGGGAGTCCTGGATTAGGGGGTCCTCGGACAGCCGGACTGTTGGACTATGAAGATACAAGATTGAAGACTTTGTCCCGTGTCCAAGTGGGACTCTCCTTGGCGTGGAAGGCAAGCTTGGCAATACGGATATGTAGATCTCCTCCCTTGTAACCGACTCTGTGTAACCCTAGCCCCGTGTCAATATAAACCGGAGGGTTTAGTCCGTAGGACAACAACAATCATACCATAGGCTAGCTTCTAGGGTTTAGCCTCTACGATCCCGTGGTAGATCAACTCTTGTAATACTCATATCATCAAGATCAATCAAGCAGGAAGTAGGGTATTACCTCCATCGAGAGGGCCCGAACCTTGGTAAACATCGTGTCCCCCGCCTCCTATTACCATCCGCCTTAGACGCACAGTTCAGGACCCCCTACCCGAGATCGGCCGGTTTTGACACCGACAATGGGTAGCGTATATCATGTTCACCGTTTTAACTTGGAGGGGAAACTTCTTCTGTCCCCCTGTGTTTGGTGGCCGGTGCTCCTCGTCATCGTCCTCGCTTTGCGACCCCTTCTCCTTGTTCTCGGCATTTAACTTGCTCGCCTATTTGAAAATCCAACAGTGTCTGTTGGTATGATTGGCTGGTTTATCAGGAGTGCCGTGGATTTGGCATGGACGATCGAGTATGCGGTCCAGGCTGGACGAGCCCGGATTGTTTCTTTTATATGGCTTCTTCCGCTGACCGTACTTAGAGCCACTGAATCCGGCGTTGACCGCCGTATCATCGGTGTTGTCACTGTTGTTTCGACGCTTGTGTCTGTTGCGTCGGGGCTTGCCATTGCTATTTCTGGTTTCAGAGGTGCCGGCGTCGCTTGCATTGTTATTGCTACGTGCCAGCCAACTATCCTCGCCCGCGCAAAAATGGATCATGAGTGCTGTGAGGGCTGCTATGGACTTCGGCTTTTCTTGGCTGAGGTGACGGGCGAGCCATTCGTCGTGGATGCTATGCTTAAAGGCCGCTAGGGCTTCAGCATCCGGGCAGTCGATGATCTGGTTCCTTTTAGTTAAGAATCTAGTCCAGAATTTCCTGGCTGACTCTCCGGGCTGTTGAACTATGTGACTTAAGTCGTCGGCATCTGGAGGTCGGACATATGTACCTTGGAAGTTGTCGAGGAAGGCGTCTTCCATGTCCTCCCAGCTGCCAATTGAATTTTTGGGCAGACTGTTCAACCAGTACCGAGCTGGTCCCTTGAGTTTTAGCGGGAGGTATTTGATGGCATGAAGATCATCACCACGGGCCATATGGATATGGAGAAGAAAATCCCAATCCATACCGCGGAGTCCGTTGTCCCGTCATATGATTCGATGTTCACGGGTTTAAACCCTTCCGGGAATTCATGGTCCATTACTTCATTAGTGAAGCAAAGGGGTGTGCGGCGCCTCTGTATCGGGCCAAGTCGCGACTTTGCTCGGCTGGAATTTGTCTGCGGTGTTCGGCCCGGGCGTGGTTATGTTTGTCACGTCCGGCCGGATGGCCATTGTCGCGTGTCGGGGCGCGCCCCCGCGATCCGTAGATCGATCTGGTCTGACCTGCTCTGCTCTTAAGGTCATGCCGCAGGTCATATGTGTGTCCTCGAGCTGTTGTGTCTATGTTTTTGTGGCGCGGTAGTGCGGGCTGGTGTTCGGCCTGAGTTGCCGCTTTGTCCCGGCCGCGTGGTGGTCGGTCAGCTGCATTACGCGCTGGTAGGACGGGCTCCAGCACCTCGTCGTCGAATTGGGGTAACAATTTGCACTTCGGGTAACTTTTGGTTGGCGCTCAAGGCCGTATTCCTCGCTTGCCAGGACATCAGTCCATCTGTCATTGAGCAGATCTTGGTCAGCTTGAAGCTGATGCTGCTTCTGTTTCAGGCTCCTCGCAGTGGCAATTAGCCGGCGCTTAAAGCGCTCCTGCTCGACAGGTTCCTCAGGCGCGATAAAGTCTTCGTCACCGAGGCTCACCTCGTCCTCGGAGGGTGGAAGATAGTTGCTGTCCTCCGAGTCTTCATTAATAGCCTGTTCATTAGGGCCGACTCGCCCATCCTCCCGTTCATCCTGTTCGGAAGTTAGTTCAACGGGGTCTTCATTGTCTTCGGCGTCGTCCGGAGTATTATTTTCTCCTGTGCCGGTATTGCTGTTTTTTTCACGGTGTGGTTTAGAGCGGCGCCCCTGACATCGGCGCTTTGGCTGTATCTCAGGAGGTTTATCCTCGACTGGATTCTTCTCATTGCCGCTGTTGTTCTCTTTGGGGTGTATCCACCATGTATACATCATACGAGGAGGTGGCTGTCCAGCGCCCTGTAAGCGGTGGTTTTTGCGCTTGCTCCTCTCCGGCATCGTCGTCCATACCGTCGATGTCTTCGGAGCCATAATGAAGCTTCTCGGTTAAGTCTTTGACAGTGGCTATGAAGTGGGTAGTGGGTGGGAAGCGGAATTCTCCATTATCAGCTTCCAATTCAAACCGGATATGGTTCGGATGAGAGTCCCCTGATAAGGAGAGGGATTTTAATGAGTTTAGCACATCGCCCAAAGGTGAGTGCCGGAAGATGTCCGCGGAGCTGAACTCGACGATCGGTGCCTGATCGGGTTCGATGGGCGTGGATGTACGCGGTCCGAAGCCTATGGCCGGAGATGAATCCGAGGTTCCGGTGACACAGGCCCCGCTCGAGGTTGACTATGTGTGCGGCTCTAACGCCGCTGAGTATGCGGCCTCCGTGACGGGGTTGAGCTTCCCGTCCTCGGACGACGCATCCTGCTCCGGATCCAGGGCCAGAGCAGTTACAGGCGCTATCTCCTGGGCATGGTCTGATGACAGATTTAGGTCATGTCCATCATGGTGGAAGGGAGCGGCCGCCATGGGCTCGAATCCGTCGAAGATCAAGTCTCCGCGGATATCGGCAACGTAATTCAAGCTTCCAAACCTGACCTGATGGCCAGGGGCGTAGCTGTTGATCTGCTCTAGATGGCCAAGTGGGTTGGCCTGCAGTGCGAAGCCGCCGAATATGAAGATCTGTCCGGGGAGGAAGACCTCCCCCTGGACTGCATTGCTGTAGATGATTGACGGAGCCATCAAACCTTTTGATGACGATGCAGCGGAACTCTCAATGAAAGCACCAATGTCGGTGTCAAAACCGGCAGATCTCGGGTAGGGGGTCCCGAACTATGCGTCTAAGGTTGATGGTAACAGGAGTCGAGGGACACGATGTTTACCCAGGTTCGGGCCCTCTCTATGGAGGTAATACCCTACTTCCTGCTTGATTGATCTTGATGAATATGAGTACTACAAGAGTTGATCTACCACGAGATCGTAATGGCTAAAACCCTAGAAGTCTAGCCTATATGATTATGATTCCTCTACGGACTAAGCCCTCCGGTTTATATAGACACCGGAGGGGACTAGGGTTATACATAGTTGGTTACAGAGAAAGGAATCTTCATATCCGAACACCAAGCTTGCCTTCCACGCCACGGAGAGTCCCATCCGGACATGGGTGAGAGTCTTCGGTCTTGTATCTTCACAACCCAACAGTCCGGCCCATGTCAACAGGTCGGACGTCCGAGGACCCCTTAATCCATGACTCCCTCAATCACCCCCTCCAATTGAAATGGCCGATAAACAAGAAAAGTAATTGAATGTACAGACATTGTAAGATAGACAGGTGCAATGGATAGTAGGGAAGAAAACAGGGCATGAAATAATTCACATTTATGTTGTCTAACCAAATAGAATAGCAGGACATAATTTCACATATATGATGGCTAATTAAACGGGATAGCATGACGCAATTTCAAATGTATGATGGCTAACTAAATAGGATAGAATGACATAATTCAAAATATGATGACTATGTAAACAGGATGAGATGATATAACTATATTATGTCTTTAGAAAATGGGTTGGCATGCCATAATTCAGATACATGCTGTCTATGTAAACATCTTGGCATGATATAATTCAAATATATGATTTATATGCTAAGCAAGTTAGCAGAGGGCAATCGCATATATGATGTGTCAACTAAGGAGATGGCATTCAATATTGTGCATATGATGTAAAAACTAAGCATTGCAATACAACATATGCATGATATATATGAGTACTATAACCCTACAAAGTTTGAGCATACACCTCAGGGGGATAATAGGACTAGTCATCTGCCTCTGAATCCTCCTCTGAAGAGCTATCTGTAAGCAGCAAGATATCTGCTTCAGCAGGTAGCATTGTCTGCTCTGAAGACCTTGTTTTCACTCCAGATTTCTCCATCACCAATTAAAATGGCTAATGCATAGGAAGAGCAGTTGAATATACAAACATTGTCGACAAAAGCAATGAGAAATAAAAAAAAGACGACATGATATAATTCACATATATGACGCTTGGCTAAACAGTATGGCATTGCATAATTCACATATATAATGCCTTGCAACAATATAGCATTGCATAATTCACATATATAATGTCTTGCAACAAGATGGCATCGCATAATTCTCATATATGGTAATTAGACACTAAACAAGTGGCATTCGCACAAACCATGTCTAAACTAAGAAAATGACATAGCAATGCAAGATACCATACGCACGATATGAGCAACATAACCCAGCCGAGTTAGAGCATGCACCTCGGGGGGGGGGGGGAATAGGACTGGTCATCTGTCTCTGAATCCTCCTCCTCTGAGCTATTCGTAACTAGCAAGACATGCGCTTCGTCAGATAGCATTGTCTGCTCTGAAGACCTTTTTTCCACTTCAGATTTTACCATGACAGTGCCGAATGGCTCATGCATAGGAAGAGTAATTGAATGTACTAAATTTTTTGACAAATTTAACATGTAATAAAAAATGATGGCATGATATAATTCACATATAAGATGACTCGCTAACCAGGGTGGCATTGCAAAATTTACATATATGATGCCTGGCTAAACAAGATGGCATTGCATGACTCACATATACGATAAAGAAACTAAACAGATGACATTGACACAAAGCATGTCTAAACTAAGCAGATGACATATTTGATGTATCCAGTAGGCAATGCAAGGCACCATATGCATGATATTACCAACATTAGCATGCCAAGTTAGAGCGAAGACCTCGGGGGGTAAATAGGAGTGGTCTTCTCCTTCTGAATCCCCCTCAGAACAGTTATCTTCCTCTTGATTACGATCCGAAATGGGTGGAGGGGGGCTGCCTTTGCGCCCACCGTGGAGCGACGTCTGCATGAAATTTTATTGCCACGCAAGGCTCGTCTCTTTTTCTCTACATGTTCAGTTCCATTGTGTACAATAACTGACATGGATAGGAATAAAACATAGTGAGATTATGTAAGGAGTGCATACACAAATCCAGAGTGATGGTAGCAAATTGTGGATAGACCCAACACCAATGATAGCAGGCGGATAATAGCTTTAGTTAAAAAATACAGATAATGGCTCCTTTAATGTTTGTTTGCACCCAACATGAAACTCATAGTAGACACCCGAGATTAACCATATAGCAGATAGATAGTACTGATTGCTGCCCCAATATGTACCCCGCAACCATTTAAAAAGTCAAGTTTCAGCATTAGTTTGGACCTGACTCAGAGTCTAATAGGTGAACACAACGATAAAGTAGCATGCCATCATATTAAGCGATGCATAACGTAATCAGACACGGAAGAGTGCAACCTCTCTTCCGGACCCATGTAGTCCTCAAGGTCATCTGCTCAGTTGATGATGGTAATGCAGTTCTCGTGGCTGCCGGCGGCGGGGAAAAAGATCTGAGGTGGCGAAAGACAGTCGGGAGAGCGGATCCCTGCTGTGGTGAACCCTTCTGTCGTTGGAGCAGTTGAGATGGAGTGGAACACAACGCAGCAGGAGCAGGACAAACCACACAAGGTTTTCTTTGACACATATCTGTAACTGAAGTAATTGTGTAAGGGCTTGTTTGAATTTGAGGATTCTAACAATGCATGGATAGGAAATAGACAGGAATAGGATAGGAATGCACGTGCAAAACAGAGAATTTAAAAACACAGGATTTATGCCAATATGGGTGTTTGATTCACAAGAATTGGAAGATCACAGGATGCAAAGAAGCAAGGTGAGATTAAGTCAAACCACAAGAAAATGTACGGTTATAATGCTATTATGCTACAATCTCTTAGTCTTGTGCTTCATGAATAGGAATTTGAAAAGGAGGACAAGTGGAAATTAAAATTCCTACGATTTTTCTTTCAAGGAGACACTAAAGGAACAAATCCTACAGTTTTCCTTTGCTCCATTCCTTTGAACCAAATTCATGAACAGTAGTACCATAGGAAACTTTCCAATTCCTATGTTTTTCCTTCAATTTTCCTTTCAAGCACTGGCGATTCTAGTAGGCAGGCTTGAGCAAGGAAAAGCCTACACTCAAAAAATGTTTTTGTGCTACTTCTATTACTTTGGACCCAGGCCACTGCCCTACTAGCTTAACTCCCAGGCCCATCGACAAATGTACAGCTCAAACACGCAGAGATTAATAATGATGGCGTTCAAGAGAGTCCATCACGGATAGCTAAGTTGCCTGGTACCTCACTGCTTGTCATATAGTAAGAGAAACTAATCGTATTTCACGTTACTGCGTGTGCTATGTGGACAATATGTATAACATGTAGAGTAAAAAAGAGATGCAACAAGTGTACAACCTCCTTGGCGAAGCCATGTCGATCTCAGCGTGATTGGGTTGGTCGGTGAGGATGATCCGGCTGACTTGGCTATCGGAGGAGGGGAAGAAGATCTTAGGCGTTTGGAGATGGAGCTCGGGGTACTGCTCTGCTATGATGGAGGGTTTCGTCGTTGGAGCAGCTCCGGTGAGTTGTACGACGCCGAGGCTGAAGCAAGACAAGAGAGACAACGTTAACCTGAGTGGAATTCTAATAGCATCTCCAATAGATGACGTAAAATACATAACCACAAAGTGCTAGATGTAAAATACATCGGCCGCTCATCTCTGAACCTAACTGTCGAAACTGAATTTAACTGTCGAAACTGAACTTAACTGTCGAAACTGAATTTTTCTGTCGAAACTGAATGCACTAGTAGCAGAAAAGCAGTAGCAGGTCGTGTAGCAGCATCAGGTGAGGCTACCCTGAGCCGCCAGCCACCACCGGCCAAACAGCCGCCCCCCGCCGCCCGCGGCCGGCGGTGCGCCGCCCCGAAACCACTCCCCACCGCCGATCCGCCGCCGCCTCGGCCATCCCTCTAGCCCCCCCCTGTGCCGAGCTTTTTTCTTCGGCGATCCCCACGCCACTGCCCCACCACCACCGGCGACCACCGCCCCCACCCTGAACCCTAAGATAGATAGTGGGGTACCTCTCCGGTGAGCCCCCCTCCCCGCTGCGGCTGGTTCTTCCTTAACTCCGGCGAGCCCCCCACCCCCTGAAAATCGACTGACCCAAAAGTCGATTCAGTCGACTGAAGTGTAGCTAAATCAGAGTAGCATCGCAAGCAAGAGCAAGAGCGAGAGCAGCAGCGCGAGCAAGAGCAAGAGCAATAGCAAGAGCAGACCAAGCAGGGGACCGAGAGCAAGAGCAGAGCAGCAGCGCGAGCGAGAGCTAGAGCAGCAGCAGCTCCTATTGATGTGGACGTCGTCACCAAGGGAGCGACGTTGTGGAGGAAGTGGCCAGCGATGCCGCCGTGGATGGAGCCGCGCCGTGTCGGCTCGTGACCGAGCGCCGGCAGCACCGTGAGATCGATTCAAGAAGAAAATGCGGCGATTAGTGTAGAACCTCTTTGGTGGCGCCCATTAGGCCTCAGCTTCATCCGAGGAAATGGTGATGATGATGCTCTTCCGGTGGTGCAGGTGAAGACGGCGGTGTGGGAATGGAGGTGGCGCGAAAGACGAGGGGAACGTCGGGGCAGCTCCTTGGAGGTGGAGGACGGGGTGGCTGAACCGGCGGGACGACGAGATCGACGATGGATCCTCATCCGGTACGGTGGATGAGGGACGTCGAGGTGTTGTTGTGGACGACGTCATTGAGGAAGAGGCTCCGGCTGGGTGGCGGACGGAGGAGCGTGTGGGGCTTCATGGGTTTTCGCGGCCTCGGTGTACGAATGGGTGGGCAGATGGGATGGGAGTGGGGAACCATGGCTTAGGGACGCGCTTGTCCGAAATGTGGGGTAAGTTACGAAAGTACCCCCACCGATTTGACCTAGGCGGTTCTTTCAGTTCAGGGGTATCACAGGCATTTCACGTGTCGGGATTTCACAGGAGGTGGGAGTTTTCGCGCGCGTTGTAATTTTGGAATAGCAAGGCGCGGGTTGAGATGGAGGGAGTTGTCGGAGCACAACAAGACAAAGATATATCTTAAATATTTCGGGATAACAAGGCACGAGTTGAAGAGGCGGGAGTTTCGCAGCACGATAGACAGAGACGCTAGCTTGAAATTTCGGCATAACAAGGCGCGACTAGTAATTTCGGGAGAACAAGCTTAACGTGTACCAAAAAAAAGACAATTCGCACCTCATCACTAGAGAGAGTTGTGTCCCGTTTTACTATATTACTAGAAATGCATTCAAATACGACAAAAAACTAAAAAAATCAGGACAACAAACATAATGTGTACAGTACCAAAACAATTTGCACTTCCCTCAACAATAAAAGAACAATGTGTGTTGTCTAGCATATGGACTAAATTTGAGTACATTTTCCCTGTTTGAATGGGATTGTACTCGGGTTAGTTATACAACCATCTAAATATTATCTTCACAACACATGACATGAATATAGGAGAAGTAAATTCGTATATAAATACGAACTACATGTACATACGATCTCAAATTCAAATATATGTATAGATTTTATGTTGCATTCAAATCATAGTACATGTATGCTCTAGCTAGATGTTCGGAATCTAAACCATGTATGATATACTACGTACAATGTGTTTAACAAGCACAACACACACACAAACACCATTTAGACTAGTAAGGTACACGTGCATTGCACGCATGAGATTTGGCAACCAAATTATGAATAAATACCACATTATAGCATGTAAGCTTTGAGTCATATATGCATGATGTAGATGTTCGTTTAATTCTTATAGTTCATTTCATTCAAAATCATGTAGTTTTTATAAGAAAACTAATCTATTTTAAGATTCATGGAGTTGTGAGTTATAAGGCATAAATTAAAAACAAATAATGGCAAATCATGTAGAAAAACATTTGGGCAATTCTGATACGGAAGATTCTAGAACAAAGAAGAATGGCTTGTGTTTTGAGGTTTGTGCATTATGCTTAAGTTCAACATTGGAGTCTTCTAGATTGTACATGTGGCAGAATCTGGTGGAATCTAGATGATATCCAACGACCAGTTGTGCTCAAATTTGCTATCTCTGCACCATCGGATTGGCCTCATCCAACGACCATCTTTCAAAGTTAAAGTTATCCGCACACTATATAAAAAATAATATATATATATAGGGGTATAGATATAGATATGTGATGCGAAAGCCACCCATCATCTCCAATTAGAATAGTGTGTCCATGCACGGATGCAATGTGGCCAAACGATGTCTGCCATCGATATCTCAAATACAAATCAGTATGACCTTGTTCAATGTGTATACAGTACAACATGCTCATTTCCAAACCACACCACGCATATCTCAGTTATATTCATGCATGCATGGGTTTCAAACATCATGATCTCTTATTCAAATATTTTAAGTCTACTTTACATTGATTATGACTTCACCTAGTCTTTTACACCCACACAGTCATCTTCTCTTTATAATTGTACCATTAACTTTCTCTCGTGCATGCATGCACACACATTACCAGTCGGCATTATCCATCGCACAGATGCAATCTTTTTTTCAGGTCGGTCTCCCATGCATGCACACACACACACCTCCCCCTCCCCATCATATCGGGCATTCTTTATCTCTCATGTGCATGCGCAACGATCGATGTTCCTCTATGTGTGTGCATATATAGCTAGGTCTTTCACAGTTTTCCACACAAACTGATCAATCTATATATCTAGTGAGGTCTCACCCTCTTTCCCACGTCCACATCGATCAATCTATACCTCTCTATATAGGATTACATAGCTAATACACCCACATTAATTATATATCCAACATCCCCCTCTCATCATCCATGCCTCCGCTTCATCTCTCAGACGCGCGCACAGTGGCGAAGACAGGGGGCAGCAAGGGCCCTGCCCCCCTAACATCACTATACATCGAGGCTAATATGAATGTGATCATTGGACAATTGCTGGTAAAATGGTTTAAGTTGATGAATTGGCCCTCCTCATAAAGGATTAGCAATGCTTGGCCCCCTAGCTCATTTATTTTTCATGGCTCCACCACTGCGTGCAACAGCGCACGTTCTCGCCCCTCTCCTCAAATATCGATCTCGCACTTGTGCCCTCCTTCATAGTCTCCCTCCACCTGGCCCATCGCACCATCTTCTAGCCCCCCACCGGATTTTTCCACATGTACAATCTAGCAGACTCCATGGTTGAACTTAAGCATAATGCACAAACCTCAAAACACAAGTGCTTCTCCATTGTTCTAGAATCTTCCGTATCATAACTGCCCAAACTTTTTTTCTAGTTGAATTGCCATTATTTGTTTTTACTTTATGCTTTACAACGCACAATTCCATGAATCATAAAATAGATTAAGGGCTTCTTTGATTCAAAGGATTCTCAAAGGAAATTTGGAGGATTCTAATCCTTAGGAATTTTTCCTATCTTGGTTGTTTGATTCATAGGATTGCAAACCATAGAAATTTTTCCATAGGATTCATTTGCACTAAATTTCATAGGAAACATCCCATCCACTCAAACCACTTTGAAATAATCTTGCGTTTTTTCTATGCACAGTCAAACACTCATACAATCCTGTAGGATTGAAGACGACATTCCACTCTAATCCCATGTTTTTCCTATTCCCGCGTTTTGGAAATCCTACCGATCAAAGAGGCCCTAGCCTTTTTATACAAACTAATTTATTTTGAATGAGATGAACTATAAGAATTAAATGAAGGTCTACATCAGGCATATATGACTCAGAGCTTACATGCTATAGTGTGGTATTACTCATAATTTGGTTGCCAAATCTGATGCGTGCAATGCACGTGTACCATACTAGTACTTCGAGTATGTGCAAACACGTAAATTAGAATTCCAATGGCACGCTACACAGTGTCCCTCTTACAGTTCATGAAGCTACGTGGCACATGTGGAGGCGTTGTCGCGACCTCCTTGTGTGGATTGATCACAGTGACGTGATGCTGCTTCCAGAAGAATGTACTTCCTCTCTGAGCCACACTGGCGGTACATGCACGAAGCGAAGATGTGCACGCAAGCAACGCACGCACTCATTCCCTCACACGCACACGTGGGTACACGGGGTGACACATTTTTGTACGAAGATCCACCCCATGTGATAATTTGACGCGTGTAAAGTCCTTCATTTCATTGATGGTCAATTAATACAGCGCATGCAAATTGAGTGGACGTGAGGGCGGAAGAAGGACATTACTACTCCACTGCGCGCATGCGACTAGTTAAATCATGGGGTGCCAGTACTTCCATTGGTCACCTTCGTATTTTGTGCCAATTTTTACCATATTTGTAAGTAACATAATATCTATGCATGACATAAAAAGTGGCACAAAAAAGGGGGCCAATAAACCAGGACGCAGGCAGCATGATCAATTTTTGCCAGGGCTACTGTTGGTGGCCTTTGTATTTAAATATGGACGGAGTGGAGTAGTACTATCTTTATCTTAGCCTCGTAGGGCTCTCCCAGCGCCTAGGCTTGCCTCCTCGCCTCGCCCACCGGATCCCACCATGGAGGATCCCGCCATGGATAATCCCTTAGATCCCAGGATCCCGCGGGCTGCCCTCTCGCTGCGGCCCGTAGCACTGCCGCCTTTGAGCGAAACCCACATGTGTTTTAGAGGGGATCCATTGCTCTAGAATCACAGATAGGTGGCGCCGGAGGACATGCCAGGGCTGCGTTTCAGGTGGTGGGCAGCAGGGGCAAATCGGATCGAGGAAGCATCGCATCGATTGGAGAGAAGTTCCAAGGAGCTGCGCCTGGCACAGCACAAGGCGGAGGCGCAAGTCGATCTCAGGGGAGAGATGCCGAGGGATGTCAGCATCTGGCAGCGTCGTGTTGATTTCGAGCTAGGGCTAATGGCAGAGATCATATTCATGGAGTCGACTGCGGAGGAAAGAACGCGCATGCCTGCGCAATGGCATGAGCAGCCAGTGCAACTGTTCAAATGGGCGGTAGGAGAAGCCAAATCCCGGGACCAGTTGCGGCGGCGCCGCTGGGCATGCATCGTAGGCGAGGCGAGCTGCCCTCCTTCCCCGCCAGCGATGCAGTGACCTAGTCGGTTGCTGCTGCAGTGAACTTGTAATGCTATGTCAGTTTGCAACCTTGACAATCACTCCATCTATATGTATTGTTTTCCTGTAAAAATACTTGGTCGTTTGGAAAAAGATGGTAATTGATTTATCACTAGTTTTAGAATGCTTGGTCGTGACAATCAACCGAAGCCACAACCAGAAGTCTCCATCGCGTAAGTACTTTACGGTCGGTCGCACCAACAGACGGTCAGTCGGACCCGCGTCTCACTGAAGGGACATGCATCGGCTTGGTCTGACATGTACGACCAGTTACATCACTGACTTGTGCAACCGCATTTGAGCAGTGCAGTACTCCCTCTATCTTAGTTTACAAGTCTTGCACGTGTACCTAGGTCGTTAATTTAACCAACTTAATAAGAGGCATACATTACGAAAATATATCATTACAAACTTCAAATATTCTATTTTTTAATGATATATTTTTTATGTTAAACAATTTATGTTCTACTAAACTCATCAGGAGTACTTGAAATTTATGTTCCACTAAACTCATCGGGAGCCGTTTTGGGCCTCGAAACGAAAACCATCAATTAATCTTTACCTTGTTCCCATCACGTTCCAAAGTACTAGTGCTACAATTAAGTGCAAGCCTGCTCACACCTACCAGTAAGTACCAAACCTGAACGTGTTCCCACTATGCAGGTTTTAGTACTAGTGCTAGTACTTAGGTTATAAAAAGGGGAACTACCTAACCAAAAATTACTCTACCTTCCTCCTCATAAGTCCTCCTTCTTCGTTCGTCCTTTCCGTGGCTGGTGTGCAACGCTCTAGGTTGAGAACTACTCGTAACAAGGGAGCCGCAACCAAGGCTACGGAAAAAAGAGAGGGCTCGCCGCCACGCAGAGACCTCGAAAGATCTCTCACGGGCAGGCGATGGCTCCCAGGAGCGCCCTAGCTGCGGAGGCGAACATGCCGAGCTGGCAGCGCTGGAGTCGTTATCCCTCGACGGCATGCCCGATCAGCTCAATAAGCACCTCAATAAGCAGAAGGAGTTCATCCACGGCTTGGCGGAGCTGCTGAAGGAGAGCCTCGACGACATGCCTGCTGAGCTCAATGAGCAGGGGGAGTTGACCGCCGGCTTGGTGATGCTGCTGAAGAAGAGCATTGGCTCGGAGAAGAAGGCGACCAGCGAAATCCTGTAACTTCAGGAGGACAAGGCGAAGCTCTGCCACGAGCTCGACCTACTGAAGGAGGAGAACGCTGGCTGGAAGAAGCTGCATGAGAATAGTAGTTCCTTGATGAAGATGTTGCAGGCCCTCGTCATGGAACAGAAGGAGGAGTTGGTGAAGCTCCGCATCGAGCATCCGGTTGCTGTCAAGGTACATAATGCGGCCGTGGAACAGATGATGAAGGCTCGCATCGATAAATCCCGCGTCATGGACACAATGAAGAAGATGGTAGAGGAGACGCGCAAGGAGATGGAGGTCGTGGAGGCGATGAAGAAGCAGTTACGACTCCGCGGCCAGCAACCCTTCATGTAGTGAGAGCAGCGCCCCAGGCTTGTGTGTGCGTCTTCCTTCTTTTTTGGGGGTGATAATCTTCCTTCTTCTTTTACTCCTGTGTTTCTTCTTTTGGTTCGGGTGTTTCGTCGCACGTGTCACCTTCTCTGCGAGGCATGAATAGAACAATGCTAAAAATGAGATGACTAGCAAATTAGATCATTCTTTATCGCCAATAGAACAATGCCTCTTGCTAGTAATATATAATAAGAGTAGAGAGTAGAGGATATGGCACTGGGCTGCCGTGTTTCGTGCTCCTCCGTCGTACTCCAGTGGAAAACTTGAGTATATCGCACAGTTCTTTGCTCCTCCTCATGTCGTTGGCACATTTATACGAGCAGTCAAATCACAAGTCCCCGCCTTCCAGCAGTAATGAGCCATCAAATCACAAAGGCCCTCGCCTCTCTTGAAACCGACCTAGCTAGACTGCCCCACCCTCTAGCCTTTTAAAAAATGTATACTTTTGTACAGTAGTAGGATCGATGGATTGCGCCATGGAGCAAAACTAACAAGATGAAATTAAAGGAAAAAGGTGGTACATATAGAGAGCGCTCGTCGCCAAATTATGCATATAGTACTATTAAAAAAGCTAGTACATGCTTAAATGGGGTGCTAAATTCTATTAAAGAAATTAGCATACCTATTTAATTCTTGGGTTCTTATTATTTATGCCACTAGTTTGTGTATCACTACTTAGTTTTGCCATTAGAAGTTACAACTACTCAAAAATGCCATCGATCCGTGAGATGCCTGCTCAAAAATGCAATTAGATATCTCAAAAATGCCATCGTTAAGTTAGATGTTTGCTCAAAAATGCCATTAGACATTGTCATTTTCACGTCAAAACCGTTGACCATGTTACATGACAAAAATAAGCCGATTCTCACAATGATAAGTGTGGTCCCGCTTGTCAGGAGTAACCAAGCGAACAATTTTATAGGAAAATAAGAACGCTGTTGGGATCAAGTAGGCCCCACACTTTATTTTACTGTAGTGAGATAGAGGGAGAGCTGGCATGTTGGTCCATCGGTATTTATGTCATTATAACATGGCAAAAGAGATTTGAGTCACAATAATGGTGTCCAGCACAACACACCCCTCAAATAAAACTAAGCACACCAGAAATTAAACTAAGCAACTACTCCGGTAGACACTGCATTAGAACCACCATGAGCAACGACACTGCCACCTAACTCAGAGTCCTCGTCCATGTCCTCGACTTCGTCCTTGTCCCTCTTCCTCTTGGCCGATACTTCTTTGGTTGAACCGCACACTTGGCTCTTGCTCTTCATCTAACCCTTGTAGATATTGAAACAAAGGTAGCCGTCCATTGCAGTGTAGCGGATGTGGTCTATATCTAGTACATTCCACTCCCATGCACGATGAAACATGTGCGGAGGTTTCTTCAGTTTACCGTATGAAGGATGAACCATGGCTCCTGCCAGGGTCAGTGATGGTGTCCTGGACTAGGGGGTACCCACCACGTCGTCTCCCAATCAGTTGGATTGGGCCGAGGACCCCCATGACCGTTTGCTCATGGGCCAGTTCGGACAGCCGATGTATACACAAGGAAGATTCCACAAGCTTTGGTGATCAAGACAAGGACTCCTCTCCACCGGCGTATTCGACTAGGACTCTTGTTATCCTAGGCCTCTGGTATATTATATAAGCCGAGGCCAGGCTAGAGGCTAGATCATCATGACATTACTCATCATACCTCTAGGGTTTAGACCACAACATATGATCTCGAGGTAGATCAACTCTTGTAATCTCTATATTCATCAAGATCAATCAAGCAGGAAGTAGGGTATTACCTCCATTAAGAGGGCCCGAACATGGGTAAACATCGTGTCCCCTGTCTCCTATTACCCATCGACCTTAGACGCACAGCTTGGGACCCCCTACCCGAGATCTGTCGGTTTTGACACCGACAATGGTGCTTTCATTGAGAGGTTTCGCTGTGTGGTCGGCTAAAGGATCAATGGCTCGCGTGTAGATCAACTGCGACATCGGCGTCTTCGTCGCCGCCTCGACTGGTCACCTTAGCTTGACCGAGGACTGTGCCCTACCTCCAATCATCATATTCGGACGAGGGCCTTCATCAACATCAACTCCGATTTCTATCAAGATCATGGATGAATCATCCATGGAGCTCGAGGGCTCAACGTCAACATTGCCCCCGGGCGACCGTGCTGTTTTTCCTAACAACGAACTTGTATTCGCTACCACCACCTCCTCGAGCATTGCTTTGATGATTCCTTCGGGGGAATTGTGCGGAATTGAGTCTACAACAACACTGTAAAATTTCGTCGCTTTCCGATGGAGCAATCTCCGCCGGTCTCCGATATACCGGAGACCCGTCGAATCTGGACGAGAATCTGTACGAGTTTGGAGCATGGTGTCCGGCATCTAGCTCGGACGTCCTTCGGAAGATCCAACCGTTGATCGGCTACGGAATTCCTATATCTACCACCCCTCAAAATTTCAGCTAGATCCGACCGTCCAAACTCCGGGAACCTTCCGATTCGTGCATCAGTTTTCAGATATGTTTTCTGCGCGAGAACGAATCCGACCCGAGTTCATCTTTTTTATGAACGGGATTTCGGACATCCTTTTTTAAGGAAGTTTTATATGGGGTATTGTGTTTTGTTCCCAAACACATCCCATTAATTTTAAAGTCTTTTCCAATATGATCTTCACCATCGCGCCGGTGTCAAACCAGCCCGATAACGTTGCTCCACGGCTGCCGACCTGCGCTAGACACGTCGTCGCTTTGTTGAGCCGAGCTCAACCTCTTCGGATCATCATCTTGGCAAGCCAAACAAGAGTTCGGCATCGCGAAGGATAAATCATCACCAACATCACCGCCCCACGGATTACACGGAGCAGGCACGCCGGCATCGTCGCACGGTCACCTCATCAAGCCGGCATTAACCACGTCACGAGCTACGACATGCATCGGCATGGCCACACCGTTGCTTCTTCGAGCCGATGTCCATCACGCCGAACTACTTCAACACCTCGGCTGACATGGCAGCTGCAATGTCTCCTTACCGACCTGCTCCGTCACCTCGTCTGGACAGGGGGTTTCGCCATCCCTTCATCAGCCTACTCCGCAGACTTCGGCACCGTCCGCCGACCAGCTTCGTCACGTTAGCTGGACCCGAGGGTTCGCCTCGGCGAGCCAACCTTTACCAGCATCTCCATGCTGTCACTTCACCGCCCATCAGGCAATGAGTGTGTGGATCGAGTCCCAATTTTGGGAGTCACCTTTCTTCGAACTGGTACAACAAATAAACCAGGTGCTATTAATCCTAGCGATGTTGGCTTGTTTGGGTTTATTTTTCCCAAGGAATTATTACTTTGGTTTGTTCCATCATCTGTACACAGGTTTATCAAATGGTTGCCGCATTAACGACGGTCGCGTGTTGGTTCGGTCAGTTTCCGTACATAGTTCGGCGAACGCCGCATCCGGAACTCAGACCGACCTATGAATTCAGGCTTGGCCACGCCTTTACCGCATCACGCCGACGCCCTGCATCGACATTGACTTCGGCGTCAGGCCACATATCTTTAAATAAATTATTTTGCATAAATTAATTACGTGATGTTTTTATATATTTATATTATTATTGTTGGCCTGCACTATTTTACATGTGCAGGTAATGGACTTCGACTGCGTCACGTGGTCTCTTCGGCAAGCCGGCGCCGTCGTCCTAATCGGCGTAAATCGGCTCGCATGATCCCATACCGACGTGTTCGGTTGCCTCGGGGACTTCGGCATCGTCGAGAGAGCTCTACCTCATCGAGTGTTCGGCGCACAAGCCATATTTCTTTTATTACTCACTTTGCATAAATTATTTATTATGCAACAATTTTTTTATTATTACTATTATCTCTGGTTTGCACTATTTTTTGTGCACAGGTAAATGATTCGGGTCGGGCAGTGTTGTCACCTCGGCGTACTGACATACCACGTCACCTCGGCTAGACGGGGGGCTTCGTCAACACTTCATTAACCCACGCCAGGGACTTCGGTGTCACTCTGCCGGCCTGCATTGGCCGTGCTATGTCACCACTTCGGAGTGCCGAGCTCTTCGCTCCGCCACCTCGGGACCGGCTTGGGGGATGGAACCTTGTCCCGCATCAAGCTCGGCCCGCGTCATCAATACCGAACACATTAACCAGCTATGTCGCTTTCATGCTCAAAGTTTTAAATTTTTAACTTGTGTTCGGTTCGACCATGCTCACATACGTTGTTCGAAACTCCCCTTACCCATGCTAACTGGGGGATCTTAAAATTTACATGAGCCGTTCTATAATAATGTGTTTTCTTCTTGGTCATTGCAAAGTCTTTTTTCTACCGCTCCTTTTTTCGACTCGAGTGTATGGTCAATAGCCAGATAGCCTAGCTTCTCTCTAAAGCCACTCGAGTTTAGTTCGCTAAACTGGCCTCGAAGAAGCACTCCGCCTTCGGGATAAGGAGCTTGAAGCCGTAGGCTGACCCGCTTGAAGTCTTGAGATCGGATGTGTCATGTTAAAGCACGACAGAAGCTAATTTTTTTGAAAAAGACCAATTTCCGGATTGGCACAAAAATCTCGGTTTAGTCCAGACGTCAAGCTTTTACATAAGTTTTTGGCTTGTCGAGCCTATGGGACTTTTAAACTATTTGTGTGTTTCCAGCATAAGTCTCGTAGTGCAGCGCCATACAACTTTAGAGATTCTGCAAAAACATTCTCGGATGTTGCTATATATGCATTGGTTTCGAATTGTGTCTTTGGTCAATAGTTGGGTTGCCCGGCTCCTGTGCTTGCCTCCTACGTTTCACTTTGTTCAGCTAGGTGTGCAAAGGGAGAACCACTGCGATTGTGCTTCCAACTCGCATGGTTAAGCACCTCAGTGGAGAAAGCCGAAAACTGACTGTCACAATAAGCGTGAGCTGGTCAGCGATCCGATGACTATGTTAAATGACGGGCCGTTCATAACATTGGCCGAAGTGTTTACAGCTTGACCTCGATTTTCGCCGAACACTAACCGAGGGCTAGTAACTGGCGTCCCAACTTTAAGATCCTATGACTAGGTGAAAGTTATAAAGCCCGCATATCCGATTGCCTCATTTCCGCTAACACAACCGCCTTCGGGCACCGAGACGTCGGCTAAGCGTTGTTTTGTAATTGCGAAAACACCCTGCGTAGCATCTATAAGGGGGTGGAAGCCGACGATGGGCCACTTTCAACTGATAAACGGTCGCAACGGAGTCAAAATAAACATATCATCAGCGTTTGTATTTAATATACGAGGGCCGCCTTCCGCAATCATCGTTATAAAGCCATAAGTATGCATCAATTTGACTTAAGATTTTGGCCAAGCTGGGTTGCCTGGATCATGTGCTTACCCCTACGTTCCCGATTGTTCGGCTAGGCGGTAAAGGGAGCACCTCTGTGATTGTTACTACCGGGTCCTCCAAGTTAGTACCTCAGACTGGGTGAAGCCGAAAGCTAGCAATCTTAAAGGATCACATTGGTCGGCAACGACAGAAGTGAAAATTTTGGTTCATTAATACCATAGAGTTCGGGAACTTTCCCCAAACTAAATCCTCAATATTTTCCTGCCACATTGATTGGAGGTGAGGTTTCATGATCATGATAAGCATGACAACCCAAAGAGAGGAACCGATAGTGGGACTATTTTCTTTGGAAGATGTTTCTTACATTAAAACGTAATATAACATATCTCTCTGTGTACCTTTGTTTATAAAACTGTATGGCGGGATTGCCTTGTTTTCCATAAATCTTTGCCCTTATAACATCTTTATAAAGTAGGAAAACACTCCTCGGCTACTAGCCGAAGAGGTTGAAGCCGATGGTCGGTCAACAAAGTTTTGTAAAATACGGATCAGAGCATTAATGATGTAAAGTACTTGGGTACATAGAGTCATTACACATAAATTGCGAGCAAAAATCAATTTTTTCGCAGCCAATATTTTAAAGAGTCCATGGCACAGTCTCTTCGAGACAACTGATCAGCTGAAATAACGCTCTCATAGTTCCGTATTGGCTTTGATTTCCTATCTATTAAACCCTTAAGGCCGAACTTGGCGAGCTCAACTTTCGTTAGCTCTAACTCCTTTTGAGATCTTTATTCTCTTTCCGAGAAGTTTGTGTTAAACACAACAAAATTTTCTGTCAAATGGATATCGATCCTTAATTCGGCCACCCGTGCCCACATTAAGGCTCGGGGGCTATTGGGCTTCGCGCTTATTATTTACAAATATTACAGGCGCACGTCGATCCCCTGATCTAGTGTTGCCACCCGACCAGTGTCTCGGGGGCTACTGTATTGCCTATTCAATGCAGAAAATACAAAGTGCTTAGTGTTCGGCTTGACCGAACTATGGACAAACGCGTCTTCGGCAACAATAGGTACCATCTGGACCTATCCGGCATCAAGCTAATATATTACGGCAACTTCTCAAGACCCTCTTTCAAGGACCCGTTCGCCGATCACTATTATCTCTAATACATTACTCTGCGTTTCTATTCCTACGTATGCTGCCGAGCTAGGAGTTGATCCTCAGGGCGATTTCGCGCATCGACCTAAGTCTCAAGGGCTACTGGGATCAGCGATTTCATCTTTTCATTTAGGTGCATCTCGGGTTTTAAACCGACACACACCTTGAGGGCTACTGGTTATACATATTGACAGCAAAAAAAATTACACGCATCGGAAATAACATCCGTAAACAACCAGCCCAAGCCCGAGGTGGTGCATCACCTCGGTAGCAGTCCGGCATAAAGCTCCGATGCAAGTGGCTGGCTCTATAGAGGGCATTTCCGGCATTAAGCTCGGCTAACCTCCTTGAAACTTCTTCAAGCCAAGGTGATCTGTGACACCACGGATATAGTCCGACGTTGGAGCTCGGATACGGTTCGACGTTGGTGCTCGGCTGCAAAAGATACCTCGAATGCAGTCCAGCATTGGAGCTCGGATGCAAGAGGACACCGCCGCCCGGGAACAACTTCAAACCCGAGGCGCGGCGTAAAAAATAACAAGGCATTAATAAAAGCCGAGAACTTAAAGGGGCTCCTCGGATACCCGACGTGTAAACTCTTCGGATTCACTTCGGTGATCCTCAAGATCGAAGATGAAATGATTTGTGAACCAGTTTTCAAGACCGACGACCGAAGATGAAGAACAGTTCGGAAGAATCGAGGAGCGTCCCCAACTTGAAGACCGGTTCAGGGGGCTACTGACGGTGTCCTGGACTAGGGGGTACTCACCACGTCGTCTCCCGATCTGTTGGATTGGGCCGAGGACCCCCATGACCGTTTGCTCATGGTCCAGTTCGGACAGCCGATGTATAAACAAGGAAGATTCCACAAGATTGGTGATCAAGACAAGGACTCCTCTCCACTGGCGTATTCGACTAGGACTCTTGTTATCCTAGGCCTCTGGTACATTATATAAGCCGAGGCCAGGCTAGAGGCTAGATCATCATGACATTACTCATCATACCTCTAGGGTTTAGACCACAACATATGATCTCGAGGTAGATCAACTCTTGTAATCTCTATATTCATGAAGATCAATCAAGCAGGAAGTAGGGTATTACCTCCATTAAGAGGGCCCGAACCTGGGTAAACATTGTGTCCCCTGTCTCCTGTTACCCATCGACCTTAGACGCACAGCTTGGGACCCCCTACCCGAGATCTGCCGGTTTTGACACCGACAGTCAGCATTGAAGGCTTATCACGGGAGGACACCAGCCCATTATTCTGGAGGTCGAAGGGTTTGCATACAACGAGGCCTATCCATTCCAGGACTCTTATGTCATTCGTAAAGTCTACAGTAACGAATTTGACTCGGCCGCCCTTGAGGAACTTCTTAAATTCCTCGCACTCAACGTCGGCATGGCATATGTGTTAGACCAAGCATAAGTCATGCACGCAAACCTGGATCACGGCGGGCTTCTTCCTCTCTTCCTCCTTTAGATTTTTCTCTTTTCCCAGGACTGTGGTGTACTCAACATCTAGCCCAGCGACCCACTCATCATTTGACTTTTTGAACATGCGTATGAAGCGATCAAGGCATCCTTTCACCGTCGCGGAAGAACGGGTGTAGATGACGTCGAACTCATCATCGCCGGTGATGGTTCTAACCTTGTACTCACCGCCGACCATGAAGATTTGGGACGCCA
The DNA here is from genome assembly GCF_018294505.1 of Triticum aestivum. Taxonomy (NCBI): domain Eukaryota; kingdom Viridiplantae; phylum Streptophyta; class Magnoliopsida; order Poales; family Poaceae; genus Triticum; species Triticum aestivum. The sequence continues at coordinate 591,353,571 of NC_057799.1, read as the reverse complement.
TGGATTTGGGAGGAGGGTTAGGATTAGTGGAACTGCCGTAATGTGAAAGGACATGATGACTAGGAGCGGATTATCAATTGTAAAAATGCCGAATGGGGTCGCGTGCGAACGGCAGGGTAGTGGCTTGCTTGGTGGATAAATGGATTCATGCACAGTACTATGGGGGCCCAATTAGATGTCATGTCTACTCGACGCCCAATTAAATGTCTTTCGATGTCATGTCAAGCGTCGGGAAAATTACAGGTGATACGAAGCTTCCGAGAGCCCTTGGATCTAAGATCGAATGGTTGCATGGCATGATTCTAGACCTATGGGTGAAAATATCCTATCCTGGAGGGTTATTCTGCAAATTTTCAGCAACTTAGCATGCGACCGTTCGATCTCAGATCCAAGGGCTGCCAGCAGCCCGTATCATGGTTGCGCCTACCACGACCGTCGCCTCGCTCGCGCAGTCATGCCCTTGGAGATTTAACACGGTGCATTAGGCTATCTGATGTTGGCATGTCATACATAGTCATCACTTAGTCACTCATACTACAACAAGGTTATCTATAAGGTTGGCTATAAGAGTATTTTTTGTTTACTTCTCTCTATCTCTTTCTTCGTAGTATTTATTGCATTTGCCAAGGAGTGACCTCTTCCAATGAAATGGTGCTTAGATGAGGTGCTATGGGCACTAAATGGCTTAGCAACTCAAGTCCCCAATGCATAGGTGCTTAGTTTTTTGTTGCTATGTTTGCTTCATCTAGGTACATGCGCTTAGCACCATTTCTTCCTGGGGTCACCAAGCTAGTCTCTCTCTTCTTAATTAACTTGCCACATCAGACTTTATGCCTATGTGGCAGGCTTAGCACCTGCAGGATCAAGTACAATAGTGGTCTATAAGCCCGCTTTACATGGCATTTTTGCATATGTGGGGGAAAGAGGCAAGGAAAAAGTGGAGGAGTGGGCTCTCAAGCAAGAGCCAGCCTCTACATGGTGGAGCATCGGGAGAGGCACCTGTATGGAGGTGGTCAGGAATCAGGAGACTCGCGCCGGTCGTAGCGCCGCAGTTAAAATGATAATGGCAAGTCAAACACCGGGCCCCACCTGTCCAGCAGTAACCCGCTGTCAAATCACACAGCCCAACGTTTGCAGCAGCCTACTCCCTCATCTTCCCGCGTCTCTGTCGAACCGACTAGGCAGAACTGCCCCGCCTACCACGCGGAAAAAGCTCTGCCCTCAACTTTTAAATAGTACAGTATACTAATTTTGTATCCATGGATTGCGCCATGGAGAAAAGCCTCAAGAAACGGCGGTACACATTTATGGAGTACAGTATACAGCACGCCCGTCGCGTTCGCGTCGTACCCCAGACGGTCGGTCGGTCTGGCACGCCGCTCTCCAAATGGAACGCGCGTCATATTGCGTTTGCACACACATGTGGGACCGCAATTGAGAACCGACCATAGGCACACTTCTCGGTCCCGCAAGTCGTGTGAGTTAATAGAAGAGAGAGATGAGCGACAGTACTAGAGAAGTGTTGTATAGACGTTGGTGCATGGACGATCCCTGCATGACACAGACGATCAGTTCGTCCATGCATGTGACCAGACTCCAGTAGACACGCCTGGATTGGCTATCGTCTACATATCGTGCAGGCTGTGTTCTACAGGGCTGTAGTTCTAGTGAGAAATCTAAAAAAAGGTTTCTGGTCATCTCGCAAAATTAGGTGTCATGTGCTTCGGATCACTGCGAGTGTTAAACAGCGACAACTGAGTTCCTCCAAGGCGCTAGTCATGGGGGCCACATGCACGAAGACTACTCGGCTGCCATCTATGTCAAGCCGGCTATGTTAATTAGGGAATCTATCGATGGACCCCTTTTCTACGAGTTTATCTTCAATTTGAGCTTTGATCCTCGTCTAGTTTGTCCGTCGGGATTCATGTTGTCTCCTTTGGGCAGCGAGGTTATGGTTTCTTGTGATGTGGCATTTTTTCGTGTTATATGTTATAATCTGGTGCTTGAGATCAAAATGAGGACAACTGCGCCTCCGGGGCATGTGCATGAAGACAGTCATTAACGAGGTCAGGCCGAATCCGGTAGACAAAAGAAAACTAGTAGTACTCCACTATATAGGCAGGAGCCTCCGCGCTTGCTTGCTAGTGTTGCTCTCTTCACACTGTCTCGTCCTCTCCAGAGCTAAACACGACAGCGGTGGCCACACACACACTCTCTCTCTCTGCTCACCGCTGGTCACAGATCCAGCTGGATCCTCTCCATCGGGGAAGGTGAGAAGGTGAAACGTTCACGCGGTCGTCCTTGGCGACGGCTCTTACCCACTACCGGCGCGTCTCGATCAGCGTGCCTTGTCGTTCTTTCCCAAGCACCGCTGGCTAGGGAGGGCCTCCGACCCCTTGTTCCTCGCTACATTAGTGTGGGCAGATCCGGCCTCTCGCCGCCCACCTAGCGACATCCCGGCGAACCTCAGGTATAACTTCCTTTGAAACCGGCCTTGCTCTACTTCCCGAGCTCCTGACGTCGCTGCATTTGTATCTTTTACTATTTCTCAGCCCCCCTCATAGATAGGATCGATCGGCTGTTGGAAAGCCACCTAATTTTTTACTGTTAAGAGGTAAAACTAGTTCATGCACTCGAATCTAGTACTACTTGGTTCAAACAAGGAAGAAAGTGGGTGGGGGTGGGGGAAGATTTGTTACCTGAATCTAGGACTTGGTCGAAATAGCAAATAATGGGGGCGAAAAGTAGCAGAGAATGGCTATCCAACTGGTCTCTAGGTCTAATAGGAAATAAAGGGAAATGTAGTACAAACTCAATATAAACCCGATCTATTGGTTGAAAAAGGAAAGAAAGTGGGGACTGGAGGACAAGTCAATAGAGTAAGTCCAGCACTAGATTTGCTAGCCTCACACAGTATAAGGTGGCTATACCGAACAAAAATGGGACCAACCCAGATATCCTGTTCTGATGTTTGTTGCCCCGAGCCACTCTTATGTAATGCCACTGGTAAAATGTAGCAGTCGCACTGCTAAAAGTAAGGACACGTTAAACCAATGTTGCTGGTAAAATGAAGCAATGGCACCATTAAAGTAATGTCGTATTTAACGGTTGTCATAGTTAATCCTAATGCCCACACTAATATCTAGCAATGCTGCTGCTTTAGAAATTGCTACTGTCTTTATAGGATTGCCATTCAGATAAGGAACATGCTTATTTTCATTTGATGTATGTTTCATCACTTGTTTGTCACCCTCCTTTCCACCTTTTTTGTGCAAACAGAGATATACATTTCACGCTTGATCTTAGTTGAACTGGACAAATGATATCCAAATTATAGTTGAACATTCCAGGAGCTTCACAACCAACCTTGATGTTGCTCAATTTTATTGCAACTAATGAAGAAGAAGCTCTGTGGGTTTCGTTTTCTAATGGAAATGGAACCGGGGCTGGAGCCCTTTTCTTATAAAAAAATGAAGAAGAAGCTGCTAGCTAATGGGACATTGCTTCATTTTAGGTGAACTGCACCAAAAGGTCCCATGAATTGAATCATCCATGTTGGTGTCATCCCTTCTACGATGGCGTTGACTGTAGACATGGTTCCCATCACGAGGTATGTTCCTTTTTGGTCTGACCGTTTGCCAAAGATCCTGCATGTTGAGTCTGCTCTTGTGCTACTGTTTTGGCACTGCCATGGTAAAGCAGTAATGTTATTATTTTGCACCTTAATCTAGTGGCACTATTAATTTGAGGCAATGTTTTGGCACTGCTAGTGGAACTGATTTTTTTATATATCGAAAGAGGGGGTTTCCTCCGATTTCATTAAAGAAATCCAACCATAGAGAACCATTATCTAACAACATCTCAGTGTAAACGGGCAGTTATGCAACTACTACTAGAACGGACTGAGTACTAGCAGGAGACAAGTTCACCACATAAGCTAGGCAGGTAGGGGGACGCAGAACCAGCTCGACCAAGTTCGGGTTACAACCCAAATGCTACCATAGAAACATCAGAGGGGAAGATAGGGATTGAAAGAGCCAGCTTCAGCATCCTAGTCTAAGCACCCCCGTGCTCCATCCTTGCGACGCACGGTACACCTCGTTTGCCACCTGCTCGATCCTAGTGCCACTGATAAAATGAAGTAATAATACAGTTAAAATAGAGCGAGTGTCCTCTCTATCATTTCATTTCCAATGTAGATAAAGGAAGTTCTTCTCTTTGTAAGTATATGTTTCATCAACTAGTCCCATTGTTAATGTTTAAGCGTTTCTACAAACTGGGTGCTTAATTTTAGTTGATCTGCACAAAAATAGAGATTGGAATGTCTCAAGGCCCCTCCTTGTACTACCGCTGTACACTGATGTTCATCATTGGCAGAAGGTGTATCGGGGAGACTTGGGTCGATTTCTAGTATGAGGCGTACCGTATGAGGCGTTGCAGGGCCCATCTCGCCCTCGTAGTGTGGCATACTATGATACTATCGCAATATTTTCTTCTATTTATTAGTGTATGTTTCATCAACTAGTGCCACTGTAATGTAATCACGCCTTTTCATTATCTGTGCAAACAGGGTTATTCAACTGCATTTTGGTAGAACTGCACAAATGTACGGATGGAACCGGCATATATGCAGAGGGCGAGGTGGCATGTAAAAATTACCGACACCAACCCTGCTCCATCTAAGCATTGGCATCCACCACCATCAGTGGGATGTGTGGCGCTCATTGTGGATGGATCTTTCTCGGCAGCAAATCCTCTAACCAAATACTAGTAGCTTAGACTTCAAAAAAATACTAGTAGCTTATATTGGCAGTTTTCTAGGGTGTACTCTTTTCTGAAAGAAGCACCAATCTATTTTGTTTATTTGTACACAGTGTCATAACTTTGACCCAAAGGTCCAGAGCTATTTTAGGGTGATTGGCGTAGTACTCGGAGACTGATTGTAAGCATGATTTTTATTAGCTGTCACACTGATTGTAAGCATGAGCAGATGGAAGATTAGGTTAGTGCGAAGCTTACCTTAAACCCTACCGACGCTGTTGAAATGAGGCGAGCGTCGGAACTGTGGAGAACGGCGGGGAAGCGATGTCGCGCCATCCGGCCTCCTCTTGCGGTGGGAGAATGAATACTCCTGTGGCTCCGGCTGGCTCTGCACCCTCACGAACGGCACACCGTACTCGATCGATTCGTTATCCTCTGGGTGCTCGACCTTCGACCTGTACGCCCACCACCTCCGTCTGACTTTCGCCTCGGGCGAATCTGTCTGCTCCATCACCCAAAGGAGATACTCGGTGAACTCGAAGGACTGCGGCAGACTACCGTCGAGGAGTACATCGCCGCCCTCATCGCCGCTGTCTCGCTCTTTCGCATACATTGCCACATGGCCCTCACAGTCCTCGAAATCTCCCACTCATTGTCAAGCCAAGTAAGGATCTCCTTCAACCTGGCTAACTTTGCCTGGTCGCCGCCGGTGATCTGCCTGATTCGCTGCTGCATCCTCTCCATAGATGTCCTTCTGAGTGGTCCGGTGCTAGCTTTGGAAGATGGGAGGAGTGACGGTGGCCTTGCAATAGAGAAGAGGGAGAGGCGAGACGGTAGTTTTGGAATGGAGATGATGGAGAGGAGAGGGGTGGTTTTGAAATGGAGAAGAGGGAGAGGCGAGACAGTGGTTTTGGAATGGAGATGATGGAGAGGAGAGGTTTCCCTGCGTTTCGGTCGCTGATAGGTGGGCCCGCTGAGGGAGTCCTGGACTAAGGGGTCCTCGGGCGTCCGGCCTGTTATCCATGGGCCGGACTGATGGGCTGTGAAGACATGAAGACCGAAGACAATACCCGTGTCCGGATTGGACTCTACTTGGCGTGGAAGGCAAGCTAGGCGACCTATTATGAAGATTTCCTCCTATGTAACCGACCTCATGTAACCCTAGATCTCTCCGGTGTATATATAAACCGGAGAGCATAGTCCGGATAGGACAGATTCATGACCATATACTCATAGGCTAGGCTTCTAGGGTTTAGCCATTACGATCTCGTGGTAGATGAACTCCTGTAACACTCATATTCAACAAGATCAATCAAGCGGGAAGTAGGGTGTTACCTCCATAGAGAGGGCCCGAACCTGGGTAAACATTGTGTCCCCCATCTCCTGTTACCATCGATCCTAGATGCACAGTTCGGGACCCCCTACCCAAGATCCGCTGGTTTTCACACCGACATTGGTGCTTTCATTGAGAGTTCCATTGTGCCGTCAACGTAAGGCTTGATGGCCCCTCCAATCGCCAGCAATGGCATCATTCAGGGAGAAATCTTTTTCCCCAGACAAATCTTTGTGTTCGGCGGCTTCGTACTGCGGGCCAACGCGCTTGGCCGCCTGGAGCAGGTCGATAGCTACGCCCCTGGCCATCAGGTCAGATTTGGAAGCTTGAATTGCGTCGCGGATATCCGTGGAAACTTCATCTTCGATGGATTTGAGACCGCGGCGATTTCTCCCCCTCTCTCCGATGAACTTGACTTAAATCTGTCATCGGATCAACTCTAGGAGATGGATCCTGTTGCTACAATGGCCTTAGAGCCAAAGTAGTTCGCGCCCTCCGAGGCCATAAAGTCCGCGGCGTTGGAGCCGCACACGGACTCGACATCCTGCAATGCTTGCGTTAACGGAACCCCGGACTCGTCTCCGGCTACACGTTCTGGACCGGATACACCTGCGGACACCGAGCTGGATCGGTTGTCGATTTTCGAATTTAGCACCGCAGACATCTTCTAGCATTCGCCTTTGGGTGACGTACTAAATTCTTGGAAGAACTTGACCCTGGAGGAAGACACACAGCCGAACTATATTCGGTTTGAGCTTGAGGCAGACGACGAGGAATTTTGCTTCCCACCCGCTACCCACTTCATAGCCACCGTCGACGACTTAACCGACGTGCTTGACTATGGCTCCGAAGACATCGACGGTTTGGACGACGATGCCAATCAGGAGCAAGGCCAAGACACGCCATTCACTGGACGTTGGACGGCTACCTCTTCGTACGATGTGTACATGGCTGACACACCCAAAGGATCTGGCGACGACAAAGAGCCAGATGCGAATAAAACCTCTGAGACGCAGTCCAAACGCCGACGCCCCAAGCGCCGTTCTAAGCCTCGTCGCTCAAAGGACGGCAACACCGGCACCGGAGAGAATAGTACTCCAGGCGACGCCAAAAACAATGATGACCCTGTCGGAGCCACATCCGAACAGGAGGAACATGACAACAGGAAAGACAAACCTGATGAACAGGCCATAGAAGATGACTCGGAGGACGATAGTTACCGTCCACCCTCCGAGGAGGAGACAAGCCTCGGCAACGAAGACTTCATCATGCCGGAAGATCCTATGGAGCAGGAGCGCATTAAGCTTCAGCTCATAGCCACTGCAAAGAGCCTGAAAAAGAAACAGCAGCAGCTTCAAGCCGAACAAGACCTGCTCGTCGACAGATGGACTGATGTCATGACAGCCGAAGAATACGGCCCCAGGCACCCAGCCAAGAGCTACCCGAAACGCAGACTGCTACCTCAATTCGATGAGGAAGCACCGAAGCGCGCATCTCCATCACGTGATGCGGAACGACCACCACGTGGTCGAGACAGGGTGGCCGACCGGCCACCCCGCGGCCAGGATAAAGCAGCAACACAGGCCGAACGGCAGCCAGCCCCACCGCCTCGTAAAAATAGAGACGGAAGAGTTCGGGGTCACACATACGACCTCCGGCAGATCCTGGACGATAGAACAGGACACACAAGATTGATCTACGGATCGCGAGGGCGTGCCTCGAGGCACGACGACGGCTACCTATTCAGACGTGATAAATCTAACCACGCCCGGGCCGAATACCGCAGAAGGACTCCATCAGAGCTACGCCACGACGCGGCCCGATATAGAGGCGCCGCACACCCTCTCGGCTTCACAGATGAAGTACTGGATCACGAATTCCCCAAGGGGTTCAAGCCCGTCAATATCGAATCATACGACGGCACAACCGATCCCGAAGTATGGATCTGGGATTTCAATCTCCACATCCATATGGCTCGAGGAGATGACCTCCATGCCATCAAATACCTCCCACTCAAGCTCAAAGGGCCAGCTCGGCACTGGCTTAACAGCCTGCCTGAAAATTCTATCGGCAGCTGGGAGGACTTGGAAGAAGCTTTCCTAGACAACTTCCAAGGAACATATGTCCGGCCACCAGACGCCAATGATCTAAGCCACACAGTTCAACAACCTGGAGAATTAGCCAGAAAATTGTGGACTAGGTTCCTAACCAAAAAGAACCAGATCATTGACTGTCCGGATGCCGAGGCCTTGGTAGCCTTCAAATACAGCATCCGTGACGAATGGCTAGCACGCCACCTCGGCCAAGAAAAGCCGAAGTCCATGGCAGCCCTCACGGCACTCATGACCTGCTTTTGCGCGGGAGAGGACAGTTGGTTGGCTCGTAGTAACAACACAACCAGCGAGCAGGCCCCTCGGAGGCCAAGAATAGCACTAGCAAGCTCCGGTGCAACAGACACAAACGGCGAAGCAATGACAACAACACTGATGACGCCATAGTCAACGCCAGATTCACTGGCTCCAAGTCCGGCCAGCGGAAGAAGCCCTATAAAAGAAACAATGAAGGACCTTCCAGCCTGGACTACATACTCGACCGTCCGTGCTAGATACACGGCACCCCAAACAAGCAAGCCAATCATACCAACAGGGATTGTTGGGTTTTCAAACAGGCTGGCAAGTTAAATGCCGAAAAGAAAGAAAAGGGATCACAAAGTGAGGACGAGGACGAAGAGCTCCGGTAGCCGAACATTGGGGGGCAGAAGAAATTTCCCCCTCAAGTCAAAACGGTGAACATGATATACGCTACACACATCCCCAAAAGGGAGCGTAAGCGTGCACTCAGGGACGTCTACGCGGTAGAGCCAGTCGCCCCCAAATTCAATCCATGGTCGTCATTTCCGATCACCTTTGATCATCGAGACCAGCCAACCAGTATCCGTCATGGTGGTTCGGCCGCATTGGTCCTCGACCCAATCATCGACGGATTTCACCTAACACGAGTCCTAATGGACGGTGGTAGCAGCCTCAACCTGCTCTATCAAGACACAGTTCGGAAGATGGGCATTGACCCCTCACGAATCAAACCAACAAAGACTACCTTCAAAGGAGGCAAACCAAGCGTCGAGGCCCGCTGTACGGGCTCAATCACGCTGGAAGTGGTCTTCGGCTCTTCGGACAATTTCCGAAGCGAGGATTTAATCTTCGACATCGCCCCCTTCCGCAGCGGCTACCACGCATTACTCGGACGAACAGCGTTTGCTAGATTCAACGCAGTGCCACACTACGCTTACCTCAAACTCAAGATGCCCGGTCCACGCGGCGTCATAACAGTCAATGGCAATACGGAACGCTCTCTCCGAACACAGGAGCACACCGCCGCCCTAGCAGCAGAGGTACAGAGCGGCCTTCTCAAGCAGCACCATCGTGCGGCTGCCGAGCCCCTGGACACCATCAAGAAGTCCCGAACTTCGCTGCAGCAGGATGTCAAGGTTCGTCAAGAGCTCGACTAGCAATTCGGCTTCCGTCCCAGTCCGGATGAAGTAGTGGCATTCGTACCACGCGTACATAATTACGCACTCGAGATTCCAAGGACATCGACGGAGGCACAAGCTCAACCGGGATTTACAGTTCGGCTAGACCGACCCCGGAAACACCTTTTTTTTCTTTTGTTTCAGGTCCCTTTTCCCACGAGCCTGATCACAAGCCCCTTTGAAGTATTGGCATACAAAGGGGACATGCAGCATAGGTGTGTAGGGTCACCTCCATACGTTCTTCTTGATGGTATTTTTACTTCTTTCTCAGGACCCGTACGCTGCCCCCTCTCGATTCCGACATATTACATAGCCCGGGTGCTTATCGCACTATTTGTACAAGATACGCCTTAACGTATCCACTCAGTTATAATGATAATGATTTGCGGCCCAGTTTTTGTGGTTTTTGCCCCTTACTTCATTTCATTTCGATCTGCTTATTAGCTACATCGGTACTCTTTTGTACGTTTCATATTCGCCAGGGGCTGCTTATCGCCCCACAATAAGGCAACAAAGTCCAAACACTTTTTGTATAAAAGTTCGGCACCCCGAATTTAGCATTATATGCATTGGCTCCAAATCATGTCTTTGGTCAATAGTTGGGTTGCCCGGCTCCTGTGCTTGCTACCCTATGTTCCGCCCTATCGGCTAGGATAGTAAAGGGAGAACTACTGCTATTGTGCCCTGGCTCTGACCGGATGAGCACCTCAGTAGAGAAAGCCGAAAACTGACTGTCATGATACGGCAAGAGCCGGTCAGCTGTTCGAGGGTTACAAAATCGTTGGAGATTTTTTCCACGTCATGCGAAGGATCGGCACTTCCCGATCAGATGCTGACAGCACCCTGGCTTGGACCAGGGGCTGCGCACTTGCTTAATTATAAAACTCCTATGGCTAAGTGAGGGCGTTTAAGCCGTACAGTCCGATTGCCTCGTTCGTTGCGCTAAACAACTCCTCGAAAGGACCATATAATTGGATCAAGATTGTTTAGAATCCATCCCGAACACCTCCGTACTATCTATGCGAGGGCAGAAGCCGACAACTGGCCAACCCTCAGATTACAAATAACATGGCCGCACAGGAGGAAACAATTTAAAGCATAATAAATTATTTTACAAAAATGGGCTTTGTTCCCATAATACAAGGCAAGGGTAACATGAATACATTTATTCAAATACAATGTTCTGGGAACATTGCGCCGCCACAAGTCGAGACCCCTCTACGACATCCGCGAAATATCGCTCGGGTGTGCGGAGCTCCTTGCCATCCGGCGGCCCGCTGGCAACTTCAATAGTGTTCATCTGCACCCACCACATCTTGCAGCGAGCGAAGGCCATACGGGCACCTTCAATACAGGCGGAGCGCTTGATGACGTCCAGCCGAGGACAGGCGTTCACCAACCGCCTCATGAGTCCGAAGTAGCTGCCGGGCATAGCTTCGGCAGGCCACAGCCGGATTGTCAAATCCTTCATGGCTAGTTCGGCCACCCTGTGCAGCTCCACTAGCTGCTTCAGCTGATCGTGAAGGACACGGGATGCTTTGGTGTCGCGTACTGCGACTAGAATAGCTTCTCCATAGAACCTCCTCCTTCGGCTCGGTAGAACTCTGCAGCGTCTGATACGCTGCGTGGTAGATCCGCAAAAGCCCCTGCGGAACTCCGAACCCGGGTTAGTAAAAGGTATTGCTTCTCTGCATACTTGCTTTGCATCTTAAATGCCTTACCCGCCGTGATCTTCTTGGCCTCCTTGATCTCCTGGAGGACAGCCTGGGCCTCATTCCGTGCGGTCTCCGCGCTCTGACGAGCCCTGGTGAGTTCGGCCTCTTTAGCCGACGCATCATTCTCGAAGGTCTCACATTTTTTGACCGCATCTTGGAGCTCCTGCTGGACTTCTTTGACCCGGGCCTTGAGCTTTTTTCAAGCGGCCTGCTGCTGCACAACTTTCTCCTCGGCCTCGTCCAGGGCCTTCCTCAGGGCCTCGACCTCGGTCGTGGCTCCTGCACATATTACGACACTACAGTCAATATACATCGCCTACGCTTTTCGAACACACAGCAAGTCGTTATTCACCTTGCTTCTCCTAGAGCCGAACCCTAACCTCGCCGAGCTCGTTCTCGGTCCGCTCCAGCCTCTGCCTCAATTCAGAGACTTCGGCAGCATGCGAGGTTGCGGCCAACAGCGACGCCTGCTTATGCATACATGCTACGTTAGTCTCCTTCAATAGATCCTCTGTTTGGTTCTTCTTGCCGAACACCGGACTGTGTCTCATGGGCTACTGACTACGGGGGTTTTTTCCTCTTTCTATGTCACTTACCTCGAAACCTGTCAACAGGTTGATGCAGGCGTCGTTCAGTCCACTCTTTGCGGACTGAACCTTCTCAATCACCACGCCCATAAGCACGCGGTGCTCGTCCACAACGGAGGCGCCTCGTAGCGCCTCCATCAGGTTTTCCGGCGCCCCTGGGTGGACAGGGACAATCGGCGGAAGCGGCGCACACCCCCTCCCTCAAACGGGGCTGCTCCCCTGACTCCGGAGCCATATGGGTCTACGGAATCGTATCCGGCTGAGGGCCAAACTGGATATGGCCCTCTTCGCCAGTCTTCACGGGGATCGTCTCCTCCATGTGTCCGGCAGTGGAGGCTTCGCCTCGTGGCGCCTCCCGGACAGCGTCCTGGGCTCCTCTCCGGTTCAGATCGGCCCTCCGGGACAGCAGTTCGGTGTCGTCCCTGGTGAGGGAGTCCTGGATTAGGGGGTCCTCGGACAGCCGGACTATATCCTTTGGCCGGACTGTTGGACTATGAAGATACAAGACTCAAGACTTCGACCCGTGTCCGGATGGGAATCTCCTTGGCGTGGAAGGCAAGCTTGGCAATGCGGATATGTAGATCTCCTCCCTTGTAACCGACTCTGTGTAACCCTAGCCCCCTCCAGTGTCTATATAAACCGGAGGGTTTAGTCCGTAGGACAACAACAATCATACCATAGGCTAGCTTCTAGGGTCTAGCCTCTACGATCTCGTGGTAGATCAACTCTTGTAATACTCATATCATCAAAATCAATCAAGCAGGAAGTAGGGTATTACCTCCATCGAGAGGGTCCGAATCTGGGTAAAGATTGCGTCCCCCGCCTCCAGTTACCATCCGCCTTAGACGCACAGTTCGGGACCCCCTACCCGAGATCCACCGGTCTTGACACCGACATTGGTGCTTTCATTGAGAGTTCCACTGTGCCGTCACCATAAGGCTTGATGGCTCCTTCGATCATCGGCAACGATGTGATCCAGGGTGAGGTTTTCCTCCCCGGACAAATCTTCGTATTTGGCGGCTTCGTACTGCGGGCCAACTCGCTTGGCCATCTGGAGAAGATCGAGAGCTATGCCCCTGGCCATCAGGTCAGGTCTGGAAACTTGAACTATACTGCCAACATCCGCGGAGATTTGATCTTCGATGGATTCGAGCCCACGTCAGGTGCGCCACACAATCACGACGAGCATGATTTAGCTCTGCCATCCGACAGTGTTCGGGAGATCACACCTGCAACTACTCCGGCCCTCAATCCGGAACAAATTGCGCCATCTGAGGACGGGTGGATGGACCCCGCCACGGAGGCCGCACACTCAGCGGCGATAGAGCCGAATACTGACTTCACCTCCTCCGAGACCCATGTTGCCGAACCATTGGATTCGTCCCCAGCCATGGGCTCCGAGCCGCCTGCGTCCGTGCCTATCGAATCCGATTGGGCACCGATCATGGAGTTTACCTCCGCGGATATCTTTCAGCACTCGCCCTTTGGTGACGTGCTAAACTCGTTGAGGTCTCTCTCCCTGTCAGGAGACCCTTGACCGAACTATGTCCGGCTAGAATGGGATGCGGGCGACGAAGAAATTCGCTCCCCACCCACCACCCACTTAATAGCCACTATCGATGATTTAACCGACATGCTCGATTTCGACTCCGAAGACATCGACGGTATGGACGACGATGCAGGAGAGGAATAGGAACCACCGCCCACAGGGCGCTGGACAGCCAATTCATCGCACGATATATATATGGTGGATACACCCAAAGAAAACAATGACGAGGAATGGAAGGATGCAGCGAAGGATAGCTCCCTCGAGAAGCAACCAAAGCGATGGCGTAGGCGCCGCTCCAAATCCCGCCTCGGCAAGAACAGCGATAACAGCGCAAGGAAAAATAACACCTCGGTCGACTCCAGAGGAAACGACGACCATATTGACCCAGCGACAGAACAGGATGAACTAGCGGATGGCGAACATAGTACGAAGCCACAGTCTGAACACGGCGACGTAGAGGATAAAACTCATGAGCCTCTCTCCGGAGAGGAAAACAGTCCGGACGAGGATGCACACATCATCCTGGAAAAGCACTTGGAACAAGAGAACCTCCGTAGAAGGCTTATTGCCACCGCGAGGACTCTGAAGAAGCAGAAGCAAAGGCTTAAGGCCGCGCAGAATACGCTCAACAGTAGATGGAACAAAGTGCCTGACACTGAAGAAAAGTATGGTGGCAGTCGCCACACAAAGAGCTATCCAAAGCGCAAGCTGCTGCCCGAATTCGACGATGAGGCCTTAGAGCCCACACAACCAAAAAATAAAACGGCCGACCGGTCGGATCGACTACCTCGTGGCCGTGATAGGGCGGCTAACGAGGCCGCACATAAGCCAGCACACGATCCATGCGAGGACTCGCATCAAAAGGCCGGCGTGACCAGATCCATCTACGGATCTAGGAAGCGCGCTCCAGCGCATAATCAAAACCGAACACTACAACCGTCAGAACGCCATGACACATCCAAATACAGGGGTGCCGCTCACCCCCTATGTTTCACCGATGAGGTGCTGGATCACGAATTTCCAGAGGGATTCAAACCCGTGAACATAGAGGCGTACGACGGAACGACAGACCCTGGGGTCTGGATTGAGGACTTCATATTCATATGGCTCACGGAGACGATCTCCACGCCATCAAATACTTGCCCCTCAAGTTGAAAGGACCAGCTCGGCACTGGCTGAAGAGCCTCCCCGAAAATTCAATTGGAAGTTGGGAGGAGCTTGAGGATGCTTTTAGGGCTAACTTTGAAGGAACCTATGGCCGACCTCCGGATGCAGACGATTTAAGTCATATAATTCAACAGCCAGGAGAGTCAGCCCAAAAGCTTTGGAACAGATTTCTCACTAAGAAAAACCAAATCATCGACTGCCCGGACGCCGAAGCCTTAACTGCTTTCAAACACAGAGTTCAAGACGAATGGCTCGCCAGACACCTCGGCCAAGAAAAACCAAGGACAATGGAAGCCCTAACAAGCCTTATGACTCGCTTTTGTGCGGGCGAAGATAGCTGGCTGGCCCGTAGTAGCACCAGCGACCCAGGCACATCTGAAGTCAGGGATGGTAATGGAAAACCACGACGTAGTAAAAGCAAGCGTCGGAATAACGAAGACATCCCAGACAACACGACGGTAAACGCCGGATTTAGGGGCTCTCGACCCGGTCAGCGGAAAAAGCCTTTCAAAGGCAACAGAGATGGACCGTCCAGCCTAAACAAGATTCTAGACAAATTATGTCAGATTCATGGCACCTCCGATAAACCTGCAAATCACACCCACAGAGAATGCTGGGTCTTCAAGCAGGCCGACAAGTTAAACGCCGAACACAAGGAGAGGGATACACCAAGCGAAGACGAGGATGAGCCTTGCCAGCAAAGCACTGGGGGACAGAAAAATTCCCACCAGAGGTCAAAACAATGAACGTGATTCACGTGACAAAGAGAGAAGCAAACATGCACTCCGAGACATACGTGCCGCAGAGCCCGTCACCCCTAAATTCAACCCTTGGTCGGCCTGCCCGATCACATTTGATCACTGGGATCACCGGACAAGTATCCGGCACGGAGGATTGGCTGCCTTGGTGCTAGACCCAATTATCGACGGATACCATCTCACCCAAGTCCTCATGGACGGCGGCAGTAGTCTTAATCTGATATATCAGGACACAGTCCGCAAAATGGGGATAGACCCAACAAGAATCAGCCATAGTAATACTACCTTTAAAGGAGTAATACCAGGCCCAGAGGCCCACTGTACGGGCTCTATAGTACTAGAGGTTGTATTCGGTTCTCCCGACAACTTCCGAAGTGAAAAGTTAACCTTCGACATCGCTCCATTCCGAAGCGGCTATCAAGCACTACTCGGAAGAACAGCTTTCGCTCGTTTTAATGCAGTACCACATTATGCTTCTGTTAAGCTTAAGATGCCCGATCCACGTGGCATCATCACAATTAGCGGAAATATTGAGCGTTCCTTGCGCGGGAAGAACGTGTGGCGGCTTTAGCAGCCGAACACTAAACGACCTCTCCAACCAGAACAAATGATCGGTCGTCAAGACCGCGGACACGGTTAGACGAGTCCGGCGCATCACTAGCTGTAATAGCCTAGTTAAACATGAGATTGGTTTGATGGATATACCGCCATAGGCGGTACCAGGGGCTTCCCGCATGTAAAAAGGACTACAGTTCGGCTCGACCTTACTTATCTTGAATTTTAATGGTCTATTGAGAATAAGCAATTTTTCGCACGACAACTTTCACCCAAGTTTTTCTCTTTTACAGATGATAATCGGGATTCCTCCGCATTAACGAAGGACCGGTTTCCCCGGTCACGTACGTACGCGCACTGTATTCGGATAGCCGCGGAAATACCAGGGGCTATATCTTAGCCCCACTGTCAAACTCCTATGGTTAAGTGAAAGTGTTAAAGCAATATAGTCTGATTGCCTCGTTCGCCGGGCTACCACCTCCTTCATGGACCAAGACGTTGGATCAAGTGTGAAGACGCGCTTTTGCGAATACCCCCGCATTATATGCGTGGGGGCTGAAGCCGACGACTGCAAACTTTCAGGATATATATATATATATATACATACATAAACGACCGGACAGGAGGCATAATCATACTTTCATGCAAAAGTATAAACATAACCTTTATAATTCAAATAACATTGTTCTTACAATTGGGATACATGTCACTAGAACATGATACTCTTCGAGCACTGAGCCTCTATTAAACGAGCGCCTTCTAGGACTTCTTCAAAATAGTGCTCGGCTGATACCCGGCCTACCGCCGAGCTCTGGGATGCAATAGCGGTGGCCTCCATCTCTGCCCAGTATGTCTTGACACGGGAAAGAGCCATCCGCGCACCCTCTATGCACGCCGACCTCTTCACAGCGTCGATATGCGGCACAACACCAAGGAATTGTTGCACTAAGCCAAAATAACTATTCGGCTTTGGTCCTTCCGGCCAAAGATGATCCACAACAGACCTCATGGCAAGCCCGGACAACCTATGGAGCTCAGCCCACTCGGCCATTTGCTTATTTAACAGCAGCGGACGCGCCGGAGCATTGAACTGCGACCAGAACAACTTTTCCACTTCGTGATCTCTTTCATCTTAGAAAAACTTGGTCGCATCAGCAGCACTTGCCGCCAAATCCAGGTACGCGTCCGCAGAACTCCATAATTAATCCAGAAGGGCATACTCAGGATCTCCGAACTTTGTCCGCAAAAAAAAGGGCTTCCCAGCCGTGATATTTCCGGCTTGACGTAGCTCCTCCTTCGTCGCTCTTATCTTAGAGCGGGCTTCCTTGGCAGCTACCGTGGCTTTCTCCAGGTCCGCCGTCTTCGTTCGGTTTTCCATTTTAAGAAGCTTATAACGGTCGGCGGCATCTTTCAGCTCAACAGCCATCTTGGCTATTTTCTCTTTGCTCTGACAATGGGCAGCCTGTTCGGCTCTTAGCTCTTCGACCGCCTTTAGGGCGGCCGCATCACTCCTCCTGGCTTGTTCCTTGCCTCGGGCAAGTTCCGCCCGAAGGGTCTCCACGGTGGCAGCTCCATCTGCAGTCACAACATGTTATAGATACTGGCATCATGCTCCTCCTAATATGTGTTGATCATAGGAGAATACGTACCCTGTGCCTCATCAAGCTGCTTGTTTACAAGCACGATGTCGGCATCTGCCGCATCAAGTTGCCGCTTCAGTTCGGCAAACTCACCGGTCCGGCTAGCCACCGGACCCTCTGCAGCCTGCACGTGAAAGCAGCATGGTTATTACCTGGGACTATGATCCTCTATTTGCCATCTTTTTCAACGGCAACCAGAGTCTCAGGGGCTACTATCTACATAGAGCACACCTGGCGTGTGCGGTACCGTCAAAAATACATATATTACTTTGCGTACCTCAAAGCCTCTCAGCAGGCTCATAAAAGCTTCATGCAACCTGCTTTCGGCGGATGAAATCTTCTCAACTACCGTACCCATTAACGTACGGTGCGCTTCTGAGATAGCCGCTTGCTCCAGAAGATTCCGCAGTGAGTCTGGTCGCTCATCGGACAGTTCCAGACTCTTTTTGTTGCTCTCCCTAGGAGCCGAATACTCCGGGCTTCGGGTGGCCGAAGGGTTACCCTCTGGCCTTGGCGGATCAGGAGAAATCCTCCTTGACGACTCCTCGGGGTCGTCCGCTTCACGAGGCGGGGAGGCACGGGGAGGCGTTTCGCTCTCCATCATCTCCGGAAGAAGATCCCCCGAAGACGAACTCTGTTGAGAAGGGCTACGATCCGAACTACAGGACATACGTCTCGGCTATTGTTCTCAGAAAGGAAGCAGGGTATATTTACTATGAAGTACTTTTGTTTACTTACAGCTCGGTGGAGGGCTGGTCCCCTTGCGGGTACTGTGCGGTAAGGATACCCTCTGGGGTAGGGCCCCCTGACGAAAGTTTCTTCCCTCATTTGGAAACCATTGTTTCCAAGTCTTCAGAGGCGGCCCTCTTCCTTCCTTGGGGAGAAGGAATTTTAGATTCTTCTTCCTGGTTATCCTCCTTCACGGAGGCACTAATTCCCCCGGTTTGGATGAATAATGAGTGAGGCTCGCTTTCGGCTTCTTTATTCCCCCCTTTATCTTCCCCTGATGGCGCTTGATAAGGCGCGAGCTCAAGCATCCTAGCTAGTACTGGATCTGTTGGGCCTTCGGGAAGGGGGGCCGAACACCTGATCATCTTCACCTTTTTTACCCAGTCCTGGTCAAAGAGCGACTTTTCAGAATGATGTTGTGATAAATAAAAAGACAACATGTTCGGCCGAATAATTACTTACTTGGGTATCTGGACGATTGCAGCTCAGACCCGCATCCTCGGTGGTGTCCGGACACTTTATTTGTGATCCGAAGAACAATCCGTACATCTCTTCGTGCGCCATGCCGAAGAAGTGCTGAATAGTTTGCGGTCCTTCCGGGTTGAACTCCCACATACGGAGAGGTCGACGTTTGCAAGGCAGGACTCGACAACTAGCATGACTTGCATTACCTTGATAAGGCTGACATCTCTCTCGAGGAGATCTCGGATGCGGCTCTGCAACATCGGCACATCATTTGCTAGTCCCCAGTCCAGCCCCTTGTTGACCCATGATGCCAGTTGTGGCGGGGGGGCCCGAGCGGAAAGCAGGAGCGGCAACCCACTTGGTACCACGGGTAGCTGTGATGTAAAACCACTCCCGTTGCCTTAAGCTGGACACCTCCAGGAAGGAACCCTTTGGCCATGGAGCATCGGCGCCTTTGCTTATTATGGCACCTTCGCATTCTGCGTGTCGCCCATTAATCATCTTCGGCTTCACATTAAAGGTCTTGAGCCACAAGCTGAAGTGTGGGGTGACGTGGAGGAAGGCCTCACACACGACGATGAACGACGAGATGTGAAGGATGGAATCCGGGGCCAGATCATGGAAATCGAGCCCGTAGTAGAACATAAGCCCTCTGACAAAGGGATCAAGACTAAAACCTAGCCCTCAGAGGAAGTGGGAAATAAATACGATACTCTCGTTGGGTTCGGGAGTGGGGATGACCTGCCCTCGAGCAGGCAGCCTGTGCGAGGTTTCGGTGGTCAGATACGTGGCTTCTCTCAGCTTCTTGATGTCCTCCTCCGTGATAGAGGAGGGCATCCACCGACCTTGAAGGTTGGATCCGGACATGACTGAAGGTCCGAAGAGCCTAGCCTGAGCCTTGGGTGTTGGAACTTGAGGTGGGGGAAGGATTCGATTGAGTGCGAGAGGAAAAGGACAGGCCTTGGCCCCTTTATAAAGAAGGTGAATATCGAGCGTCCTCCGCGTGGCTGTTTGGAACTTGCCTAAAATCGAGGAGTCATACCAGCAGGCACGATGGGGTTACCCACGCCCGTATTGATGGGAATCCCATGAAAAAAGGGACACGATCTCTGCTTCGACAGGACGTGCCAATAAAACCGCCTCGCGACACGTGAAGTGGCAGGCTCGGGAAAACGGTTCATCATGACCAGACCACGGTAGTACGTCACGTTATGAAAATCTGTCAGCAGATTAGATTTGTGGAAATATTATTCTCTCTACGATGGTATGTGGAATTTGTTTTGCAGAGCCGGGCACTATCCTTGTGTTCAAAATCTTCTATGGAGTATTCGGAGGAGGAACCCGCCTTGCAATGCCGAAGACAATCTGCGCGCCGGACTCATCGTCATTGAAACCTGGTTCAGGGCTACTAAGGGAGTCCTGGATTAGGGGGGTCCTCGGACAACCAGACTATATCCTTTGGTCGGACTGGTGGACTATGAAGATACAAGACTCAAGACTTCGACCCGTGTCCGGATGGGAATCTCCTTGGCGTGGAAGGCAAGCTTGGCGATGCGGATATGTAGATCTCCTCCCTTGTAACTGACTCTATGTAACCCTAGCCCCCTCCGGTGTCTATATAAACTGGAGGGTTTAGTCCGTAGGACAACAACAATCATACCATAGGCTAGCTTCTAGGGTTTAGCCTCCACGATCTCGTGGTAGATCAACTCTTGTAATACTCATATCATCAAGATCAATCAAGCAGGAAGTAGGGTATTACCTCCATCGAGAGGGCCCGAACCTGGGTAAACATTGTGTCCCCCGCCTCCTGTTACCATCCGCCTTAGATGCACAGTTCGGGACCCCCTACCCGAGATCCGCCGGTTTTGACACCGACACCTGGCCCCAGGGGAGTAGGCGGGCGGTGGCGACTGGCTCGCCATCTCCGACGGAGCCAGCGAACCTTCAGATGAGGATCGCAGGACAAGGTCATGGGCCGGACAGCAATAGTACAGGTAAACTATGTCAAAGATAAATGGAGAGAAAGGGCTGGATGCGCGCACGAGCAAACCACGTCACTTATGATGCGGCCTGGGGCTTAGTACGGGGGCGTCGTTCCGGACTACTGTCGACATCCCATGCGCTATTGACCGTTGGGGCGCCTTTCCCCTTCTTGGGCGTCTCCGCCTCCAGACGCGCCAAAGCCGCCCTCTTCTTCTTCTTCTCCTCGGGGGGAGGGTTGTTCTCCTCCTCCTCTTCCTCGTTATTATCCTCAGGGACAGAGGAATGAGCTT
Organism: Triticum aestivum; assembly: GCF_018294505.1. NCBI lineage: Eukaryota > Viridiplantae > Streptophyta > Magnoliopsida > Poales > Poaceae > Triticum > Triticum aestivum. The sequence continues at coordinate 591,332,507 of NC_057799.1, read as the reverse complement.
CATCGTTTTTGGACGTCACGTCCGGAGTGCCCTTGCGACGGGGGGCACTCTTGGCCCCCTCGGCCTTCTTCTCCGGCGCCTTATATGGCGCCGGCACCAGCATCTTCGCCACGCGCGGGATGACAGGTTCTTCGGGCAGCTGGGCCGGACACTGGATCCGCCTCGCCATCTCCATCCAGTCCTGAAAGAGCAATAATAAAAATTAGATATCATCCTCGAAACATTTAAGTCGGGGATACGTCAGAAAAAAATATACCTCGCTGGTGGGGTGTTTACAATCGTGACCACGGTCTGAGTCTGTGGCCGGTGGCTTCTCGTTGCCCTTAAAGAGCAACTTCCAGGCCCCTTCGTGAGAAGTCTCAAAGAGCCTTCTCAAGGTCTGGTGCTTCTTCGAATTGAACTCCAACAAAGGGCGGCTTCGGCGCTGGCACGGAAGAATCTGGCGGACCAGCATCACCTGGATGACGTCAACAAGCTTGACGTTCTTGGTCACCATGCTTTGAACGCGCGTCTGCAGCGCTATCAGCTCGTCAGGTGAACACTAGTCCGGACTCTTCTCGACCCAGGAGGTGAGTCGCAAGGGAGCACCGGAGCGGAAGTCGGCAGTCGCGGCCCAAGTGGTGCCGCGAGGTTCTGTGATGTAGAACCACTGCTTCTGCCATCCCTTTACCATCTCCATGAAAGTACCTTTGGGCCAGGAGACGTTGGAGAGCTTGCTCACCATGGCTCCTCTGCACTGCGCGTGCTGGCCATCCACCACCTTCGGCTTCACATTGAAGACTTTGAGCCATAGCCTGAAGTGGGGATGGATGCGGAGGAAAGCCTCACACACGACGATAAACGCCGAGATGTTGAGGAAGGAATTCAGGGACAAATCATGGAAATCTATCCCGTAATAATACATCAGCCCGCGGACGAAAGGGTGGAGTGGAAACCCTAGCCCGTAGAAGAAATGAGGGATGAATACTACCCTCTCTGTGGGCTCCGGCGTGGGAACGACTTGTCCCTCGGTCGGCAGACGATGGGCGATCTCCTTCGCCAAATATTCGGCCGCCCGGAGCTCAGTAATGTCATCCTCCTTGACGGAGGAGACCGTCCACTTGCCCTGACCACCGGATCCGGACATGGTTGCTTGAGTGAAAATGAGATGAGAACTTGGGCGCTGGAGCTTGAGATCGGAAGGGCGGAGACAGAGAGAGAGCATGAGAAGAGGAAGGGCAAATCCGTATCCCCTTATAAAGGCAACAAATATTAAACGCCTCCTCCCTTGCCTTAGGATTCGCCTGTTCCCAAGGGCTATGTAAACGGCACGGTTGAGTTACCCATGCCCGCATTGATGAGAATCCCGCAATAAGGGGACACGACCTCTGTTTCGACAAGACGTGCCAATAGTGACCGCGTCTCGTAACGTGGGATGGCAGAAGAAAAACGGTTCAAAATTATAACCGGACAAACGTGATGTCGTGTTGTAAAGAAGCTGCCAACAGCTTAGATTCATGCAAATATTATATTCTCTCTGCGGTTGTGCATGGTGTGTGTAACCGGTCCGGATAATATCATCGCATCCGGAGACTATCCTGGAGTTCGAAAGAAGGGAACCCGCCTTGCAATGCCAAAGACAATCTGCGCGCCGGACTCCTCGTCATTGAAGCCAGGTTCTGGGGCTACTGAGGGAGTCCTGGACTAAGGGGTCCTCGGGCGTCCGGCCTGTTATCCATGGGCTGGACTGATGGGCTGTGAAGACATGAAGACCGAAGACAATACCCGTCTCCGGATTGGACTCTACTTGGTGTGGAAGGCAAGCTAGGCGACCTATTATGAAGATTTCCTCCTATGTAACCGACCTCATGTAACCCTAGATCTCTCTGGTGTCTATATAAACTGGAGAGCATAGTCCGGATAGGACAGATTCATCACCATATACTCATAGGCTAGACTTCTAGGGTTTAGCCGTTACGATCTCGTGGTAGATCAACTCTTGTAACACTCATATTCATCAAGATCAATCAAGCAGGAAGTATGGTATTACCTCCATAGAGAGGGCCCGAACCTGGGTAAACATCGTGTCCCCCATCTCCTGTTACCATCATTCCTAGACGCACAGTTCGGGACCCCCTACCCGAGATCCGCCGGTTTTGACACCGACACCCGCGCTTGGTGGGAGCCATGTGTCAGTGTCTCAATGGCAGGATGGGCTATATCAGGGGATCCTCGTCCGAGGAGAGAGGAGGTGGTTTTGCAATGGAGAAGAGGGAGAGGCGAGACGGTGGTTTTGGAATGAAGATGATGGAGAGGAGAGGAGGTGGTTTTGCAATGGAGAAGAGGGAGAGGAGCGTGCGGCAGCGATTTAGGATTGGACGAGAGGGCCGGCGCGCTGTGACTGGATCAAAATTAAAATCAATTTACCCTTCAATTAAGAAAGCGACCCCACATTAACTAGTCTCTGTTTTATTCTCGGTCATAATTGACCATGATTTTCACAAATAAAATATATGTTATATGTTGCAAAAATAATATAATTTGAAAGTACATTCAGATACGAACCAAACAATACAATTTTTGGTGACATGCATTCACATTTTGCTTGTCGAATACAGTACGTGGTCAAACTTTGACCCAAAATACGCAAAACAAAAAAATACTTCCAAGACCAGCGCCGCTCCTCTCCTCTTAAACCACCGCCGCTCCTCTCCTGTTCCAATCTAAATCCAGCGCTGCTCCTCTCCTCTTCCATTTCAAAACCACCGCCCCTCCTCTCCTATTCCAATCCAAAACCAGCGTCGCTCCTCTCCCGTTCTAATCCAAAACCAGCGCTGCTCCGCTCCTCTTCCATTCAAAAACCACCGTCGGCGAGTGAAGGTGTTGTGGAGAAGTAGATCGATGGAGGAGTACAACTGATACATGAGGATCGCAGACGGCGACCTTGTGAAGCTAGCTAGGATGTTGGAGATACAGTCTTGGTATGACAACAAGGACAAACTAGCGGCAACGGCGACATCCATGGCCAAATATATGCAACAGAGCGAAAAGGCGGCGATACTCCCGAAGGGAGTCACACGGGAGTACACAGAGCTGCTCCTCTGGGCCATGGAGCAAACAGATTCACCGAATCCGATCGTGAGGGAGCGATGGTGGGAGTATCGATCCTAGATGGAGCATCCACCAGAGATTGAAGGATCGAGCACCTACAGGGTGCCGTTTGTGTGGGTGTCGTGCCAGAGCGAGCCGGTGGAGTCTTCGTCAACCGAACCCAGCTGCAAGAGGAGAAAAGCAGTTGGCCCGACGACGCTTCCCCGCCATCCTCTCCCTCGCCGTTCACATCGTCTCACGGGGCGGCTGTCTACCGCCGAGGAATAGGAGGGGACTGCCCCCCAACCCAATAGTCGGGCAGGTTGTGAATTGTCAGGAGGAGCTTAGGGTTGTCAGTATTTGCAGGTTGTGAATTGTGTTTTGTGTTGTGTATTTTGAGAGTATTTTCAGATATGAATGTCTTTTGAATTTCAGATTTGCAGTATTGAGCATATGAAGTATTTTATGAATTCTAGAGATCTATTTTTAGCACTTAAAAATGTAGTTTCATAGGAGTATAAAAGTGCAGACAATGTGATTTTCACAGAAGAAACTGCAAGTTTCAGTTTCAGATAAGAAACTGAAGTTCAGTTTCAGATAAGAAATTGCAACTTTCAGAGGCAGAGCATTTATATTAACATGGCCTTTTCAAACAGGGTTAACATCATGTTGGAAGTTTTATTCATGGTCGAAAATGGAACTACCAGCCAGTTAACATCATGCTGATCAACATTCATGCATAGCACATCTTCATATGATGCACAGTCAAAAAGATATGCTATTTTCAAAATGCACACACAATGTCGAGTGTGCGAAAAATAGAGAAAACGAGGGACGAAGTTTTGGCAAGTGTTGGACGTGGTGTGCGTAGATGATAATGGGGACCCACATGTCAATAATGGCATAGGCAAAAAATTTGGAGATATTTTCCCTCCATTAGGTGGAATCGAACGCGGGGGGAACAACTGTCGGGTAGTGTCACTTGGCCACTGGGCTAGTTCAGTACTTTTGTTACAAATAAGGCACTGCCTTGGGTGGTCCGATCACCTCCTGCGCCTTTGTGCGCTCGCCACGGCGCCGCTGTCTGCCGTTGTGAACATGCTGAGCAAACGAGAGGAATCCGTAGAGAACTGTACGTGGAGAGGCAGACAGTCGGGACCCACCAGGTTTATGGCCGTACGCAAGCAAGTGCCTCATCGAAAAAAACTTCCTCCTAATGCTATACCGACGTTGGGGCCCATGGGTTTGTCAACATAGTTACATTTTTTTAGGTGCTTCAACGTAGGAGATAAATTCACAACGAAGCTGTGGAGCTGGCAGTAGTATCATTTATTATCACTCGGGCAGCAAGTATCCGCTGGGTTTTGGGGTGCCTCGTCTAGGCTTTCTTTTTTAACTTGCGCAGCCCACAACATGCCGGTTTGTATTTTTTTGAGGGCCGTCATGTATCGACCGGCCTATGGACCTCCCATCCGAGGTTTTATTTTTCCTGAAACATCGGCAGCCCAATTTATGTATTTTTTTTGAAGAAAACGCAAAGGTCTGTTCTATTTTTCTATATAAGAATAGGAACGCCTGGTCCAACTTTTGTTTCCCTTCTAACTATATTATATATATTTAAATTATTTTATATGTTATTATATATTATTTTTATTGTCATCATATATTTAACAGATACTTACATATGTAAAAAAACAATATCCCACATCTTATGAACTTACAAAAATAATTTCTTAACAATAAAATACTAGATTTTTTTGGCAACGAAAATCCTGGTGATTGTGTACAAAAGCTTGGTAAGATTTAAGGACCAATGTAATAATAAATCACTTATTATTTAAATACATTTATAACAAAATGCTCAGCCCCTGTTTATTTTTTGATAACATTGCTGTGCCCAACCCAACATTATAATTAGAATCAGCCCAGCAAAATCGTGTATTTCGAGAAAGTGCAAATGGCCTGTAATTTTTTTAGGAGAAAAATAAATGGGCCACATGGACACTACATTATTTGTTCACCCAGCCCAGGAAATGGACTATAATTCTAAAAAAAAAGATCAAATTGACTGTAAATTCTGAAAAAATGGGTTGAATACGTGCCACATTTTTGGAGGCTGAAATATGGGCCAATAGGTCGACGCCAATGCAAGTCGTTGTCAACTTAGTCAACAAATGATTCTGACATTGTTAGCCCTTGGATTTACATCCAACGACTGGCATCCATCTTCAATCTCTCGTCTTCTTCCTCCAGCACCGCCGGGACCACCTGCTCCCACCTCCTGCTGCTAGCAGCTCTGCTTAGCATGCTTCGCTGTGAAGCGCTACCCCACCGTTGGCCAGGCCATCCCTCCACCCCTCCACACCTCCTGTTCTTCTCCACCGACTGCCGAACCACACCGCACCAGGACCAGTTAACCCTCGTACACCTCTCCGTCTGCGACTCTACTCCCTTGTCTTTCCATCACCGGCTCGTTGCTGTCCGGGGCCTCGCCGTTGTCCACCACCTTGGATGCGCTCGGCGTGGAGTAGTAAACGTGGTCAACAAACGACATCCATCGGAAGTAGACTGTGCGTGGAGAGGCTGACAACTGGGTCCACGGCTGCACGCAAGGAAATGCCTCCTTATTACGCGCAGAATAATGATTCCTCCACCTGACAGCTGGGACCCACCGGAAGAGCCTTTGTATTTCGCGAAAAAAAGTTCCCCCCGCTGACAGGTCAGACCCACCAGCTATATCTTCGCACGCAAGGAAGTACCTCCTTATTATGCATAAAAAATGAATACCCCCTGCTAGCTGGGACCCACCACAGTGGGAGGCTGACTTGTGGGCGTACTAAGTTCACGGGCACGGAGGGCTTTGTCAACTTAGTCAACAGGAACGATTCTAGCTCCAGTGACCGTACGATGTCCATCCAACGGTGGTAGTGCTTCTTCAACCCCTAGTCTTGTTGTTCCAGCCACCCAAACCAGCGCCGGTCGTGCCGCGTGCTCCTACTTCCCGTGGCCGGCTGTGCTGCCGCGGAGGCCTCACCGCCCCCTACTACTCCCATCGCTGGCCAGGCCCTGCGGCGACAGCAGCCTCACACCGTAGCCGAACCAGTGAACCCTCGTACTCCTCTCCGCGTGGGCATCCACTACCGCGTCTTCCCCGGCTCCGCGTCATCCCCTTCCTAGGCCTCACCGTCGTCCACCGCCCTGGTGCTCTCACCGCGGCATGGTCAACATGGTCAAGGAACGACTTCCATCGGAAGAGTACTGTATGTGAAGAGGCTGATAGCTGGGTCCACGGGCGCAGCAAGGAAGTGCCTCCTTATGTCGCGGAAAATAATGATTCCTCCACCTGATAGCAGGGACCCACCGGACGGGCCACCGTATTTCATGAAGAAAAATGTTTCCCCCCTGACTGCTGGGACCCACAAGCTACATCTTCGCACGCAAGGAAGTGTGTCCATATTACGGGCAAAAAAAATGATTCGCCCCCCTGACTGGTGGGACCCACCAGCTACATCTTCGCACGCAAGGAAGTGCCTGACAGTCGGGACCCACCCGGTCGAAGCGTACGTAGCGTTGTCATTCTGGTCGCGAACGTGTACGTACATACTGGTCGATCGGTCTGTCTGCAGGCTGCAGCGATGAACTGTGGCCGTGTAAGGAAGGGCACGTGTCGTACTAGAGGCGCGCACGTGTGGTAGTAGAGGCGCGCACGTAGCGTGTACACGTACGTACAGCGACCAGGGTGCAAGAAAGTAAATACGGCCACGTACGTACATATGGGTGGGGTCTCGAACGCCTAGTCGCGTATGTACGACCAGGGCTCGTGTACATGGTTGTGGCTGGGTCGGAACGGAGAAACTGCGTCGTTGTCGTGTTCATGGCGAGGCAACGGAATGCGTCGTGTTCATCGGGAGGCAACGGAACGCGTGCTGTTCATCGGGAGCCAACCGTCTTGGGCGGAACAGGCGATGGAAACGAGGCCTGGCGTACCGCAGAATGGAAGAAACGGCCTTGTGTTCGACCGGCCACGGTGGAAACGGGATCCTGTTCATCGGGAGGGGTATGGCGTACCGCAAAACGGAGGGAACATACCTCCTACTGTCGAAACAGGGTCCTGTTGATCGGGAGGGGTGTGGCGTACCGCAAAACAGAGGAAACGGACTTGTGTTGGAGCGCTACGGTCGAAACAGGGGTCCTGTTCATGGGGAGGGGTGTGGCGTACCACAAAACGGGACTCCACGGGATACTATTCATCTCCACCGTCGATCTCCTCCAGCCTCCACGGGCTACTGTTCATCCACCATCGACCTCCTCCAGCCTCCACCTGTGACTGTTCATCCAGCCTCCACCACGCGCTCCTCCATCGGCTACTATTCAACCAGCCCTCTCCACGGGGGTCCTGTTCGACCACCCCTCCACGGGCTACTGTTCATCCAGCCCTCCACCGGCTACTGTTCAACCAGCCCTCCACCGGCTCCTGTTCAACCAGCCCTCCACGGGGTCCTGTTCATCCAGCCCTCCACAGGGTCCTGTTCATCCACCGGCTCGATCGATCGGGGTACTGTTCATCCAGCGGCAACGACCTCTACTTCCACGGGTTCCTGTTCATCCAACCCCCACCGGAAACTGTTCATTCAAACCCCCCAACAACGCTCACTGTTCATCCAGAGGCAGCATCAATCGGCTTCGGTTAGCAGCAGTAGCGAAGGAATCGCTCGATCGGGTTCAGTTAACAGCCATGGATCGCTCGCTCGGGTTCAGTAACGCGTAGCCTGCAGTGCAATCGCTCGGGTTCAGTTAGAGCCCAACGCCTCGCTCGGGTTCAGTTAGAGCACAACGCCTCGCACACACACGCGTACGTACAAGAGAAACGCGCATCACTTGGCCGCCGACCACCCACCGTAACCGGGAACTCCCCCGATATTTTCCTCGCCCTAGCTTCTACCACGGTTTTCTCCGTCATGGACGGCCCAAAGAATGTCATGCAATTGCGTCTCCGGCCCGCCCAGGACGAAAAGCCCATTTTTTGTCATGATTTTTTGTCATAGAAATAGGAGCCCACCACATCTATGGTGATACCAGGTTTTGTCGCAATTATCGTCATAGAAGTGTCATAAGTATGACAAAAAAAATCGTTCGGCGCAAAATGTCACAGATGTGTCTTTTTTTTGTAGTGAATACCCTGTGCATCGGGTCCAACAAAATCTTTTGTGACAACACTGGAGCAATTGCCTTGGCGAAGGAATCCAGGTTTCACAAGAGGACCAAACACATCAAGAGACGCTTCAACTCCATTCGTGAAAAGGTCAAGGATGGAGACATAGAAATTTGTAAAATACATACGGATCTGAATGTAGCAGACCCATTGACTAAACCTCTTCTGCGAGAAAAACATGACCAGCACCAAGACACCATGGGTGTTAGATTTATTACTATGTAATCTAGATTATTGACTCTAGTGCAAGTGGGAGACTGATGGAAATATGCCCTAGAGGCAATAATAAAGTTGTTATTATTATATTTCCTTATTCATGATAAAGGTTTATTATTCATGCTAGATTTGTATTGACCGGAAACTTAAATACATGTGTGGATACATAAACAAATACCATGTCCCTGGTGAGCCTCTACTAGACTAGCTCGTTGATTAAAAGATGGTTAAGGTTTCCTAACCATAGCCATGAGTTGTCATTTGATAATGGATTCACATCATTAGGAGAATGCTGTGATGGACAAGACCCATCCGTTAGCTTAGCATATGAGCGTTCAATTTATTGCTATTGCTTTCTTAATGTCAAATACATGTCCTTCGACCATGAGATCATGCAACTCTAGGGTACCGGAGGAATGCCTTGTGTGCTATCAAACGTCACAATGTAACTGGGTGATTATAAAGATGCTCTACAGGTATCTCCAAAGGTGTTTGTTGAGTTGGCATGGATCGAGATTGGGATTTGTCACTCTGTGTATCGGAGAGGCATCTCTGGGCCCTCTCGGTAATACACATCATAAGGAGCTTGCAAGCAAAGTGACTAAGGAGTTAGTTACGAGATGATGTATTACGAAATGAGTAAAGAGACTTGCCAGTAACGAGATTGAACTAGGTATCGAGATACTGACGATTGAATCTCGGGCAAGTAACATACCGACAGACAAAGGTAATTACGTATGTTGTCATAAAGGTTCGACCGATAAAGACCTTCGTAGAATATGTAGGAACCAATATGGGCATCCAGGTTCCACTATTGGTTATTGACTGGAGAGTCGTCTCGGTCATGTCTACATCATTCTCGAACCCGTAGGGTCCGCACGCTTAATGTTCGTTGACGATATAGTATTATATGAGTTATGTGAATTGGTGACCGAATGTTATTCGGAGTCCCGGATGAGATCACAGACATGACGAGGAGCTCCGGAATGGTCCGGAGATAAAGATTGATATATAGGGCGATGCTATTTGGTCACCGGAAAGGTTTCGGTATGTATCGGGTATTCATCGGATCAACGGAAGGGGTTCTGGGTGTCGGGGTTTTGGTGCGACATATGCCATGGGATGGCTTATCATGATGGGGGCTAATAAGACGTCGCCGGTGCCAGGAAGCGGGATGAGGCGTAGACACGTACGCCGGCGAACTTTACCCAGGTTCGGGGCTCTCCTAGGAGATAACACCCCTAGTCCTGCTCTGCGGGGTCTCCGCATGCTCACTATATCAACAAGTAGCTACAAGATGCTCCTTAAGCTGTTTGCTAGAGGAGGAAGAAGGGCAAGGCTAGCTCTCTCCTCTCTCTATGTGTGTGGTTGTGTGATCTAAGAGTCTGAACCCTTTGCAAGGGTGCCCTGGGGGGGTTTATATAGGCCTACCCCCCAGGAGGACAATGGTAAACTGGCCGGGTATAGGCCCAGGCCGTCAGTGTCTCTAGTGGCCGGCTTCTCCGCTGGCTACTGGGGCCCGCCGACTGGGGGCCCCGCCGACTATCTTGTACTTGGCCGACAGGCCGCGCCCGCCGCTTGCGGGTCTTGCTGGCTGCTCGTCACTGTAGCTGTGCTTCTAATGACGCTTGCTTTGTCGAGGATGACATGGCTACAGTTTCGTCGCCTGGCGGGCGTTCACTGTAGCCATTCCCCATCTCCTCTGGTTAATGGCGCACGATCTCCTAGGGAGGGGGAGGGCCACCTTCTCGGTGTCTGCCTCCTCCGTGGCCGACTTGCCAAGGCTTGCCGCCTTCGGGTTTCTCACAGGCAGGTAGGGCCTGCCGCCTGCAGGCCATACCGACAGCCCGTCGTGGGAGCAGGGTCCCTTCTGACGTGGGTGATGTCACAGGTGGAGAGGCCACAGTGCCGCGCAGCGCTGGAGATCTTCGGCTGGTACCGCACACTGTGGCCACGACCCGTCCTAAATTCGGGGGTAGCAGGCCTCGCTGTAGCCACGCCCCATCTCATCGCATTTATGGGGGTGCAGACTTTGAGGGCGCCTGGCGCCGCCTGCTAGGAGCCGGTCTCTCTAGAGGTCGCCTGCTAGGAGCCGGTCTCTCTAGAGGTCGCCTGCTAGGAGGCAGCCCGCTTTGTGGCCGTCTTCCGGGCTCGTCCGCCTTCCGGCAGCCGGCCGCTTGGACTAGCCGGCCGAAAGAAGGCGGCAGTCGAGCTTTGAGGCTTGAGCGGCGCAGTCAGCCCCGATGTCTTGAAATGTCATGGGGGGCAGATGAGGCTACCCATGGCCAAAAACTCCGACAGTAGTCCCCGAAGCTGGTGGGTTGCCGTGGCTGATAAGGCGGGGTGCCCCTACAGCTTCCTACTCTGAGTAGTCTTGTTTGCTCGTCTCGTCCGTCTTTTGGTATTCCGACTGCTAGGAGTCGGGTGCGGCAGATGGCCTCTTGATGAATTTTGAACCGCCAAGGCGGGAACTAGGTGGAGCGCTAGCCAAGCATCTAGGCCTGCCGCCCACCGCTCGCACGCCACGCGGTGTCAGCTGGCCAGGCTGGCCTGCCAGCCCACGAGCGCGACGGGACATGCTGAAGGCCTGGCCCGCCACTACCAGGCCTCGGTGCGCGTGCGGATCCGCTGCGGCCGAGGCGGGGCGGTTGGGATCCCACGCGCCATTACCATGCAATTTTACCGCACGGTAAATGCGGGGTCGTTGGGACATGGGCGTAGTTAATCCCACGCCCCACGCCCCGCCCCCTCGGCTTCGCAGCCAGGGGCTATAAATCAGGGGAGGAGGGGGTGGCCAAGGCATGCGCGCGCTCTCCCCTTCCTCGCCTCCTCTTGCTTCTTCCTCTTCTTCACCTCTGCCGCATTCGAGCTCCGTCGAAGTGCCGTTGCGGCTCGCCGTTGCCTCCGAGCTTCTCCTCTCTAAGCCCTCTCTCTGCTCCGCGGAGAGTTCGCGCGCTCATCACCACCATTCGTCTTCGTCGAGCTCGAGCCGTCATGGAGCGCTCCGGAGACTGGGAAGGCTCCAACGTCCATGAAGACCATCTCACATTCCTCCGCGACACGCGGCGGCTGCCCGGCGCGGGCTATGTCGAGACGCGCGTGCCGCCCGCCGACGAGATCTCGTCGGCGCCGGAGGAAGGCGAGCGCGTCATCTTCCGCTCGCACTTCCTCCATGGCTTCGGCCTGCCTGCGAGCGGCTTCCTTCGCTCGTTCCTGACCTTCTACCGAATTCGGCCGCACCACCTCACACGTGCTGCTGTCGGCCTTTGTCACCCTCTGCGAGGGGTATCTCGGCATCCTCCCCACCATCGAGCTCTGGGGGGCTCTCTTCTACACCAAGCTCGGCACCGCCGTCAAGGAGGAGGCGGCTCAGTGCGGGGCCTTCATTGCTTTGCAGCGCCCGGGTCGTAAAAACGCCTTCCCGGCCATCAAGCTGATTCAATTGGTCAAGCTGTGGCAGAAGTCGTACTTCTACGTGAAGAACGTCAACCCGGAGATCATCAACTTGCCGGCCTACATGGCCGGTCCGCCTGCCGAGCCCCGCACAATTGGGGCTTCAAGCCGAAGCCGCTGTCCCCCGCCGCCTCCGTCGCCATCGCCCGCCTCAAGGTGATGACGGAGTCGGAGGGCCTCAAGGCGTCCGACTTGCTAGTTGCCTTCATGGTGCGCCGAGTCCTCGCGCTCCAAGGCTGGCCTCACATCATAGGCCAGATGAGTGGGCATTGCGACCTATGCCGAATGTGCACCAAGGAGATGCCGACCGCGGAGGTAGCCTATCTGGTGAATGAGATTGCCGACCTCAAGCTCGAGCCGGAGGAGTGGCAGTTTGGCAAGTGACCTACTCCCGCGCAGATCCGCCGCCTATGGTAAGCTCTTGATTCTTTTCTTTCCCTCTTGCCGGGCTCTCTCTCGCCGGCTCCTCTCTTGCCGGTCTCTCTCTTGCTGGCTGACCAGCTCATCGGTGATGCAGGTACTCCCCTCCCAGCTGGAGGCCAACGTCGACTTCATGCCGGACCGGGACGTGAGCGACGTGGCGGACCCCGACTTGGGGGCGGCCGCCCTAGAGGATGACGCAACAGGCGGGGGTGGTGGATCAGGCGGCTTCGGAGGAGGAGGAGGCGGCGTGGACGACTGGTTGGATGACGAGGAGGAGGAGGAGGAGGCGCCGCGCCATCCGCCGCCTGCCGACAGGACGGGCCCGATCACCTCGGTCGCGCCGACCGCACCAAGCGGCGGGCCGAAACGCCGAGGCGTGCTACTATTCGGCAGTCACCCCAAGAAGCCCAAGCACTCGGCCACCGCGGCCAAGAACACGGCCGCCGCGACCAAGCGATGCGAGGCTGCCACGAAGGCGGCCAAGTTCCATAAGGCCCCCAAGCAGCCTCCGATGGTGTCGGCGTATGCTCTCAACTTTCCTTGTGTCTTCTTTTATTCTTTTGTCTTGTCGATTCCTTCTGAATCTCCTTTTCACCCTTCTTTTGAGCAGGGCCCCGGTCTCTCTTGAGCGGTCGACTTCGGCCTCCGTCGTCAGGATGGCGCAAGGCTCCACAAATACCCGCCGTATTGACCCGGCCGCTGACCTCCGGGAGGCGCTGGAAAGGAACGCACGAGAGGTGTGGGAGGAGAAAGAAGCCGCCGCCAAGGAGGCGGAGGCCGACAAGGCGGCCGCAGCCAAGGTGGCGCAAGCGGACGCGGACGCCGCTGCCCAGGCCCAAGCCGACGCCACGGCGAAGAAACGGGCAGCGGGCACCGCGTACCAGCAGATCCCGCTGCTCATCACCCCTTGCACTCCGCGCCACCAGCGCCAGAGTTCTTGGCGCCAGTTGGGGGAGTCGGTGACGAGCAGCCGGTTATGGAGAGGGAAGGCGTCGATGTCGTCTTGCCGGAGACGGGGGTGCCTCCGCAACCACCGACTGCAGATGCGCAGGGTAGCCAGCCGACTGCCCCACTGGCGCCACCAGCCTGAGGCGAGCTGGTGGTGGGGTTGGCTCCTATGGCCCGCACTCCAGTGCGCCGCCGTAGGGAGAAAGCGGCGTCAGTGCCGAGGCCGGTGCAGGTCGGGAGCGCCAGCTCGTCGGCCCCTGAAGCCGAAGCCACAAGTGTTGCGCCAACAGAATGGGTGCACGGCGGCGGGACGAGTGCCTCGATCAAGGCGGCGCAAGAGCCGAAGCCGCCGCCCTTTCGCAGTGCATGAAGGCGTTTGTGAAGACGCGGGCCACCGTTCGGGTAAGTGGCTTGCTTCTTGCTTTTGATTCTTGCAATCTTCGGTGGGGGCGCGTCAGTGCACCCACTGGGTGTAGTCCCCGTGTTTTGGGCCGCCTGCTGAGCAGGCGGCCTGGAACTTCATAGTGGGTTCCGGGCTTCTGAATTACTTCTCTTTCTATTGCTTTGTTGTAGGATTACCACAACACCCGCACGGCCACATTCAACGCCCATATCCCGGAGCTGGACCAACGGACCGCCGACTTGACGGAAAGCCGGAGTAAGCACTCCATCTTCTCTCTCCGTGGGGGCACGTCAGCGCACCCGCGGGCTTTAGTCCTCGAGATGCGAGCCAACTGCTGAGCAGTCGGGGCGGATCTTCCAATAATTGTTTTTCTTCCTTCCTGATTGTTGATATCTTTTATTTGTTGTCCCTGCAGGGGCCAATGCTGCCTTGCAATAGCAACTGGGCGAAGCCAACACCGCGCTGCGTGCCAAGGAGGACGAGCGCAACAAGGCGGCCCAGGAGCGTGACCGCCTGGCCAAGGAACTGAAGGACCAAGCATAACTTCACAAGGTGGCCCTAAAGCAGGCGGCAGACAACGAAGCTAGGCTCCTGGCTGAGTTCAAGACCGTGCGCACAGGTTGGGCTGAGACGAAGGCGGCACTGGCTGCCGGTTATGGCAGGATCGAAGACATAGTCGATGGTGAGCTTTTCTTCTCCTTCTCTCGGTTGTCGGCTGTGAAGTGAGACGACCTCTAGCTTCTGATATCTGACTTATTGCTTTGCTTGCGCAGACTTCTTCCCCAGCAAATCCAATGCCGCCAACTAGGCAATCGAGGCTCGCCGTGAGGAGCGAAGGGCGGAAGGCGCAAAGATCGCTGCCGACACCCCTCAGACCCTTGGCGAGCAGCTCCTTAGTATTCAGGCTCGTCTCCAGCCGGCCCACCGGATGCTCCGCCGGCTGCAACATGCTGGGGCTCAAGCGACCTTCGCCCTCTGGCCGGACAGGAAAGCCCCCCGCACCCACGGTCGAACCGCCGACTGGTTGGAAGTGGCCGCTGGCCGGCTTGAGCCGTGGAAGGGCTCTGCAGCCCGAGCGGGAGCTCCGCGGGCCTTGGAGTTTGCCAAGGCATGGTATCCTAGGCTAGATCTAGCCCAGTTGGCCACGTTTCGGCAGGAAGCCAGTGCCGAATTGGTGGCGGTGGAGCGCGACCTCACGCTTCGCGCAGCCGCGATTGCTGAGTACACCAACACCGGTGTCTTCGTCCCTGAGCTGAACGAAAACGGCGCCGAGGCACCGCCGGAATGGTTCAGACTGAACCCGGATGACGGCGAAGATTCAGCAGAGGTCATCGCCTCCAGCGACGAGGGGGAAGACGAGGATGATGAAGACGGCGCGCCGGAGGTCGGAGCCCACGGCCAGCCTCAGCTCGACCGCACCTCCAGCAACGAGTCGCATGCAAGCACGCTGACTGTTGTTGAAGGCAACCAAGCCGAGACTCGCCAGCCGGCCACTCCACCAGCCGGCGCCCCTGACTCCACCAACCTGCCGGACTCGCCTGCCGCTCCTTTGGCCTAGGCCGCCAACTTATCGTAGATTTTCCTGCTTAGTAGTTTTCTCAACAAACTTTTGTTAAATTTGCACAATTCCACCCGCGGGGTGTATTCAAACTAAGTTGAATGTTGGCTGAGGTCCTTTTGGTTTGCAAATTATTTCCTGCACAAGCAGTGCTTTTGCCGAGCTCCGACTTTTCTTGCTTTTTTGTTCCTTGGCTTTTTACTTTGTCGCCCTCCCTTGGTTATCTACTTGCCAACCGGACAGCTGCTCTGCGGACTACGGCCTGGACAAGTATTTTACCATGTTGGGAGGACAAGTACTTTGGCCCATTAGAACGTTGCAACCTAAGTGGGAAGCCGGCCAGTCGGCGAGGCTTGGGGCCGGCTTGCCCTATGCCAATGTTTTGGTCCTTAGTCATTTTTCATGTGAACACCTGTTTCTTGCCTTTAACTCTTGCCAAGTGAACAGTCGCTCTACGAGCTGCGGCTTGTGGCAAGAGGGGGCTTAGGTGTTGGCACATTACTTGTCCGACTGCAGGAAACACTTGGCATAGTACAAGGCGACAAGCCCCCGGGCCGACTGGTCGAACCCGGTTTTAGGCGGAAGAAAGAAATAACACATTCGTAGGCGTAATACTTATCATATAGATAAAAGAGGGGTAGCCCTCGAGTGCTCCTCGAGGGACCCGAAGTCTTCGTACTTAATACAAAAGGTAGCGTGGTACATACTGCATCAACTGTAAAATCTTCGAAGAAGATTTGCATTCCATGGGCGCTCTGTTTCCATGCCGGAGTCATCTCTCTTGCGCGCCCTGGGCTTCTGGGCATAGATCAGGTAGTAGGAGTCGTTGCCCAAGGCTTTGCTAATGATGAAAGGGCCTTCCCAAGGGGCCGAGAGCTTGTGCTGGCCGGCTGTTCGCTGGATCAGCCGGAGCACAAGGTCTCCATCTTGGAAGGATCTTGGCTTGACCTTCCGACTGTGGTAGCGGCGTAGACTCTGCTGGTAGATGGCGGACCGACTGAGTGCCAACAGCCGGCCCTCTTCCAGCAGATCGATGTCGTCTTCTCGTGCTTCCTTTGCTTCCGCCTCGGTGTACATGATGACGTGAGGTGAGTCAAACTCGATGTCAGTTGGGATGACGGCCTCGGCACCATACACAAGGAAGAAGGGTGTGAAGTCGGTTGACTTGTTCGGTGTGGTGCGCAGACTCCAGAGGACAGCCGGCAGCTCATCGATCCAGCAACCGGCCGACCGCTTCAGAGGCTCGACCAGTCGGGGCTCGATGCCGGAGAGGATGAGGCCGTTCGCTCGCTCAACTTGGTCGTTTGACTGCGGATGGGCAGCGGACGCTAAGTCCAGTCGGATTCCCTACGTTGCGCAGAAATGGGCCGAGGCTCCTTTGGCAAAATTTGTGCCATTGTCAGTGATAATGTTGTGCGGTACTCCATACCGAGTGGTGATGTCTGTGATGAAAGTCACAGTAGTCGGATCGTTTAACTTCTTGATTGGCTTTGCTTCAATCCATTTGGTGAATTTATCCACGGCGACAAGCAGATGAGTCATGCCGCCGCGTGTTGTCTTGAATGGTCCCACCATGTCCAGACCCCAGACGACAAAGGCCACGCCAGGGGAATGGTCTTGAGTGCAGAAGCCGGTAGATGTTGCTGTGAGCTGAATTTCTAACACCCTTTACAATGCTTGACTAGCTCCATGGCATCTTCCAAGGCAGTCGGCCAGAAGAAACCATGGTGAAAAGCTTTGGCAACAAGTGACCTTGAGGCCGCGTGGTGTCCACACTCGCCTTGATGGATATCTTTGAGGATTGTTTGCCCCTTCTCCGGCTCCACGCAGCGCTGGTATACACCACTGACACTGCGCCTCACGAGTTCTCTGTTGACGATGGTGTATGCTGCTGCCCGACGTTGCACCTGTCTGTCCGAGATCTCATCGGTTGGCAGCTCTTTGTTCACCAAAAAGTTGAGGATGGGCTGAGCCCATGATGGTGCTGTGATTTCCTCCACTATCAGTATTGCCAATTGTATTGGGGTGGTTGGGTTGGGCGGTGGCGGGTTGGAGTCGGCCGCCGCTTGTTGTGTTGTTGAAGTCCCCGAGCCGACTGCTGCAGTCCCTGGGCCAGGTGCGACTGCTGCAGTCCCCGGGCCAGGATCTGAAGTCCCCGAGCCGGGTGCGACTGCTGCAGTCCCCGAGCCGCCTGCCAAACTCCCCAAGCCGACTGTTGCAGCCTTTGAGTCGGATCCGACTGTTTCAGGAGCAGCCGGCACGAAGATAGAATCTGATTCTGGCGAAGGCTTAATGGACGGCTTGAGGAGGCGTTGAAGAGACACGCCGGCTTGTATGGCTTGCCGGGTGGAGCCAATCCGTGCCAAGGCATCTGCTTGCTCGTTGTCGTTTCGTGGCACGTGAAGGAACTCGCACCCTTCAAAATATCCACTGAGTTGCTGGACGAGGAAGCGGTAGCTGGCCATGTTTGCATCCTTGGCGTCCCAGTCACCAGACGATTGTTGGACCACCAAGTCAGAGTCACCGTAGCATAGAATCTGGCGAATGCCGAGCTCTTTGGCAAGCCGGAGTCCGTGTACTAGTGCCTCATACTCGGCCACATTGTTGGAGGCGGCAAAATGAATTTGCAATGTGTCTGAGCTTGTCGCCTTTGGGAGAGGTGAGGACGATGCCGGCTCCCAAACCGGTGCGCATCTTCGAACCATCAAAGTGCATCCACCAATGGGTGGAGTCCGACGCTGGCGGCAGGTACTGGGTCTCGGCCCAGTCAACGAGGAAGTCGGCCAGCGCTTGGGATTTGATGGTGGTGCGAGGCTGGTAGAAGATGGTGTAGGGGGCCAACTCGATGGCCCATTTGGCCACTCGGCCTGAAGCATCTTGGCTGCCTATGATCTCGGCAAGCAGAGCAGTGCAAACAACCGTGATGGGGTGCTCTTGGAAATAGGGCTTCAACTTCTTGGCGGTAAAGTACACGCAATAGCACATCTTCTAGTAGTGGGGGTAGTTCTGCTTGGAAGCTGACGGCACTTCGCTCAAGTAATACACCGGTTTTTGGACCGGCAGAACCTTGCCGTCTTGCTTGTGTTCAACTACTATGACGGTGCTGAACACCCGGCTGGTGGCGGCGATGTAGAGGAGCATTGGTTCCTTAGCAGCCTGCGCAGCCAGGACAGGTGGCGTGGTCAACATCTTCTTGAGCTGGAGAAAAGCCTCATCTGCCTTGTCATTCCACTCAAAGTGAGTGGTTTTCTTCAGGAGCTGGTACAGGGGAAGGGCCTTCTCGCCTAGCCAGCTGATGAAGCGACTGATGGATGCCAAGCAGCCGGTGAACTTCTGGATGTCTCTCAGTCGGGTAGGCTTCTCCATCCTCTCGATGGCCTCGATCTTCACATGGTTGCACCCAATGCCGCGTTCTGAGACCAGGAAGCCAAGGTGCTGGCCGGCTGGTACTCCGAACACGCACTTCTCTGGGTTGAGCTTGATCTGAAATCGGCGCAGATTTTCAAAAGTCTCCTTGAGATCTTCTAGGAGGGTCCCACGCTTCTCCGTCTTCACCACAACATCGTCCACATAGACATGGGGGCGTTTCGTCCGAGTTGCTTGAGGAGGCACTTCTTCATGCAACGCTGAAACGTGGCCCCGACATTCCTCAAGCCGAACGTCATCGTCAAGTAGCAGAAGGCTCCGAATGGCGTGATGAAAGAGGTCTTCAGCCTATCAGCCGGGTTCAACTTGATCTGGTGGTACCCTGAATATGCATCCAAAAAACTCAACAGCTCGCATCCGGCTGTGGAGTCTATCACTTGATCGATCCGTGGCAGGGCAAATGGATCTTTGGGGCAAGTTTTGTTGAGGCTGGTATAATCGATACACATGCGCCACTTGTTGTTCTTCTTCAGTACAAGGACCGGGTTGGCTAGCCAATCTCGATAGAATACTTCCATAATGAAGCCGGCTGCTAGGAGTCGGGCTATCTCTTCACTAAAAATTCTTCTCTTCTCTTCCGACAGGAGGTGGAGGGGTTGCTTGACCGGCTTGGCGTCAGGTCGGACGTGTAGCTTGTGCTCGGCGAGATCCGTTGGAACACCCGGCATGTCCTTAGGAGACCATGCAAAGATGTCCCGATTCTCACGGAGGAAATTGATGACTCGCTTTCCTATTTGCTGTCGAGGTTTGTACCTATGACAGCGTACCTCTCCGGGTGCTCTGGATCCAGCGGTATCTTCTTTGTTTCCTTGGCCGGCTTGAAGGAGCCTTCACCTTCCGACTCCTTGGGATCAGGAGACATGTCCGGCTGCTTGCCGGCCATGGCCACAACCCGGTCAAGGAGTCGCTTCTCAGCAGAAATCACAAGGGACTCGGCCAGCGACTGCTGGCAGCTACACAGGCAGACGATTTCTTGTAATCTCTGGAGACGGCGACAATCCCTTTGGTGCTTGGCATCTTCATCTTGAGGTAAGCATAATGTGGTACCGCCATGAACTTGGCCAAGGCAGGCCGGCCAAGTAGTGCATGGTAAGGGCTCTCAAGGTCAACTACCTCCAACCAGACGGGCTCCTGGCGGAAATGATCTTCATCTCCAAAGAGGACATCTATCTTGATCTTGCTGATTGGTGAGTATGAAAGGCCGGGAACTATGCCATGGAAGTCGGTTCGACTGGGCTGGAGCTGCTTCTGTTTGATGCCCAGCTTCTCCATGGTATTGCGGTACAAGATGTTGATGTTGCTACCGCCATCTATCAGGACTCGGGAAAAACGAGCTGCTCTTCTCTCTGTAGCAAAGGTAGCATCCAACACCAGAGCGTAGGAACCCGGGAAGTCATCGCTTCTGGGTGGTCCGCTCGGCTCCAACTCATCGGCTTCTCTGACCAATGCATGAACTCTAGGGCTTCAGAGGCTACGACATTCACTTCTCGAGACTGTTGCCGTCGGCTGCGCCTGTCGTCAGCCACACTGGTGAAGACGAATTCGGCTCCTTGCTCTTCTGGGTACTCATCTTGAATAGCGGTGACTGGCCGGGCCGCCTGCTGCGGGGGAGGAGGCGGCGGTGGGCCGGCTGGTGGAGGGGGCAGCAATCCTTCACCCTTGGCGATTCGGATGAGCCAGTGACACTTCTGAGTGGTATGGTTGGATGGCTTCGCGCCGCTGTGAAACTTGCAGGGTGCATCAAGGGTTTGCTCGTAGGAGAAGATCGGCAACCAATTCGGCTTGCCACCCTTCTGATGCTTGGCAGCAGGCTGCCCTTCTGGCTGCTGGTCTTCGACTGTCGCCACCTGCCGGCTGGTGGAAGCCGGCGATGGCGCCTTGTGCTTGTTGTCGCTCTGTTGCTGCCACCGACTGGTGTCACTAGACGGAGTCCGAGGAGCTTGAGGGGCCACTTTGCCGGAAGCATCAACTTGAATCTCCGTCTTCATGGAGGAGTCGGCCGTGGCATACTTGTCGGCTATAATCAGCAGCTCGTCGAGGGTTGTTGGTTCATCGCAGAGGAGTCGGTGCTTGAGCAGGGTGCCTTCTCTGCATCCGGCAGTGAAGTACTCTATAGCCTGCACCTTGTGCACGCCTTCGCAAGGGTTGTGTAGCTCGGCCCAACGCGTGAGATAGTCGTGAGTCGATTCGCTGGGGCCTTGGACGCATAGGGAGAGCTGGTGAGGCTTGGGCGGCCGCTTGTATGTGCTGGTGAAGTTGCGGACGAAGGCACCTATGAAATCTACCCAGCTGTTGATGCTGCGGGGCTTCAGACTGTTCAGCCATGTCCGGGAGGTGCCCTGGAGCATGAGCGGAACATATTTCATGGCAACGCGCTTGTTTCCATTTGCTATGCTCACGGCCGCGGAGTAGTCGACCAGCCAGTCCTCCGGCTTCATAGACCCGTTGTACTTGGGCGTGTCTCTTGGGAGCGTGAACCCTTTGGAGAAGGGCTCATCGCGGATACGGGGGCCGAAGCAAGGCGGGCCCAGCGCATCTTCTTCTTCTAGCGCCAGGGATTTGTTGAGGCAGTCGATCCGGTGGCGGGCATCGTTCTCTCCGACTCCTTCTCGGCGGACAAGGAGGTCGCCGAGTGTCGGGTGGTCAATAGGTGGTGGGGAGATGCGCCTCTCCCTGCGGGAAGGAGGGGGAGGCGGACAGTCGTCCCGTCGTTCCACTACCCTTGGGCGGCCGTCTTGGTCGCGCTCGATGGTGATGCATGTCCGACTACGGCTGGCAGCCAGTTCCTTGTCTCTTCTGTCGCGGACGCCACCAGCTGGCGTCCGGGGTGTCATGCCTTGATCTCGGAGAGGAGGCGGGTCCGCGGCGTGTGCGCCGGGCCCCGCCTGGCGGCGGGCGGCGGTATCTTGCTGCTCAGCAGCCGCGTTGATGAGTCGCTGAACACGCTCCGTCATGTGGCGACGCTCATCACCCTTGAGCTTGTCCAGCTCGTCTGCTGCCTCCTGGGCAGCTCGTATGTTCCCTGCAGGCGTGCCGTAGACAGGGCGGTCTGCCCCAAACATGCTGGCAATGGCCGCGCCATGTTGCCGGACCGTGCCGATGCGACTGGGCCCGCCAGGAGCCGGCGTGCCGCCCACAGCGCAGTCCATCTCGCGCTGATAAGCCTCTGAAAGGCATCTCATGCTCGCCAACTTCTTGGCGCTCTCGACGAGCTCGACGCGGCGTGCTTCCAGCGTCTCGGCGTCGGCATCATCTGCGATGGGCGCAGACAGGTCTCGCAACGTCACTTCGAGCTGGTCTTGGGCGCCGCCACCAGAGGCTCCATCGTGGCTGGTGATGACCACCTCCATGACGGTGCTAGCGCTGCTGTCGGCGCGAGGGAGAGGGTCATCGATGACCACCACGTTGGTGGGGAACGCGTCAAGTGACGCCGTGTCGGAGTCGACGAGCATCGGGTCGGTGGAGCCGATCGACTCTAGGTCGGAGGCCGGCTCGTTGGCGATGTGGAGCTGGTCGAGGAGGCTGACGAGGCAGTTCTTGGGGCCATCGGTGCCGGTGCCGGACGCAGGCTCGTCGGAGAGGCGGATCTCGCCAACAAGGTCAGCGAGGCAGCTCACTGCGCAGGCGACCTCTGCGCCATGCAGCGCGTCGGCGCAAACGCCGTCTGGCGTGCCGGGTTGGCTGTGCTCGGCAGGAAGGAAGAGGGTTCCCGTCCAGAACAGATCTCCGGATGACGGTGCACCTAGCCCCACTGTGGGCGCCAAATGTCGGGGTTTTGGTGCAACATATGCCAAGTGATGGCTTATCATGGTGGGGGCTAATAAGATGTCGCCGGTGCGAGGAAGCGGGATGAGGCGTAGACACGTACGCCGGCGAACTTTACCCAGGTTCGGGGCTCTCCTAGGAGATAACACCCCTAGTCCTGCTCTGCGGGGTCTCCGCATGCTCACTATATCAACAAGTAGCTACAAGATGCTCCTTAAGCTGTTTGCTAGAGGAGGAAGAAGGGCAAGGCTAGCTATCTCCTCTCTCTATGTGTATGGTTGTGTGATCTAAGAGTCTGAACCCTTTGCAAGGGTGCCCTGGGGGGGTTTATATAGGCCTACCCCCAGGAGGACAATGGTAAACTGGCCGGGTATAGGCCCAGGCCGTCAGTGTCTCTAGTGGCCGGCTTCTCCGCTGGCTACTGGGGCCCGCCGACTGGGGGCCCCGCCGGCTATCTTGTACTTGGCCGACAGGCCGCGCCCGCCGCTTGCGGGTCTTGCTGGCTGCTCCTCACTGTAGCTGTGCTTCTAATGCCGCTTGCTTTGTCGAGGATGGCATGGCTACAGTTCCGTCGCCTGGCAGGCGTTCACTGTAGCCATTCCCCATCTCCTCTGGTTAATGGCGCACGATCTCCTAGGGAGGGGGCCACCTTCTCGGTGTCTGCCTCCTCCGTGGCCGACTTGCCAAGGCTTGCCGCCTTCGGGTTTCTCACAGGCAGGTAGGGCCCGCCGCCTGCAGGGCCGTACCGACAGCCCGTCGTGGGAGCAGAGTCCCTTCTGACATGGGTGATGTCACAGGTGGAGAGGCCACAGTGCCGCGCAGCGCTGGAGATCTTCGGCTGGTACCGCACACTGTGGCCACGACCCGTCCTAAATTCGGGGGTGGCAGGCCTCGCTGTAGCCACGCCCCATCTCATCGCATTTATGGGGGTGTAGACTTTGAGGGCGCCTGGAGCCGCCTGCTAGGAGCCGGCCTCTCTGGAGGTCGCCTGCTAGGAGGCAGCCCGCTTTGTGGCCGTCTTCCGGGGTCGTCCGCCTTCCGGCAGCCGGCCGCTTGGACTAGCCGGCCAAAAGAAGGCGGCGGTCGAGCTTTGAGGCTTGAGGGGCGCAGTCGGCCCCGATGTCTTGAAATGTCATGGGGGGCAGATGACGCTACCCATGGCCAATAACTCCGACACCGGGAGGCCCCTGGAGGTATATGGGCCTAATGGGCCAAGGGGAGGCACACACCTGCCCACAAGGGGGCTGGCACGCCCTCTCCCTGGGCATCGGCCCTAGGGAAGGAAAGGGGGAGGGCTAGCCCCTCCTGCCTTCCCCTCCACCTAAGAGAAAGGAAAGGGGGGCGCCACCCCCTCCTACCTTCCCCTCGCGCGCCCAAGAAGGAAGGGGGCACGGCTAGGGCAGGCGCCCAAGGTGGCCGCCGGCCCCTTGGGGGAACCCTAGGCTACCTCCCCCCACTTATATATATGTGTGGAGGGAGAGGGGCAACACATAACACGATCCCGAAGTCGTGTGCGGTGGCCCTCTCCCTCTAGTTCGTCCTCGGTCATATTTTCGTAGTGCTCGGTGAAGCCCTGCAGAGATAGTTGCATCACCACCGTTGTCGGTGTCAAAACCGGCGGATCTCGGGTAGGGGGTCCCGAACTGTGCGTCTAGGATCGATGGTAACAGGAGACGGGGGACACGATGTTTACCCAGGTTCGGGCCCTCTCTATGCAGGTAATACCCTACTTCCTGCTTGATTGATCTTGATGAATATGAGTGTTACAAGAGTTGATCTACCACGAGATCGTAAAGGCTAAACCCTAGAAGTCTAGCCTATGTGTATATGGTAATGAATGTCCCCTATCCGGAATATGCTCCCAGGTTTATATAGACACCGGAGAGATCTAGGGTTACATGGAGTCGGTTACATAAGAAGGAATCTTCACAGCTGGTCGCCTACCTTGCCTTCCACGCCAAGGAAAGTCCAATCTGGACACGGGTATAATCTTCGGCCTTCATGTCTTCGTAGCCCATCAGTCCGGCCCATGGATAACAGGCCGGACGCCTGAGGACCCCTTAGTCCAGGACTCCCTCAGTAGCCCCTAAACCTGGCTTTCAATGACGACGAGTTCGGCGCGCAGATTGTCTTCGGCATTGCAAGGCGGGTTCCCCTTTCTCCGAACTCCAAGATAGTCTCCGGATGCGATGATTGTATCCGGACCTGTTACACACACCATACACAACCGCAGAGAGAATATAATATTTGCACGAATCTAATCTGTTGACAGCTTCTTTACAACACGACATCGCGTTTGTCCGGTCATAATTTTGAACCATTTTTCTTCTGCCATCCCATGTTACGAGACGCGGTCGCTATTGGCACGTCTTGTCGAAGCAGAGATCGTGTCCCCTTATTGCGGGATTCTCATCAATGCGGGCATGGGTAACTCAACCGTGCCGTTTACACAGCCCTTGGGAACAGGCGAATCCTAAGGCGAGTGAGGAGGCTATTAATATTTGCTGCCTTTATAAGGGGATAAGGATTCCCCCTTCCTCTTCTCACGCTCTCTCTCTATCTCCACCCTTCCGATCTCAAGCTCCAGCGCCCAAGTTCTCATCTCCTTTCCACTCAAGCAACCATGCCCGGATCCGGTGGTCAGGGCAAGTGGATGGTCTCCTCCGTCAAGGAGGAGGACATTACTGAGCTCCGGGCGGCTGGATATTTGGCGAAGGAGATCGCCCATCGTCTGCCAGCCGAGGGACAAGTCGTTCCCACGCCGGAGCCTACAGAGAGGGTAGTATTCATCCCTCATTTCTTCCGCGGGCTAGGGTTTCCACTCCACCCTTTCATCCGCGGGCTAGTATTATTATGGGATAGATTTCCATGATATGTCCCCGAATTCCTTCCTCAACATCTCGGCGTTTATCATCATGTGTGAGGCCTTCCTCTGCATCCATCCCCACTTCGGGCTGTGGCTCAAAGTCTTCAACATGAAGCCGAAGGTGGTGGATGGCCAGCACGCGGAGTGCGGAGGAGCCATGGTGAGCAAGCTCTCCAACGTCTCCTGGCCCAAAGGCACTTTTGTGGAGACAGTAAAGGAATGGCAAAAGCAGTGGTTCTACATCACAGAACCTCGCGGCACCACCTGGGCCGCGGCTGCCGAATTCCGCTCCGGTACTCCCATGCGACTCACCTCCGGGGTCGAGAAGAGTCCGGACTGGTGGCACCTGACGAGCTGATAGCGCTGCAAACACGTGTTCAAAGCATGGTGACCAAGAACGTCAAGCTCGTTGACGTCATCCAGGTGATGCTGGTCCGCCGGATTCTTCCGTGCCAGCGCCGAAGCCGCCCTTTGTGGGAGTTCAATTCAAAGAAGCACCAGACCTTGAGAAGGCTTTTTGAGACTTCTCACGAAGGGGCATGGAAGTTGCTCTTTAAGGGTAACGAGAAGCCACCGACCACGGACTCAGACCGTCGTCACGATTGTAAACACCCCGCCAGCGAGGTATATTTTTTCTGACGTATCCCCGACTTAAATGTTTCGAGGATGATATCTAAGTTTTTATTATTGCTCTTTCAGGACTGGATAGAGAGGGCGAGGCGGATCCAGTGTCCGATCCCGCTGCCCGAAGAACCTGTCATCCCGTGCCTGGCGAAGATGCTGGTGTCGGCGCCATATATGGCGCCGGAGAAGAAGGCCAAGAAGAAGGCCAAGGGGGCCAAGAGTGACCCCCGTCGCAAGGGCACTCCGGACGTGACGTCTGAAGACGACGGAGCTCATTCCTCTGTCCCTGAGGACAATGACGAGGAGGAGGAGGAGGAGGAGGAGAACAACCCTCCCCTTGAGGAGAAGAAGAAGAAGAGGGCGGCTTCGGCGCGTCTGGAGGCGGAGACGCCCAAGAAGGGGAAAGGCGCCCCAGCGGTCAACACTGCATGGGATGTCGACAGTAGTCCGGAACGACGCCCCCGTACTAAGCCCCAGGTCGCATCGTAAGTGACATGGCTTGCTCGTGCGTGCATCGGCCCTTTCTCTCCATTTATCTTTGACATAGTTTAATTGTACTATTGCAGTCCGGCCCATGACCTTGTCTAGCGATCCTCATCTGAAGGTTCGTTGGCTCTGTCGGAGATGGCGAGCCAGTCACCACCGCCCGCTTACTCCCCTGGGGCCAGGGACGACACCGAAGTGGTGTCCCGGAGGGCCGACCTGAACCGGGGAGGAGCCCAGGACGCTGTCCGGGAGGCGCCACGAGGCGAAGCCTCCACTGCCGGACACATGGAGGAGACGATCCCCATGAAGACTGGCGAAGAGGGCCGTATCCAGTTTGGCCCTTAGCCGGATACGATTCCGGAGACCCATAGGGCTCCGGGGTCGGGCGAGCAGCCCCCTTTGAAGGAGGGGGTATGCCGCTTCCGCCGGTGGTCCCTGTCCATCCAGGGGCACCGGACAACCTGATGGAGGCGGTACGAGGCGCCTCCGTTATGGACGAGCACCGCGTCCTTATGGGTGCGGTGATTGAGAAGGTTCAGTCCGCCAAGAGTGGACTGAACGACGCCTACAGCAACCTGTTGACAGGTTTCGAGGTAAGTGACATAGAAAGAGAAAAAAACCTGTAGTCAGTAGCCCCTAAGACACTGTCCGGTGTTCGGCAAGAAGAACCGGACAGAGGATCTATTGTAGGAGACTAACTTAGCATGTATGCATAAGCAGGTGTCGCTGTTGGCCGCAACCTCGCATGCTGCCGAAGTCTCTGAATTGAGGCAGAGGCTGGAGCGGACCGAGAACGAGCTCGGCGAGGTTAGGGTTCGGCTCTAGGAGAAGCAAGGTGAATAACGACTTGCTGTGTGTTCGGAAAGCGTAGGCGATGTATATTGACTGTAGTGTCGTAATATGTGCAGGAGCCGCGACCGAGGTCGAGGCCCTGAGGAAGGCCCTGGACGAGGCCGAGGAGAAAGTTGTCCAGCAGTAGGCCGCTCGAAAAAAGCTCAAGGCTCGGGTCAAAGAAGTTCAGCAGGAGCTCCAAGATGCGGTCAAAAAATGTGAGACCTTGGAGAATGATGCGTCGGCTAAAGAGGCCGAACTCACCAAGGCTCGTCAGAGCACGGAGACCGCACGGAATGAGGCCCAGGCCGTCCTCCAGGAGATCAAGGAGGCCAAGAAGATCACGGCGGGTAAGGCATTTAAGATGCAAAGCAAGTATGCGGAGAAGCAATACCTTTTACTAACCCGGGTTCGGAGTTCCCCAGGGGCTTTTGCGGATCTACCACGCAGCGTATCAGACGCTGCAGAGTTCTACCAAGCCGAAGGAGGAGGTTCTACGGAGAAGCTATTCTGGTCGCAGTACGCGACACCAGAGCATCCCGTGTCCTTCACTGATCAGCTGAAGCAGCTGGTGGAGCTGCACAGGGTGGCCGAACTAGCCATGAAGGATTTGACAATCCGGCTGTGTCCAGCCGAAGCTATGCCCGGCAGCTACTTCGGACTCGTGAGGCGGCTGGTGAACGCCTGTCCTCGGCTGGACGTCATCAAGCGCTCCGCCTGTATTGAAGGTGCCCGTATGGCCTTCGCTCACTACAAGATGTGGTGGGCGAAGATGAATGCTGTTGAAGTTGCCAGCGGGCCGCCGGAGGGCAAGGAGCACCGCACACCCGAGCGATATTTCGCGGATGTCGTAGAGGGGTCTCGACTTGCGGTGGCGTAATGTTCGCAGGACATTGTATTTGAATAAATGTATTTATGTTACCCTTGCCTTGTATTATGGGAACAAAGCCGGTATTTGTAAAATAATTTTATTATGCTTTAAATTGTTTCCTCCTGTGCGGCCGTGTTATTTGTAATCTGAGGGTTGACCAGTCGTCGGCTTCTGCCCTCGCGTAGATAGTACGGAGGTGTTCGGGATGGATTCTAAATAATCTCGATCCAATTATATGGTCCTTTGGAGGAGTTGTTTAGCGCAATGAACAAGGCAATCGGACTGTACGGCTTAAAGGCCCTCACTTAGCCATAGGAGTTCTATAATTAAGCAAGTGCGCAGCCCCTGGTCCAAGCCAGGGTGCTGTCAGCGTCTGATCGGGAAGTGCCGATCCTTCGCATGACGCGGAAAAAATCTCCAACGATTTTTGTAACCCTTGAGCAGCTGACCGGCTCTCGCCGTATCATGACAGTCAGTTTTCAGCTTTCTCTACTGAGGTGCTCATCCGGTCAAGGCCAGGGCACAATCACAGTAGTTCTCCCTTTACTACCCTAGCCAATAGAGCGGAACGTAGGGTAGCAAGCACAGGAGCCGGGCAACCCAACTATTGACCAAAGAGATGATTCGGAGCCAATGCATACAGCGCTAAATTCGGGGTGCCGAACTTATATATAAGAAGTGTTCGGACTTTGCTGCCGTATTGTGGGGCGACAAGTAGCCCCTGGCGAATATGAAACGTGCAGAAGAGTATCGATGCCGCAAATAAGTGGATCGAAATAAAACGAAGTAAGAAGCGAAAACCACAGAAACTGGGCCACGAACCATTTTTATTATAACTGGATGGATACGTCAAGGCGTATCTTGTACAGATGGTGCGAGAAGTATCCGGGCTATTTAACATGCCGGGATTAGTAGGGTGCAGCGTGCGGGTCCTGAGAAATAAGTTTGAATATCGTCAAGAAGAACGTATAAAGGTTACCCTACACACCTGTGCTGCTTGCCTCCGTTGTATGCCAATCCTTCTGAAGGACTTGTGATCAAGCCCGCGGAAAAAGGAACCTGAAACAAGAAAAAGGTAAAAGTATGTGTGTCCGGGATCTGTCTGGCCGAACTGTAGACCCCGGGTTATCTTGTGCCTCCGTCAATGTCCATGGAATTTTGAGTGCGTAATTGTGTACGCGTGGTACGAATTGCACTACCTCATTGGTACTGGGACGGAGGCCGGATTGCTAGTCGAGCTCTTGACGAGCCATGCCGTCCTGTTGCAATGTAGTCCGGGACCTCTTAATGATGTCCGAGGGCTCGGCAGCCGTACTATGGTGTTGCTTGAGAAGGCCGCTCTGTACTTCTGCTGCTAGGGCGGCGGTGTGCTCCTCTGTTCGGAGGGAGCATTCCGTATTGCCATTGACTGTTATGATGCCGCATGGACCGGACATCTTGAGCTTGAGATAAGCATAGTGTGGCACTGCGTTGAATCTAGCAAACGCGGTTCGTCCGAGCAGTGCATGATAGCCGCTGCGGAAGGGGATGATATCGAAGATTAACTCTTCGCTTCGGAAGTTATCCGGAGAACCGAAGACCACCTCCAGCGTGATTGAGCCCGTACAGCGGGCCTCTACGCCTGGTATGACTCCTTTAAAGGTAGTCTTTGTTGGTTTGATTCGCGAGGGGTTAATGCCCATCTTCCGCACTGTGTCCTGATAAAGCAGGTTGAGGATGCTACCACCGTCCATTAGGACTCGTGTAGGTGAAACCCGTCAATAATTGGGTCGAGGTTTAGTGCGGCTGAACCGCCATGGCGGATACTAGTTGGGTGATCCCGACGATCGAAGGTGATCGGGAATGATGACCACGGATTGAATTTTGGGGCGACTGGATCTACCACATAGACGTCCCTAAGTGCTCGCTTACGCTCCCTTTTGGGGATGTGCATAGCGTATATCATGTTCACCGTTTTGATTTGAGGGGGAAATTTCTTCTACCCCCAGTGTTCGGCTGCCGGGGCTCTTCGTCCTCGTCCTCACTTTGTGATCCCTTTTCCTTGTTTTCGGCATTTAATTTGCCGGCCTGCTTGAAAACCCAACAATCTCTGTTGGTATGCTTAGCTTGCTTATCCGGGGTGCCGTGTATCTGGCACGGACGGTCGAGTATGCGGTCCAGGCTGGAAGGTCCTTCGTTGTTCCTTTTGTAGGGCTTCTTCCATTGGCCGGACTTGGAGCCAGTGAATCCGGCGTTGACCGTGGTGTCATCGGTGTTGTTGCCATTGCTTCGGCGTTTGTGTCTATTGCGCTGGAGCTTGCTAGTGCTATTCTTGGCCTCGGAGGGGCCTGTCTCGTTGGCTGTGTTGTTACTACGGGCCAGCCAACTGTCCTCTCCCGCGCAAAAGTGGGTCATGAGTGCCATGAGGGCTGCCATGGACTTCGGCTTTTCTTGGCCGAGGTGGCATGCTAGCCATTCGTCACGGATGCTGAGTTTGAAGGCTGCTAAGGCCTCGGCATCCGGACAGTCAACGATCTGGTTCTTTTTGGTTAGGAACCTAGTCCAGAATTTTCTGGCTGATTCTCCAGGTTGTTGAACTATGTGGCTTAAGTCATCCGCGTCTGGTGGCTGGACATAGGTTCCTTGGAAGTTGTCCAGGAAAGCTTCTTACAAGTCCTCCCAGCTGCCGATGGAATTTTCAGGCAGGCTGTTAAGCCAGTGCCGAGCTGGCCCTTTGAGCTTTAGTGGGAGGTATTTAATGGCGTGGAGGTCATCTCCTCGAGCCATATGGATATGGAGAATGAAATCCTCGATCCATACTACGGGATCGGTTGTGCTGTCATATGATTCAATGTTGATAGGCTTGAACCCCTCGGGGAATTCGTGATCCAGTACTTCATCTGTGAAGCAGAGAGGGTGTGCGGCGCCTCTATATCGGGCCGCGTCATGGCGTAGCTCTGATGGAGTCCGTCTGCGGTGTTCGGCCCGGGCATGGTTAGATTTATCACGTCCGAACAGGTAGCCGTCGTCGTGCCTCGAGGCACGCCCTCGCAATCCATAGATCGATCTTGTGTGTCCTGTTCTATCGTCCAGGATCTGCCGGAGGTCGTATGTGTGACCCCGAACTCTTCCGTCTCTGTTTTTACAAGGCGGTGGGGCAGGCTGCTGTTCGGCCCGTGTTGCCGCTTTATCCCGGCCGCGGGGTGGCCGGTCGGCTACCTTGTCTCGACCACGTGGTGGTCGTTCCGCATTACGCGAGGGAGATGTGCGCTCTGGTGCTTCCTCATCGAATTGAGGTAGCAGTCTGCGCTTCGGGTAGCTCTTGGCTGGGCGCCTGGGGCCGTATTCTTCGGCTGTCAGGACATCAGTCCATCGGTCAACGAGCAGATCTTATTCGGCTTGAAGCTGCTGCTGTTTCTTTTTCAGGCTCTTTGCAGTGGCTATGAGCTGAAGCTTAAAGCGCTCCTGCTCCAGAGGATCTTCCGGCACGATGAAATCTTCGTTGCCGAGGCTTGTCTCCTCCTCGGAGGGTAGACGGTAACTATCGTCCTCCGAGTCATCTTCTATGGCCTGTTCATCAGGGTTGTCTTGCCTGTTGTCATGTTCCTCCTGTTCGGATGTGGCTCCGACAGGGTCTTCATTGTTTTCTGCGTCGCCTGCAGTAATATTCTCTCCAGTGCCAGTGTTGCCGTCCTTTGAGTGACGAGGCTTAGAACGGCGCTTAGGGCGTCGGCGTTTGGACTACGTCTCAGAGGTTTTATTCGCATCTGCTCTTCTTTGTCGTCGCCAGATCCTTTGGGTGTGTCAACCATGTACACATCATACGAAGAGGTAGCCGTCCAACGTCCAGTGAATGACGGGTCTTGGCCTTGCTCCTGATTGGCATCGTTGTCCATACCGTCGATGTCTTCGGAGCCATAGTCAAGCACGTCGGTTAAGTCATCGACAGTGGCTATGAAGTGGGTGGCGGGTGGGAAGAAAAATTCCTCGTCATCCGTCTCTAGCTCAACCCGAACATAGTTCGGCTGTGAGTCCTCCTCCAAGGATAAGTTCTTTAAAGAATTTAGCATGTCACCAAAAGGTGAGTGCTGGAAAACGTCAGCGGCGCTGAACTCGAAGATCGATAACCGATCTAGCTCGGTGTCCGCGGGCGTACACAGTCCGGAATGTGTAGCCGAAAACGAGTCCGGGGTTCGATTGACGCAAGTATTGCAGGATGCCGAGTCCGTGTGCGGCTCCAATGCGGTGGACTTTGTGGCCTCAGAGGGCACGATCTGCTTCGGTTCTGAGGCTGTTGCAGCAACAGGATCCATCTCCTGGGTGTGATCCAATGACGGATTTAAGTCATGTTCATCGAAGAGAGGGGGAGCGACTGCCGCCGTCTTGAACCCATCGAAGATCAAGTCTCCACAGGTATCTGCGACGCAGTTCAAGCTCCCGAATCTGGCCAGATGGCCAGGGGCGTGGCTATCGACCGGCTCCAGATGGCCAAGCGAGTTGGCCCGCAGTGCGAAGTCGCCGAACACAAAGGTTCGTCTGGGGAGGAAGGTTTCTCCCTGAACGGTGCCATTACTGACGATCGAAGGGGCCATCGAATCCTTTGCCGACGGCATAGTGGAACTCTCAATGAAAGCACCAATGTCGGTGTCAAAACCGGCGGATCTCGGGTAGGGGGTCCCGAACTGTGCGTCTTGGACGATGGTAACAGGAGATGGGGGACACGATGTTTACCCAGGTTTGGGCCCTCTCTATGGAGGTAATACCCTACTTCCTGCTTGATTGATCTTGATGAATATGAGTGTTACAAGAGTTGATCTACCACGAGATCGTAAAGGCTAAACCCTAGAAGTCTGGCCTATGTGCATATGGTAATGAATGTCCCCTATCCGGACTATGCTCCCCGGTTTATATAGACACCGGAGAGATCTAGGGTTACATGGAGTCGGTTACATAAGAAGGAATCTTCACAGCTGGTTGCCTAGCTTGCCTTTCACGCCAAGGAAAGTCCAATCCGGACACGGGTATAATCTTCGGCCTTCATGTCTTCGCAGCCCATCAGTCCGGCCCATGGATAATAGGCCGGACACCCGAGGACCCCTTAGTCCAGGACTCCCTCAACCGTCACCACGCCGTCGTACTACCGGAACTCATCTACTACTTCGCCCGTCTTGCTGGATCAATAAGGCAAGGACGTCATCGAGCTGAGCATGTGCTGAACGCGGAGGTGCCGTACGTTCGGTACTTGATCGGTTGGATCGCGAAGGTGTTCGACTACGTCAACTGCGTTGATTAACGCTTCCGCTTAACGGTCTACGAGGGTACGTAGACACACTCTCCCCACTCATAGCTATGCATCTCCATGGATAGATCTTGCGTGTGCATAGAATTTTTTGTTTTCCATACAAGGTTTCCCAACAGAGAGGCCCTGGCATTGGCAGATGATTTGGTGCTACGTGATTTTGTCGTTGCATCTGATTCAAAACAAGTGGTGACCAATATTCAGACAGGTAGCAATGGGACTTTTGGTACTATTATCACTGAGATTAGAAATAGAGCAGCTCGCTCTGTTCAATTGCTCTTTTACCTTGAAGGCCGAGCAGCTAATAGCGAAGCCGATAGGTTAACCAAGTTTCCAAGCACTCTAGATTAGGGCCGACATGTTTGGATGATCCATCCCCATGATTCTTTTGTAATCCCACTGGAATTTGATTAATAAACTTGATGATACCCTAAAAAATGAAGGAAAGCCCTAGAGGCAATAATAAAGTTGTTATTTCATATTTCCTTATATCATGATAAATGTTTATTATTCATGCTAGAATTGTATTAACCGGAAACTTGATACATGTGTGGATCCATAGACAAAACACCGTGTCCCTAGTAAGCCTATACTAGACTAGCTCGTTAATCAAAGATGGTTAAGTTTGCTAGCCATAGACATGTGTTGTCATTTGATGAACGGGATCACATCATTAGGAGAATGATGTGATGGACATGACCCATCCGTTAGCTTAGCATATTGATCGTTCAGTTTTATTGCTATTGGTTTCTTCATGTCAAATACATATTCCTTCGACTATGAGATTATGCAACTCCCGGATACCGGAGGAATGCCTTGTGTGCTATCAAACGTCACAACGTAACTGGGTGATTATAAAGATGCTCTACAGGTATCTCCGAAGGTGTTTGTTGGGTTGGCATAGATAGAGATTAGGATTTGTCACTCTGAGTATCGGAGAGGTATCTCTGGGCCCTCTCGATAATGCACATCATAAGAAGCCTTGCAAGCAATGTGACTAATGAGTTAGTTGCGGGATGATGCATTATAGAACGAGTAAAGAGACTTGCCGGTAACGAGATTGAACTAGGTATGAAGATACCGACGATCGAATCTCGGGCAAGTAACATACCAATGACAAAGGGAATAACGTATGTTGTCATTACGATACGACCGATAAACATATTCGTAGAATATGTAGGAGCCAATATGAGCATCCATGTTCCGCTGTTGGTTATTGACTGGAGAGGTGTCTCGGTCATGTCTACCTAGTTCTCGAACCCGTAGGGTCCGCACGCTTAACATTCGATGACGATTGTGTATTATATGAGTTATGTGATTTGGAGACCGAATGTTGTTCGGAGTACCGGATGAGATCACAGACATGGCGAGGAGTCTCGAAATGGTCGAGAGGTAAAGATTGATATATAGGACGATAGTATTCGGACACCGGGTACATATCGGGTCACCGGAAGGGGTTCAGGGCAACCCCAGCAAAGATATGGGCCTTATTGGGCCAAGAGAAGGACAGACCAGCCCACAAGGGGCTGGTGCGCCCCCATATAGGCGGAAACACGATGTGAAGGAAAGGAGGGAAGGGAGAAGGAAAGGGGAGGATTCGGCCTCCCCCTTTCCTTCCCTCCCCCCTCTCTTTCCTCCCCCCTCCGATACTTATGGAAGGGGCGAGGCCGACTTGGAGGAGGCGCCCAAGTAGGATCCCTCTCCCACCTATATATATGTGGGGGGCACTACTAGAACACACAACATTGATTCCTAGCCGTGTGCGGCGCCCCCTCCACAGTTTACGCATCCGGTCATATTCATGTAGTGCTTAGGCGAAGCCTTGCGCGGATCACTTCACCATCACCATCACCATGCCATCGTGCTGACGGAACTCTCCCTCGACACTTTGCTGGATCAAGAGTTCGAGGGACGTCATCGAGTTGAACGTGTGCAGAACTCGGAGGTGTCGTACGTTTGGTGCTTGATCGGCCAGAACGAGAAGAAGTTCGACTACATCAACCGCGTTGTCAAACACTTCCGCTTTCGGTCTATGAGGGTACGTGGACACACTCTCCCCCTCTCGTTGCTATGCATCTCCTAGATAGATCTTGCATGAGCGTAGGAATTTTTTTGAAATTGCATGCTACGTTTCCCAACGGTGGCATCCGAGCCAGGTCTATGCTTAGATGATATGCACGAGTAGAACACAAAGAGTTGTGGGTAGTGATAGTCATACTGCTTACCACCAACTGAGGGAGTCCTAGAATAGGGGGCCCTCGGGTGTCCGGGCTATATGATATGGGCCGGACTGATGGGCCATGAAGATACAAGATCGAAGACCGTCCCCCGTATCCGGATGGGACTCTCCTTTGCGTGGATGGCAAGCTTCGCGTCCGGATGTGTAGTTCCCTTCCTCTGTAAACCGACCTTGTACAACCCTAGCCCCCTCCGGTGTCTATAAACGGGAGGGTTTAGTCCGTAGAGGCAATCATAATCATACAAGCTAGACATCTAGGGTTTAGCCATTACGATCTCGAGGTAGATCAACTCTTGTAACCCCTATACTCATCAAAGTCAATCAAGCAGGAAGTAGGGTATTACCTCCATCAAGAGGGCCAGAACCTGGGTAAACATTGTGTCCCCTGCCTCCTGTTACCTTCGATCCTTAGATGCACAGTTCGGGACCCCCTACCCGAGATCTGGCAGTTTTGACACCGACATTGCTGCTTTCATTGAGAGTTCCTCTGTGTCATTGATAGAGGGATTGATAGCTCGCCTTGTCATCAATGACAGTATCACTTCTGAAGGAGCCCTAGTTTCACGGCAGACCCTCCGGCTTGGCAGCTTCAGCATGGGTGCCCGTTCGGCCGTTAAGCCGAAGGCGGCCCCCCAAGTTGCCAAAAATCATCTCCGCATCGGCCCAGAATACTCCGACAAGATGGATCCGGCAGATGTAGCGTCTTTGAATGAGCTGCTAGATCGCATCGCCGCCCTGGGGATCGCGCTGACTATGATCGGATTGGGCTTAAACCTGATCAGAGAGAAATCAAATATCCGCCGATCACCCATCTGGTAACGGTTGTGGAGGAACAAGCCGACAATAACTCTTCTCCTACGTTGAGAACAAACTATGTTCGGATTCCCGAGCCCGGAGAGCCGGATACCCATCTTCGGGAGGACACTCCCTGTCCTCCGAACATAGAATCGGACGTTGAGCCTGAGAAATCGCCGGACACTCCGGAGCCCGGGCTGGTTACCTCAGAAATTCGTCAAACTTCGGATTCCACAGTGGGTCAGGGTGCGAATTTAAGCCCGCCCGCCCACCACAAGAAATATTCCCCAAGCAATTTCGGTCCTCCGGACATATGCGACCTAATGTATGTGCGGCAACAACCTCAGGAAACAGTCCATCACTTTTGGGCCAGATTCCTCCTTGTTAAAAACAAGATCAAAGATTGCTGCGACGACGACGCGATTTCAGTATTTTGCAACAACTGTACGGATGAGGGAATCCTTAATGCCCTCAACCGTCGTCGCGTACTGCACTTTGCAGATTTGGCACACATAATACAGAAGTACTGCACAATGGAAAGTGCTTGGAAAACTCAGACAGCCCGCTGGGAACCGCAGGCCTTTAAGCCATCTCTCGAACGGGCAAAAAAGATGCACCCTCGCGGGGCACCTGATCATCATCCCGTGGACATGAAAATTAAGCCCTTTACGGGACATAGAACTGTCTTCGAGGAATGGCTCGATAGGCCCTGTCAAATACACATGACGCCGAATAACGAACCAACGCACAGCCTCCGAGCATGTTGGATACTCCGGCAAGTGGCCAAGAGTGGCGAGGGTATCCTCACCAACACTACCCCAGAGAAGTACTCTTCAGAGGACGATGATCTCAAAGTTTTTACGGTCTTCGAGACCTTTTGTTCAAATAATCGGCGTAAAAGGGCGCTCCGCGACCTCGCCGAGGTCTGCCAAGTAGCAGCAATAAATCCTTGGAACGATACGGCAATAACTTTCAATGCCGACGATGAACCAAGATCCCGATCAGTTCGGGCACTAGCCGCTTTGGTCCTAAACCCAATCGTGGATGGCTCTCGGCTCACTAAAGTGCTCATGGACGGCGGAAGCGGACTGAACCTCATCTATGAAGACATGCTCAATAAAATGCAAATGGACAGGAGTCGCATTGAGCAAAGTAATACAACCTTTCGAGGCATTATCCCCAGTCGGGAAGCAAGATGCTCGGGGAAAATCAAACTTGACATGGTATTCGGCACGCCGAAGAACTATAGGTCCGAAGAGTTACTCTTCCATGTGGCACCTTTCAACAGCGGGTATCACGCCCTGCTGGGGTGAGACGCATTCACACGCTTTCAAGCCATACCCCATTACGGGTATATGAAGCTCAAAATGCCCGGGCCCAACGGAGTTATCACTATCACCAATGACCCGGACATAGCACTCCGCACCAAAAATAAAACCGCCTCTCTGGCCCTCGAGGCACTATCTGAGGCCCTTGCGGCCGAAGAATTAACCACCCTACATTCCACAGTGGATAGGGACGACATAATCCTCGATAAGAGACCTAAGTCCACTTCCTTCAAACCAGCAGACGAAATAGTCAAATTTCAAGTTCACTCGACGGACCCCAAGAAGACAGCTTCCATTGGGGCATAGCTGGATCCGACGGTCGACTTGCATTACGCGTGTTCCTGCGCGAGAATTGGGACGTCTTCGCCTGGCACCATTCGGATATGCTAGGAATCCCACGCGGACTGGCCGAACATAGTCTCAATATATTGAAGGGATACAAACTAGTCAAGCAAACGCTACGGCGATTTTCCGAACCCAAACGACGGGCTATGGGGGAGGAGCTAGCCAATCTACTCGAAGCCGGGTTTATTAGAGAGATCAAACATCCAGACTTGTTAGCAAACCTGGTCATGGTACCGATGAAGGATAAATCCTAGCACCCGTGTGTCGATTTCAAAGACCTTAATAAGGCCTACCCTAAGGATCCCTTCCCACTACCTCGCATTGACCAGATTATTGACACAACCGCGGGACACGATTCACTGTGTTTCCTCGACGCATACTCCGGATACCATTAAATTAAGATGAAGGAATCCGACCAGGCCGCAACGGCATTCATCACCCCGTATTGGCCCTTCTGCTTCACACTATGCCTTTCGGGCTCAAGAACGCCGGCGCCATGATAACCCACAAGTATAGGGGATCGCAACAGTTTTTGAGGGTAGAGTATTCAACCCAAATTTATAGATTCGACACAAGGGGAGCCAAAGAATATTGGAAGGTATTAGCAGCTGAGTTGTCAATTCAACCACACCTGGAGATTAATTATCTGCAGCAAAGTGATCAGTAGCACAGTAGTTGGATAGTTTTGATAGTAGTAGCGGGAGCAACGGTATCAGTAACAGTAATAGCAGTATTTTGTAGCAAGTGTAATAGTAGCAGCAGTAGTAGTAACTTAGCAAGATCAATATGGGACAAATTCGTAGGCATTGGATCGGTGACTTGTTGGATGATATATATCATGAGACAGTTATAACCTAGGGCGATGCGGCACTAGCTCTAGTTCATCGATATAATGTAGGCATGTGTTCCGTAAATAGTCATACTTGCTTTATTAAAAGAACTTGCATGACATCTTTTGTCCTACCCTCCCGTGGCAGGGGGTCAATATTGGAAACTAAGCGATATTAAGGCCTCCTTTTAATAGAGAACCGGAACAAAGCATTAACACATAGTGAATACATGAACTCCTCAAACTACGATCATCACCGGGAGTGGGCCCGGTTGTTGTCACTCCGGGGTTGTCGGATCATAAATGTAGTAGGTGACTATAACTTGCAAGATCGGATCTAAAACATGGATATAATGATGAATTCATAAACGGTTCAGATCTGAAATCATGGCACCCGGGCCCAAAGTGACAAGCATTAAGCATAGCAAAGTCATAGCAACATCAATCTAAGAACATAGTGGATACCAGGGATCAGGCCCTAACAAAACTAACACGATTACATGATGAATCTCATCCAACTCCTCACCGACCAGCGAGCCTATGAAGGAATTACTCACTCCCGGTGGGGAGCATCATGGAATTGGCGATGGAGAAGGGTTGGTGATGACGAAGAATGAAGATCCCCCTCTCAGGGGCCCCAAACGGACTCCAGATCTGCCCTCCCGAGGAAGAACAGGGCTTGGTGGCGGCTCCGTCTCGTGGATTGCGATAATTCTTTCTCCCTGATTTTTTTTCTAGAATAATGTGAATTTACAGTATCAGGGGGGTCATCAGCGGGGCCACCAGGTGGGTACAACCCAGAGGCCCCTCTCTGGAATGAAACTTTGCCAGGAGACGGGGCGCGCCCTGGTGGGTTGTGCCCAACCAGGGGCCCCTCTCTGGTGGGTCTTGGCTCCAGAAATTCTTATTATTGATATAAAAAATCCTCGCAAAGTTTCGTTCCATTCCGAGAACTTTTATTTCTGCACAAAAACAACACCATGGTAGTTCTGCTGAAAACTTCGTCAGTCCGGGGTTAGTTTCATTCAAATCATGCAAATTAGAGTCCAAAACAAGAGGAAATGCGTGAGAAAAAGTTGATACGTTGGAGACGTATCAACTCCCCCAAGCTTAAACCTTTGCTTGTCCTCAAGCCATTTAGTTGATAAACTGAAAGTGAGAAAGAAAAACTTTTACGAACTCTTTTGCTCTTGTTGGCATAAATAAGCTTAAACAGCACCCAGGTTTTCAGCCAACATTATAACTAACCATGTCAACAATAACACTTAAAGATTATATTGACTCATATCAATGACATAATCAGCTAGCGAGCAATAATAAGATATTTCAAATAGCAACACGTTGTCAAGACAACCATGATATAATATGACAATAATGGTATCTTGCTAGCGCTTTCTGAGACCGCAAAACATAAATGCAGAGCACCTCCAAAGTTCAAGCAGCGACTAAACATTGTAATTCATGGTAGAAAAGATCCAGTCATGATGCACCCAACGCTAGCTATACACAATGCATAAATCATGACAGTTGTGCTCTACTCAGTTTCTGGCGCTTGTTTACATAAGGTGATGACACAACATAAAAGTAAATAGATAGTCCCTTCGCAGAGGGAAGCAGTGATTTGCAGAGGTGCCAGAGCTCAATTTTGAAAACAGAGATAAATGATATTTTGAGACATGCACCCGTCTTATTCACTTCACGACTATCAGTTATCAACATCTTCCATGCCAATCACGCTAGTGGCGGTTCAGAAGCGATAAAAGTAAAGGTTTACTCCCCCTCCACCATCAATCACACTCCATGGGTTGTCCGAAACAACGGGTGTCGTCCATACCAACATCAGTCCCAGGGGAGTTTTGTTTAATTAATTGCATTTTTTAGTTCGAGACTGGGAATCCCTATTACCGCCCATTTCCTCGTGCAATGGCGAGTGAATAAACACTCGACCTGAGGATAACATGCTTAGCACGGAAGATATCGACCACCTCCTGTCGTTCCATGAACGATCCAGGCACACAAAAGGATAATTTTTTAGAAGTTTTTAGAGGTGGCACATGCAAATTTACTTAGGACGGCAGGGTAATACCGTATATAGGAAGGTATGGTGGACTCATCTGGAATAACTTTGGGTTCAAGGTTTTTGATGTACAAGCAGAGTTCCCACTTAGTACAGGCGAAGGCTAGCAATTAAGATTGAGAAGCGGCCAGCTAGAGAGCAACGATCATAACCAGGCATTATGCATAAGTAACATTGGACACTAGCATGAGTAGGATATGAACGCCATGAACATAAATAACATAGAGGCTATGTTGGTTTTGATTCAACTACATGCATGAACATGTGCCAAGTCAAGCCACGCGACCATTCAGAGGAGGATACCATATCATCATACTACATCACAATCATTTTAACGCTATGTTGATATCCAAGATAAATCATTATTCACTCCCAGCTACTTATCCATGGCACGAGAAACTATAATCTCTAATTGTCATTGCAAACATGTTTAATCATAATGGGCTGAATCATGGATACTAGGTTAAACATATTTACACAAATAGAACAAGTCGAGTTCATACCAGTTTCTCTTTGCCACAGCCAGTTCGTCGAATATCGTCATTATTGCCTTTCACTTGCACGAACGAACGATATGAAAATAATAATAGTGCAAGAGTGCCATGGACTAAGCCGGAATCTGCAAACATTTTATTCAATAGGAGAACACAAGGTAAAATGGGCTCTTATTAGTTCAACAGTTATTCATATGAGAGCCACTCAACATTTTCATCGTGGTCTTCTCCTCGGTACAACTCGAATAAAAAGAAAAGAAATTCAGAGAAACACACCGAAATATTTTTGGAGTTTTTGGTTTTCTTCAACAAGAAAATAAAAAGCAAAAACGAGAAAAACTATTTACACGGGAAAGCTCCCAACAAGCAAAAGAAGAACGAGGAAATCTTTTTGGGTTTTCTTTTTAATACTACTACTAAGCATGCATGGAAAGTAAATTACTACAACTAATTTTTTTTGTTTTTCTAAAGTTTTTCCAAACACACAAAAAGAAAGCAAGAAAATAAATCTAGCATGGATGATACAATGAAAAAGTGTGAACACCGACAAGTAGAATGATATGAATGAACATGAATATAATGTCGGTGAGAACACGTACTCCCCCAAGCTTAGTCTTTTGGCCTAAGTTGGTAATCGATCAGTAGCCTGGAGGGTAGTAGGGATCCTGAGGAGCGGGCATCCACACATCCCACTTCTGAGGTGCCTGTGCAGCCTCTACAGCAGCGTGAGCGTTCCAGTAGGCGAGGATGTCTGCAAGCATAATCCGGTATCCGCCCTGGCAAAAGAATCAAACAAAGAAGGTGCAGGCAAGGGAATAACATCACGAGTGTCAACGCTATAGACTATGTTATAAGGAATGGAAACATCAGTGCGATCATGTGCAAGAAAGTGATGGTGATGCATGGCTGCCTGGTCTAGGTAAACCTTGGTTAGAGGGTAATTATGAGGGTGTATCTCAACCTCGAAGTGAGCCGCCAAATGAGTAGCAAAAATCCCACCATGTATTTTACCCTGAGATTTATTAAGATGGAGGCGACGAGCCACAATAGCTCCCAAGCTATAAGTGTTGTCGCCCTCTATTGCACGACGTAAAACAGTAAGGTCTGGTGAACTCAGTGCGCCCACCTTCTCCCTAGCAAGCAAGCATTTGGTAATGAAATATGCAAAGTAACGAACCGCAGGAAAATGTAAGCCACCGGCAGTGATGGCTGACACTCTCCTCTCATCACCCACTGTCAAAGTGCGACAGAAGCCCTCAAACTCAGCCGGCCTAGGCTCAGCCAGGCTCCCATCAGACGGGATCATGCATATGTTGCAAAACTCAGTAAGTGGTATCTGATGGTTTTCAGCATATAAATCAAAACTCACTTCAGGAGGAGTTGGTGTTGGTATCTGTAGGTAGGAATGTAAAAATTTGAACAAACATGTTTGTGAGGAGTTGGTGTTGGTCACACTCATCTGGGATGAAGTCGGTGAGACCGGCATTGGCGATAAATTGCATGAACTCCTCATGAATTCCAGCCGCTTGCAGGAACGGGGTGTGCGGCCATTCACACGGCCGTACCTCCGCCAACCTCAGAGGGCGGAGATCACTGTCAAAGGACTCCCCAATAACACCCTTAGGGTTCTTCTTAGAGCCATATTTCCTGAAGATATTCATGTCCGCATACAATTTTTTCCTATGAACAAAAATCTGAATTTTTAGTTCACAAATTTTTTTCCAACAGAACTTCACCAAACTAATAGCAACTACTCATAGGGATACATAGAGGCCATAGCAAGCATTCAAACTACTTAGAACACTAAGAATTGAACATGCAAGAACATCTACAGCAGCACCAAGAGTAACTATTTTTTCAAAGTATAGACCACTAAAACAAAAACTAATTGGACAAATGGTGGAGTCACATACCAAGCAACAATCCCCCGTAACAGTTTCGAAAATGGAGCTTCGAGCAAAGAGATCGAAATCCGCGGGTTTGAGCTCAAGAACACGGGAGAGAGAGCAAGGGTGATTTTTTCTGGAGGTAGGTGACAATGTGGGCTAAAGAGATAAGTGAGGGGGCCCACGTGGGGACCACAACCCCCCAGGGCACACCAGGGGGTGCTGGCGCGCCCAGGTGGGTTGTGCCCACCTGGTGCACCCCCCCCCTCTGGTTATTTTTGCACCAAAAATCCTTAAATATTCAGGAAAAAATCATATAATTTTCAGGGCATTCTGAGAACTTTTTTTGGGTCATTTTTTTATTGTACGGGAAATTCAGAAAACGGACATAACATGGCATTTTATTTTATTTTACTAATAAAAATAGAGAATAAAAAGTAGGGACAGAAGGTAGTGCTTACTAAATTCATCAACTTCATACTGCTCAAAAAT
The DNA here is from genome assembly GCF_018294505.1 of Triticum aestivum. NCBI lineage: Eukaryota > Viridiplantae > Streptophyta > Magnoliopsida > Poales > Poaceae > Triticum > Triticum aestivum. Next base: position 591,288,593 of record NC_057799.1, on the reverse strand, counting down.
GATTCATTAATAAGGTTGATCAAGTCTTATTAACAACCACTTTCGATTAGCATGAAACTGAAGAACTTTCGTAAATCACTAAGTTACCTCAATGGGGATATGCATTTCCCCAACAATAAGCATTTCATATTTCTTTTTGACAGTAGGTAGAGGTATTTGAAAACTTCCAATAGTGATTGTTGGAGATTTTTCAATAACATTAATACCATTCACTTGGAATTGTTTCTTCGGAAAGTGCACCGTATGCTCATTACCATTGATATGAAAAGTGACCTTGCTTTTATTGCGATCAATAATAGCCCCTGCAGTATTCAAGAAGGGTCTACCAAGGATAATCGACATGTTGTCGTCCTCGGGCATCTCAAGTATAACAAAGTCAGTCAAAATAGTAACATTAGCAACAACAACGGGCACATCCCAATAGATACCGATGGGTATGGCAGTTGATTTGTCAACCATTTGCAAAGATATTTAAGTAGGTGTGAGTTTATTCAAGTCAAGTCTTTTATATAAAGAGAAAGGCATAACACTAACACCAGCTCCTAAGTCACACAAAGTAGTTTTCACATAATTCTTTTTGATAGAGCAAGGTATAGTTGGTATACACGGATCTCCAAGTTTTTTAGGTACTCCATCTTTGAAAGTATAATTAGCAAGCATAGTGGAGATTTCAGCTTTCGATATTTTTCTTTTATTTGTGATGATGTCTTTCATATACTTTGCATAAGGAGGCATTTTAAGGATATTAGTCAAGCGAGTACGCAAAAAGACTGGCCTCAGCATTTCAGCAAAGCCTTCAAAATCTTCGTCATCTTTCTTTTTAGCTGACTTGGGTGGAAAAGGCATAGGTTTTTGAATCCATGGTTATCTTTCTTTACCGTGTTTTCTAGCAATGAACTCACTTTTATCATACCTTTTATTCTTAGGTTGTGGGTTATCAAGATCAACAAGTGGTTCTATCTCAACATCATTATCTAGTTCTCTTTCATTATTTGGTTGAGCATCTTCATGAACATCATCTATATCTTTTTCATTATCACTAGGTGGATGTTCATTACCAGATTGAGTTTCAGCATCAGAGATAGAAATTTCATTTTCATTATCAGGAGGTTTCTCTATTTCAGGTTCACTAGAAGCATGCAAAGCCCTATCATTTTTCTTTTTCTTTTTCTTTTTAGAAGGACTAGGTACATTAGCATTAGCTCTTTGTGAATCCTGTTCAATTCTTTTTGGGTGTCCCTCGGGATAAAGTGGTTCCTGAGTCATTTTACCTCCTCTAGTTGCAACTCTAACAGCAAAGTCATGCATATTATGATTCATTTCATCAAGTAACTCTCTTTGTGATTTAGCAACTTGTTCTAGGTAGGTTTGTACCATAGGAGCATGTTTTCCAACACCTCTAACATCATTTGAGATTCTAAATAACAAGTCACTCAAGCGAGCAATCATATCAGAATTATATTTCAACTGTTTCATAACATTTGCATTGAAGTGATCTTGTTTTCTAATGTAGTTTTCAAACTCATAAAGGCATTGACTAGGATGCATATTGTGAGGATTGTCATTACCATTGAATTTCATAAGAGAATTTACCTCTACCACCTTAGGCACTGGTGGTGTATTAAGCCCATGTATTTCTTCAATAGGAGGTGAATTTTTAACATCCTCAGCTTTAATACCTTTTTCCTTCATAGATTTCTTTGCCTCTTGCATATCTTCAGGACTGAGATATAATATACCCCTCTTCTTCGGAGTGGGTTTAGGCGGTGGTTCAGGAATAGTCCAATCATCATAATTTTTCAATATGTTATTCAATAGTCCTTCAGCTTGAGCAATAGTTCGTTCCCTGAAAACACAACCAGCACAACTATCTAGGAAGTCCCTAGAAGCATCGGTTAGTCCATTATAGAAGATATCAAGTATTTCATTTTTCTTAAGAGGATGATCAGTCAAAGCATTAAGTAACTGGCAAAGCCTCCCCCAAGCTTGTGGGAGACTCTCTTCTTTAGTTTGCACAAAGTTAAATATTTCCTGTAAGGCAGCTTGTTTCTTATGAACAGGAAAATATTTTGCAGGAAAGTAATAAATCATATCCTGGGGACTACGCACACAACCAGGAGCAAGAGTATTGTACCAAGCTTTAGCATCACTCTTTAATGAGAACGGAAATAATTTGAGAATAAAGTAGTATCGACTTTTCTCATCATGAGTAAAAAAGGGTGGCTATATCATTCAACTTAGTAAGATGTGCCACAACAGTTTCAGTTTGATAACCATCGAAAGGATCAGATTCAACCAAAGTAATTAACTCTGGGTCGACAGAGAATTCATAATCCTTATCAGCAATACAGATAGGTGAAGTAGCAAACTTAGGATCACATTTCATTCTAGCATTTAGAGAATTTTCTTTATACTTGCATAGTAATTTCTCTAGATCATCTCTATCCTTACAAGCAAGAATATCTCTAGTTGCTTCTTCACTCATAACATAGCCTTCCGTTACCTTAGGCAATTCATACCTAGGAAGGCTAGTTCTAGCAGGTGTTTCAAGAGTTTCAGTTTCAAGTTCATCATTAGATTCAACAACATCATGTTGTATAACTCTAGCAATTTGTTTATCAAGAAATTCACCAAGTGGCACATCATCATTATCAAGCAAGGTACTAGCATCATCATAAGCATTATCCATAGTAGAAGTAGCATCATCAATAACTTGCGACATATCAGAAGTAATAGCATGTGGTGGTGGTGTTGCAAGTTTACTCATAACAGAAGGTGAATCTAAAGCAGAACTGGATGGCAATTCCTTACCTCCCCTCGTCTTTGAGGGAAATATCTTAGTCTTTGGATCCTTCAGATTCTTCATAGTGATAATATGATAATAATCCCAAGTGACTCAACAAATATTGCTATGCTCCCCGGCAACGGCGGCAGAAAAAGGTCTTGATAACCCACAAGTATAGGGGACCGCAACCGTTTTCGAGGGTAGAGTATTCAACCCAAATTTATAGATTCGACACAAGGGGAGCCAAACAATATTTGAAGGTATTAGCAGCTGAGTTGTCAATTCAACCACTCATGGAGATTAATTATCTGCAGCAAAGCGATCAGTAGCAAAGTAGTTTGATAGTTTTGATAGTAGTAGCAGCAGCAACGGTATCAGTAATAGTGATAGCAGTATTTTGTAGCAAGTGTAATAGTAGCAGCAGCAGTAGTAACTTAGCAAGATCAATATGGGATAAATTTGTCGGCGTTCTGGGAACGGGGGTCCCCAGAGTTGCCTGCCTGCGGCCCACGGCGTGGCTGTGCTGAAGGAAATATGCCCTAGAGGCAATAATAAAGTTATTATTTATTTCCTTATATCATGATAAATGTTTATTATTCATGCTAGAATTGTATTAACCGGAAACATAATACATGTGTGAATACATAGACAAACAGAGTGTCACTAGTATGCCTCTACTTGACTAGCTCGTTAATCAAAGATGGTTATGTTTCCTAGCCATAGACATGAGTTGTCATTTGATTAACGGGATCACCTCATTAGGAGAATGACGTGATTGACTTGACCCATTCCGTTAGCTTAGCACCCGATCGTTTAGTATGTTGTTATTGCTTTCTTCATGACTTATACATGTTCCTATGACTATGAGATTATGCAACTCCCGTTTACCGGAGGAACACTTTGTGTGCTACCAAACGTCACAACGTAAATGGGTGATTATAAAGGTGCTCTACAGGTGTCTCCAAAGGTACTTGTTGGGTTGGCGTATTTCGAGATTAGGATTTGTCACTCCGATTGTCGGAGAGGTATCTCTGGGCCCACTCGGTAATGCACATCACTATAAGCCTTGCAAGCATTGTGACTAATAAGTTAGTTGCGGGATGATGTGTTACGGAACGAGTAAAGAGACTTGCCGGTAACGAGATTGAACTAGGTATCGAGATACGGACGATCGAATCTCGGGCAAGTAACATACCGATGACAAAGGGAACAACGTATGTTGTTATGCGGTCTGACCGATAAAGATATTCGTAGAATATGTGGGAGCCAATATGGGCATCCAGGTCCCGCTATTGGTTATTGACCGGAGACGTGTCTCGGTCATGTCTACATAGTTCTCGAACCCGTAGGGTCCGCACGCTTAACGTTACGATGACAGTTTTATTATGAGTTTATGTATGTTGATGTACCGAAGGAGTTCGGAGTCCCGGATGAGATCGGGGACAAGACGAGGAGTCTCGAAATGGTCGAGACGTAAAGATCGGTATATTGGACGACTATATTCGGACTTCGGAAAGGTTCCGAGTGATTCGGGTATTTTTCGGAGTACCGGAGAGTTACGGGAATTCGTATTGGGCCTTAATGGGCCATACGGGAAAGGAGAGAAAGGCCTCAAAAGGTGGCCGCACCCCTCCCCATGGTCTGGTCCGAATTGGACTAGGGAAGGGGGGCGCACCCTTCCTTCTTTCTCCTTCCCCCTTCCCTTCTCCTACTCCCACAAGGAAAGGAGGAGTCCTACTCCCGGTGGGAGTAGGACTCCCCCCTATGGCGCACCTCTCCCCTTGGCCGGCTGCCTCCCCCTTGCTCCTTTATATACGGGGGCAGGGGGCACCCCAGAAACACAACAATTGATCCTTGAGATCTCTTAGCCGTGTGCGGTGCCCCCCTCCACCATATTACACCTCGATAATACCATTGCGGAGCTTAGGCGAAGCCCTGCGTCGGTGGAGCATCATCATCGTCATCACGCCGTCGTGCTGACGAAACTCTCCCTCAACACTCGGCTGGATCGGAGTTCGAGGGACGTCATCGAGCTGAACGTGTGTAGAACTCGGAGGTGCCGTGCGTTCGGTACTTGATCGGTCGGATCGTGAAGACGTACGACTACATCAACCGCGTTGTGATAACGCTTCCGCTTTCGGTCTACGAGGGTACGTGGACAACACTCTCCCCTCTCGTTGCTATGCATCACCATGATCTTGTGTGTGCGTAGGAAATTTTTTGAAATTACTACGTTCCCCAACATGTGCTAGCAGTCCTGTACGGCCCATCTTCATCAACAAGGCATTCAAGACCCTCGCGAGGGGCCAAGCCTCGCGAGGCGGTAGACGCAAGACTTCCTCAGGAACGGCCTCACCAGGCTGCCTCGCGAGGAGCGGAGAAATCAAGGCAGGGCAAACCTCGCAAGGCTCTCGTGACGTGAGCCATGACGATAAAGATCAGGCGGGCGCCAGCGCGCGCAGCGTCCTTGTTTCCTCTTCGGTGCTAAGGAGGCAAGCGCAGGTGCAGAGTACTGAGGCATCAAGCAAAGGTTTCCATATCAGTGCAACAAGACTAAGACCAGCAGGACGGCAGGACGGAGGTCACCGTGGAACCCAAGACAGCGTCACGACCAGAGCCTTTCGCAGGCGAAGACCGCTTTTGTCAGGATAAGCTGTACTAGCTGTCCCCTTTCAAATTGGCCGTTGTTGGCTCCCTTCCCGCTCAATATTTGGGGAGAGGACCAGGGCCTATATAAGTAGAACTAGCCACCATAGTAGAGGCATCTGATAAACCATTGAGAGGCATCTCACGCACACAAGCTCGCAGAGCACAAGAATACCTCAACCTCAGGAGGCTGTTCTTCCCCTTGTATTGTTCATCATCAGCCCAAGAGGCAATCCACCACCACCACACTGGAGTAGGGTATTACACCACAACGGTGGCCCGAACTAGTATAAATCTTGTGTCTTTGTGTTGTGAGTTCGTCGAGTTCGTCCGTGAGATCTTAGCGAGCTAGGGCGTAGATCGGTAGGGAGGAAATCTCCACGCGCACCCCAGTGTTCGAACCTTGAGGGTTTTGCCAGAACCCGTGATCCGACATTTGGCGCGCCAGGTAGGGGTGCGCTGGAGCTTCCTTTCCGTCGTCTCGCGTCCAGTTGCTCCATCGCCTCCATGGCGGACGCTCGCTGTGCTCGTGCTGAGCGCCGAGCTGCCCTAGCCACCCGCGTCACTCAGACGGCTCCCGTCGGTGGGCCACCTCGTCGTTCCCCGTCTCCTGCCGCCAACGCCGCCACCGGCCCGACGGGGAACGAGCAGCAAGCGTCCTTGCTGCACCCCTCGGTGCGGTGGGACGGCCACACCGCCACTCCATCGCTGACCCCGGCCGGCTCCTCGTCCCACGCTCGTCACGCTCCCATGGACGCACGGGCCGCGCTCCTCATGGCGCACGAGCTCCTGCGCTACCGCACGGTCGACGACCTCTACAAGGACTGGCTCAACTGCATCGCCGAGCTCGTCCGCTCCATAGGGGGCTCCCCTGCGCCGTCCCTCTCTCCGCCTCACCCTCCGCCAGCTACGGGCGACGTAGCTCACGGACCACCTCCACCACCTCTGCCCCAAGACGGCGCCCTGGCGCCAAGGCGCGCGGCCCCAAGACGCGACCTGCCGCGTCCCGCGCCCGCACGCGAAGAAAGAAGCTGTGAAGAAGTCCCTCTGCCGCAAGAGAACGCTCCGCCGCTCCTCGCACCACCGCGCCAGGACCCTGCGCCGCTTTTTGTGGCGGCACGTGGGCGTCAAGACCAAGCTCCACCTCCAAGACGGGCCCCGGCGACCACGTCCGGCTGTCGCGCCTTCACCCCCGAGCTGCGTAGCGTCGCCTGGCCGGGCAAGTTCAAGCCGGATCTGCCTCCTCACTACGACGGCACCCCCGACCCCGCGGAGTTCCTGTAGCTCTACGAGCTGAGTATGGAGGCGGCAAACAGCGACGAGAAAGTCATGGCGAACTGGTTCCCTAAGGCACTCAAAGACGGCGCCCGTTCGTGGCTCCTGAACCTGCCTCCAGGCTCGATCTCCTCCTAGGACGAGATGCGCGACCGTTTCGTCGCCAACTTCCAGGGCACTCGCGACAGCCCGCCGGCCGCGGGTGACGTGCGCCGCGTCAAGCAACAACCAGGGGAGACCCTCCAGAAGTTCATCCAGCGCTTCAACAACATTCGTCTCAAGATCCCCAAGGTGACGGATGAGGCCATCATCTCCGCGTTCTCTGATGACGTCCCCGACGTCAAGATGAAGGAAGAGCTCGCTATCCACGAGGAGCTGTGCACATCTCAAGAGTTGTTCAACCTGGCGACCAAGTGCGCAAGAGCTGAGGAAGGGCGCCTCTCCCTCCTCGAGCTGCCGGCTGCGGACCCGGAGGAGAAGAAAGCCAAGGCCAAGGACGTGAAGCGCAAGGGAGCAGCCGTGCTCGCAGCGGAGCCGAACACCAAGCGAGGCAGAGACCAGCCCGAGTCATCCAAGAGCAGCCGACCGTTCTGCGCCTTCCACAACCTGAATACCCACAACACCAGCGACTGTCAAGAGCTCAGAGCCATTCGCGAAGGACGCTTCGGTCGACGCCCTGAGCGCAGCGACCGGGGCTACGGCCGGGGAGGAGGACGTGGAGGCGGGCGCTGGGACGACCGTGGCCCGTGCCAGGAGTGGCGCGATAGGTCTCGTGAGGACCGCTGGCAGGATCATCCTCGCGAGGGTGCCTGGAGGGACTAGCCTCGTGAGGATCACCCTCAGGGCAACGCCAGTCTTCCCCCGCTACCGCCACCACCAAGAAGGAATGACGACCACCATCAGGACGAGGGGGTTGGGGGCATCCAGGAGCCGCGCGCTATCGCCTGCATCTTGGGCGGAGCTCAGGCCCCAGCCTCGCAGCGCATCTTCAAACAGTTTGATCGTGAAGTGAATGTAGTCCTCCCCAAGCTTGAGGCCACGCGCCAGCTCAGGTTGTCCCAGTGCGCCATCACCTTCAACTCGGCAGATCAGCTCAAGTGCGCAGCCACCGCTGGCGCCCTCCCGATGCTTTGTTCACGAGTCATCAGCAACGTGCAAGTTACCAAGACCCTCATAGACGGCGGTGCAGGGCTCAATGTCCTGTCTGTCAACACGTTTGACAACCTCCAAGTGCCATATAACCAGCTTCAGCCTACCAAGCCTTTCTCAGGAGTGACCGACGGTTCCACCACACCGATAGGGCAGGTCCGCCTCCCTGTCACCTTCGGAGAACGCAAGAACTAGCGCACCGAGCTCATCGACTTCGACGTCGTGCACATCCGTCTGCCATACAACGCCATCCTTGGGTATCCAGCCCTGGCCAAGTTCATGGCGGTGACCCACCACGGCTACAACGTCCTCAGGATGCCGGGAAGCGGCGGAATCATCACGGTCCCATGCGAAGAAAGAGACGCGGTGTGCTCCCTCGAGCGTGCCTTTCAAGCTGCAGCAATCGACGACCCCGACAGCCAGGGCGGGGGCCCTCCGGAGGCCATCCCCAAGAAGAAGAAGCAGTTGCGCCGTGCCGGACCTCAGGAGGGTGGCATCGCAGCTGGAACCTCGTCAGGATCAGCACCAGCTCCAGGGGCGCCTCCTTCCGTCGCATAGGTAGGCGCGCCCAGCGCCCTCCTCGGGCAGGGCTCGGGGGCTCTCTTCTGGAGGGCCTCAGACATTGCCAACATCACGAGGGAGGTGCTCGGGCACCACTTGGAGACGTGCTTCACGGCACGTTTCCCTCAGGAGGACATAGGACGAGGAGTGCCCACCGCTCAGGAATTCATCACCAAGACCACTCAGGAGCTGCAAGATGCAAGGGCCATGCGCGGCGACCGCCGCTCACGAGGCGCAGCTCCCCATCCAGACGAGAATGCCGAGCTGCACATCTGCATCAACGTCCCAGGGCTCAATAGGGCCGCTTCTCAGGAGCTTTTCTGGCCTTCGCGCATGGGACACTGCGAGGGTCCACCGCACAGCTACATTCGCATGCCTTTCGGCCTGCCGAGCGTATCGTCAGCCTATCAGCGCAACCTGCGGCGTGTCCTGGCGGCTCAGGAGGCCAGGCACCACGCCGTCCTGGCAGAGATGGAGACGGTCCTCAGGGAACCACCCCTAGAGCCTACCGAGGCTCAGGGCCCCGGTGGCTCGTGAGGAGCGTCCCCTTCGCCGCGTACCTTCAGCTGCCCCGACATCTCTTCATCAACAGAACCAGGTGACATTTTCCAAGTTCATTCAGCTGGGAGCGCCCCTCGGGCTGCATCATTCCCAGGCCACAAGGGTCCGTCCCAGTGGCATATATCTCCCAGGCATTCCCTTAAGCTAGCTGCTTTTATGTCTAACCTTATCTACACCGTCACCTGCCTGACTCTCACCTCCCACGGGGGCCGCTCACGCCGGCACGGCGCTTATGCATGGGTCCGTCCCTGCAACGTCGACAAATCTGAGCGGCCGAGCTCCGGCTCGCGGCACGCCCCGCGCACATCACCTCACCAGGACCTTAGTGCCGTCGCCTCCTCACGAAGCAACCGGGCGGACTAACAACCATAATGGCAAACCATGCTTCTCCTTGTGCTGGTTCGCAGGGATCTCACGAGGAGGATAGCAGGCGGCACCGCAAGCTTCCTCTTCTCCCGTGCAATCCGCTTGCGCATTAAAAGGGGGCTCCTGAGCATCATGACTCGGGAGCTCTTACTGGCTCTCCAGCCCTCACCCCCTGGCCTTGACCATGGCACGCGACCTGGCATACCAGCTGCGGCTGAGCTCGCTCGAGGGCCGGGACCTGAGGATGTAGAGCACTAAGGAGAACATGGGAGAAGGGAGACTTGTACGGGCCCAACCTAGCTACGCTACGGAATCTTGCGCACCAACCTGGCGCATCACAAGGCATCGACCCCAAACCACCAAGATAAGTATCGCGCTCAGATTGGATAATTGTTGGAGCCTAGGGTTGATGCTCGCCGCGGCCCTGTTGCGGCCACGTCGCCATCCTTTCTTGCCTTACCATAGCTGCTTGAGCGCTAAAGGGGACCTCCTGAGCATCGCGCCTCAGGGGCTCTTACTGGACCTCGGGCCACTCACCTCCTGGCCTTGACCACGGCACGCGACCTGGCATACCAGCGACGGCTGCAGCCTGCCTGGGGACCAGGACCTGTCAGCATAGAGCAACAAGCTATCGCGAGGTTGGAAAGGGGAGACCGAGCCTTAACAGGACATGCGTTCGCAGGTTTTCATAATAAGAAAGATATACACAAAAGACATCACAGACCCTTACACGCCCCCACGGGGCACTTCTTGGTTCCTCGCAGGGAACAGGAGATGAGAACCTAGGGGAATCCTATCTACACCCTCCCGTGGCTGAAGCCATCATCAACAGTTGGCCGCGGGAGGCCGGCGCCAACCCCATCCAGATCAGCGGCGGCGGCTGGACGCCGCAGCCCTGCTCCGAGCCCGGCGAGAGCTCGGGGGCATGTAGCTGTCGTCGCTCGTCTCCGGAGTCTTGTAGAGCTCAGGAGAATCGCTGGACTCCCATGGGTTGCTGCTGCTGGAGTAGCCACGAGCGGGGCTCGCGTCATCCCGGCGCTCCCCTCCAGGGCAACACTCCAAGTGGCGGCCCTCCGCGTCGAAGTCCTTGAAGAAAAGCGTGGAGGCGCCGTCATACTCGAAGTGGATCGCAAGGGCGCCCTTCGCATGGTAGGCCCGTGCGACCTCGCCCCAGCCACGGGTCATGAAGATCTTGCCGGTGGGGACCGCTTCGACCTCTGCTCCGGTCACCGGAGCATCGCAGTCAGCATGCTGCAACCAGAGCTCGAGGGGCTCCCTCGGCGGCATCACGTCAGAGAAGAACTGCGGGAAGCGGATCCAAGAGCTTTGAGGCATCGGCACCCATAGCACAAGCTCGCGCGAGGAATCCGTGGTGTGGATTCCAGGGGCAACGGCGCGTGTCACCATCGCACGGCAACCACGGACGCGGCACGAGCGGCGCCGCTCGTCACTCCGCCCTCCTGAGCCCTCAGCTTGGGCATACAAGGGTAGCGGATACCCTGGAGGAGGCCGCTCGCACCAAGGCCTCGTCACCACCTGCATCGACGCTTTGTCACGACGATGAACCGACCTCTTCTTCGGCGGGAGCGGCCCTGGATCATCTCGGGGGCTTTCCTTTCTCATCAGCGGAGAACCTTCAGATCGGCGCCATCGGAGCTGCTACTAGCAATGGAGCAGAGGAGTAAACAAGCAAGCGAACAAGGAAGAGATGGGCGACGGGGGCTCTGCCCCCCTCCCATTTATAACGGAAGAAGGCCAACCGGCGCCTCCCACGATCACAGGTAATGATGGTTTTCCTTGCATGTCATAGGGACTTGTCAAGTCGAGCAGTTGCCGAGGCAGCGTGGGAAAGCGGAGGCGCCCACGTACAATCAACCGCCACGTGTCGACCAAGGCCGCGGGCTTTTGGGGCCCGCGGCGCTCCGTGCTTGACCTTTGGCTTCGCCTCGAAGCCAAGCCTGAGCGCGCCTTGGGCCCGGGGGCTACTGTCGGCGTTCTGGGAACGGGGGTCCCCAGACTTGCCTGCCTGTGGCCCACGGCGTGGCTGTGCTAGCAGGCCTATACGGCCCATCATCATCAACAAGGCATTCAAGACCCTCGCGAGGGGCCAAGCCTTGCGAGGCGGACGACGCAAGACTTCCTCAGGAACGGCCTCACCAGGCTGACTCGCGAGGACCGGAGAAATCAAGGCAGGGCAAACCTCGTGAGGCTCTCGTGACGTGAGCCATGACGATCAAGATCAGGCGGGCGCCAAGCGGGCACCAGCGCGCGCAGCGTCCTTGTTTCCTCTTTGGTGCTAAGGAGGCAAGCGCAGGCGCAGAGTACCGAGGCATCAAGCAATGGTTTCCATACCAGTGCAATGAGACCAAGACCAGCAGGACGATAGGACGGAGGTCACCGTGGAGCCCAAGACGGCGTCACCACCAGAGCCTTTCGCAGGCGAAGACCGCTTTTGTCAGGATAAGCTGTACTAGTTGTCCCCTTTCAAATTGGCCGTTGTTGGCTCCCTTCCCGCTCAATATTTGGGGAGAGGACCAGGGCCTATATAAGTAGAACTAGCCACCACAGTAGAGGCATCTGATAACCCATTGAGAGGCATCTCACGCACACAAGCTCGCCTCAGGAGGCTGTTCTTCCCCTTGTATTGTTCATCATCAGCCCAAGAGGCAATCCACCACCACCACACAGGAGTAGGGTATTACACCACAACGGTGGCCGGAACCAGTATAAATCTTGTGTCTTTGTGTTGTGAGTTCGTCGAGTTCGTCTGTGAGATATTAGCGAGCTAGGGCGTAGATCGGTAGGGAGGAAATCTCCGCGTGCACCCAAGTGTTCGAACCTTGAGGGTTTTGCCGGAACCCGTGATCCAACAAAATTCATAGGCATTGGATGGGTGACTTGTTGGATGATATTCATCATGAGACAGTTATAACCTAGGGCGATACGGCACTAGCTCCAGTTCATCGATATAATGTAGGCATGTATTCCGTAAATAGTCATATGTGATTTATTAAAAGAACTTGCATGACATCTTTTGTCCTACCCTCCTGTGGCAGCGGGGTCCATAATGGAAACTAAGGGATATTAAGGCCTCCTTTTAATAGAGAACCAGAACAAAGCATTAACACATAGTGAATACATGAACTCCTCAAACTACGATCATCACCGAGAGTGGGCCTGGTTGTTGTCACTCCGGGGTTGTCGGATCATAAAAGTAGTAGGTGACTATAACTTGCAAGATCGGGTCTAAATCATGGATATAATGATGAATTCATAAATGGTTCAGATCTGAAATCATGGCACCCAGGCCCAAAGTGACAAGCATTAAGCATAGCAAAGTCATAGCAACATCAATCTAAGAACATAGTGGATACTAGGGATCAGGCCCTAACAAAACTAACTCGATTACATGATGAATCTCATCCAACTCCTCACCGACCAGCGAGCCTACGAAGGAATTACTCACTCCCGGCGGGGAGCATCATGGAATTGGCGATGGAGAAGGGTTGGTGATGACGAAGAACGAAGATCCCCCTCTCCGGAGCCCCAAACGGACTCTAGATCTGCCCTCCCAAGGAAGAACGGGCCTTGGCGGCGGCTCCGTCTCATGGATCGCGATAATTCTTTCTCCCTGATTTTTTTCTAGCATAATGTGAATTTATAGTATCAGGGGGTCATCAGCGGGGCCACCAGGTGGGTACAACCCACCTAGGCGCGCCAGGAGAGGGGGGCGCACCCTGGTGGGTTGTGCCTAACCAGGGGCCCCTCTCTGGTGGGTCTTGGCTCCAGAAATTCTTATTATTGATATAAAAACTCCTCGCAAAGTTTCGTTCCATTCCGAGAACTTTTATTTCTACACAAAAACAACACCATGGTAGTTCTGCTGAAAACAGCGTCAGTCCGAGGTTAGTTTCATTCAAATCATGCAAATTACAGTCCAAAACAAGAGGAAAAGCGTGAGAAAAGGTAGATACGTTGGAGACGTATCACGCCACTTACCAGCGCATGATTCAAACATGCCTAGAAAAGCAAATTGGCAAGACTGTGGAAGCATATGTCGATGACATAGTCATCAAAACCAAGCATGTTGAATCATTGGTGGATGACTTACGCCTTACATTCGCAACCTCCGAGCATATGACGTACGGCTCAATCCGGAAAAGTGCGTTTTTGGCGTCCCCGCTGGAAAACTGCTTGGGTTCATTGTCTCCGATAGAGGAATCAAAGCAAACCTAGCAAAAATCCGAGCCCTGTCACAATTGGCAACTCCAACAGACCTCAAGCAGGTCCAAACACTAGTCGGGTCCGTGGCAGCTTTAAGCCGTTTTATCTTCAGATTAGGAGAAAAGGCATTGCCATTGTATCGCCTGCTCCGATGTACCGACCACTTTGCATGGACGGACGCTGCAACAGCCAGAATGGAAGAAATAACAACTTTGTTAGCGAGCTACCCAATCCTAGCCGCCCCAAACGTCGGTGAACCGATGTTGCTCTACATATCTGCAACTCACCAGGTGGTGAGTGCGGTGCTCGTCATCGAACGAGAGGAAGAGGGACATAAATTCCCACTCCAAAAACCAGTATACTACGTATCGACGGTCCTTACACCATGCAAATCCCGATACCCGCATTATCAAAAGATAGCATATGCAGTCTTTATGGCATCTCTCTAGCTGCGGCACTACTTTCAAGAGTGCTCGATCACGGTGGCTTCCGAAGTACCACTCAATGATATTAACCGGGACACCATCGACCGGATTGCTAAATGGGCCATTCAGCTCTTACCATTTGAAATAACGTACAAGCCACGCCGAGCCATTAAATCTCAAGTGTTGGCTAACTTCGTCGCCGAATGGACAGAGGCCGAACTCCCTAAAGAGTACGACACATATTCCAACTGGGTGATGCACTTCGATGGCTCTAAAATGCTAGCCGTACTTGGGGCTGGTGTCGTCTTGACATCCCCCACAGGAGACACAGTTTGTTATGTGCTCCAAATACTATATACAGACTCTAACAATGCAGCCGAATACGAGGCCCTATTGCACGGTCTCTGGATGGCCGTCTCCATGGGCATACAACGCCTCGAGGTGCGCGGGGCTTCAAACCTCGCAATATCCCAAATAAACGGATAATTCGACACAAAAGATCCAAAGATGGCAGCTTACCACAACACCGTACTCAAAATATCAGTTCGGTTCGAGGGGCTCGAGTTTCATCACGTGGCTCGAGAGAGTAATCAAGCTGCGGACATCCTTGCTCGCATGAGCGCTAAATGCGACCCCGTCCCACCTAACACCTTTGTGGAAAGGCTCTTCAAGCCATCCATGGTGTGGCAGGACGAGAGTGGGAACACTGGTCCAGAGCCGATCATACCCCCAGATTCCGAACACAGTTCCGATATCATCGGGGGCTCAGGCACCGAAATAACACCCTCGGCCCATGAAATCATGGTTGTAATTGCCCCGTGGACTGAACCTTTCCTCACCTACCTTACTAGGAACGAGCTCCCTGGTGATCAGACTGAGGCCTGTCGTATTGTTCGACGCTCAAAAGCCTACAAGATTCATGAAGGAGAACTCTACAAGAAAAGTACTACCGGAGTCCTTCAAAGATGTATCTCCGAAGAGGAGGGACGGCAGCTCTTGGCTGAAATACACACTGGTCTGGGAGGCCATCACGCTGCAGCTCGGGCCCTTGTAAGTAAGGCCTTCCGTACAGGTTTCTTTTGGCCCATGGCCCGAGCAGATGCACAGGACCTCGTACAGCGCTGCGTTGGATGCCAGCTTTTTCCAATCAAAGCCATATGCCGCCCACCACCCTGCGAACAATCCCCATTACTTGGCCTTTTGCGTTCTGGGGGCTAGACATGGTCGGACCCCTTAAAGGGGGAAGCCATAAGAAGAAATATCTGCTGGTTATGGTGGATGAATTCACTAAGTGGATAGAGGCCAAACCAGTAAAAACGGTTGAAGCCGGACCGGTGATAGACTTTATATCCGGTGTCGTACACCGTTATGGTGTTCCGCACAGTATTATTACTGACAACGGCTCTAACTTTACGGCCGACGAGGCAAAAACTTGGTGCGCTAATTTGGGCATTAAGCTTGATTATGCCTCCGTTTATCTCCCTCAGACAAACGGTCAGGTCGAGCGAGCTAACAGTTTGATAATGAGCAGCATTAAACCCAGACTAGTGCGATCCCTGCAAGAATCACATAAGCACTGGGTTGAGGAACTCGATTCCGTACTCTGGGGGCAGCGGACCACGCCCAATCGCACGACCGGATACACACCTTTTTTCATGGTGTACGGCGCAGAGCCGGTCTTGCCTTGCGACATTATTCATGACTCACCTCGAGTGCGCATGTATGAAGAGAAAGAAGCTGAGCTCGATCGGCAGGACGATCTGGACGGCCTAGAGGAGGAGCGTGATGTTGCGAAAGCCCATTCCGCATTCTACCAACAGCAGGCTCGGAGATACCAAAGCAGAGAAGTGCGGGCAAAGACTTATAATGTCGGTGAACTCGCTCTACGCCTGCCAGAGAAGAAAAAGGACAAGCTCAAGCCCAAATGGGAGGGTCCCTTCATTACTGATGAAGTTCTCACTGGAGGAGCCTACCGCCTTCGCAATGCATCGGACAATCGCTTAGAACCAAACCCACGGAACGCTGCTAGACTCTGAAGATTCTATGCCTAAGTCCGGACACATTGTTCGTTATCTCTTTTCCCTTGTTTTTTCAAATTTTTCCATTTTTCATTTCTTTCACGACTTCTAGCATGTGTTCGGGTACGCCACACACTTGAGGGGTACACATCTTTAAATGTATACACCCCACTATGACTGGGGGCTTCTTCAAATAGAAGCTTATTATTCTACTGAGCATAGAGCTCACCATATATATGTGCCGTTTGCTCGTATACGTCTTTCTTCGCCATAGCACCTCTATGACTTAAGTTTTTGCCAAGCTGGGTTGCCTGGCTCCTATGCTTATGCCCTACGTTCCCGATTGTTCGGCTAGGGCATAAAGGGAGCACCTCTGCGATTGCTACAACCGGCTTATCCGGGTATGTACCTCAGACGGGTGAAGCCGAAAGCTAGCGTTCTTAAGAAAATAAGAGGTCGGCAGACAGACGACGAATTGCCATCGTGCCAATATAAACCCCCAAAGGACAAAGTTTCCTGCGCTTTCTACAAAGCTTAGGCGTGCACAAATTAGCATGCCGACCCAGGGAGAGGAACCCTTAAAGGAAGTATTCTCTCTGGAAGATGCTTCTTACGTTAAAAAGTAATATAACATACCTCCTAGAATACAGTTTGTTTGTTCAAGCACCATGACCAGATTGCCTGGTTTCCGAACATACTTGGCGTTTCCGCATGTATAGTATTCAGAAACACTCCAACCCTTGGGTTTCGGAGGTTGAAGCGGAAGGTCTGCCATGACAATATTTTCAAATTCGGCCGGAGATAAGTTTGGTGATAAAGTACATTGTTACATGGAATCAAACGCCTACTCTTCATCTATACCATCTATAAGACTATCTAATTTACAGTCTTGCTGCGAATACTTCGTAGCCACTGCTACTTGGTCATACACCAAGTTTAGTGGAATCTCCTTTCCATCCGGTCCCTTTGGTCCCACTCGGGGCATATGATTCGGACTAGCTTGGTAAAGTGTGTTTTCACCATAGCCTAAGCTTCTCGTGCGCCTTCACGGCAGGCCAATGTTTTCCACGGCTCGAAGCGGCGCCTGGCACCTTTAAACAGGTTTGCTAGTCCCTCCATGTTTTCTGGAGGTGTCTCGGACGGCCATAAAGCCTTAATCATGATCCTCATAGCCTTCCGGGCCCGCTCATGTACCACAGTCAGCTCTTCCAGAATATCAAACTGAATTCCGGATACTTCTTCTCCCGGCTGACCAGTTATTAAACCTGCAGCCAGAGATACATGACATTCCAAGTTGTGGACCAAACACTTGCTTGTATGATGGTTTTAAATAAAGACATACTGAGTATGTCGCTCTTCAACTTCTCATTTTCTTTTTGAGCGGCCAGTAGTTGATCTTTTAAAATCTCTATCTCTTCGGAGCGGTTGTCTTTTCCATCATCGCGTTTTTGCTCCTGGGATGCCTTCTTCACGTCCGCTAATTCGGCATCGCGACGTGCAGCTGCGCTCGGCTTGATCCCAGCTCCTGGGACAGTATAGCGTTCTTCTCTTTGAGTACCTACAAGTCATATCAATCCTTAAATCGGTTGGCTGCACCGCTTCAAGTCTCGGGGGCTACTAGTATATGCATACTCAAGATTGCGCAAAAATTTATAACTGAATATTTTTGGAGAATAATTCTGTAACTCCAACGAGTCCGTCTCGAGCGGCTAATATATGCGTCCATCGAATTCAATGCGGCGAACTCTTGTTCGGAAAAGGCGGGGGAACGTAAGGATTCCCTCAAATGACGATGGTTCATTACGCTCTCCACCTCAGGATTCGTGATGGATACATCGTCTGAATCCTCATGAGGTGGTGGTACTGGCGCCGTATCATCCCTTATCCTAGTTGACGAGTCCGGTGCCGGATTAGCAGGCATCCTGCTAGCAAGGCGTTTTTCCATCGTCTGCCGCGTCCTCCTCCTGAACCAAGGGAAAAGGCAGTCTTGAGCACTCCGAACTCACGCCTTGGCATATGTTATGCGTACGTACCTCGTTGAAGGTTGAGGGAGCTCTGTGTTGTTTCCGGTCCTCTCTCGTTCCAAATGACGGCCTTGTGTGGGGGCCGCCCTTGAGGAAATATGGTCCCTAGAGCGCCGATCCTGTTAAAATCGGGATCAATACATTGAGTAAAGGATGCAGATAAGGATCTCCTTGTAAGAAGCCTCCGGACACTCATGATACAGAAGGAATAGAGGCGAGGGTAGTCGACAGTTATAGCCACTTCTGAGCCGTCAAGGCTCGCCTGATAGAATACCCCGTCATCAAACTCTATATATATGTTCGGATCCTCGCAAAGGCCGGGGTCCTCCTCACAATTGTGATCCTCTGGCTGCAGAGCGGGACTGTGAACGTCCTCGGTCATCTTCCTCCATGACTGTTGAGAGCGATAAAGGGAAAATTGGATTAGTGTCTATAAATGCAAGAAAATAGGCACAGACAGTCGAAATATTACCCATTCGACAGGAGTTTGCATAGAGTAAGCCTCCCGGCAGTTTAGTCGGAGAAAATCTTCTTCCTCTCCCTTATACAGCTCGGCCAACCTTGTGGCCATCTCGGCTGGGGTATCCGGACCCGTCCGTCCGCAGTGGGACGCGTCGTCTTCTCCTTTGTAACACCATAAAGGAGTTACTCTGGATTGGAGAGGTTGGACACACCTCTTCATTGTGATCCCCATGACTTCGACTATCGAGAGTTCGGAATGGGCGAGCAGCCAGACCTTGCTGACCAACGTCTTTATCTCCGCACTATCCTCTTCCTTGGGACTTCGGGGACGCCAGTTGAGGCGCTTCTTTAAAGGGGCACTAGAAAATTAGGGAAGGCCGCGCCAGACTGGATCTGGCAGTGGGACATCATCCATGTCAAACCATTCCGAAGACCATTGTGGGTATACCTCTTTGGGAATTCCAATGAGGTATCTGGATTCGGCTATGCGCCATACTTCGGCACCGCCCACTTCAAATATGGAGCCGCCTTGATGGCGGGCGACGAGGCAAAAGAATTTCCTCCATAGTTGAAAATGGGCCTCGATGCCTAGGAACAGTTCGCAGAGGGCAAGAAAACCTAAGATGTGCATAATCGAACCAGGGGTGAGGTTGTGTAGTTGGATGCCGTAAAATTCCAATAACCCCCGGAGGAAGGGATGGATCGGGAATCCCAGGCCCCATAACAAGAACGGGACAAAGCACACTCTCTCCTCCTCATTGGGGTTGGGGAAGTTCTCGGCCATCGCATCGCGGCCGGTTGAATACAAACCCGCTCGAACGGAGACTAGATCCGGGGGGAGGTAGCCCTGCGTCTGGAGTCGGCTCAGTTGGAGATGAGGCACAGAGCAGCTTTGCCAATCGCCATGGGCCATGGGGCGCGAAGAGGAGCCTGGAGCACTGTCCATGTCGAAAGATTTTATTTGTGGCTAACCTTGGCGGTTTTCCCTCTGCATGATGTGAGATGGCATTTGGGGATCTAAATCTCCTTATATAGATGTCGTTCGAGTGTAGTTACGGGCCTATTTGCAAAAGATCACGGGTTGTTCACATTCATTCGTTGAAGGGAATCGAGGCGACCACAAAAAGGAATCATAAAGGCGGCGCCTCGAGGTCAGAGCCAAATTGCTGTTAACCCGAAGTATAATAAAGAACCCGCCTTGCAAAGCCGAAGACATAAAGCCGGACACAACGTCGTCATTGAAGGCAAGTTCGGAGGCTATTGAGGGAGTCCTGGAATAGGGGGCCCTCGGGTGTTCTGGCTATGTGATATGGGCTGGACTAATGGGCCGTGAAGATACAAGATCGAAGACCTTCCCCCGTATCCGGATGGGACTCTCCTTTGCATGGATGGAAAGCTTGGCGTCCGGATGTGTAGTTCCCTTCCTTTGTAAACCGACCTTGTACAACCCTAGCCCCCTCCGGTGTCTATATAAACCGAAGGGTTTAGTCCGTAGAGGCAATCATAATCATACAGGCTAGACATCTAGGGTTTAGCCATTACGATATCGAGGTAGATCAACTCTTGTAACCCCTATACTCATCAAAGTCAATCAAGCAAGAAGTAGGGTATTACCTCCATCAAGAGGGCCCGAACCTGGCTAAACATCGTGTCCCCTGCCTTCTGTTACCTTCGATCCTTAGACGCACAGTTCGGGACCCCCTACCCGAGATCTGCCGGTTTTGACACCAACACCAACGTCTTATTTTGATTTGGCGGTATTGTTGGATGAAGCAGCCCGGACCAACCTTACATGCCCACGTTCATGAGACCGGTTCCACCGACAGACATGCAACTAGTTTTGCATAAAGGTGGCTGGCGGGTGTCTGTTTCTCCAACTTTAGTTGAATCGAATTTGACTACGGCTGGTCCTTGTTGAAGGTTAAACAACAAACTTGACAAAGGCCGTTGTGGTTTTGATGCATAGGTAAGAACGGTTCTTGCTAGTAGCCCATAGCAGCCACGTGAAACTTGCAACAACAAAGTAGAGGACGTCTAACTTGTTTTTGCAGGGCATGTTGTGATGTGATATGGTCAAGACATGATGTGATATACGTTGTTGTATGAGACGATTATGTTTTGTAAAAGTTATCAGCAACTGGCGGGAGCCTTATGGTTGTCGCTTTATTGTATGAAATGCAAATGCCATGTAATTGCTTTACTTTTATCACTATGCGTTAGCGATAGTTGTAGAAGCAATAGTTGGCGACACGCCCACGACGCTACGATGGAGATCAAGGTGTCAAGCCGGTGACAATGGAGATCATGACGGTGCTTTGGAGATGAAGATCAAAAGCACAAGATGATGATGGCCATATCATGTCACATATTTTGATTGCATGTGATGTTTATCTTTTATGCATCTTCTTTTTCTTAGTACGGCCGCAGCATTATAAGATGATCCCTTACTAATATTTCAAGGTATATGTGTTCTCCCTGAGTATGCATCGTTGAGACAGTTCATCGTGCTGAGAAACCACGTGATGATATGGTGTGATAGGCTCTACTTTCACATACAACGGGTGCAAGACAGTTTTGCACATGCGGAATACTCGGGTTAAACTTGACGAGCCTAGCATGTACAGACATGGCCTCGGAACACTGGAGACCGAAAGGTCGAACGTGAATCATATAGTAGATATGATCAACATAGAGATGTTCACCATTGAAAACTACTCCATCTCATGTGATGATCGGACATGGTTTAGTTGATTTGGATCACGTGATCATTTAGATGACTCGAGGGATGTCTATCAAAGTGGGAGTTCTTAAGTAATATGATTAATTGAACTTAATTTATCATCAACTTAGTCCTGATAGTTTTTGCATATCTATGTTGTAGATCAATGGCCCATGCTACCATTCCCTTGAATTTTAATGCGTTCCTAGAGAAAGCTAAGTTGAAAGATGATGGTAGCAACTACACGGACTGGGTCCGTAACTTGAGGATTATCCTCATTGCCGCACATAAGAATTATGTCCTTCATGCACCGCTGGGTGAAAGGCCTGCTGCAGGAGCAGATGCTGATGTTATGAACATCTGGCAAGCTCGATCTGATGACTACTCGATAGTTCAGTGTGCCATGCTTTACGGCTTAGAATCGGGACATCAAAGACGTTTTGAACGTCATGGACTATATGAGATGTTCCAAGAGTTGAAGTAAATATTTCAAGCAAATGCCCGAGTTGAGAGATATGAAGTCTCCAACAAGTTCTATAGCTGCAAGATGGAGGAGAACAGTTATGTCAGTGAACACATACTCAAAATGTCTGGGTATCATAACCACTTGACTCAGCTGGGAGTTAATCTTCCAGATGATAGTGTTATTGACAGAGTTCTTCAATCACTGCCACCAAGCTATAAAGGCTTCGTGATGAACTATAATATGCAAGGGATGGAGAAGACTATTCCCGAGCTCTTCGCTATGCTCAAAGCTGCGGAGGTAGAAATCAAGAAGGAGCATCAGGTGTTGATGGTTAACAAGACCACTAGTTTCAAGAAAAGGGCAAAGGAAAGAAGGGGAACTTCAAGAACAATGGCAAGCAAGTTTCCACTCCCCGGAAGAAGCCCAAATCTGGACCTAAGACTGAAACTGAGTGCTTCTACTGCAAAGGGATTGGTCACTGGAAGCGGAACTGTCCCAAGTATTTGGCGGTTAAGAAGGATGGCAAAGTGAACAAAGGTAAATTTGATATACATGTTATTGATGTGTACCTTACTAATGCTCGTAGTAGTGCCTGGGTATTTGATACCGGTTTGGTTGCTCATATTTGTAACTCAAAACAGGGGCTACGGATTAAACGAAGATTGGCTAAGGATGAGGTGACGATGCGCGTCGGGAATGGTTCCAAGGTCAATGTGATCGCCGTCGGCATGCTACCTCTACATCTACCTTCGGGATTAGTTTTACACCTGAATAATTGTTATTTGGTGCCAGCGTTGAGCATGAACATTATATCTGGATCTTGTTTAATGCAAGACGGTTATTCATTTAAATCAGAGAATAATTGTTGTTCTATTTATATGAGTAATATATATTATGGTCATGCACCCTTGAAGAGTGGTCTATTTTTGTTGAATTTCGATCATGGTGATACACATATTCATAATATTGATGCCAAAAGATGCAAAGTTGATAATGATAGTGCAACATATTTGTGGCACTGCCGTTTAGGTCATATTGTTGTAAAGCACATGAAGAAAGTCCATGCGGATGGACTTTTGGAATCACTTGATTATGAATCATTTGATGCTTGCGAACCATGCCTCATGGGCAAGATGACTAAAACTCTATTCTCCGGAACAATGGAGCGAGCAACTGACTTATTGGAAATAATACATACCGATGTATGCGGTCCGATGAGTGTTGAGGCTCGCGGCGGGTATCGTTATTTTATGACCTTCACAGATGATTTGAGCAGATATGGGTATATCTACTTGATGAAACACAAGTCTAAAACATTTGAAAAGTTCAAAGAATTTCAGAGCGAAGTGGAGAATCATCGTAACAAGAAAATGAAGTTTCTATGATCTGATCGCAGAGGCGAATATTCGAGTTACGACTTTGTCCTTCATTTAAAACAATGTGGAATAGTTTCACAACTCACGCCACCTGAAACACCACAGTGTTGATGTCTACTACGCAACTTTATTCTTGTAGACTCGTGTTGGGCCTCCAAGCGCAGAGTTTTGTAGGAAAGTAGCAATTTTCCCTCAAGTGGATGACCTAAGGTTTATCAATCCGTGGGAGGTGTAGGATGAAGATGGTCTCTCTCGAACAACCCTGCAACCAAATACAAGAAATCTCTTGTGTCCCCAACACACCCAATACAATGGCAAATTGTATAGGTGCACTAGTTCGGCGAAGAGAATGTGATAAAAGTGTAATATTGATGGTAGAAATATATTTTTATAATCTGAATAAATA
Organism: Triticum aestivum; assembly: GCF_018294505.1. Lineage (NCBI taxonomy): Eukaryota > Viridiplantae > Streptophyta > Magnoliopsida > Poales > Poaceae > Triticum > Triticum aestivum. The sequence continues at coordinate 591,265,130 of NC_057799.1, read as the reverse complement.
AAAACAGCAAGGTAGCAAATAGTAAACGGGCACAAAAATGGTGTTGCAATGCTTAAAAATGAGGCCCAGGGTTCGTAATTTCGCTAGTGCAACCTCTCAACAATGCTAACATAGTTGGATCATATGATTATCCCTCAAAGTGCAATAGAGAATCACTCCCGAGTTCCTATTAGCGGAGAACAAAAGATAGGAATTGCTTGTAGGGCACGAAACTACCTCAAAGCTATTCTTTCTGTTCCATCTATTCAAGAGTTTGTACTAAAATAACACAAAGCTATTTTTTTCGTTCGATCTATCCTAGAGTTCGTACTAGAATAACACCAAAGCAAATTCATATTCATAATACTCAATCCACACAAAGAACTATAAAGAGACCCCAAAGTTTCCATCGAAGAAAAACGTGCATCAACCCCTATGCATAGATTACCCCAATATCATTGCGGGAATCCGCGAGTTGAATGCCATAACACATATCAAGTGAATCAATAGGATACCTCATTGTCACCTCAAGTATTCATATTGCAAGACATATATCATGTGTTCTCATCTCTGAATATTCAATCCGACAAGACAAAACTTTGAAGGGTAAAGATTCAATTCATCATAACAAGAGTATAGAGGGGAGAAACATCATATGATCCGATTATATTAACAAAGCCCATGATATAGATCACGAGAGAGAGAGAGATCAAACACATAGCTATTGGTACAAACCCTCAGCCCCGAGGGTGGACTACTCCCTTCTCATCATGGTGGCCGCCGGGATGATGAAGATGGCCACCGGAGATGATTCCCCCTTTCGGGAGGGTGCCAGAATTGGGTCTAGATTTTTTTTCGGCGGCTACAGAGCCTTGCGGCGGCGGAACTTCTGATCTAGGTCTACCCCGAAGGGTTTCGGAATATTTGGGAATTTATAGTGCAAAGAGGCGGTGCGGGAGGCCACCGACGTGGGCACAACCCACCTGCGCGCGCCAGGGGGCCCTGACGCGCCCTGGTGGGTTGTGCTCCCCTCGGGGCACCCCTCAGGTGAAGCTCTGGCCCATTGGGTTCCTCCTGGTCCAAAAAAAATCTCTGTAAAGTTTCGTTGTGTTTGGACTCCATTTGATATTGATTTCCTGCGATGTAAAAAACAAGCAAAAAAATAGCAACTGGCACTGGGCACTAGGTCAATAGGTTAGTCCCAAAAAATGATATAAAGTTGCCATAAAATGATTGTAAAACACCCAAGAATGATAAAATAACAGCATGAATACTTCATAACATAGATATGTTGGAGACGTATCAGCATCCCCAAGCTTAATTCCTACTCGTTCTCGAGTAGGTAAATGATAAAGGAAATAATTTATGAAGTGTGAATGCTGGCAAAGTGCATAAGTTTGATCAATGATAATTCCAATCACTTTTCCTAGCATCATAACAGCAATTCTTTCTTATAAAACTTCTCATGTTATAGTAGCAACCAATTCACATGTTAAGGTTCAAACAATGAACTCTCTTGAAACTCAACAACCTATGTTCTCAGTCACCAAGCAATTGCAATTCAACTTATTCAACAGAGTTTAAGTAAGAGCTCCACATACTCAACCATCATATAGTCTTCTATGATTGCTAACACTCGCCGCATACACATGAGCAAAACGTTTCAACCGGACACATAGAAAGATAGGGGCTTATTGTTTTGCCTCCCAACGTATTCACCTCAAGGGTGATGTCAACAATAATAACTCATGCTACCCATATTCAACTGGACATATGTGCCTAGATCTTTCCTCACCACATGATGCTTGCCAAAAGAGAAAAATAAAAAGGAATAGAGAGAAAAACTTTGACTCTTTGCATAAAAGTAAATACTGAAAAGTAAAAGATAGGCCCTTCGCAGAGGGAAGCAGAGGTTGCCATGCGCTTATTTGTTTGTATGCTCAATCCCTTAGTGCAAAAAACGTCACATTATATTGCCCCTTATGATAGCAACCTTTATTATGCAGTCCGTCGCTTTTATTGCTTTGCCATCATAAGTTCGTACAACGCTCAATTTTCTCTTACACTAAATGATCTAACACTTTTAGAAGCAATTTTTATTGCCTTATTGCACCGATGACAACTTACTTGAAGGATCTTGCTCAATCCTTAGGTAGGTATGGTGGACTCTTGAAGATAAGAAATGGGTTTAAGGGTTTTTGGATGCACAAGTAGTATCTCTACTTGGTGCGGAATTTTTGGCTAGCAAAGATGGGGGGCAAGCACCACATGTTGAAGGATCTATGATAATATAACTTCTGTGTGAATATGAACAAACATAAATCATTCCGTTGTCTTCCTTGTCCAATGTCAACAATTTTGGCATATAATATTTTGATGGGGGCTCACAATCACAAAAGATTTCCATGATAGTGTATTTGCATGAGAAAGTTCTCTTCCTGATACTAATTATTTGTGAATTGCTTGTATGACCAATATTGTGATTGTCAAGCCTCAAAAGATTTCACTTTCTAAACCCAATGTGAAGCTACCACTAGGCATGATATGATTTCAACTTCATGACATTCAGTTTATTCAACAATTTACTCATAGGATATAAGTGAAGCACAAGAGACAAACTACTCCAAAAAGATATAAGTGAAGATCATGCGAGTAGTTAAGTAAGTAGATAGCTATGTAAGGGCTCTCTCTTATTTAAAAGTTTAAGATCTAAGTATTTTATTAAAACAGCAAGCAAAAACAAAATAAAATGACATTCCAAGGATAGCACACATTATGTGAAGAAACAAAAACTTAGGCTCAACCTATACTAACCGATAATCGTTGAAGAAGAAAGGTGGGATGCCTACCCGGGCATCCCCAAGCTTAGATGCTTGAAACTTCTTGGAATATTAGCTTGGGATGCCTTGGGAATCCCCAAGCTTGAGATTTTGTGTCTCCTTAGTTCCTCTCATATCACAGTTCTCCTAAATCTCAAAAACTTCATCCACACAAAACTCAACAAGAACTCATGAGATAAGTTAGTATAAATCAATGCAAAAACCTTATCATTCTCTACTGTAGCAAATCACTAAAATTATTATTCAACATTGCATACTAAATGCCTCCGCATATTTAATACTTCTATCCTCGAATAGAATCATTAAACAAGCAAACATATGCAAACAATGCAAACATAACAGCAATCTGCCAAAACAGTACAGTCTGTAAAGAATGCAAGATTCATCATACTTCCCTAACTCCAAAAATTCTGAAAATTTACCACACTTTAGAAAATTTATCAGAGCTTACTGTGCAAAAAGTTTCAACATTTTATCATATTATGACTTTTCTAGGGAATTTTTGCAACACCGATAAACTTTCCGTTTTCAAACAGCAACAAGTAGACTTGCAAAATAAGCATGGTAAAGGCTATCCTTGACATTTTTATTGAAAAGAAAGATGCAAAACATTATTCTAAATAACAGCAAGCAAATCCTAACAAAATAAAGTGATGCTCCAAGCAAATCACATATCATGTGACGAATGAAAACATAGCTCCAAGTGAGGTTACCGATAATGTTGGAGACGAAAGAGGGGATGCCTTCCGGGGCATCCCCAAGCTTAGTTGCTTGGATATTCCTTGAATATTAACTTGGGGTGCCTTGGGCACCCCCAAGCTTAGGGTCTTGTCACTCCTTATTCTCCTCATATTGATATCTCGCCCAAAACTAGAAAACTTCAATCACACAAAACTTAACAAAACTTTGTGAGATAGGTTAGTATGATAAAGAGCAAACCATTTCACTTTGATATTGTCAAAGACAAGATTCATAATTGTTTCCACACAATTCCTACTGTAGCATATCATTTCCACAATTTATATTGAGTAATATAAGCCATAGATACTAGAAAACAAGCAAACTATGCATTGAAAACAGAATCTGTCAAAAACAAAACAGTTTGTAGTAATCTGTACTCCAACCATACTTCTTCTACTCCAAAAATTTGGAAAACTTAGGACAACCTGAGAAATTTGTATATGAATCTTCTGCAAAAAGAGTCAGGGCAAAAGCACGTTTCTGTGACTTATGAAAATTATTGTCGTGAGTGCATAAGTTTCTGTTTTTCAGCAAGATCAAACAACTATCACCCAAGAAGATCCTAAAGGCTTTACTTGGCACTTTATTGAAACAAAAGCAATAAAACATGATTACTAAAGTAGCATAATCATGTGAACACATAAAAGCAGTAGGTAAAAGTGTTGGGTTGTCTCCCAAGAAGCGCTTTTCTTTAATGCCTTTTAAGCTAGTCATGGTGATTTCAATGATGCTCGCATAAAAGATATGAATTGAAACATAACAAGAGCATAATGAAGCATATAACTAGCACATTTAGGTCTAACCCACTTCCTATGCATAGGGAATTGGTGAGCAAACAACTTATGGGAACAAGAATCAAGTAGCATAGGAAGGCAAAACAAGTGTAACTTCAAAACAATCAACACATAGAGAAGAAACTTGATATTACTGAGATATGTAAGAGCATAAGTTCATCTCTCATAATAATTTTCAGAGGCATCGTGAATGAATTCAACAATATAACTATCACATAAAGCATTCTTTTCATGATCCACAAGCATAGAGAATTTATTACTCTCCACATAAGCAAATTTATTCTCATCAATAGTAGTGGGAGCAAACTCAACAAAATAACTATCATGTGATTGAAAATTAAAATCATGATGACAAGTTTCATGGTAATCATTATTCTTTATAGCATACATGTCATCACCATAATCATCATAGTTAGCAACTTCATTGTCAAAATCAATCAAAACCTCTTCCAAAATAGTGGACTCATCATTAAATAAAGGCATGACCTCTCCAAATCCACTTTCATCAATATAATCATCATAAATAGGAGGCTTGCAATCATCATAATAAATTCTCTCATCAAAACTTGGGGGAGTAAAAATATCATCTTCATCAAACATAGCATCCCCAAGCTTATGGCTTTGCATATCACTAGCATCATGGATATTCAAAGAATTGATACTAACAACATTGCAATCATGCTCATCATTCAAATATTTTGTGCCAAACATTTTATTGACTTCTTCTTCTAACAATTGAGCACAATTTTCCGATCCATGATTTTCAAGAAAGATATTATAAAGATGATCAATAATATGATGCAACCTCAATTCCATTTTTTATGTAGTTTTCTTTTATAAACCAAACTGGTGATAAAACAAGAAACTAAAAGATTGAATTGCAAGATCTAAAGATATACCTTCAAGCACACACCTCCCCGGCAACGGCGCCAGAAAAGAGCTTCGTTGACGGGGTGTGAGTGCTGCTTACCTAACCTCCCCGGCAACGGCGCCAGAAAAGAGCTTGATGTCTACTATGCAACTTTATTCTTGTAGACTCATGTTGGGCCTCCAAGTGCAGAGTTTTGTAGGACAGTAGCAATTTTCACTCAAGTGGATGACCTAAGGTTTATCAATCCATGGGAGGTGTAGGATGAAGATGGTCTCTCTCGAACAACCCTGCAACCAAATACAAGAAATCTCTTGTGTCCCCAACACACCCAATACAATGGAAAATTGTATAGGTGCACTAGTTCGGCGAAGAGAATGTGATAAAAGTGTAATATTGATGATAGAAATATATTTTTATAATCTAAATAAATAAAAATAGCAAGGTAGCAAATAGTAAACGGGCACAAAAACGGTGTTGCAATGCTTAAAAATGAGGCCCAGAGTCTGTACTTCCGCTAGTGCAACCTCTCAACAATGCTAACATAGTTGGATCATATGATTATCCCTCAAAGTGCAATAGAAAATCACTCCCGAGTTCCTATTAGCGGAGAACAAAAGATAGGAATTGCTTGTAGGGCATGAAACTACCTCAAAGCTATTCTTTCTGTTCCATCTATTCAAGAGTTCGTACTAAAATAACACAAAGCTATTTTTTCCGTTCGATCTATCCTAGAGTTCGTACTAGAATAACACCAAAGCAAATTCATATTCATAATACTCAATCCACACAAAGAACTATAAAGAGACCCCAAAGTTTCCGTCGAAGAAAAACGTGCATCAACCCCTATGCATAGATTACCCCAATATCACCGCGGGAATCCGCGAGTTGAATGCCATAACACATATCAAGTGAATCAATAGGATACCTCATTGTCACCTCAAGTATTCATATTGCAAGACATATATCATGTGTTCTCATCTCTGAATATTCAATCTGACAAGACAAAACTTTGAAGGGTAAAGATTCAATTCATCATAACAAGAGTATAGAGGGGAGAAACATCATATGATCTGACTATATTAACAAAGCCCATGATATAGATCACGAGAGAGAGAGAGATCAAACACATAACTACTGGTACAAACCCTCAGCCCCGAGGGTGGACCACTCCCTTCTCATCGTGGTGGCCGTCGGGATGATGAACATGGCCACCGGAGATGATTCCCCCCTCCAGCAGGGTGCCGGAACGGGGTCTAGATAGGTTTTCGGTGGCTATAGAGCCTTGCGGCAGCGGAACTTATGATCTAGGTCTACCCCGAAGGGTTTCGAAATATTTTGGAATTTATAGTGCAAAGAGGGGGTGCGGGAGGCCACCGAGGTGGGCACAACCCACCTGGGCGCGCCAGGGGGCCCTAGCGCGCCCTGGTGGGTTGTGCCCCACTCGAGGCACCCCCTAGGTGCAGCTCTGGCCCATTGGGTTCCTCCTGGTCCAAAAAAAATCTCCGTAAAGTTTCGTTGCATTTGGACTCCGTTTGATATTGATTTCCTGTGATATAAAAACCAAGCAAAAAACAGCAACTGGCACTCGGCACTTGGTCAATAGGTTAGTCCCAAAAAATGATATAAAGTTGCCATAAAAGTATTGTAAAACACCCAAGAATGATAAAATAACAGCATGAATACTTCATAAATTATAGATACGTTGGAGACGTATCAAACGTAATGGTGTGTCCGAACGTCGTAACCGTACTTTATTAGACATGGTGCGATCTATGATGTCTCTTACCGATTTACCACTATCGTTTTGGGGTTATGCATTAGAGACAGCTGCATTCACTTTAAATAGGGCACCGTCTAAATCTGTTGAGATGACACCGTATGAACTATGGTTTGGCAAGAAACCTAAGCTGTCGTTTCTTAAATTTGGGGTTGTGATGCTAATGTGAAAAAGCTACAGCCTGATAAGCTCGAACGCAAATCGGAGAAGTGTGTCTTCATAGGATACTTAAAAGAAACTGTTGGGTACACCTTCTATCACAGATCCGAAGGCAAGATCTTTGTTGCTAAGAATGGATCCTTTCTAGAGAAGGAGTTAGCTAGTCTCGAAAGAAGTGAGTGGGAGGAAAGTAGAACTTGATGAGGTAATTGTACCTTCTCTCGAGTTAGAAAGTAGCTCATCACAGAAAACTGTTCCCGTGATGCCTACACCAACTAGAGAGGAAGCTAATGATAATGATCATGAAATTTCAGATCAAGTTACTACCGAACATCATAGGTCAACCAGAGCACGTTCCGCACCAGAGTGGTACGGTAATCCTGTTCTGGAAGTCATGTTACTAGACCATGACGAACCTACGGACTATGAGGAAGCGATGATGAGCCCAGATTCCGATAAATGGCTTGAGGCCATAAAATCCGAGATAGGATCCATGCATGAGAACAAAGTATGGACTTTGGTGGACTTGCCCGATGATCGGCAAGCCAAAGAGAATAAATGGATCTTCAGGAAGAAGACTGACGCTGATGGTAATGTTACTGTCTACAAAGCTCGACTTGTCGCGTAAGGTTTTTGACAAGTTTAAGGAGTTGACTACGATGAGACCTTCTCACTCGAAGCGATGCTTAAGTCTGTCTGAATCATGTTAGCAATTGCCGCATTTTATGATTATGAAATCTGGCAAATGGATGTCAAAACTGCATTCCTTAATGGATTTCTCAAAGAAGAGTTGTATATGATGCAACCAGAATGCTTTGTCGATCCTAAAGGTGCTAACAAACTGTGCAAGCTCCAGCGATCCATCTATGGATTGGTGCAAGCATCTCGGAGTTGGAATATACGCTTTGATGAGGTGATCAAAGCATATGGTTTTATACAGACTTTCGGAGAAGCATCTATTTGCATGAAAGTGAGTGGGAGCTCTATAGCATTTCTAATATTATATGTGGATGACATATTGTTGATTGGAAATGACGTTGAATTTCTGGATAGAATAAAAGGATACTTGAATAAAAGTTTTTCAATGAAAGACCTCGGTGAAGCTGCTTATATATTGGGCATCAAGATCTATATAGATAGATCAAGATGCTTAATTGGACTTTCGCAAAGCACATACCTTGATAGAGTTATGTAGAAGTTAAAAATGGATCAGTCAAAGAAAGGGTTCTTGCCTGTGTTACAAGGTGTGAAGTTGAGTCAGACTCCATGCCCGACCACTGCAGAAGATAGAGAGAAAATGAAAGTCATTCCCTATGCTTCAGCCATAGGTTTATCATGTATGCTATGCTGTGTACCAGACCTGATGTGTGCCTTGCTATAAGTTTAGCAGGGAGGTACCAAAGTAATCCAGGAGTGGATCACTGGACAGCGGTCAAGAACATCCTGAAGTATCTGAAAAGAACTAAGGATATGTTTCTCGTCTATGGAGGTGACAAAGAGCTCATCATAAATGGTTACATCGATGCTAGCTTTGACACTGATCCAGATGACTCTAAGTCACAAACTGGATACGTATTTATATTGAATGGTGGAGCTATCAGTTGGTGCAGTTCCAAGCAAAGTGTCGTGGAGGGATCTACATGTGAAGCGGAGTACATAGCTGCTTCGGAAGCAGCAAATGAAGGAGTCTGGATGAAGGAGTTCATATCCTATCTAGGTGTAATACCTAGTGCATCGGGTCCAATGAAAATCTTTTGTGACAATACTGGAGCAATTGCCTTGGCGGAGGAATCCAGATTTCACAAAAGAACCAAACACATCAAGAGACGCTTCAACTCCATCCGTGATCAAGTCAAGCAGGGATACATAGAGATTTGCAAAATACATACGGATCTGAATGTTACAGACCCGTTGACTAAGCCTCTTCCACGAGCAAAACATGATCAACACCAAGACTCCATGTGTGTTAGAATCATTACAATGTAATCTAGATTATTGACTCTAGTGCAACTGGGAGACTGAAGGAAATATGCCCTAGAGGCAATAATAAAGTTGTTATTTTATATTTCCTTATATCATGATAAATGTTTATTATTCATGCTACAATTGTATTAACCGGAAACTTGATACATGTGTGGATACATAGACAAAACATTGTGTCCCTAGTAAGCCTCTACTAGATTAGCTCGTTAATCAAAGATGGTTAAGTTTCCTAGCCATAGACATGTCTTGTCATTTGATGAATGGGATCACATCATTAGGAGAATGATGTGATGGACATGACCCATCTGTTAGCTTAGCATATTGATCGTTCAGTTTTATTGATATTGCTTTCTTCATGTCAAATACATATTCCTTCGACTATGAGATTATGCAACTCTCGGATACCGGAGGAATTCCTTGTGTGCTATCAAACGTCACAACGTAACTGGGTGATTATAAAGATGCTCTACAGGTATCTCCAAAGGTGTTTGTTGGGTTGGCATAGATCGAGATTAGGATTTCTCACTCCGAGTATCGGAGAGGTATCTCTGGGCCCTCTCAGTAATGCACATCATTAGAAGCCTTGCAAGCAATGTGACTAATGAGTTAGTTGTGGGATGATGCATTATGAAATGAGTAAAGAGACTTGCCGGTAACGAGATTGAACTAGGTATGAAGATACCGACGATCGAATCTCGGGCAAGTAACATACCAATGACAAAGGGAATAACGTATGTTGTCATTACGGTGCGACCGATAAAGATCTTCGTAGAATATGTAGGAGCCAATATGAGCATCCAGGTTCCGCTGTTGGTTATTGACCAGAGAGGTGTCTCGGTCATGTCGACATAGTTCTCGAACATGTAGGGTCTGCACGCTTAACGTTCGATGACGATTTTGTATTATATGAGTTATGTGATTTGGTGACTGAATGTTGTTCGGAGTCCCGGATGAGATCACGGACATGACAAGGAGTCTCAAAATGGTCGAGAGGTAAATATTAATATATATGACGATAGTATTCGGACACCGGAAGTGTTCCGGAGGGTACCGGGTACATATCGGGTCACCGGAAGGGGTTCCGGGCAACCCCAGCAAAGATATGGGCCTTATTGGGCCAAGAGAGGGACAGACCATCCCACAAGGGGCTGGTGCGCCCCCATATAGGCCGAATAGGAGCCCTTTCCTTCTCTCCCCCCTCTCTTTCCTTCCCCCTCCGATACTTATGGAAGGGGGAGGCCGACTTGGAGGAGGCGCCCAAGTAGGATCCCTCCTACTTGGGGCGCCCCTTGCTGCTCCCCTCCCTCTCCCACCTATATATATGTGGGAGGGGCACCGCTAGAACATACAACATTGATTCCTGGCCATGTGCGGTGCCCCCCTCCACAATTTACGCCTCCGGTCATATTCACGTAGTGCTTAGGCGAAGCCCTGCACGTATCACTTCACCATCACCATCACCACGCCGTCGTGCTGACGGAACTCTCCCTCGACACTTTGCTGGATCAAGAGTTCGTGGGACGTCATCGAGTTGAACGTGTGTAGAACTCGGAGGTGTCGTACGTTCAGTGCTTGATCGGTCGGAACGAAAAGAAGTTCGGCTACATCAACCGCGTTGTCCAACGCTTCCGCTTTCAGTCTACGAGGGTATGTGGACACACTCTCCCCCTCTCGTTGCTATGCATCTCCTAGATAGATCTTGCGTGAGCGTAGGAATTTTTTTGAAATTGCATGCTACGTTTCCCAACAAAAAGTACTTTTTTGAAATGGTAGGGGTTGCCCCGCTGCCCCAACTTTTATTAAAAAGCAAAGGCGAGACCACAACCGACTGTTAACAGCTCTCGACTCCAGCCAGACAGTAGCTGCAGCAGAATCATTACAGAACTGAAAGTTAAACATCTCTCTCAACGAAGCTTATCAAGCCTGAATCGAAAGGGAAGAGTAGACAACAGAGCTATATGAGAACCTCCATGCACACCACAACACCAGCTCCATTATCTAACTACCCCAGCGTCATCTACATGCCAAGCGATCCTAAGCAGTTCCCCGCGATGATGGTCGAGCAGCCTCAAGCATCGGAGGAGTAGCACATCTTGGGAGTCCGTACATAGAACCTTCCATTGATGAATATGTTTCCCCACCAAATCCAGCACACGCTTGATATTTCGCCACTTTCTTCCCTAGAAAACAAATCATTCCAAAGCAACCATAAGCTCCATAAGGTAGCAGCAGAAACTAAATTAACAGCATCATAACACTTTTTTCTTCTTCCAGAAGGAGATAAATGAACTAAAAGAGTCAGGGATAGGCATATCAACACAATCGGATATCACTCCCCAGATTTGTCGGGCAACCACACAGTCAAAGAACAAATGTTGTATACTTTCTAGCTCATTATAGAAAATACACGTCAAATCCTCAACATACTACCGTTTTGACAAGTTATCTCTAGTTAAACTTTTGTTGTGCACCATTAACCAAAGAAACACATGTATATTTGGGGGAACTTTGATTCTCCAGATGTAATCCTTCCAAATAGAAGTCACCCCCCCCCCCAAATTGATCATCTTATAAAGAGATTTCACAGAGTATATACCCATACTTTCTAGGACCAACAGGTTTATTCACACCATTAGAAGGGGGAAAACCCCTAACCAGATCTAGCATTTCTTCCCACATACTTAAAGTACGTTCATCTACACATCTCCTAAAGGTCAACTGCAAGTTCACACCATCCCAAACTTGGGCCATAGAAGCATCCTGTTGCTGACAAATATGTACAAGTCCCAGAACCTAGTTTTGAGTGAATAATCACCAATCCAAGTGTCATGCCAAAATGACACATTCCTACCATTCCCAGGAACCCACTTATAAAAAAATGCAGCTGAAAAAGCCCAGGTGATGCTCTTCCAAAAAGGGGATCCCACCCCAGTCCTTGACCAGAGAATGTTAGGTTTGTCCACATTATACTTAAACATAAATAGTTTTTTCCAATCACTGTCTCTATTATCAAAAACGCTTACTCCAAGCAGCTAACAATGACATATTGAATTCCCTAAGATTAGGGACACCCATACCACCCCGTTCTTTTTTCTGGGAAATCATTCCCCAATTTGCCAAATGGTATTTATGATTATCACCTACATTACCCCAAAATAAGTGAGACATCTGAGATGTAATAGCATCAATTGCCCACTTAGGAAATTTCATCATGGACACTGAAGGAAATATGCCCTAGAGGCAATAATAAAGTTATTATTTATATATTTCCTTATATCATGATAAATGCTTATTATTCATGCTAGAATTGTATTAACCGGAAACTTAGTACATGTGTGAATACATAGACAAGCAGAGTGTCCCTAGTATGCCTCTACTTGACTAGCTCGTTAATCAAAGATGGTTAAGTTTCCTAGCCATAGACATGTGTTGTCATTTGATGAACGGGATCACATCCTTAGAGAATGATTTGATGGACAAGACCCATCCGTTAGCTTAGCATGATGATCGTTTAGTTTTATTGCTATTGCTTTCTTCATGACTTATACATGTTCCTCTGACTATGAGATTATGCAACTCCCGAATACCGGAGGAACACCTTGTGTGCTATCAAACGTCACAACATAACTGGGTGATTATAAAGATGCTCTACATATGTCTCCGAGGTTGTTATAACAGTGTGTAAAATAAAGGTGGATTAGGTTCAAGTGGAGGCAGCATGTGGTGCATCTCGAATCTATACTACTAATCCAAACTTGATCTAGTTTGGATTAGTAGTACTTTCGATGTGCACCACATGTTGCCTCCACTTGAATCTAATCCGCCAACACAAGCTATTTAATCATCATCATAGTCATTACCACCAACACTAGCTATTTAATCATCATAGTCATAGTGTAGCACATTATCATCTTCAAACTCATTCTAGCTAGCTAATCACTACCAACACTAGTTACGGTAGCTATCTAATCACCACCAACACTAGCTATTTAATCATCATAGTCATAGTGTAGCACATCATCATCTTCAAACTCATTCTAGATAGCTAATCACTCCTGCTGCTCTCTCTCAGGTAAAATAGCATAAAACATGTGTAGCACTCCTGCTTCATCATATTGGAGCATGCAGATGAACCTGTCTCCTAATTGTGGGTTGCGCTTCTTATTGCTGCCCCCTAGTACTTCTCTGCGATCCTTCACAATTTTGCTCCAGTCTTTGACTATTAAGCATTCCTCGGTGTTAGAAATCCTGAATGCACTAAAGTGCAATGTAGGATGTCTTGGTCGTAAACTAACCATTCTCATGCGACCTTTAGTCTCGATCCAATGAGGCACAACATTCATCGGGAGTCCCTATTGAAGAACATCGTAGTAACATACTTAGCAATGAAGTTTACGTTAAAAAATAATATATGCAAAAGATGCACTGAGGACAAATAGTAAAAATCTTACCATCTTTCCTAAATAGATGTGACCGTAGTTCAATACGAACACTATTGGTCGCACGTTTTGAGTACTAAGATTTTTAAGTCCAGGAAAATAATTTGTCTTGACAGCATCAAGATCCTGAAGCCATGAAACATAATGACCTATCTCCTCGCAGTTTAGTTCAGCCCTGGGACAGTGGACGGTCATGTCTACCAAGCGCCGGACATGTTTGCTTGAATGGAAATAAGCTGTCAATAGAAATTAGTTGTCAACTATTTTTGAATAAACAATATCCGTGACATAAATATGGTTGAGAAACTCACATAGTGGTAGAACTGGAGGCGTCTACACATCGACCCAGATGTCTCTATTACCTTCAATATCATCTTCTGGATGAATATCAAAGGTGATAACCATATCAGGCTCAAATGCATAAGCCTTGCGTAGTGCTTGCCAAGTTTTGCATTCAAAATAGGTGTAGGTGTCTGCATTGTATAATTTTGCGTCGAAAGTATAACCATGCTCGGTCTTCAAGTAAACTCTCTTTACCTCCATAATTTTCATAGGACTGAAACCTATCTTATCCAAGACAAAAACTCTTGCATGGCAGGGGATACGCTAGTAGAATAGTAAAAAAAATTATAAGTTGAAGCAAATGAAGCAGAATCATGCTTAATTACGAAAAAGACTTGTCGTTGTGACTTACTGTATACACTTCGAAGGTCTCGTCCAGCTTGATGTTGAAGCGCCTACCATCAACTAGGAAGATTCTGTCGCACAGGCCGCACTCGTCTTCGCAGTACTCGCAAATACCGAAATCCTTTTCGTCGTCAGACATTTCCTATGTTCATAGTTGAAACATTAATTGAAAATCGATCGAAGGCAACTAGTAGGAAACTCAACACACAAATCCGGGGCACTCGATATTTCCTACATATTCTAGCACAAGTCATCCTTAAATTCACGAAAAAATCCGGCATGACCTTTGCTAAAAATAGGACATATCGAGCGCCTGAAATTTGTCGGAACGGAAATGAATCAACACTCCGGCAAAACATAGGCCACTCGGATTTTCCCAGCGATACAAATATGTTCATAAACATACAATGATGCATGCTTAAACTTGCAATTCCATCCAGATCAATTATCATAAGCATTCGCACATGAGCTCACCGACTAAACACCCTAGTTCTACTTTATTCAACACACCGAGAAGTGGATAAAGAGGAGGTGGACTTTTAGCTCACCGACTCGGGTGTAGAGGAAGTAGAGGTAGCTCGGATGATGATCACTCCAATGAGACACGACCGTACAAAGCCTGCATATTCCACCGAGTAAAATTTTAATTAGATCATCAAATCTCATATAGCATTCTTTGATGACAAAGTGATAATGACATAAATTCAACTAGTTCTATTAATTCAACTAGTTCTATTAATTCAACTAGTTCAACTAAGCACTTGCCAAAAATAAACTACTTCTATAGTAAAATTTTAATTAGATCATCAAATCTCATATACCTAAATTTACTTACTAAAAATAAAACAGTTCTATTAATTCAACTAGTTCAACTAAGAACATACTATAAATAAAAATAATTAATTTTCTTACTAAAAACAGTAAAAAAAACTACATTATACAAGAACAGTACAAAAAAGGTTTAGGGTTTAGGAGAGATGGAGGGAGGAGGGAGGAGGAGGAGGGAGTAGAGAGGAGGAGGAGGGAGGGGAGGGAGGAGGGGGCGGCCGGAGGAGGAGTGGAGGGGGGAGGATGAGGAGGAGGAGGGAGGGGGGAGGAGGGGGCGGCCGGAGGAGGAGGGGCGTGTAGAGGTTTGTAGGACAGTAGCAAATTTCCCTCAAGTGGATGACCTAAGGTTTATCAATCCGTGGGAGGTGTAGGATGAAGATGGTCTCTCTCAAACAACCCTGCAACCAAATAACAAAGAGTCTCTTGTGTCCCCAATACAATGGTAAATTGTATAGGTGCACTAGTTCGGCGAAGAGATGGTGATACGAGTGCAATATGGATGATAGATATAAGTTTTTGTAATCTGAAAATATAAAAAAAGCAAGGTAACTAATGATAAAAGTGAGCGAAAACAGTATTGCAATGCTAGGAAACAAGGCCTAAGGTTCATACTTTCACTAGTGCAAGTTCTCTCAACAATAATAACATAACTGGATCATATAACTATCCCACAACATGCAACAAAGAGTCACTCCAAAGTCACTAATAGCGGAGAACAAACGAAGAGATTATTGTAGGGTACGAAACCACCTCAAAGTTATTCCTTCTGATCGATCTATTCAAGAGTCCGTCGTAAAATAACACGAAGGTATTCTTTCCGTTCGATCTATCCTAGAGTTCATACTAGAATAACACCTTAAGACACAAATCAACCAAAACCCTAATGTCACCTAGATACTCCAATGTCACCTCAAGTATCCGTGGGTATGGTTATATGATATGCATCACACAATCTCAGATTCACTTATTCAACCAACACAAAGAACTTCAAAGAGTGCCCCAAAGTTTCTACCGGAGAGTCAATACAAAAATGTGTGCCAACCCCTATGCATAAGTTCACAAGGTCATTGAACCCGCAAGTTCATCACAAAAACATACATCAAGTAGATCACGTGAATATCCCATTGTCACCATAGATAAGAACATGCGAGACATACATCAAGTGTTCTCAAATCCTTAAAGACTCAATCTGATAAGATAACTTCAAAGGGAAAACTCAATCCATTACAAGAGAGTAGAGGGGGAGAAACATCATAAGAGCCAACTATAATAGCAAAGCTCGCGATACATCAGGATCGTGCCATATCAAGAACACGAGAGAGAAAGATCAAACACATAGCTACAGGTACATACCCTCAGCCCCGAGGGTGAACTACTCCCTCCTCATCATGGAGAGTGCCTGGATGATGAAGATGGCCACCGGAGAGGGATTCCCCCTCCGGCAGGGTGCCGAAATGGGTCTAGATTGGTTTTCGGTGGCTCTGGAGGTTTGCGGCGGCGGAACTCCCGATCTAGGTTATTTTCTGGAGGTTTCTGTATATATAAGAGGTTTTGGCGTCGAGAACAAGTCAGGGGGGTCTTCGGGCTGTCCACGAGGTAGGGAGGTGAGCCCAGGGGGTGGGCGCGCCCCCCACCCTCGTGGGCAGCCAGGGACTCTTCTGGCCCAACTCTTTTACTCCATGGCCTTCTTCTGGTCCCAAAAAATAAGCTCCGTGAAATTTCAGGTCAATTGGACTCCGTTTGATTTTACGTTTCTGCAATACTCAAAAACAAGGAAAAAACAGAAACTAGCACTGGGCTCTAGGTTAATAGGTTAGTCCCAAAAATCATATAAAAGAGTATATTAAAGCCCATTAAACATCGAAAACAGATAATATAATAGCATGGAACAATCAAAAATTATAGATACGTTGGAGATGTATCAAGCATCCCCAAGCTTAATTCCTGCTCGTCCTCGAGTAGGCAAATGATAAAAACAGAATATTTGATGTGGAATGCTACCTAATATATTTATCAATGTAATCTTCTTTATTGTGGCAAGAATATTCAGATCCATAAGATTCAAGACAAAAGTTTAATATTGACATAAAAACACTAATACTTCAAGCATACTAACAAAGCAATCATGTCTTCTCAAAATAACATGGCCAAAGAAAGTTCATCCCTACAAAATCATATAGTTTGGCTATGCTCCATCTTCGTCACACAAAATATCCAAATCATGCACAACCTCGGTTTCAGCCAAGCAATTGTTTCATACTTTAGCCTTTTCAAACTTTTTCAACTTTCATGCAATACATGAGCGTGAGCCATGGACATAGCACTATGGGTGGAATAGAATATAATGATGGGGGTTATGTGGAGAAGACAAAAAAGGAGAAAGTCTCACATTGACGCGGCTAATCAACGGGCTAGGGAGATGCCCATCAATTGATGTCAATGCAAGGAGTAGGGATTGCCATGCAACGGATGCACTAGAGCTATAAATGTATGAAAGCTCATCAAAAGAAACTAAGTGAGTGTGCATCCAACTTTCTTTCTCACGAAGACCTAGGGCATTTGAGGAAGCCCATCGTTGGAATATACAAGCCAAGTTCTATAATGAAAAATTCCCACTACTATATGAAAGTGACAAAACAAGAGACTCTCTATCATATGGATCATGGTGCTACTTTGAAGCACAAGTGTGGAAAAAAAGGATAGTAGCATTGTCCCTTTTTATTTCTTTTCTTTTTTTCTTTTTCTTTTTTTTTGGGCCTTTCTTTTTTTTTCTTTTTTTGGCCTTTCTCTTTTTTTGGGACAATGCTCTATGAATGATGATCATCACACTTCTATTTATTTACAACTCAATGATTACAACTCGATACTAGAACAAAGTATGACTCTATATGAATGCCTCCGGCGGTGTACCGGGATAGGCAATGAATCAAGAGTGACATGTATGAAAAAATTATGAACGGTGGCTTTGCCACAAATACGATGTCAACTACATGATCATGCAAGGCTATATGACAATGATGAAGCGTGTCATAATAAATGAAACGGTGGAAAGTTGCATGGCAATATATCTCGTAATGGCCATGGAAATGCCATAATAGGTAGGTATGGTGGTTGTTTTGAGGAAGATATAAGGAGGATTATGTGTGATAGAGCGTATCATATCACGGGGTTTGGATGCACCGGCGAAGTTTGCACCAACTCTCAAGGTGAGAAAGGCACTGCACGGTACCGAAGAGGCTAGCAATGATGGAAGGGTGAGAGTGCGTATAATCCATGGACTCAACATTAGTCATAAAGAACTCACATACTTATTGCAAAAATCTACAAGTCATCAAAACAAAGTACTATACGCATGGCCCTAGGGGAAGGGTTGGTAGGAGTTAACCATCGCGCGGTCCCGACCTCCGCACAAAGGAAGGCAATCAAAGAAATACCTCATGCTTCAAATTTGTCACACAATGGTTACCATATGTGCATGCTACGGGACTTGCAAACCTCAACACAAGTATTTCTCAAATTCACAACTACTCTACTAGCATGACTCTAATATCACCATCGTCATGTCTCAAAACGATCATCAAGCATCAAACTTCTCATAGTATTCAATGCACTTTATATGAAAGTTTTTATTATACCCATCTTGAATGCCCATCATATTAGGACTAAATTCATAACCAAAGCAAATTACCATGCTGTTCTAAAGACTCTCAAAATAATATAAGTGAAGAATGATAGATCAAATATTTCTCCAAAATAAAACCACCGCCATGCTCTAAAAAGATATAAGTGAAGCACTAGAGCAAACGACAAACTACTCCAAAAGATATAAATGAAGATCAATGAGTAGTTGAATAATTATGTAACTATGTGAAGACTCTCTAACTTTTAAAAATTTAAGATGTTAGTATTTTATTCAAACATCAAGCAAAAACAAAAGAAAACAAGATGACGCTCCAAGCAAAACACATATCATGTGGTGAATAAAAATATAGCTCCAAGTAAAGTTACCGAGGAATGAAGACGAAAGAGGGGATGCCATCCGGGGCATCCCCAAGCTTAGGCTCTTGGTTGTCCATGAATATTACCTTGGGGTGCCTTGGGAATCCCCAAGATTAGGCTCTTGCCACTCCTTATTCCATAGTCTATCGAATCTTTACCCAAAACTTGAAAACTTCACAACACAAAACTCAACAGAAAACTCATAAGCTCCGTTAGTATAAGAAAATAAATCACCACTTTTGGTACTGTTGTGAACTCATTCTAAATTCATATTGGTGTAATATCTACTGTATTCCAACTTCTCTATGGTTCATAACCTCCGATACTACTCAGAGATTTATCAAAATAAGCAAACAACATAATGAAAACAGAATCTGTCAAAAACAGAACAGTCTGTAGTAATCTGTATCAAACGTATACTTATGGAACTCCAAAAATTCTGAAATAAATTGGTGGACCTGAGGAATTTATCTATTAATCTTCTGCAAAAAGAATCAACCTAAAATCACTCTCCAGTAAAAAATGGCAGCTAATCTCGTGAGCGCTAAAGTTTCTGTTTTTTACAGCAAGATCACATAGACTTCACCCAAGTCTTCCCAAAGGTTCTACTTGGCACAAACACTAATTAAAACATAAAACCACATCTAAAAAGAGGCTAGATGAATTATTTATTACTAAACTGGAACAAATATCAAGGAACAAAAATAAAATTTGGTTGCCTCCCAACAAGCGCTATCGTTTAACGCCCCTAGCTAGGCATGATGATTTCAATGATGCTCACATAAAAGATAAGAATTGAAACATAAAGAGAGCATCATGAAGAATATGACTAGCACATTTAAGTCTAACCCACTTCCTATGCATAGGGATTTTGTGAGAAAACAACTTATGGGAACAATAATCAACTAGCATAGGAAGGCAAAACAAGCATAACTTCAAAACTTTAAGCACATAGAGAGGAAACTTGATATTGTTGCAATTCCTACAAGCATATGTTCCTCCCTCATAATAATTTTCAGTAGCATCATCAATGAATTCAACAATATAACCATCACATAAAGCATTCTTTTCATGATCTACAAGCATAGAAAGTTTACTACTCTCCACATAAGCAAATTTATTCTCATGAATAGTAGTGGGAGCAAACTCAACGAAATAACTACATGTGAAGCATAATCCAATTGAAAATTAAAATCATGATGACAAGTTTCATGGTTATCTTTATTCTTTATAGCATACGTGTCATCACAATAATCATCATAAATAGGAGGCATGCTTTCATCATAATAAATTTGCTCACCAAAACTTGGGGGACTAAACATATCATCTTCATCAAATATAGCATCCCCAAGCTTGTGGCTTTGCATATCATTAGCATCATGGATATTCAAGGAATTCATACTAACAACATTGCAATCATGCTCATCATTCAAAGATTTAGTGCCAAACATTTTAATGCATTCTTCCTCTAGCAATTGAGCACAATTATCGGAATCCTTATTTTCACGGAAGACGTTAAAAAGATGAAGCAAATGAGGCACCCTCAATTCCATTTTTTGCAATTTTCGTTTATAGACTAAACTAGTGATAAAACAAGAAACAAAAAGATTCGATTGCAAGATCTAAAGATATACCTTCAAGCGCTAACCTCCCCGGCAACGGCGCCAGAAAAGAGCTTGATGTCTACTACGCAACCTTCTCCTTGTAGACGTTGTTGGGCCTCCAAGTGCAGAGGTTTGTAGGACACTAGCAAATTTCCCTCAAGTGGATAACCTAAGGTTTATCAATCCGTGGGCGGTGTAGGATGAAGATGGTCTCTCTCAAACAACCCTGCAACCAAATAACAAAGAGTCTCTTGTGTCCCCAACACACCCAATACAATGGTAAATTGTATAGGTGCACTAGTTCGGCGAAGAGATGGTGATACGAGTGCAATATGGATGATAGATATAAGTTTTTGTAATCTGAAAATATAAAAACAGCAAGGTAACTAATGATAAAAGTGAGCAAAAACAGTATTTCAATGCTAGGAAACAAGGCCTAAGGTTCATACTTTCACTAGTGCAAGTTCTCTCAACAATAATAACATAATTGGATCATATAACTATCCCTCAACATGCAACAAAGAGTCACTCCAAAGTCACTAATAGCGGATAACAAACGAAGAGATTGTTGTAGGGTACGAATCCACCTCAAAGTTATTCCTTCTGATCGATCTATTCAAGAGTCCGTCGTAAAATAACACGAAGCTATTCTTTCCGTTCGATCTATCCTAGAGTTCGTACTAGAATAACACCTTAAGACACAAATCAACTAAAACCCTAATGTCACCTAGATACTCCAATGTCACCTCAAGTATCCGTGGGTATGGTTATACGATATGCATCACAAAATCTCAGATTCACCTATTCAACCAACACAGAGAACTTCAAAGAGTGCCCCAAAGTTTCTACCGGAGAGTCAAGACGAAAACGTGTGCCAACCCCTATGCATAAGTTCACAAGGTCATTGAACCCGCAAGTTGATCACAAAAACATACATCAAGTAGATCACGTGAATATCCCATTGTCACCACAGATAAGCACATGCGAGACATACATCAAGTGTTCTGAAATCCTTAAAGACTCAATCCGATAAGATAACTTCAAAGGGAAAACTCAATCCATTACAAGAGAGTAGAGGGGGAGAAACATCATAAGATCCAACTATAATAGCAAAGCTCGCGATACATCAAGATCGTGCCATATCAAGAACACGAGACAGAGAGAGAGATCAAACACATAGCTACTGGTACATACCCTCAGCCCCGAGGGTGAAATACTCCCTCCTCGTCATGGAGAGCGCCTGGATGATGAAGATGGCCACCGGAGAGGGATTCCCCCTCCGGCAGGATGCCGGAACGGGTCTAGATTGGTTTTCAGTGGCTCTGGAGGTTTGCGGCGGCGGAACTCCCGATCTAGGTTATTTTCTGGAGGTTTCTGTATATATAAGAGGTTTTGTTGTCGAGAACAAGTCAAGGGGGTCTCCGGGCTGTCCACGAGGTAGGGAGGCGCGCCCAGGGGGGTGGGCGCGCCCCCCACCCTCGTGGGCAGCACGGGACTCTTCTGGCCCAACTCTTTTACTCCATGGCCTTCTTCTGGTCCAAAAATAAGCTCCGTGAAATTTCAGGTCAATTGGACTCCGTTTGATTTTCCTTTTCTGTGATACTCAAAAACAAGCAAAAAACAGAAATTGGCACTGGGATCTAGGTTAATAGGTTAGTCCCAAAAATCATATAAAAGAGTATATTAAAGCCCATTATAAACATCCAAAACAGATAATATAATAGCATGGAACAATCAAAAATTATAGATACGTTGGAGACGTATTAGGGTGGCCGGAGGAGGAAGGAGGAGCGAGGAGGGGGCGGCCGGAGGAGGAAGGAGGAGCAAGGATCAAAGGCACAAGATGATGATGGCCATATCATGTCACATATTTTGATTGCATGTGATGTTTATCTTTTATGCATCTTATTTTGCTTAGTTCGGCGGTAGCATTATAAGATAATCCCTCACTAAAATTTCAAGGTATAAGTGTTCTCCCTGAGTATGCACCATTGCTACAGTTCGTCGTGCCGAGACACCACATGATGATCGGGTGTGGTAAGCTCTACGTTCACTTACAACGGGTGCAAACCAGTTTTGCACACGCAGAATACTCGGGTTTAACTTGATGAGCCTAGCATATCCAAATATGGCCTCCTAACACTGAGACCGAAAGGTTGAACGTGAATCATATAGTAGATATGATCAACATAGTGATGTTCACCATTGAAAACTACTCCATCTCACGTGATGATCGGACATGTTTAGTTCATATGGATCACGTGATCATTTAGATGACTAGAGGGATGTCTATCTAAGTGGGAGTTCTTAAGTAATATGATTAATTGAACTTTAATTTATCATGAACTTAGTCCTGATAGTGTTTGCATAACTATGTTGTAGATCAATAGCTCGCGTATAGCTCCCCTGTTTTATTTTTGATATGTTCCTAGAGAAAACTAAGTTGAAAGATGATAATAGCAATGATGCGGACTGGGTCCGTGATCTGAGGATTATCCTCATTGCTGCACAGAAGAATTATGTCCTTAATGCACCGCTAGGTGACGGACCTATTGCAGGAGCAGATGCAGACATTATGAACGTTTGGCAAGCTCAGTATGATGACTACTTGATAGTTTAGGGCGCCATGCTTTATGGCTTAGAACCAGGACTTCAAAAACACTTTGAACGCCACAGAACATATTAGATGTTCTAAGAGCTAAAATTGGTATTTCAGACTCATGCCCGAGTCGAGAGGTATGAGACCTGTGACAAGTAATTTGCCTACAAGATGGAGGAGAATAGCTCAACCAGTGAGCATGTGCTCAGAATGTCTGAGTACTACAATCGCTTGAATCAAGTGGGAGTTGATCTTCCAAATAAGATAGTGATTGACAAAGTTCTCTAGTCACTATCACCAAGTTACTGGAACTTCGTGATGAACTATAATATGCAAGGGATGACGAAAACGATTCCCGAGCTCTTCGTGATGCTAAAATAGATGAAGGTAGAAATCAAGAAAATAGCATCAAGTGTTGATGGTTAACAAGACCACTAGTTTCAAGAAAAAGGGCAAAGGGAAAGAAAGGGAACTTCAAGAAGAACGGCAAGCAAGTTGTCACTCCCGTGAATAAGCCCAAAGCTAGACCTAAGCCTGAAACTGAGTGCTTCTACTGCAAAGGGAAAGGTCACTAGAAGCGGTACTACCCCAAATAATTGGCGAATAAGAAGGATGGCAATGTGAACAAAGGTGTCGTGGAATTGTCATGGCAGATGTCCTTAGTGTCAGGACTTAGTCGCGAGGCCAACGCATCTATGCGGTAGCTTGAGAGGGGTTGGGCGGAATTGAGAGACACAACACAAGACAGGGATTTAGACAGCTTCGGGCCCCGGGAAACATCATCCGGTAATAACCCTACATGCTGTTTGAGGCTAGATCTCATTATGATCATGAGTGAATCGCCGGCTCGGCCGGCTCTTTGTGTCTAGCCCTAAAGATTGTTTTTTTGTCCCTCTTGGGGCGCCCTGCCCCTCCTTATATAAGTTAGAGGGGCGGGTTACATGTGGAGTCCTAGTAGGACTAGGACTAGTCTATCTTTTCTTACAAGTTGAATACAAGTCCGGGTCTTGCTTCCTCGTAAAGGAAATATTCGTCATCCCTTTGTTCTTAAGCCGGCCCATCATAAACGTGAGCCGGCTCTCTGGGCCTTGGGCCTTGTCTTCTATCTGACCCGCCATCGGGGCCATCCATGAGTCGTCAGGCTCGTGAGTCGTCAGGCCCGTGAGTCGTCAGTCCTCCGGCGGGTCATCGGTGAAGCGCCAAGTCCGGCCGGGTCGTACCGCGGGGTATATCCCCGACATTAGCCCCCAGTTTAATTTTGGATTTATCCATGTTAAATTGATCCTGTAAAACAAACACAAGAACAAATTTGACAGGTTGTGCTCCGGGTTAAATATTCTTGTAAGCCGGCACCTGATCATCCTTAAGTCCTTGACATTTTCTCCTGGAAAATCCGAGTCAATAGGTCAGCTTCATAATCCATTTGCTGACATTGGCTCGATTTATGATTGCCAAAGTTGCCGGGTTATAAATAAATGATGCCGGGTCATGATTGTTGCAGACACCGGGTTAATCTGGTCTGCTCCAAACCGAGAATTTGAAAAAATTTCCCTCTTATATGCATATCACCTGTAGCCCCCAAGTGTCGGGTTGTCATGCTTGCAGCAACCTGGGACTTGTAATTGCCTTATACTCTTGAAAACTTCAACCAGTGTAGCCCCCAAGGGCCGGGTCATTATGCAATAATGAGGAGGGACTTTGTAAATATGATCATGTAAACTTGACCAGCAACATGTAGCCCCCAAGGGCCGGGTCAGTAAGATATTACCGAGCTGGGACCTTGTATATGATTCATTGATAATAATAGCATATGATCTAATCTCCACCATGGGGCTTGAACCCACGTCCACAAGGTTAACAGCTTTGTACCCTACCAACTGAGTAGTGGATCTTTCAATATAACGGATTAAGGCTTGTGTACCTTGAATTTTCGACAGGAGCAATTGGTAGCCCCCAAGGGCCAACTCATTTAGAATGTGATGAGTCGGGTCTTCAATAAGTTGAGCAAAAATGACTTTGCATTAGCCCCCAAGTGCCATGGTATATGCTAGCAGTAATATGGGACTTGCATATTCGATATAATATCAATTTGAATAATGTAGCCCCCAAGTGCCGGGTCGTAAGCCTGCAGCGACTCGGGACTATTCCTTCCATTGTATAATAAATCATATCCATTGATAAAATAATAGCCAGTGCGCCAAAGCGACTTTGAATACCTCATCTGTTGATAAGTAAATCCGGAGTTTAAATACCCGGCGGCTCTTGGCCGATGGCAATTTAATACGCCTCCATTGTAAGCCGGAACTTTTATAACCCGGCGGCTTATAGCCTTTGAGAAAATCAAGAATTGATAACCCTTTTGAGACACCAATTTCAATCTTTGATGATGGGCTTGAACTTAATCATTTATGTAAGTCATAGCTCTGTAAATCCTGCACAGAGATTAAACAACATATGCCCTGGCGACTTAACGTCAAAAGCCAGGACGGGTAACCACCCAAATGTAGTCTTATCCTGCACACAAGTAGATCACAAAATCCCTTGACGGTTTACCGCAGGGCGGGTCATAATATCTCACATATAACCATTGTGATATTGAATTTGTACTGCCGGTTTACATGACTTGTGCAGTAAGGGTGATAACCCAATCTTTAGAAATCAAGACTTCCAAATGTTTATGATTGTCATATGATGGCGACTTATCATCCAAAGTCAAACCGGGTTAAATAGCAACCACTCATATACACTTTAGATATGATCAAAAGAGCTTCAAATAAAATCCAAAAACTGTTTGCAAAAAGAGACTTCAAAAATTTTGAGGCTTCTGATTCGAATACGATCAGAAAACCGTCCCAAAGGGGTTAGGCTAAGATTCGAATACGATCATATAGCCCCTAGTGGCTTTGGCGTTGCCGATCAAGAGGGTACCGACAGCTATGTTCTCTTTGGTTCGAATACGACCTATGTTTGAACAGGAAGCCCCCAAATGACCTTGAGAGTTGTTTAACGACGCTGATTCAAATACGATCCACGTCGGTTCCCAAAAGTGGTTGAGCTATGATTTGAATACGATCAAGAAGCCCCCTAGTGAGCTCGGCAGTGTGCCGATCAAGAGGGTACCGACAGCTATGTTCTCTTTGGTTCGAATACGACCTATGTTTGAACAGGAAGCCCCCAAGTGATCATGAGAATATTTAACGACTCTGATTCGAATACGATCAGGGTCACACCAAAAGGGTTCAAGCTAAATTCGAATACGATCAGCTCCCAATGGTCATTAAAGCAGGGTACCTATGTTTGGGTTGTGCTTTGTAAAAGACTCTTTTTGGTCCCTTTAATTTTTCCTGAGAACTCGAACTTTGCGAGAGATAAATTCTTTTTGAACCGGAAAAACCGGATATTGAGAGTTTCAAAGCTTTGTGATAGACAAATTTACCTTGAACCGGATTTTGAACCGGATTTGAGAGCTTCAAAACTTTGTGGCAGATAAATTTCCCTTGAACCAGATTTTAAACCGGATACTAAGAGCTTTAGTGCTTTGTGGGAGATGTCAAGTCTCTTGAGCTGGATCTAAACCGGAATCCTTCTTTTTAAGCCGGAAATTTTCTGATGGCCTTTAAACTTTTCACCAGTATGGCGGTAGCCTCCGGGACCAAATTATTTTTCCCTCCAATGACCCGGAGTTCTTGAATGCATTGAAACCGACCAATGCTGCCGAGTCATATCATTGTAGCCCCCGAGTCTCAAGACGACTCGAGTTGTTAGCTTTGAGATTCTCCATATTGACCATAGCATAAGGTGTATATCATTGGTATTGATAGCGCGATGTGAATCCACAGAAGGTTGAGGTAACTGCGGCGGGTTATAAATGATCCTGTGTGAGCTGTGTCAGCAACTCGGCCAATGGTCCCTTCCAACTGGCTGTTTGAAGTTAACCAAACTGTAGTGGCGGCGACTTGTGCGCCTGCCCATTTGAACCATCCAGTGCGGACGGCGGCTGATAATACATGATAATTTGCCTCCAATTTTGTTGGAAGAAAAAACCGGGCTTCCCAAGTCGTGACTTGCTCATACTCAATAATCAGCTCACGCAGACGGGTATGGCCCGGTATGCTGATATAGACCAGGCCGCGAGAGACGGACGAAAAAGATGACCTCAGCATCACAGGTGAGCCGGCCGCGGCGTTGTAAGCCGGTGCGGTCGGGCGAGTCAATCGAGGCGTTTGTAAGCCAGTGCGGACGAGAGAGTCGGCCCCGGTGTTGTAAGTCAGTGCGGACGAGAGAGTCGGCTGCGGTGTTGTAAACCGGCGCGGACGGGTGAGTCGGCCGTATGTTGATGTAGACCAGGCCGCGAGAGACGGATGAAAAAGACGACCGCTGCATCAGAGGCGGCTCAAACCGATGAATCGGCCGCGGTGCTGTAAACCGGTGCGAGCGAGTCAACCATGTTTGTTTTCATGTAGTGAACAATTGTCCTGCATCAACAATAGTGCAGACCAAGGCAAAGATAAACTGTTCTTTGACAAAAATAATATGTGCCAATAAAATATATCTTAGATGGATATCACCTGATGTGCCAGGCCGGAAATAATCCGCCATGAATTTGATGGTCACTAGGTGATGTTAAAATCACTCACGGGCGAGTCGGCCGCGGGTGCAGGTAGATGAGTCGGCCGCGGTGTTGTAAGCCGGTGCGGACAGACGAGTTAATTGCCGGTGCGGTAAGCCGCGGGACGGCAAGTCAACCGCAGGCGTGGTAAACCGTGCGGACGGGCGAGTTGATGTAAACTGGGCCACAGGAACGGCCACTTGTGCACGTCCGTTCATCGGGTGGTGTGGCACGGACGAAACGTCGGACACAATGTTGCTAGTGCATGTTCCGTACCCGTGGTATAAACCACATTTGTAGTGAATAATTGTCCTGCGTAAAAAAATACAATAGGGTGGAGGTAGTTGTTTGTCAAAGGAAATCAACAGGTACTAACAAAACATATAGGAAGGACAGCCCCTCATTTTTTGTCGGATGGACGCGGATGCTTGCAATGGAGAAATACGTCTCCTCTGGCCTCTTGCAAGAAGGTGGAGATGGCAGTACCTAGCAAACGCCCTGCAATATTGCTTTCTTTTTCTGATTCTTTTGGCTGACTTGACCACCACAACAGCATAGTATTTTTCTTTGATCTTTTGTTTGTTTCCACCAGCAGTCTTGAAACTGCAGACCGTTGCATGTCCAATGCCAGCACGACCCGGGCGGCACCAGCGCCGTGTTTTACTGAACAACCGACTTGATGATGGACCGTGGCATTATAGGTGACCGCTCTGGGCAGTTCTTGGCAGAGGAGGCGGAGTCCACAACGGCAGACCGACAGAAGCTTGGTGACTCAGCAGAGACCTGGCTGGAGCTTGGCACGAATCGCACGGACAGGACGCACAGTGGCGCAAACCGGCAGAGGGCGCACGTGGCGCAGCAGTGGCACAAAGCGAAGGGCGGGGTGGCTTGCAGAAGAGAGTCGATCAGCGACTCGAGGAGGAGCAAGGCCAAGCAGCTTCAGAGGCGGCCGGGCGACTTGGCCACAGCAGCATGGCGAAAGCGACTCAGGCGTGTGACAGCAGAGGCAACAGCGGCGGAGGCGACCAGCTTGGAGGTGATGTCAGCGGCCGGTGACTTAGAACAAGGCTCCGTGATGGCGGCTTAAGGCGAAGCCACAATTGTTTTAGTAAGTCCGTAATAGCCTGGCGGCTCAGCGGCAGCCTGGGGCATAGACGGCTCGGTGAGGCCCCTTCCTGATTCCTAAACGAGAATAGTTTCCATCAATCCTCGGGAGTCCCGCCATGCAACAATTGTTTATTCCTTGGATCTCGGCCGGATACTGCAATATATCTTGTCCGGTCCGTCTACAGCGGGAAAACGATCTGTGCTCGGATTGGCCCACTTGCTCAAACAAGCGGCGGCGACTTTATCTGGTAGTTTGTGCAGGCAAGAGCTCTTTAGCACTCCCGTAACTTGACTTGGATTGAAGGGAATCTCCATCACTCCATGGGACCCTTGAGCATACGATTGGAGTACGCTCATGATTGCTTTTAGGTAGTTTGGAAACTTGCGTCTGAACGGGACTTGGCTTCTTTCCCGACGACTTTTCTGACCGGATCAATCTGTAGAATTAGCAATATGGATCCGGTCTTATTTACGATGCACTGGCTGCTGCCTTTTCATGTTGATTCTGATCTGATTTACGTTGATGATGAAATTTTTCCTCGCCGGCTATTGCTCAACCGGCGGGTCATGGCTTCTCGATCCTTAAAAAGATCCCTCCAAGAACTCAACACCACCGTGCGCAGGCCCCACGGTGGGCGCCAACTGTCGTGGAATTGTCACGGCAGATGTCCTTAGTGTCAGGACTTAGTCGCGAGGCCAACGCATCTATGTGGTAGCTTGAGAGGGGTTGGGCGGAATCGAGAGACACAACACAAGACAGGGATTTAGACAGCTTCGGGCCCCGGGAAACATCATCCGGTAATAACCCTACATGTTGTTTGAGGCTAGGTCTCATTATGATCATGAGTGAATCGCCGGCTCGGCCGGCTCTTTGTGTCTAGCCCTAAAGATTGTTTTGTCCCTCTTGGGGCGCCCTGCCCCTCCTTATATAAGTTAGAGGGGCGGGTTACATGTGGAGTCCTAGTAGCACTAGGACTAGTCTATCTTTTCTTACAAGTTGAATACAAGTCCGGGTCTTGCTTCCTCGTAAAGGAAATATTCGTCATCCCTTTGTTCTTAAGCCGGCCCATCATAAACGTGAGCCGGCTCTCTGGGCCTTGGGCCTTGTCTTCTATCTGACCCACCATCGGGGCCATCCATGAGTCGCCAGGCTCGTGAGTCGTCAGTCCTCCGGCGGGTCATCGGTGAAGCGCCAAGTCCGGCCGGGTCATACCGCGGGGTATATCCCCGACAAAAGGTATATTTGATATACATGTTATTGATGTGTACTTTACTAGTGTTCATTGTAACCCCTGGGTATTTGATACCGGTTCAGATACTAAAATTAGTAACTCGAAACAAGAGTTACAAAATGAACAGAGACTAGTTGAGGGCGAGGTGACGATGTGTGTTGGAAATGATTCCAAGGTTGATAAGATCACCATCGCATACTCCCTCTACCTTCGGGATTAGTATTGGAACTAAATAAATGTTATTTAGTGTTTGCGTTGAGCATGAATATGATTGGATCATGTTTATTGCAATACGGTTATTCATTTAAGTCAGAGAATTATTGTTGTTCTATTTACATGAATAAAACCTACTATGGTCTTACATCCAATATAATTGGTTTACTGAATCTCGATCGCAGTGATGCACATAATATTGATGCCAAAAGATGCAAAGTTGATAATGATAGTGCAACATATTTGTGGCACTGTCGTTTAGGTCATATTGGTGTAAAGCGCATGAAGAAACTCCATGCAGGTGAACTTTTGGAATCACTTGATGCTTGCAAAGCATGCCTCATGGGCAAGATGACTAAGACTCCGTTCTTCGAAACAATGGAGCGAGCCACTGACTTATTGAAAATAATACATACCAATGTATGCGGTCCGATGAGTGTTGAGGCTCGCGGCGGGTATCGTTATTTTCTAACCTTCACAGATGATTTGAGCAGATATGGGTATATCTACTTAATGAAACACAAGTCTGAAACAGTTGAAAAGTTCAAAGAATTGCAGAGTGAAGTAGAGAATCATCTTAACAACAAAATAAAGTTTCTACGATTTGATCGTAGGAAGCAAATATTTGAGTTACGAGTTTGGCCTTCATTTAAAACAATGTGGAATAGTTTCACAACTCACGCCGCCTGGAACACCACAGCGTAATGGTGTGTCCGAACGTCGTAACCGTACTTTATTAGATATGGTGCAATCTATGATGTCTCTTACCAATTTACCACTATCGTTTTGGGGTTATGCATTAGAGACAGCTGCATTCACGTTAAATAAGGGCACCATCTAAATCCGTTGAGACGACACCGTATGAACTATGGTTCGGCAAGAAACCTAAGCTGTCGTTTCTTAAAGTTTGGGGATGCGATGCTTATATGAAAAAGCTTCAGCCTGATAAGCTCGAACCCAAATCGAAGAGTGCGTCTTTGTAGAATACCCAAAGGAAACTATTGGGTACACCTTCTATCACAGATCCGAAGGCAAGATATTCATTGCTAAGAATGGATCCTTTCTATAGAAGGAGTTTCTCTCGAAAGAAGTGAGTGGGAGGAAAGTAGAACTTGATGAGGTAATTGTACCTTCTCCCGAATTGGAAAGTAGTTCATCACAGAAATCAGTTCCAGTGATTCCTACACCAATTAGTGAGGAAATTAATGATGATGATCATGAAACTTCAGATCAAGTTACTACCGAACCTCGTAGGTCAACCAGAGTACGATCCGCACCAGAGTGGTATGGTAATCCTGTTCTGGAAGTCATGTTACTAGACCATGATGAACCTACGAATTATGAGGATGCGATGATGAGCCCAGATTCCGCGAAATGGCTTGAGGCCATGAAACCTGAGATGGGATCCATGTATGAGAACAAAGTGTGGACTTTGGTTGACTTGCCCGATGATCGGCAAGCCATCGAGAATAAATGGATCTTCAAGAAGAAGACTGACGCTAACGGTAATGTTACTGTCTACCAAGCTCGACTTGTCGCGAAAGGTTTTCGACAAGTTCAAGGAATTGACTACAATGAGACCTTCTCACCCGTAGCGATGCTTAAGTCTGTCCGAATCATGTTAGCAATTGTCGCATTTTATGATTATGCAATTTGGCAAATGGATGTCAAAACTACATTCCTTAATGGATTTCTTAAAGAAAAGTTGTATATGATGCAACCAGAAGGTTTTGTCGATCCTAAAGGTGCTAACAAAGTGTGCAAACTCCAGCGATCCATCTATGGACTAGTGCAAGCATCTCGGAGTTGGAATATATGCTTTGATAAGATGATCAAAGCATGTGGTTTTATACAGACTTATGGTGAAGCCTGTATTTACAAGAAAGTGAGTGGGAGCACTACAGTCTTTCTGATAAGTATATGTGAAAGACATATCGTTGATCGGAAATGATGTAAAATTTTCTAGAAAGCATAAAGAAGTGTTTGAAAGGAGTTTTTCAAAGAAAGACCTCAGTAAAACTGCTTACATATTGAGCATCGAGATCTATAGAGATAAATCAAGACGCTTGATAAGGTTTTTCAATGAGTACATACCTTGACAAGATTTTGAAGTAGTTCAAAATGGAACAGTCAAAGAAGGAGTTCTTGCCTGTGTTGAAAGGTGTGAAGTTGAGTAAAGACTCAAAACCCGACCACGGCAGAAAATAGAAAGAGAATGAAAAGTCATTCCCTATGCCTCAGTCATAGGTTCTAAAAACTATGCTATGCTGTGTACCAGGCCTATTGTGTACCTCACAATGAGTTTAGCAAGTGGGTACAATAAAGATCCAGGAGTGGATCACTAGACATCGGTCAAAATTATCCTTAGAGGACTAAGGAAATATTTCTCGGTTATGGAGGTGATAAAGAGTTCGTCGTAAAGAGTTACGTCGATGCAAGCTTTTACACTGATCCGGATGACTCTGAGTCTTAATCTGGATACATATTGAAAGTGGGAGCAATTAGCTAGAGTAGCTCCATGCAGAGCATTGTAGACATAGAAAATTTGCAAAATACATACGACTCTGAATGTGACAGACCTGTTGACTAAACTTCTCTCACAAGCAAAACATGATCACACCTTAGTAATCTTTGGGTGTTAATCACATAGCGATGTGAACTAGATTATTGACTCTAGTAAACCCTTTGGGTATTAGTCACATGACGATGTGAACAAATCACATAAAGATGTGAACTATTGGTGTTAAATCACATGACGATGTGAACTAGATTATTGACTCTAGTGCAAGTGGGAGACTGAAGGAAATATGCCCTAGAGGCAATAATAAAGTTGTATTTATATTTCCTTACTTCATGATAAATGTTTATTATTCATGCTAGAATTGTATTAACCAGAAACTTAGTACATGTGTGAAAACATAGACAAACAGAGTGTCCCTAGTATGCCTCTAGTTGACTAGCTCGTTAATAAAAAATGGTTAAGTTTCCTAGCCATAGACATGTGTTGTCATTTGATGAACGGGATCACATCATTAGAGAATGACGTGATGGACAAGACCCATCCGTTAGCTTAGCATGATGATCGTTTAGTTTTATTGCCATTGCTTTCTTCATGACTTATACATGTTCCTCTGACTATGAGATTATGCAACTCCCGAATACCGGAGGAACACCTTGTGTGCTATCAAACGTCACAACGTAACTGGGTGATTATAAAGATGCTCTGCAGATGTCTCCAAAGGTGTTTGTTGGGTTGGCATAGATCAAGATTAGGATTTGTCACTCCGTGTATCGGAGAGGTATCTCTGGGCCCTCTCGGTAATGCACATCACTATAAGCCTTGCAAGCAATGTGACTAATGAGTTAGTTGCGGGATGATGCATTACGGAACGAGTAAAGAGACTTGCCAGTAACGAGATTGAACTAGGTATGGTGATACCGACGATCGAATCTCGGGCAAGTAACATACCGATGACAAACGGAACAACGTATGTAGTTATGCGGTTTGACCGATAAAGATCTTCGTAGAATATGTAGGAGCCAATATGAGCATCCAGGTTCCGCTATTGGTTATTGACCGGAGATGTGTCTCAGTCATGTCTACATAGTTTTCGAACCCGTAGGGTCCGCACGCTTAACGTTCAATGACGATTTGTATTATGAGTGATGTGATTTGATGAACTGAAGTTTGTTCGGAGTCCCGGATGAGATCACGGACATGACGAGGAGTCTCGAAATGGTCGAGACATAAAGATTGATATATTGGAAGGTTATGTTTGGACACCAGAATGGTTTCAGGAAGGTTTGGACATTTTTCGGAGTACCGGGAGGTTACCGGAACCCCGGGGGGTTAATGGGCCTTCATGGGCCCTAGTGGAGAGAGGAGGCAGCGGCCAGGTGGAGGCGCGCGCCCCCCCAAGCCCAAACCGAATTGGACTAGGGTTGGGAGTGGCCCCCCTTTTCCTTCTTCTCCTCCACCTCTTTCCCCTTCCCCCCTTCTCTGAAAAGGAAAGGGGAATCCTACTAGGACTAGGGAGTCCTAGTAGGACTCCCCCTTGGCGCGCCCCCTCTAGGCCGGCCGCCCCCTCCTCTCCTCCTTTATATATGGAGGAAGGGGGCACCCCAAAGACACACAAGTTTCTCTTAGCCGTGTGCGGTGCCCCCCTCCACAGTTTACCACCTCGGTCATATCGTCGTAGTGCTTAGGCGAAGCCCTGCGCCGGTAACTTCATCGTCACCGTCGCCACGCCGTCGTGCTGACGGAACTCTCCCTCGCCCTCAACTGGATCAAGAGTTCGAGGGACGTCATCGTGTTGAATGTGTGCAGAACACGGAGGTGCCATACGTTCGGTAATTGGATCGGTTGGATCATGAAGACGTTCGACTACATCAACCGCGTTACTAAACGCTTCCGCTTTCGGTCTACGAGGGTACGTGGACACACTCTCCCCGCTCGTTGCTATGCTTCTCCTAGATAGATCTTGCGTGATCGTAGGAATTTTTTTGAATTACTACGTTTCCCAACAGACATCAAGTAGGTAGGGATGCTGGCAATACAGGTGGTAAGGAGAATAAGCTTACATGTGTAAGATAAATTTCTCCCCAGCCAACTAGCAATGTTCCTAATGATCCTATAAATAATAGGTTGGATGTCCTTGTTGGGTAACGTAGTAATAATTCAAAAAAAATCCTACGTGTCACCAAGATCAATCTAGGAGATGCTAGCAACGAGAGAGAAGGAGTGCATCTTCATACCCTTGAAGATCGCTAAGCGGAAGCGTTGCAAGGAACGCAGTTGATGGAGTCGTACTCGCGGCGATTCAAATCACGGAAGATCCGATCTAGCACCGAACGGACGGCGCCTCTCGTTCAACACATGTACAGCCCGGGGACGTCTCCTCCTTCTTGATCCAGCAAGGGGGGAGAAGTTGAGGCAGAACTCCGGCAGCACGACGGCATAGTGGCGATGGAGCTTGTGGTTCTCCGGCAGAGCTTCGCCAAGCTCAACGGAGGAGGAGGTGTAGGAGGGGGAGGGCTGCGCCAGGGGCTGAGGTGAGGCTGCCCTCCCACCCCCCCCCCCTCTCTATTTATAGGGTGAAGGGGAGAGGGGCCGGTCCCCCTAGATGCATCTAGAGGGGGGCGGCGGCCAAGGGGGGTGCTTGCCCCCCAAGTTGGTGGGGGCGCGCCCACCCTTAGGGTTTTAACCCTAGGCGCCTTGGGCCCCTTGGGGGGCGCACCAGCCCACTAGGGGGGCTGGTTCCCACCCATATTCAGCCCACTTGGCCCCCGGGGCATGTGGCCCCTCCCGGTGGACCCCCGGAACCCATTTGGTGGTCCCGGTACAATACCGATAACCCCCGAAACTTTTCCGGCGACTGAAACTGGACTTCCCATATATAAATCTTCACCTCCGCACCATTACGGAACTCCTCGTGACGTCCGGGATCTCATCCAGGACTCTGAACAACTTTCGGTAACCACATACAATTCCCATTACAACTCTAGCGTCACCGAACCTTAAGTGTGTAGACCCTACGGGTTCGGGAACCATGCAGACATGACCGGGACACCTCTCCAGCCAATAACCAATAGCGGGATCTGGATACCCATATTGGCTCCCACATGTTCCACGATGATCTCATCGGATGAACCACAATGTCAGGGATTCAATCAATCCCGTATACAATTCCCTTTGTCCATCGGTATGTTACTTGCCCGAGATTTGATCGTCGGTATCCCCATACCTTGTTCAATCTCGTTACCGGCAAGTCTCTTTACTCGTTCCGTAACACATGATCCCGTGGCTAACTCCTTAGTCACATTGAGCTCATTAGGATGATGCATTACCGAGTGGCCCAGAGATACCTCTCTGTCATACGGAGTGACAAATCTCAGTCTCAATTTGTGCCAACCCAACAGACACTTTCGGAGATACCTGTAGTGCACCTTATAGTCACCCAGTTACGTTGTGACGTTTGATACACCCAAAGAATTCCTACGTCATCCGGGAGTTGCACAATCTCATGGTCTAAGGAAATGATACTTGACATTAGAAAAGCTCTAGCAAACGAACTACATGATCTTGTGCCATGCTTAGGATTGGGTCTTGTCCATCACATCATTCTCCTAATGATCTGATCCCATTATCAACGACATCCAATGTCCATGGTCAGGAAACCACAACCATCTATTGATCAACGAGCTAGTCAACTAGAGGCTCACTAGGGACATGTTGTGGTCTATGTATTCACACATGTATTACGGTTTTCGGTTAATACAATTATAGCATGAACAATAGACAATTACCATGAACAAGGAAATATAATAACAACCATTTTATTATTGCCTCTAGGGCATATTTCCAACAGTCCTCCCTTCTGAGCTTCTTATAATGCAAAGGAACACCCAAATACTTGAAGGGGAAATCCCCAATTTGACAACAAATGCCTCTAGGGCATATTTCCAACAGTCCTCCCTTCTGAGCTTCATATAATGCAAGGGAACACCCAAATACTTGAAGGGGAAATCCCCAATTTGACAACAAAAGATTTGAGCAAAGTTCTTAGAAGTCGCCTCATCTATATGGATAGTATGAAGATCACTCTTATGGAAATTAATACACAAACCAGAAAGTTTTTCAAAACAGGCCAAGATCCACTTGAGGTTCCTAGCATGATCAACAGAGGCTTCTAAGAAGAGCAGGGTATCATCAGCATACTGCAGGATGGCCACACCATCTAGTATTACATGAGGTAAAAGCCCCTTGATCAAATCCTGACTAGCGGCTTTCTTAAGCATCTTAGAAAAGACATCAGCTACCAGATTAAAGAGTAAAGGTGATGAAGGGTCTCCTTGTATAAGACCTTTTCCACCCACAAAATGAGGGCCATTGGTATCGTTAATCCTAACAGAAAAAGTCCCTTGGTGTAAGCAACTACACACCCATCCAATCCATTTATCCCCAAAACCTCTAGATCTAAGCATTTCCACGAGAAAATCCCAATTCACCTTGCCATAGGCTTTCTCATAATCAAGCTTCAAAACCAACCCACTAGCCCCTGTTCTATGAATCTCATGGATCACCTCATGGGTCATAACCACACTTTCCAGAATAAATCTCCCTTTTATGTAAAAAGTACTTTGATTGTATATATTTTCCTGTCAAACTTTTTTTCGAGGATAGAACCTCTGCTCTGCTATGGATAATAATGGAACCCGGCTCCCAAGTCTAGGAGGCGTATGAGAAAAGATTGAACAGGACGCACATCGATTTCATAATAATAAAACTTGTATATCTGAATATTATTTTTTACAACTCAGCGGATATCATACTTTTACATGACAGCCGCTTTCACCTTGGAAATACACTCTTAATTTGATGCCAAATACCCAACATGCAGGGCATGCGTGCTAGTACTACTTACTATTACTATTATTAACACTGTCAAAAACTTCAACACCTAGACACAAATCTTCCTAGAATCTTTTTCCTTTGCAGCATCCTAGAATCCTTCTTCCGTGCTGTTCCGAGAAACAATGAGGGAGCCTCCATTTGTACACCTGAGCCACAATCGGGCAGGCAAATCCAATCGGCCGTAGAAATTCACAATGGCCATCCATCCATCCATCCGTCCACCGACCGAAAACCCAGGTCCCGGATCCTAATAGGCCTGAGCTCTGCCCACCGAGCTCGCGGCGATCAGCCCGTCGGGGAGCACGTTCACGGTCGCCGTGGCCATCTCCCACGCGTCGAGGCTGGACACCTTGACGGCGCCGGTGCCGTTGTTGAACACGTACAGGTGGCTGTTCCCGTTCACGACGTGGTCCGGGTACACCCGCGCCGTGATGCACGTCCGGCCCCCGCCGCCGAAGCTCTCCACAACCGAGTGGTCAACCTGTCCGTCGAAATCACAAGTGTTATACTATGAAACAGAGCAAGAAGATTCAGGCTGCGGCGAGCCGGCGACGAGGAACTCACCAGTGTTCTGAGGGAGATGATCCCGCCGTGCGCCTCGATGTCCATGTCCACGAAGGCCCCGTACGGCGGCTTGTACACGCCGTCTCTAGTGCTCGACCTTGAGAGGTCGGTGCACATGAGGACCTTGTACTTGTCGTTCTGCCTGAACACCCTGAAGAAGACGGCGGTGTGCTCCTGCATGTCGCCGGAGGCCATGACGAGCAGCCCGAACGGGCCGACGCTGCCCGGCACGGACGCGCCCTTCTCGCCGCACAGGCTCTGCGGGTCCAGCAGCCAGTTGGGCTCCAGGACGTCGGCGTGCTCCAGGGCCGGGACCTCGAACACGACCTCCACGTCCGCCTGCGTGCCCATCACGCCGATGATCTCGTTCACGCCGCCGGCGTTCACCTCCGGTATCAGCAGGTTCACTCGCTTGCTCCTCAGCGTCTCGATCTCCTCCACCGGCCACTGCCGCAGCTGCTTGCCGTCTTCGTCCAGCCATATCTTCCTCGGAACAGTCTGCGCACATCACATCACACGAGCCAATTAATTAGTATGATCAGCTGATCGGAAAATTATTGATGCACTGTGTGCGCACGGCGGCGGCTGCGCACCTGAACACCGGACCATCCCCTGACGAGGTCGTCGGACACGCTGTCGGACTCGTTGGCCCAGCCCCAGAGCACGCGCCGGTTCTTGCTGGGGTCGAAGAAGGACTTGGACGCGTACACGTGGCCGTAGTCGAGGCGGCGCCAGCTCCGGCAGTCGTCGTCGTCCTCCGGCACGAAGGTGTCCGCCGTGTCGTCGTACCGCCCGACGACGTAGTAGTCCTGGACGGTGTCCATCACGCTCATCTTGAGCACGTGCCTCGCCCCGGCGCCGCTCGCCGGGAGCCCCACCTCCACCCCGGGCTCGGACACCGGGAACAGGTCCGGGCACTCCACCATGCCGGCGGCGTGGGCCAAGTAAAGCGGGTCAGCGTTCCGCTCCCAGCGGAGGAAGTCCTTGCTCCGGTAGATGAGCGTGGCACCCCCAACATCGTGTACACGGGCCGCGACGGCGATGCGCCACAGGCCGTCGGCGCCGAGCCACGCCGTGGAGGGGTCGCGGAAGTCGTCGCGCTTGATGTCGGCGGGGACGGGGATGACGGGGTTGTACTCGGGCTTGACCCACTCGACGAGGAGCGGGTCGGAGGCGTTCTTGGGGAAGGCGACGTTCTGGACCTGGTCGCCGCGGGCGTCGATGCCGGTGTAGAGCATGACAGGGCTGCCGTCGGGGAGGATGGTGGCGGAGCCCGACCAGCAGCCGTTGGCGTCGAAGGAGCGGCTGGGCTGGAGCGCGGCGTCGAGCGCGAACCAGTTCACCAGGTCCACGGACACGGAGTGGCCCCACGAGAGGTTGCCGTTGCCCCACGTCACGCCGTCGGGGTTGTACTGGTAGAAGAAGTGGTACAGGCCGTTGTGGTACATGGGACCTGCAAAGCACAGCACAAAACAACCGCCGTCAGGTAAAATTACAGTGCTCTGTTCCAGAACTGGAGCTACTACTAAGCAGGCAGCAGGTAAATAATTCCAGATTTCTAAAAGAAAAGCTACTGCTCCGTCACTGGTCCTTGCCTGACTGAATAAGCAAAGTTTGATTCAATTTGTCAACATATCAGGATGCCATGTCTTTTTAACTTTAGCAAGAAACTTTGCCATTTTGTCCATCACAAAATGAACACTTGGACAGAAAACCCCAAAGTGCAGGCCACAGAAGCCTCGGCTTGTTTAGGATAGCTCATCCCTTTTCGTGTTATCTACTATGGTCGGTCTAGAAACTGGCCGGTGTGTGGATAAGTTGAGTGGTGTTCACTGACGGCGATGTTGCGCCAGCCAGGATAACTCCACGTTACCCGGACACCAACACCGGCCGGACCGAGCTGCCTTTCGCCGCGGACCACACACGCATCACCTTGTTCCGGATCTCCTCGTCCCATCGTCTACTGTGCATATGGGCTATGGATAAGTTGAGTGTTCACTGACGGCGATGTTCCAACGTAGTAGAAGCAAAAGGTGTTCAGACGGGAAACTAGTAGAATCAAGTACCGATGGAAGTCGTTCAAGACTCTAAACACACCTCCGGAAAAGGAACTACTAGTCCGGTGCAAAAATCAATTCTACTCAAAATTGCCATGTTTTTTGTACTCTCGAAAAAAAAGTGCCATGTTCTTTATCTTCTTTATTTGTGTGCATCGCCATGTTTTTTTTTATCTTATCTTATCTTACCAAATTTTAAACTTTGGTCAAGACCAGGAGGCAGAAACAATTAATACACTTGCCAACGGTAATGACCAAAGGATGCAGGCCGGTGAGGAGGAGGGAGCTTTACGTTTCGTGTGGGTGGGTGGCCATGCCATGTCATGTCACACAAGCACCGGCTTATGAAGGACCTCTTCTTCCTTTTCCTGTTACCTACTGTGGTCGGTCGGTCTATGGACAAGTTCAACCATCACTGATGGCGATGTTCCTACGACCACCATAATTCCACGCACATGCTTGAAAAACCAACGACGAAAGCCTAATCACATCTCGAAGGTACTACTAATCTTGCGGAAAACGTGGCTTGCCCACAAAATCAAAAAAATTGTTGCTATGTTCTTTCATCTAATTAATGGCTTCCAAATCAACAACTTTTTGCCATGCTTTTGTCTCACCGCATGGCTATTTTTCTCTTTTTTTTCGGGAAAGGAACTTTTCATCCCACTGCATGGCTTGCTTGTTTTAGATCATTATTAAAGTAATGACCTCAAACGTCTTACATTTGTTTACAGAGTAAATATACTTTTGTTTGTTTGACAGAACGTGCTTTTTGTCTAAAAAAAAAACGTGTTTTCTGTCTGACGGCTGAACAACCAAAGCTCAACGAATCGGGAGCGGGAGATAGAAACAATATACTCCTGCTTGCCCACAAAAAAATTGTTGCCATGTTCTTTCATCATCTAACTAATGGCTTCCAAATCAACTTTTTGCCATGCTTTTGTCCCACCGAACGGCTTGCTTGTTTTAGATCATTAAAGTAACTACTAGTAAATGCGCACGTGCAACGCACGTTAATATTTATTTAAGCAATATATTAATTGCACATGGATATCAGGTAGTACGCTATTATTTGTGTGATAATTCTGTAATTAGTGCAATATTTGGTAGTATGATATTAATTGCACGTTAAACATGTTGAACGCTCATCATTGAAGCAGTGTAGGTCGTTGGATTGACCTAGTTTGATGGTCGAGATCAGTTGGATCTGGCCCTTTGGGTCTTCTTATATTGATATAGATGATCTGAAACGTCTTACATTTGTTTAATGAGTGAGTATAATTTTGTTTGTTTGACAGGTGTTTTCTGTCTGACGGCTGAACAACCAAAGCTCAACTCTCTCGACCAATCGGGAGCGGGAGATAGAAACAATATACTCCTGCTTGTCGTGCCCTCGTAGCGAACCGAAACAAGAAACTTTACCATTTTGCCCACGAACGGTAGTTGTGGGGGGGCCTGCCTATGCGTACGTGGCCATGCGAGCAGAGGCGAGCACGCGCACGCGCAAGCGGCAGAAACACTTGGACATGGACGCCGTATCTCGGCGGGCCACACAACCTACCACCGGCGTGCATGTTCGGGATGTCCCCTTCCCACTCCTGCTCACCAATCCATGGATGGATAAGCACGAGCGCTCGTCCGGTGTTCACCGACGGCGACGTTTCATTCCAGGTCGTCGTGCCAGTTCACACGGGAATCTATCTATCTACCTAAATTCTTTCTTTTAACGAAACTATCCAAATTCTGAACATGCGTTCGAGTGTATTTTTCCTTTTTTTTAGAAGATTATATCATTGCGATCTGCTCAGTGAAGGAGCCCGTGAATGGATTAGCAAAGAGGCAAGGAAGAAAGTAGCTGTGGCGTACCATTGGGATCTGCTCAGCACACCACCAAGAAGAGAAGCCACCATGAATGGATCCATCCGAGCCAGTTGGACACGCGCAGAAAGATTCAGGTTAGCCAACGTTCATAATCAACGACGGCGGAAACGAGAGGAGAGGCGTTGGTTTCTATACCGTTCTGCCAGTTCTTGGCGGGCTGGAAGTGGTAGGCGGACCTGGTCCTGACACCGCCGGCCGTGGTCACCGCCGCCGATTTGTCCGAGAGCCAGCGGAGGGAGGCGGAGGAGGAGATGAGGAGGCAGAGGTGGAAGACGACGGCGCACGCCGCGAGAGATAGCCGGGCCATGGCCGAATGTCCTTGCTAGGCTGGTGGTGGTAGCTGGCTACTTGCTATGCTCCCCAGCTCGCTGGAATGAAGGAATCGGCTTCGGAGCCTCCGTATTTATAGCGCTCCGACGTGCCGACGTGGAGCACATGGGCAGGACACTTGGCTTCGGCCCTCCCATTTACCAGCAGTTTCTCCTTCTCTTTTCGGACCTTTTGGCGCGGGGACCCGAACCGCCGGTCAATTATTTCCTTCCTCGACCGGCCACCGGCCGGGCGACAAACGGGTTGGGATCAGCAGTGGTTGGTGATGGCGAACGGGATCTACGCCGCCGCGGTGCCACGGCGGACGGTCCTTCCTTCCTATCCACCAGAGACCGACGTGGCAGATCAGCACTCAGGTCCCAGCCTTAGATTAATAATCATGTTACATGCCATGTTCTCTTCCCCTTCTGGCAAACACGAGAGGCCGTCTTGGCCCACGGGCACGCCGGCGAGGCGGAGCCCGGCCACGGCCGCAGTGCGACGATAGCCGGCCATGCTCTGCTCTCCGACTCCCGTAATACTCTGCGTGGGCGCAGCAGGGTGAGCATATCGGACGGCCAAACCATGGAAAAAAAATTATAACACGGATGATGATAGGTGGCATTCACAAATCATAAAGCATCTAATCTTTTTCTTCTGATTTTAAGTGAGGGGTGGGTAGATGCTTTATGATTTGTAAATGACACGTGTCATCTATCAGGATGGGTCTCACATGTGAGACCTGGTCTCATATAATTCTTTTCCGCCAAACCATAGTGGCACTCCAAGAAACTCTCTAACGTTTGTGCTAAATTTACACCGGTGCAGTCGTACTACCATGTGTTTAGCTGACTTGGCTTCTTTTTAGTTTTACATTTTCTGCCATTTCGGTCAAAATTGTACTAGTATGACATGTTTTAGGAGGAGACTTGGCTTCGATTTAACAGGGTTTTCTTTTTCATTTTGGGTGGTTTGGTCGGTCATTCTTTTCCCGGAAGGCTACCGGCCGGACGACTAATCAAGATCCAGGTCCGGCGACGGGACCGGGATCGGGATCTACATGCCGCCGCTAACCGATGTGACGCCTTCCTAATAATAACGCTAAGCGGCCTTTTGTTAACCGAAATGGCTTACGTCGTCCACGTGTGCTCGGGGATGCCTTCTTATCCAACACGGAGGAGCAACGTGGGGCTACAGTGAGCAGATCAGATCAGATCGTCCAAGAGGCCAGCGGGGAGCACTAGGAAGCCGGTGTCTGTCATGGCCCCTGTGTCCTGCGGACGCGCCAACAAATGGGCCATAGGGCCACTTGCTTCTG
The DNA here is from genome assembly GCF_018294505.1 of Triticum aestivum. Taxonomy (NCBI): domain Eukaryota; kingdom Viridiplantae; phylum Streptophyta; class Magnoliopsida; order Poales; family Poaceae; genus Triticum; species Triticum aestivum. The sequence continues at coordinate 591,221,126 of NC_057799.1, read as the reverse complement.
CTTCGAATTACTTCAGGATTTTTATTTTGGCGAATCAAGCACTTGTGTTGCTCAGATACTAAGTGCCACAATCATGGCGACATAAATCCATGAGTCATCTTCAATTCTACTCCCTCCATCCCAAAATGTAAGTGTATCTCAATTAGACATCTTTAATGTCTGCCGATACGTAGTTACAATCATGGCGACATAAATCGTCGCAATTCCTTAGACAACCGTCCTCAAATATCCGTGGACACGTCCATCCTTTATCTTCAGCTTGTGCGTTGTGGGCTAGTCTGGCTAACAGTGGGATGGAAAAAACAAAGGGAGCGGCTAGGCGACAGTCGACTGAAATTTGAAAAGGGACAGTCAATTCTGTTTCTTCTATCTCAACCGTTTGATCAAGATCCAATGAACGCCGTTCGTCTTCAACCTCCTGCCTCTTCTTCCTCTCGCGCACCTGCCGATCCAGCCCAGCCCTAACCGCCGGCCCCCGCCTCCCGCGACCGCCTCGCCGCCCCGCCCTCCCCTAAACCACCCTCCACCGCCGGTCTTCCGCCGCCCCGGCCATCCCTCTAGGACCCCCAACACCAAGCTTTTTCTCCGGCCACCGCCCCACCACCACCACCCCCACTCTGAACCCTAAGATAGATAATGGGTCATGACGACGAGCCCATTCCTTCTCTCCGACGAGGCCCTTCCTTCTCCTTCCATGATTCAAAAATCGACTGACGCAAACTCAAAAAACCAGTCGACTGAAATCTAGCTAAACTGGAAAACAAAAGAATAATGAGTTGAGTCGGGAAGAGGTGGTTTGACTGACATTGGGTCAGACAAACCATCTGAACTCCCTTATACCGCCCCTCGGCCGGCAAAACTGCAGTTGGGACCTTTAATCTACCAAAGTTTGCCAAAAATAAATTTTGGATAGCAGAGTTTTAAGGATGTCTAACACGAGGGGCAATACTTCTACCGGGACTCTTCACGTGTTGATGAATTTCATCAATCAGGAAAAGAATAATAGCGCTTGCGGTTCCTGTCATTTCTTGTCACCATTCTAACCGCTTCCACGCAATCGCTGGAGAAATTTTATACCAGGACTAGACTAGTAGTACTAGTGGTAGTACACGTTTTAAGAGAGTTGGCTTTGATTTTAGTAGGTTTCTAGTTTCGGACTTTGCGTCTCGGTGGACGTCTGACCGGCTGGCAGGCCGGTCATTCTTTTCGTCGAAGGTTACAGGCGAGATGGGACCGGGATCTAGTCCGCCGCTGGCGATGTGACGCATTCTTTTGATTCTAAGGCACTGTTTGATTCATAAGTCCTAGGATTTTATTTTTTCCAACTTATAAGTTTCAAGTCCCTAAAAAAGTCCCTACCTGTTTGGTTCCTGGGACTTAACATGAACTAAAAGACCATATTACAACTATAAGTCCCTATAAGTCCCTCCTTGAGAGTCTTATTTCATAAGTCCCAAATGCCCACTTTAAGTTCCTATAAGTCCTTCCTGTTTGGTTTAGATGAGACTTATAGGGATTTTTTTAAGTCCCTGAAAACAAACACCTTTTAAATGTTAATATTAACCAACCGTTTATCGATCGAAAATGGTTCCATCATCCACGCGTTGCCGAGTCGGACGCCTTCTTATCCAACACGGGTGGTGTTACGTGGAGCCACAAGGCAGGGCAGATCATGCAGCTCACCGGCGGGCGGCCAACCGCCGACGTTGCCGGCTCTGCGTTCTTTGCGAGATGGAAGGTGTCATGGCCTCAGTGGTGACGCGCCAAAGAAATGGCCGCCATACGGTGGCCGGGAATGCATGCATCATGGATCTCTCCGGCCAGTTGACGGATGGGCACTGAATGGTTTGTTTAGTATGTTAACCGGCCACCGTATGGGATCTTTGGTCAGTTGGTGCGTGCTAATGGGCTTTGCTAACTAACGGCCACGTCGGAGCCGCACGCCCACTTGGCCACCATGTCCTGCCTGCGCTGTCTGGCCCTGCTTGGAGAAGCTTGGAAACTGAGTGCAGCAGAGAGAGGCGTGTAAGGAAGCGCGATGAGGTCTCCGAGGCTCCTCAACAAGCATGATTGCTACTGATACAGTAGACAGTGCATGCTGATGAGAAAAACTGCGTGTAGAGAGTAAGTAGCGTGGAAGGCAGCTTCGCCTCGCCGCCGGCATTCGGCAGATTTTTGGTCTACGACGACTGCTATCGATGGATACAGTTGAGATTACACTACTTATTACTGTCCTGGTGAGAATTGCACTCCCTGATAGTTCATGCCTTGTCACATTAATCACCCGTGTGATTCATGTCTCTTCACATGCACGTCCGTCGACGCGTTATTATCGTTCAACACCCGGCACAAAAATCGCCATAAGAAGGCTTGTTCTTACGGCTGCAAAAGAAGAATGGTGTCCACGAGACGGGCGGGCCCCGCCGTGACAGTGAATAATTCAGATGAACTCACGTTACACGGTCTATGTCTCGGTCTCCCTCTCCCTCTTCCGTTTGCGTGCACGCGTTTTTATGTTGATCGACAGGATTCATGCCGCGTCTTTGCACGCGAATTTTGGCAAGACATTCCGTTTCGAAATGAATAAATTTGTCAAGACATTCTAGAGGAAGAATTGCGTTGTTACTAGTAATGCAAGAGAGATTACATGCAGTCCTGCTGAGAAACAGGGTGCAGAGAGTAGCGTGAAAGGAAGTTCCACCGAAAGCATTGGGCAGACTTTTCGTCTGTGACTTGTAAGGATAGATTAGATTAGAGATTACATATAGTCCCGCTGAAGAATTGTACTCCAGGCTGCTATTATACTACTTCCTCCGTCTTTTAAAGAGTGTACTTCCAACTTTGTTGGAAAGTCAAACTTTTTTATGTTTGACCGTTTTTATATAATAATACAAAAATATTTATGTCATCAAATTAGTAGCATTAGATTCATGATAAAATATATTTTCAACATATACGTATTTGGTTTCATAAAAAAAGACATATTTTTGTACAAACTCGGTCAAACTTCGAAATAGTCTAACCCTTCAACAAAGTTGGAAGTACACTCTTTAAAGAACGGAGGGAGTACTGGTAAGCTGTGCAAGCAACTGATTTTAGGCCCCTAGAGACGTGCTTGAAAGAGTAAGATTGGCCAGAGCAGAACCGGTAGCCTGCCGTCCACGGGCACGTTCACGTCTTGTCCCTTTATAATTCTGATGAAAACATGTGGCTGGGAAAGAAGAGTGTTCTTTATTACTCCCTCCATTTTTAAATATAAGTTTTTTTAGATATATTTTAATGTAAACTACATACGGAACAAAATGAGTGAATCTACATTCTAAACTACTCCCTGCATCTCAAAATATAAGAACGTTTTTAACACTAGCATAGTGTCAAAAATGTTCTTATATTCTGCGACAGAGGAAGTATGTATGTATACATTCATATGTAGTCTGTATTGAAAGACTTAAATTTAAGAACGAAGGGAGTAATTCATATCACACCATTTTGGACACAAAATTTGGTACGAGTAGTAAAACATTTTTCAATGGAAGAAACGGGCGTCACACCGCGTGCTACGGTCCGGGCCGTTTCCAGAAAAGTCCAGACCAGCCTAGACGACGGCCCAGCATTGAGGAATCATCCTGAAGCCCCGTCCGTGTCGTCCGTGTGAACCGCGAAGACGTACGTGCACGCAAGGGAACAAAAAAGCTTTGGACCATTCGGACGTGGTTCGCATGTCCGTTGCTCTGCTTCTTCGAGCTCGCACCGTCGTCGGACTCCTGGATCAGCCCTCCTCTCCGGTCGATCGCCGCGTGTTTATTGCTGTGTCGGCCGCTTGTCGCCATTGTTTGGCACCGACAGGTAATTTGGTGGTTAGATATTGACATGCCGCCTCGGATACACGTGGAAAGATCCACCGAGAACACGTTGGGCCGGCAAGGCGCGGACGGAATGATCTCTAGCCGTGCGTGGATCGCCTGAAGATGATTCCAAGATCACCGGCACCGCCACCCCGGAGAAAAGGTCAAGCGAAACTTCCGGACTCCGTTTCACTGGACTGGTCGCGGTGCTACATCCAGCCAGTTCTTACAGGATAGGACACCTGTACGTGAGAGTGTACTCGTATCGGACCATCGGCAATAGTATTTGCTAGGTCGACGAGCTAGCGCGTGAAGATGATCGTTTGGTGCTGAGCATGGAGCTCAAATGCGTACTTCAAAGGGAGGCCCATCGCAGTTCATGGGGATTGACATGGGGAAGGAGGAGGAAGAATCTTGCCGCCGGAGATAGGTGCTACTGGGGACGGCGAAATTGCAAACGAATGATGACAGCAATGCTATGGACGAAGATTGAAGAATTGCTCGAGTTCCACGTTTATGCCTCAAGCTTTGTTTATTCAGTGTCGGGTGCTTTTGAGAGGCGACGACTCGGCCTCCCCCCAACCCCATGCAATATGTACATCCTCCATCTTGAATTACTATCGGACTCATATTTATCTAGATACGGATGTATCTCTGCTAGCATTAGATGCTTCCCTGTAGTCGGTTGTTAGCACTAGATGCGGCATCTTTGACGAGGCTTGTTCGCTGGAACTTCTATGTTTGTAGTTGGCTGGCAACTTTCTTTTTTCGAAACCGAAGCAAAAGATTTACCTTATCTGTTGATTAAGAAGGGAAGAGAGTTTGTTACATACGACCCTAACACAACATAAAAGATTACTCTCCCAAAATCAGAGCCCCAAGCTTTTTTGCACCCGCGATCACCCAAAGCCTTGCCTCCTTTATAAGGTTGAGCAATATTGTCGGAGGAGCGCTTTTTCGACGAAAGACCCTAGCATTGCGCTCGTTCCAAATTGTCCTAGTGACAAGAATTGTGAGGGAGGCCATGCTTTTCTATTCGGAGAGCTATCATATTGTCCTAGTGACAAGCATTGTGAGAGAGGCCATGTTTTTCTATTCGAAGAGCTATCACCGGTCCCTCAGTCCTCTCCCTCGTCGCACCCGTAGGCGATAGGGAGGGCCCGTCGCACCCGCCGGTCGCCCTCTCCCACGCACTCCTTCCTCGCCGCCACCAGAGGGCGTGGCCTGGCAGCGCCTGGCTCGCGTCGGCGGCGGCGAGGCCCATCTCCTCCTTGCTCGGGGGTGCTGCGGCGGGGCGGCATCCTTGGCCAGGGAGGCGTGCCGGCGTGGGGTGCATCGAGGATGGCGGTGCTCAGTTCCCTGCGGTGGCGGGGCGCAAGTGGGCAGCGGCCTGGAATTTCTCGCGATGGTAGGGCGTGTCTGCACCTCTGCTAATCTGGATGGGGATTGGCTTGATCTGGATCCAGCGGGTTGCAGACGACACAGGCGGCAGTCAGGGCGGCTCCCCTGCTGCGCGGCGGCGATTGGAGCCTCCATGGCGGACGGTGTGGCGGCTGCGGGCAGATGGATGGCTTCGATGGTTGCGGATCTGGCGTCCTATCCAAATCCGTCTCAGTACGACCTTGGCCGGCCGGTGGCGCGAGAAGGACCGGTGAGGGGCGGCTGGAGGCTCCCTGCCGGCGTGCCGACGACAGCCCTCGTCTCCACGGCGAGGCTCCGTTCGGTTCCACCCAGCTACGAGTTCGGGGAGACGTGACTTCCGGTCAAAATCACACCGACTTCGGTCATAGATACAAGTGTCAAGCACACCGAGGCCCCCAAACTCAAATGGCCGACAGACATCCTCCCAGTTCACCTTACACTTCGCTCCCGTAGTATCCGATCTGGACCAAAGAAAAACTCTCTCAACCTTATTGGCATATTGAAGCGTGCTTGCCGGAGCGGTGAGGGAAGTGATGAAATAAATTATTTGAGAAGAAATAACGGACTTGACAAGCGCGGTGCAGCCAATGGTGGAGATGTTGTTGCCATCTGAAGGGACAAGCTTTCTGGTGATCATATAGAACAAGAAGGAGAATGTTTTCTAATTGTCCATGAGACGAACTAATGACAGAAATACGTATTTCAAACAAATTACTTGTAACACGGTATTTCTCGTCTCCGTCTCTGCATCTCTTCCTCCCTTCTGTGCATCATCATACGCGCGTTTTTCTCCATGAGAAAATTTTCATGTAACATCTAAATCCTAAATACTTAAACGCGCAGCTGCGCTATTTGGACGCTGCGAGCGCACGCGCTAGACGATAAAAAAGTAGGTCGCTGTCCGGAACAAACGCGTTATCCAGTGGGTAGTGTAAAGAATACCCATGCGAATGCATGTGCCGACGTCATCTATTTATTCTGTTTCATTTTTTCAAAAAGCTACAACTTTTGAACCGAGTGTGAGAACGCAGAACCGTTTTCACCGCTGGGTTTCTCGTGACGAGCTCTTCAAAACTAGATCCCATATGAATATGTTTTGATGATTTTTTTCAAAAGCAACTTTGATGCTAGATGAAGCAATTTTAGTGTTAAACATGAGCAACTCTGATGCTAGATGAACAAAACAACTCAACTTGCTCATTTGTTTTTTCTGCGTAAAATAGGCAATCTAAGCAGTAATGCTAGGGACATCTGCTTGTTTCTGCTAGAACAATTTCTCACTTTTTGCCTTTCTTTGTAATTGAGTTACTTTGGTCTTCTGTTACAACATACGGGAATGTGGACGAGAGGGGGTGGGGGGGGGGGGGAGTAGATCGAATATTTGGCTATTCAAGTTGCTCATACATTTTTCGTCTGCCTAAAGTAGATGCTAGGGGAGTTGCTTGGTTTTGCTAGGACAATTGCTTCTTCTTGCTAGGGAAGTTGCTTGTTTTTTTTTTGCTAGAACAGTTTTGCATTTTGTGTCCTTGTATGTTGAGTTGTTTGGATTTTTGCTAGAACAGATAAGAAGTTACATGGGGGAGGGGGGTAGGATAGTTGTCCACAAAGGTTATTCAAATTGCTCATATGTTTTTTCTGCGTAAAATAGACAATCTAAGTAGTAATGCTAGGGACCTCTGCTTGTTTCTGCTAGAATAATTTCTCACTTTTTGCGTTTCTTTGTAATTGAGATGCTTTGGTCTTCTGCTACAACATACAAGAAGGTGGATGAGAGGGAAGAGTAGGTCGAATATTTGTCCATAAAAGGCTATTCAAGTTGCTCATATATTTTTCCTCTGCCTAAAATAGATGCTAGGGGAGTTGCTTGGTTTTGCTACCACAATTGCTTGGTTTTGCTAGGGTAGTTGCTTGTTTTTTTCCTCTGCCAAATCTTCCACCGACGATGCTCAGTTGCTTATATATGATGAAAAGTTGTCTACCAAAGTTTCTAAATTATCTACGAAGTACTTGCTAGGTAAATTCACTAGTACACATTGTGCAAGACAACTTGCTTTTATTTAACACTCAAGTTGCCTCATCTAGTTTCAAAGTTGCTCTAAAAATATATTCATGGAAACATATCCATATGCGATCTAGTTTTGAAGATCTCGTCGTAAGAAACCTAACCGTGAAAACGGATTGCAATTCCGAGGATCCATAACTTTTTTCAATTTTGTGAAACGACATTTAATGCAAAAATGGATTAGCATGTACCCATCTAAATTGGTCAAGACATTTCAGAGTCCAACAAAATTCTAGTGGACATGTTCTAGGGAACGAAAGTGCGCGCGCGTGTTTCTTTCTAATTTTTGGAACGAAATTCTAGAGGGACAATTGTGTGTTACAGTTTGGGCCCTTTGTCTAGATAGAAAGGCCATTCTAGACGGCCCAAATCTGTAATTGAGACGATTAAAACCCCACTCATGTCACATGCACAGAAAGAAAGAAATGAAGGAAACACATGCACGGAAAGAAAGAAATGAAGAAAGGAAAAGTAGCGCGTACCATTGGGATCTGTTGAGCGCCATCCGGAAGTCACCATGAACCCAGCCGGACCACGAATCCACGATCGATCGGACACACACAGAGAAGATTCAGATTAGCTTTAACCGGGTCAAGTAATAGCGGAGCAAACTGAGTACGTAGCTAGCGTTCCTACGTACCGTTCATCCAGTTCTTGGCGGGCTGGAAGTGGTAGGCGGTCCTGCCACTGCCATTGCGGCCCGTGCTCTCCTCCGCCGCCGCGTCGGGGGCTACCGGCAGCACCCGGAGAGAGGACGACGACGAGAGGAGGAGGCAGAGGTGGAAGAAGGCGACGGCGAGAGGGAGCCCGGCCATGTCCATTCGTCCTGTGAGGCTAGAACCAAGCCAACCAACGACTGGTTCCTATGGCGATGGTGTGGTGGTTGCTCTGTTCCGAGTCCACGGAAGGATCCTGGATTTATGCATGGCCCGTCCGAGTCTTCACCGGGTCTCTAAGTTTACGCTTATCGCAAGTATTCGCTCGTACGAGAGGCGCCAATTTGATATGCAAATGATGGAGTGATGGCGTCCCGTTTGAGGGATCAAGATTCCAAGTCACCTCCAGCTTGGCCTCTGACTTTTGGTTTAAAAGACCCGGCCTGCTGTGTACTCCTATTTGTTTTTTGGTCAAAAAAAACACCGGACGAAGGAGAAGGGGTATGGAAAATGGGATCTACTTCGCTGCAAGCGATGCCTTCTCCCGCGAAGCAAGATAAAGCGTAACTTAATCGCATCCCGGAAAGAAAAATTGTAGCTTTATCACAGACTGGGACATACTTCGTTCACAGATCATTTACAAGGAATCAACATCCATGTTTGGCAAAACAGTTTCTTGGCCTTTTTTTAACACTATAATCATAGATGCCCACATACACTCACCCCTATGAATGCATGCACGCACACCCTACCCCTATAAGTACATTTGAAATACTGAGCCTACATCACATCTTAGATTGACGAAGTCATCACGGACGTCTCGTAATCAAGGGAATGTCTTGTTCTACTGAAGGAACATTCCGGACAACTAGAAATAAATCCAGCAAAATGCAAGACTTGAACTCTTGTGGGCCGGTTCCATCACAAGAAACCTAAATACGCTAAGGGGAATACCACACCTGAAATGCTCTCATGATACCAACTTCAAAAAATCAATTTTAGATGTTTAAAAATTTCTGAATTTTTTTGTGAATGTTGACAGTGTACGTGACTACAATCCCTAAAAAAAATAAGATCCAAATTCGAAATACAATTGAGAAAAAAATGACAAATCTAGCACGAAATGACAAAAGCAAAATTGACACTATTCACATCAGGATTTGTCTTTTTTGTTTCTCAATGTACGTTTGGAATTTGAAGCTGAAAATTTTAGGGGATGTAGACACATTCTTTGTGAACATTCATGTTTTTTTCAGAAATTTTTGAAATGTTTAAACTTGATTTTTCTGAAATGGTATCATAGGACAATTTAGGGTGTGGTATCACTGGATATTCTCCCCTACGCTCAGTTCGCTTCTTGGTCATTAACGTGTGCCTAGTCATTTTTTCCTTTTGTGGCCTATTTTACAACATGTGAGTAAAATGGACCTGATCATGGGCAGCCTAATTCTTTTTATTTTTGCCAGAATTGGCACCCTAACTCAACGCCTAGTGCCTAAAAAGCATGGTTCAAAATTAAGGACAAAATCCCTAAATGACTAAAAGGTGAATTTTATTCTGAAACCGATTTAAAAAGGCAGTGCTAGTGTCTTTCAGCCCAGGCTCAGGCTTGGTCTTTTGAGATTAAGGTTTCTTAAGCCCAACATGAAACTAGCCAATTGCCCGGGGATATGATCAAGTCTAGATCAATAACTCCCAGAATGTAGTCCAATAATGTCACGCCAAAAAATGTCAATAGGTCTGCTTCTGCAGCTAGCCAACTAGGATGCTCCTGATTTTTTTGTGAGTTTTTTGACTTTCGGCAGAGCCCGCTTTTATTCACAAATGACACTTGGGTATCACTTGATCATGCATGTCCTATAGCTGAACTTGTCAGAGTTCATGTATTTTACAAGATGTTTTTTAACAAAGTACATTCGCAGATGCTCACATATATGTAAATACACTCACCCTATGAACTCACTTGTATGGCTGCATGCATCATTCTAATGCAGAGGCCGGATGTGATCCTCCTTTTCAAAAAAAAAGTGAACTCACTTGTATTTTACAAGATTACAAATTAACTTGTTTATCCGGAAGTCACCAGTAGCATTTATTTTTTTCCCTACGCACGGGCAGTCGGATCCAAAGAAGAATCTGTCCTAGTTGTTCATTATATGATATGAAGACCATGAGATTGTGACACTGAATAATTCAGGCAAAACCATGTCACACAACCTTTCTCCTTTTTTTCCCCTTTATATGGGGGAAGAAATCATGTCACATTCTTTTAGCAAAAAAATTTCCCCATTTGTGTTCCGGTGTAGGGAAAAAAATCAATTGGCGTATTTGTTTTTGGGAGGAAAAAAACAATTGCCACATTTCCCAGCAACAAAAAAAGGCTAATTTCTCAAAAACAATTGTCGCATATTCTTGGCGTGTTGCACTTTGGGTCCTTCAGCTAGAAAAAAAGGCCCGCGTAAACGGCCCAGCAATATTTGCAGTTGAGCAGAGCAAGGCCCACTCGCGGCCCGTGTGAAGCCGTGCACAGAAAGAAAGAAAAGGAAAGTAGGACACCAAGGCGAAGCCCAGGAAGAGAGCGCAGTGGAAGGCGAGAGGAGGAAGAAGAAGACGCGGCATCATGGCGGCGGCTCATGCGGCAGAGGCGTCCCCCACCCACCGCGCGTCCATCCAGGGGACGTCGACCCCGCCGTACCCCAGCGCGGCCCGGATCGCCGACTCCTCCTGCTTCCCCCAGTACACCGCCTCCCTCAAGTGTACGCATCTACCGCCCCTAATCCTAAATTTCTAACCCAAATCACCCCCGGTTCACTCTCTGGCCATGATTTCTGGACAATTTCGTGTGTATTTGATGAAATCTCTGATGATGTGCCGTGTCCCCAGGTCTGGAGACCAACCACCAGGACAAGAGCAAGTGCCAGCAGCAGTTCGACGACTACAAGGAGTGCAAGAAGAGGGAGGTTCGTTTTTGTTTCCCCAATTCCTCTCTAGCCTTTTCTGATGGTGTATGATGGATGGCTTCCAATTGATGCGCGCATCTGTTTATTACTCCCTCCGCTCCAAAATACTTTGTACTAACTTTATATTAAAGTTAGTACAAAGTTGAGTCATCTATTTTGGAACGGAGGGAGTAGTAGGTAAAGTAACATGTGTTTGTTTAGTGCTCTTGCTGAATGTTCAGGGGGGCCTGTGGCTTGTGTCGGACAGCAAGTGTCAAACTTGAAACAGAAACTTGCTGTACTGGACCTGGAGCTTAGTTCTTCAAGTATAACCTTTTAAAGCAAAAATTAATGCACCTCATTGTTAAAAAAATTGCTTGCGCAACTGCTTTAAGCACTGTTGGTACAACATGAACTGGACTTCTTGCGAAGGAATCAGTGACTGTGTGCTGTTAATACTCAATGCTATCCAGGAAATAATTTTCTTGCAAAATGATTTGCTCTAGCATGATTGAGTGCGTATACAAGTCATGTTTATTGTCGGGTAAGTAACAAGTGCATAAGCAGTAACGTTAACATCCACGTGCAGAAAGTTCATTGTGGCATGGAATGTCAAATCGCCAATGAAATGCAAACTGCAATCTACAGTACTGACTTTACTGAGTTCATAACTACGAGTGCAGACATGCACATGCCGAAATATATTGAAACTTGATAGTACCTCCTCCTTTTGATACTTCCTTTCTTTGTAGTGAGCTGGTATATACTACCTCTGTTCTTAAATATAAGACGTTTTGGCAGTTCAAATTAAACTACCAAAACGTACTCCCATCGGAGTGAGTATTATATTTAGAAACAGAGGGTGCAGTATCCACTATCCTGTACAAGTCTAGGCTTGGGAATGTGCTTACATTCTGTTCTCAGTCACCAACTTCCCTCCTGCACTGCAGTCCAGTTATGTGCATATGATCTCTTCTGATTACAGAAACAAGCCTCCAGGGTGAGCCAAGTAGCTACCTTTGGATGCTCTATTGAGAATTTATAAGGTCGTGTTTGGTTGCCTGCATGAGCCCTGTCCTGGTCCGCCAGAACTCCCATTTGCTGATGTGATCAGTCTTCCCACCGTGTTGATGCTGTGTTAATTTGTTCACTCTTTGATATTGCTATCACAGTTCTTTATTTTAGAACATGTCCATAGAAATAGGACACGATAGAAGGGGTTTACTGTTCATATTTTATCATTCGTTCCTTCTTGCTCCATGGGAACTAACTTTTGGTCAAACCACATAAATAAAAGGTATATAGTCCTTAAATATATGAAATCCATTACCATGGGCTGCTCTGAAATCTAAATTCTTTACATTCCTGATCTATATTTAGTCATCTTGTGGTCATTTACCTGAAAGTTGAAACTGTACAAGGGTAAATATCATATTCATTGTACAACTAATCTTCTAGCTACTCACTGGAACCTTCCATGGTGCTTCTTTACCTTGCTGAGCTCACTTTCCGATCTCAAAGCATCAGTGCGTCATCATATACAGTGGTGTCACTTGTACGGGGTAGCACTCTGACCCCAACCTGTGTGATGTCTTATATATTTGACGAAACATCTAGGGATACACATCTCCTTACATCCCTCTCATACATCTTTAGCAGATCTCATAAGATCTGAAACCTGGAAAGTGTTTGTGTGGATAAGGATATAAATAAGACCCAAAATGATATCATCATTTCAATTAGGTCTGCATATAAATTTCTGGGTTTCTTAGCAAGTCTGCATGACATACACTTCATTCAAATACCACATATATTTCAGGTTACCTGAACTAATGTTTTATCCGAATTTCACTTTTAAATATGAAATTTTCCTTGTATGTAAATGATACTGAACAGTTCTATGTACATATGCTAGGCCGCTGCTTCATATTGCTTCCTTTTTCTGAGAGTTGTATCTCACATTACGCTTGCACTTCATTGTTCACAGAGGGAGGCTCGGCTGGAACGGAACCGGAGCCGGACATTGTTCGGGTGAGAAATTGGAGGAGCACTGTGCAACTGGAAGAGTTAATGCTAGTGAAACCATGACTCGGTTGATTTCCTGATGTTAATTTAAGCTGTTGAAGTTAGAAAACAGTAGAGCACTCTGGGTTCAGAGAGATGTAAGGACAAGATGTCACTAGAGAGTTTCTTTAATAAAATTGTACCCCCCGGAAACGCTTGAAACCGCGTCAAGCCGATGTGGGATGTTTTTGTATTTCAGTAATTTATGTTGTTTTGATGTCCTATTGAATTCTGAAAGACTGTAAGAGGTTTATAAACAAATAGTTGGAAGAAGTCTTGTGATTGCGAAGTTTCGTCAGAACAAAGAGGATATTGGGGTTGTTCTCTCCTGTGCCAGGCAGAACACTTTGATGTCAAGTGTTTTAAATAGGAATTTTCCTTGTATACTTGGATTGAACTTGGGGACTTGAGGATGTCAAGTGCTTTGCTTGATATCTTCAGCCATCTCAAAACCAAAATTAAACTTAAACACCGTACGAGCTATGGACAAGAAGGGTGCCCTCCCTACAACACTTCAGGGTGTGGGGGTGCCCTGCTAAGGCCAAAATGTTTAATCCAAACATTGCAAAGTTAGATCCCAAAACAGTGAGCTGCCACTTCATTGGCTATCCAGACAGATCAAAGGGTTTTAGTTTCTACTGTCCAGACAGATACACAAAGTTTGTAGAAACAAGACATGCAGTCTTCTTAGAGGACGAAATGATGAGGGGAGCTTGGTAGCTCGGAAAATTGATCTTGAGGAGAAGAGGGTGCATGCACCTAATCCGATGATTCAGGAGCCATTTTTCTCACTACCAGTTGCAACTCCACCCATGACAACTATGGGGGTAGACCCGGAACCTTTCCGTCAGGAGCCGACTGAACCCGTTGTTGAGCATGAAAGGGAGGTACAACGACAAATTTTAGAAGAAGTGCCAGAAGTTGAGGCACAAAATGTGCCAGAAACTGAGGCCCTTAGAAGGTCTACAAGATATAAAAAGTCAGCTATTTCTACTGATTATAAAGTTTATAACATGGAAATAGTTCATACAGAAAAAGATCCCACCTCATATGAAGAAGCCATGAGAAGCCCTCATTCATCAAAGTGGATGAAGGCAATGGAAGACGAGATGAAATCGATGAGTTCCAAAGATGTTTGGGACTTAGAGGAAATTCCTAAAGGAGCCAAAACAATAGGCTGCAAATGGGTCTACAAAATTAAGTATGACTCTAAAGGGAATGTAGAAAAGTATAAAACACGACTGGTGGCAAAAGGATTTACACAAAGAGAAGGGATAGATTACAATGAGACATTTTCTCCAGTCTCATGTAAGAATTCCTTCAGAATCATAATGGCATTAGTTGCTCATTTTGATTTAGAGTTACATCAAATGGATGTAAAGGCGGCATTTCTCAACGGGGATTTAAAACAAAATGTCTACATGAAACAACCTAAGGGTTTTATCATGGAAGGGAAGGAAAATATGGGGGGTCGCCTAAAGAAATCCATTTATGGATTAAAGCAAGCCTCTAGACAGTGGTATCTAAAGTTTAATCAAACGATTAAAAGTTTTGGATTTAAAGAAAATATTAAGGATAATTTCATTTATGCAAAGTTTAAAAATGGGAAATATATTTTCCTAATCTTGTATGTGGATGATATCCTGCTTGCTAGCAGTGATGTTAGTCTACTACAAGAAACAAATAAGTTCTTATCATTAAATTTTGATATAACAGATCTTGGTGAAGCATCATATGTTTTGGGCATAGAAATTCACCGAGATAGGAACAATAGTCTTAGGACTATCGCAGAAAGCATACTTAGAAAAGGTTCTTAAAAAGTATAATATGCATGCGAGTAAAGCCTCACCTGCTCCTATAGTCAAGGGCGATAGTTTTGGTAATTCCAATGTCCCAAGAACCAGTACGAGATCGATCAAATGAAAGCAGTACCATATGCTTCGGCAGTTGGCAGCTTACAGTATGCACAAGTGTGCACTCGCCCTGACTTAGCTTTTATCACCGGGGTACTCGGTAGATATCAAGAGAATCCAAGCCTAGAGCACTGGAAGATGGTAAAGAAAGCATTGCGTTATGCGCAAGGCACGAAGGACTACATGCTAATATACAAGAGAAGTGATTCCCTAGAGATAAAAGGGTATTTAGACGCAGATTTTGCGGGGGACAGAGATGATAGAAAGTCCACGTCAGGATACATATTCACCCTCGCTGGGGGAGCTATTTCGTGGAAAAGCTCCAAACAATTAATAGTTGCATCATCCACGATGTATGCAGAATTCATTGCATGCTTCAAAGCCACGGAGCAGGCGATATGGCTAAAGAATTTTGTACCCGACTTGAAAGTGGTAGATTGTATTCACAAACCACTAAAGAGGTACTGTGACAACCAGCCCGCAGTATTTTACGTTCACAACAACAAGTCGAGTAATGCTGCCAAAACAATAGAGATAGGGTATTATGTTGTGAAAGATAAAATCCAGGATGAAACTATAAGTCTCGAGCATATAAGGACAAAGGATATGCTTGCGGATCCGCTAACGAAAGGCTTACCATCCAATGTGTTCAAGGAACACTTAGCCGACATGGGTTTAAGGGAAAGCCTTATGATTTCTGGATAGGCCCAAAAGGAACAGAATTTGTTTATGAACATAACGTATGTTGTAGCTGTATGATTCTATCGGCAATTAAGCTGTGACGATGAAACATGCTCTATGTACCAATATGTGATGAAACAAATAAACTAGAAAGTATAAAGTTAAAAGTAAAGTTGAGATCAAGGGGGAGAATGTTAGGTTGATCTCTCTCCCGTTCGAACCCAACGGGTCGAACGGGCCCCTGACTCGCGCCCTGATCGGGGGCGCTCAACCAAACCATGGTTGGTGGGCCCCTGTGACCCACGCTATATAAACAGAGGTGGGGGCCGGGGCACGACTTACGAGGTTAATCGTTGCCACAATCCCCACCTACAATCCCTACCGATCTAGGGTTAGCGTGGTGCTCACGGGAAGCTCCACCACCGCCGCCGTCCACTCTCTGTCATCATCGTCACCGGCCCCTACTTCACCATGGCCGGCGCTGGATCGAGCTCGTCTGGACAGGCAGAAGGTAGGTTCACCGGAATGATCTAACCTATCCGATCCAAAGCAATCTATCAGAAGAGAGAAAAATAAGTGGATGCACTAGTTAGATAGCCTAAGACCTAAGTTAATACGTTGTTCCCCCTAATTGCAGTGCTGTGTTCGATTCGATGAAGTGGATATTTCATTTAGTGAAGAAGGCCTTGAACAAGTGTTTCATCAGTTGATTACTGTTGCATCAGTTGATTGCTCACCTTCTTAATTTCTGTAACCTTGTACTATGCTGCGTATACTTTCTGAAAATGCTTCTAGGAAATATACTCCTCAAGTGACATATCCCTTGTTGCTACTGATATCGTTTACAATTTTAGATTTTTTGCATAAGATACAAACGACTCAGATATGTAATTGCATAAAACAATGGTATTGTTCTCCTAGAGTGATTACATTTTACATTGACTACAGATTCTTGTGGACTGCAGTGGAAATGACAATGATGATAAGTATCCGGAAAATGCCTTTTCGAACAAGAGAAGAACACTTCTAAAGATTATTGGGGAATCTCCAGTTCGTAAAACAATTATTTTCTGCAATACGGTACTAGCTCCTCTCCCCTGTTTATCTCTGTATATATCATTATTCATCAATACCAAATATAACTTGCTCAAAAAATAAAAAATCAAACATAACAAAGTCCCACTGTCTGTCAACTAGTCACATGATTTATGTTCCCAGATTGAAACATGTAGTAAGGTTGAGAATGTGCTGACGCGGTTCGACAAGAAAGCGTCACAGATCAAGGTTCCACCATGCATTGGAACAGGCGAAACGCATCGCAAACACGAAAGAGTTCCTGAAGACAGGTGCGTATTCAACTAAAGTGCAAGGCATTCATGTTCAGATTCAGAAGTGGCAACTCACTGTTGGTGGCAGATTCATACGAGCATACAGTAATGGTAGCACTACATCAAACTGGACTTGTTAATGTTGCTGTGCTGATAAGTTCAGAAAGATAGTAGAAAGCATGCGGAAGAAACAGGGAGCTGCTGCTGTTGCATGCAGATAGGCTGTTGGATGGATGCCTTGCCTTTGCTGAAGATGTGTGGAACAGCTAGCTGATCGAAGCAGATTGAACTCGGCTGTCTATTCGCGGATGTGGAAGAGCTGGAGCTGGGCGTTGTGGAGCATGGCGCGGGTCCGCTCGTTGGCGGCGTCGCGGGCGCGCAGCTCCCGGATCTCCTCCTCCCACTTCTCCACCCTCTCCTTGTGGATCCTGGGAAGGCAATACAGCAAACAGGTGATGCGCAACCGAGGAGCGAAGCACGGCGGTGCGATGCCGCTTGCTGCGGCGAGTTTCTTACGTGCACAGGCGGTCCTCGAAGTCGGCGGCGAGGTCCTTGAACATGGCGCGCCCGGAGTCCAGCATCTCCGACACCTGCAATGCAATGCCACCCGCCAACCGTTCATGTCTCCGGCCAGGCCATCGCGGGCCGATCATGACGGGATCGATGGAGGAGGAGGAGAGCGTGAAGAGGCGGGGGTGGACCTTGCGGGTGAAGTTGTCGATGGCGAGGAGGATGCGCTGGACGTGCTCCTCCGTCTCCGCCGAGCCCACCACCTCAGCCTCCGCCGCCGCCACGACGGCCAACTCCTCCCCGTCCATCTCCGCCGCGCCGGTCCTCACGGCGACCCCGGAGGACACCGCCGCCGCCCCTCCCGCGCTCCCCTGGCTCCCGGCGTCGTCGTCGTTGCTCTGCACAAACGCGAGGAGCTTCAAGTTGAATATAAGCTGGTAAAATCTCGAATTAAACTCCAAAAATCGACGAGTAGTTCCTCATCAGCGAGGGAACAAAACACAGCGAGGCACACCCACATCCCATCAGATCAGGTTCGATCAGTGTCGAAATTCGAACACGAATCGGAAACCCCGTCCCCAATCCGACTCGAATGCTCTGCTCTACATCACATGCCCCGCCCAAAATGCCGAGGTCGATCGGGGTCGAATTCGAAATCTCCCCAAGCCAAACAAAAAAAATCCCCAGTCGCCCACCACCGCCAGGGAACAGACGAACAACTCGTCAGAGCCCAATAGCCAGACCAACGCACGCACGAGCGCGAGCAGAGCAGATCAAGCTCACGCGAGACAGCACGGAGGGGGAACAGCCACGGTCCGCGTCGCGGCCCCGAAACCCTCGCGCAAAAACTGCTCGCGGCGAGCGAGACACGCGCCGACGCACCCCAAATCGGCGGACGCGCCCGGGAACACGAATCGAACAAGCAGGAGAGGGGGGGGGGGGGGGGGGTCGGCGGTAAGGTGCTCTCACCGTGCCGGCCGTGCGCGCCCGCTTGGCGATCTCCCGCCTCGCCTCCATTCCTCGCGCTCGCTCGCTCACAGCAGAGGCGGCGAGAGAGGGTAGGCAGCAAGAGTAGAGCAGCAGAGAGATGGCCGGATCACAAGGAAGGATGGGGTATATGGGCAGCGGAAGCGGACTGAGAGCCGCGCCGTTGGGCAGGGCCTACTGGGCTTCCACAGAACGGGCCTCCTTCCGGGCTATGTGTCAAAAGGTTTACTTGGCATGCAAGTTTGGCTGCCAGCTTGCAACAGCGAACGAATTTGGATCAAACTCTGCTGTCTATATTAGTTGAAAAAAAGTGTTTCTCAAAAAAAATATGAAAAAGTAAGTAATGAGCCAGAAGTGGATTCTGGATCCTTAAATGAAGGACGCCAATATCCACCACACGTGTGGCATAATAGCAGGGCCGGTCCTGAGATTTTAGGGGCCCGGAGCGAAACTAAAACTTGGGGCCTTTCGCTTCAAAAAAAAGCTACTTTCTGTATAATCTATCTGCAACTTTATTTTTTTGCTTGTACAACATACTACCAAGAAAACATGCAGTAGGAATGATTATGATTTTCGATAGAGGAATAATTCTTTGGTCACTAACCTTCAATTGCTTCATGTGCACTTGTTTGCATATTAGCATTGTCATGTTTTTCTTATTTTATTGCAGATGCGCCAACTAGTCCTAATTGAGTTGTATCTTGATATTTCGTTGATGATTTTCCGGGGAAAAAAGTGAATGTAATTTCACATTGCAAGTGCATTCGAACACTACCTTTCATCAAACAAATTTACCCAGGCAAGATGTACAAGCTGAAAGCTACAACACTTCCCTTGCATAAAAACTCAAGAGTTTTACATGGTATCTAGTACATACCTGGATGTGGCAGTCCAGCGATGTATCACTCATCTCTGTAAAGACCCTTCAAGCTGTCCACGGGCTTCCACATTTGGTTCCGAGGACGGACGACCATGGTCAAGGAGACCATTGCTTTCACTGTGCAGCACTCCGGCGGACAAAAGCGTTCACCATGTCAAGCAAAAAAGCTAGGGAATAAGCTAAAGAGTTAGGGGAAATCATCAAGAAATAGGACAACTTCTCTGAAACCGGTAGCGGAAGGCGTAGGCTGGAGCTGCGGCATCGGTGGTGCCACGGTTACCCGTGGGTGTCTTCGCGTCTGCTGCCTGGTGGCCGCCGCAGCCTTGCGGCGATTAGGTTTCCAGAGATCAGGCGATTTCATCGTGTGTGATGTGAACTTCTGAAATCACTCCCTTACGATGCGCCGCTCAGCCCGCTCTTGCTCGATGTCGATCGATCTCTCCCAAACGTGGCCGGTGCACGTAGAATTAGCCCAGTTTTCACTTTTTTAGGAACATTAGCGCAGCCCAGTCCAGTCGTATCAACGCTAAAGCACGAACCTGGGGCCCCTCGTTTCCGGGGGCCCTCGGCGGCCGCCCCCCCTGCCCCCTCATCAGGGTCGGGCCTGCATAATAGGTATTCGCCCACACATTGTGTGTGACATGAGCAAGGGGCAGCCCACACAGGCTGTGTATGGGCGGATAGCAGAATTGTCCACACGTGTGGGCACAGCTACTTCGTGCCACACGATCGATAAGTACTACTCATCCCCATTTCGCGCGTGTGGCACGAAGCAAATATGCCCACACGTCCTGGCGTAGCTACATTAGGTAGCCGCGGGAAGACGATTTAGTTGCCATCCGGGATGGCAAATATAGTTGTAAAAGCATGGCAACACTCTCTGTTTTGGTTAACTATAGTTGACATGTCTAATTTATGATAGTTACCACATGTAATCAAAACATAGTTGTCGTGTGTGATTAACTACTTGCCACATATGGTCAAACAATAGTTGCCATGTGTGTTTACCTAGTTTCCACGTGTGGTTAATTACAGTTGCCATGTATGTTTACCTGATTGCCACGTACACGCAATTGCAGTTGCGGTCTAGCAAACGAATCATAGTTGCCATGTGTGTTTACCTAGTTGCCATGTACGCGCAACTGCAGTTGCCATCCAACAACGTACGACTGTCGTGTGGGCGAAAAGCAGTTCACCCACACGCGTGTGGACTAGGTGGTGGCTGTGTGGGCAGAAACTAGTTCGCCCACACAACGCAGTTGGCAACCGCGTGCTGTGAGGCGTGTGGGTGACCTATCCAACCCCCACACACCGGCCTTGTCCTACGTGGCACGCGAAAACTGTCTCGGTGTGTCAAGATTCATGCAAACTTAACTGGACGGTGATCCAGGCGTGTGGGCGAGTTGTAATGTTGCCACACGTGTGGGCGTTAGTATTTTCGTAAATGAAAAGGTAATGAGCCAGTTTTGGGTTAAAAGTTGGACTATATCTTCTTTGCAGAGACAACCTTGCACTTTGTACAAATTAACCAACACTTCACAGCACACACTCCCATAAAAATCTGTATGTTTATTTCTTTGGCCCGAACAGAAAAAGGTTTTGATTTCAGATCCATTTGTAGTGTTTTGCATATGCCGCTTATTCTGGGATCGGCTTTGTAAGAGGGTCACCTCACCATCTTGTATCGCTCCGGCTGTGTACCTTGTTCGGTTGTTGCTTTATATAAAAAGCAGGACGAAAGCCTGGTTCGAGACTATGTGGAGTACACTTACTTCTTGGGCAGGAACGTGCTTCAGTACTTGGGTGACCATTGCCCCTCGCAGGGAGATTAATTTATTTTCTGGCCTGCAGTGTGGGAGTCAATGTGTACACACCATGTAGGTTTTATCTGCTTCTAGATGGGAACAATATTTGTATTGATTTGAGTAACTAGATAGGATAAACTTTAATGAACAAGACTATTGAGTTTATACTTCATAGACATCTTTTTATGCGATTCTGATGTATAGGGAACAACAAACTAGAGGTAGAATTAAGAGCTACTACAAGAGTTGGAGAAAGTGAGTTCTTCATTCCATTTTTTGGTCTTTTGTTGTAAAACCAATCCTTGTTCTGGTCGGGCTTTTACATGAAACGGGTCTTTGCTATGGGTTCATGGTTTATTTGCCGAAATTACAACAGAAAAATATAACCAGAAGTGATTTTCGATCAAACTCTGCTACCCACCCCACACTGTCACCTTCATTTGATTGATGGAGCCTATTATGCATGAATAAGGTTGGCCAATAAAAATCAGGTTCATGCAATCTTTTTGTCAGGTTAAAATGTTGAATGTAGTTTTGCACTCTAATGACATTTAAAGGTTGTTTGGCATCCATCATTTGGGCCAGAATTCGCTGAATTCATTCGTGAATTCCGACACCTACATGTTTGGATGTCCCAATTGGGTGTCGAAAATCATTCCACAATTCCAGATGATTGAAACCGTATGTAAACCAAATCCCATCCAACAAGCTGTCATTTCCCAAATTAGCTCGCCCCCGACGCCCTCTCTTCTCGCTCATCATGCTCCTGCCGCCCCGCCGCCTAGGTAACCCACCGGCCACCGCATCTCGTTCGCCTCGAACCCCCTCTGATCTCTCCCCCGACGCGCCGCCTCCTAGGGAACCCAACGCTGTTGTTGTCAGAGTGCGTTCTCTAGACACCAGGGATCGAGGATACCATGTATCTGTGAGTTCGACCAGGGGCTAAAACCCCTAGTCAATCAACTCTCAAAGGCACACAGAAAGACAAGGACGCAAGGGATTTTATACAGGTTCAGGTCGCCATCTTGACGTAAAACCCTGCGTCCTGTTGGTATTTGATATAATCGGGAGAGTACAAGTGCTCAAGTGTTACGAAAGAGGTGGTCGGGGTACTAACTAGAGTGCCAGATCACTCCTAACTCTCTCCTCTCTCATGCTTTCTTCTAGTCCTACTTGAAGATGAGTGTAGTGATATGTGTCTCCCTATTCCTGCTTGTCTTCCTTTCGACCACGGTCCTCCCCTTATATAGGCCTGGTGGGCGCGGGGGGGGGGGGGGGGTACCACACTTGGTCTGTAAATAAATACAAGGCAATATACAAAATTATAGTCGGCTCAATTAGTCCACTTGCTCTTGACGAACGACAGTAGATGAGCTGACACTGCTCAGTGTCAGGTGCTCAAGTGCCTTCCCCAACGTGACGCGCCGCACCGCCCTTCTCCTGCTTTACACCGTTCCAGCATTCCATCTTGTCATACACCCCTCGGGTCGTTGTGAACTTGTGATGATGACCCTCTACGTAGCCCTACGTCGGGCTATACTGGGTAGACTGACCAGGCATTTAATGATCGGGGAATCATCCCTTAACTGCGTCATGACTGACGTCAAGGTCCTCCTCGAGGATCTTCTGCGACTATTTTTCTCTAGGTTTGTGTTTTATGTCTCTCAAATTAACCCTTTTTCTACTGTATCATTTTCCCGAACTTGGCTAGCATTGTATAATGTTGGATTTTTTTTCCGAGCAGGCACGTAGTCACAACATATTGAGTATACCCCATGATTTAATGTTCCGTCAACTGTCCCGTAACACCCCTCCTCAAACGGTACTCCCTCCGCCATTGATGACGGTGCAAAATACCGTCAGATCTCTCGGTGGGGGTCCGAGCGCAGTTGGAAGTCTTAGATCGGAGATCACACGAGGGGCTTGCCCAGGTTCGGGCCTCCGGAGAGTAATACCCTACTGTAACGCCCCGGACACATCCGCCGATGGTCGTTACTCCTGGCGGGATCTAGACTGGCCTCACAGATCAATACTAGTCTTTTCTGCGCACTTTGTCCTCACTCGTGCACACCTGGGAGCAACTTCCCGGTCGGTCACCCATCCTGAAATTACTCCAAGCTGAGCATGCTTAACTTTGAAGTTCTTTTCAAATGGGCTCCCGGAAAAAAGGAATTCCTTATTAATATGAGTAGTCTATCATCCCTAATAAGCCATGCTATCACACCTACATCCTACTTGTTTTGGTTATTCGTGGTGGATGAATACCTCGAGTGGTTACAATGGTGTATGAGATTGTTACATAGAGTTTCCATCTAAGAATAGATAATCTGTGCGAGCCCCCCTAGCCTCCCTTATATAGATGGTGGAGGATAGGGTTTACAGAGAGGTAGATGCGATCTATGTTGCTGCCGCCCTTGCCTTGGAGGGCCAAGGCAAGAAGGTTAGGCCTGCTACTACTAAGTCTCCACTAACTAGCCAGAGAACGCCGCTGCAAGACGAAGCCTGACCCCCGCAGCCCACCGCCGTTCACCAATCCCCCCCATCGGACGCCCAGATGTGCATGGCCCGACACATCGCCGGCCGCCAGTCCCTACCGTCCGCAGAGAACGGGGGACCGCTAGAGAGAGCCCCACTGTCGTTGTCGGCCACATGGGCTTCGCTTGGCAGCGGCGGCAGGTGGGAAAGGGGTGAAGGGCGGCGGCGCCTAGGGTTTGAGGGAGTCGCCCTGGCGTGGCCTGTGCAATCGGGGTAGAAATTGATAGTATGTTGTTTCCGCCCGACTATGTTTGTGTAGTCCTTTCGAGTTAATTGCAAGGCACTACCACACTTCGGCACGTTGTGACGAATCAGTACCACTAGTCACTTTTTTGCCATGCAGTGCCAACACTAAGCCTAAGTGTTGCAAAACAGTCTGACAGGCGTATAAGCTCGTATTGACCACGTATCTGACCGACCGGGCCCACTTGTCAGGTGCCACGATGGCCTACCTGCTCGCACCCGCTCGGTCACTCGATCCAGCCCGGGTCGGTCGCCACCAAGTAGCTGGGTCGGGTCGAATCGGACCGGACGAACCCTAGTTTCCTCTACCCCCTCCCTCGTCTCCCTCTCCCCTCTCAGGCGATGGCGGCGGCGACTCCCGGCGGCACCGACGGCACGGGCGGCTAAGGAGACCTTCCTGGCCTCGACCCCGATGACCACTTAGGTCTGGACGACGTCGACGGCTCCAGTTCATACTACTCCAGCGCAGACGAGGATTGGGAGGAGGAGGTCGCACTGTCCATGGAGGACAGGCTGAAGCTGGCAGAGATATGGGTGGACCATCCTAGAAGTAGCCATCAGTGGACCAGTGGAATTGTTGGCGCCGTGCTGTAAGTCGTTCTCTTCTCTGCTTCTTTGTGTATGTTCCAAAACAGGGGGCTAGGGTTAGTGTTGCTCATGACAGTCTAAATTTGTGCTGTCAATTGTAGTTTGGATGATGTTGTTTGGGATGTTCGGATTCATCTCGATGCACAACACAATCTGGATAGGAAGATATGCAGCTCAGATGTGACATTTCTTAACTTATATTCACTGATGCACACACAAGGTTATTCCTTCTCTGATGAACTATACCACATGAAGAATTTAGGTAGAGGAGAGGAAAGAGAGCAAGGGTTAGAGTTAATTGACACGAACATCAAACTGCAGCAACTTAAGAAGGAATATGAGCATAGTTTAGTTCTGAATTTGCTAGTGAGGGCAACATCACCTTTTGTATGTCAGATAGAAGAAGATTTAGTGAGACCAAACTACAGCAATGTCTGTCAGAGGAGAGAAGAAAATTTAGCAACTATATTGTATAGACCACTTGTTGTGTATGATCTCAGTGAGCCTGCAGTTCTTGCTGTTGATCAACAAGGTGTTGTTTTTCATAGTCAGTGCACACAAGAGAGCAGAAATTTCAGTAAGGAGAAGCTCAAAGCTATAATGGAGGAAGAGGCAGTGCTAGAGGAGGGACATAATAACAGTGATGACTCTGAGGCTGCTGCATATGACAGTGATAACAATCCTTTCTGCATGGAGAAGTACATGATAATTGAAGACACAGAGATAATTGAGGGGAATAAACTAGCAAAGCAAGAAGTTGAAGATGAAATTCAGATGAGGATTCAGAAAAGGAACAATTACATTATGAGGGTGACACTGAGGTTGAGGACTTGTTTGAGATGGAGGAGAACGAGGAGCAGCAGGAGAAGGAGGATGAGATCAATGTTGTTGCAACAGAAGAGGCACCAATGCAAAAACCTGCAAAAAAGAGGAAGAAGCTGGTAGTTAGGAGAGGCCCTACTACTAGGACACATTCAAGTGTGTTGGAGGAGGTGCAACCTGATTTCATTCCTTCATCAGATGAAGAAGATGATGGGTTGCTGTTTGAGGATGAAGATGATGGACATGAGCCACTGTCATTTGTTCTACCTAAAGGGAGGAAGAGTAGGGCCAAGAAAAGGAAACCAAGGATCTGGTACAATGACAAACTTGAGCAACCACATCAGCAGTTATGTCTGTACATGTGCTTCAGGAATCAACAGCAATTCAGAGATGCTTTGTTGAGCTTGCACATCACACAGGCCAGAGACTTCAGGTATCACAGAAATTCAGACCAAAGGATCATTGCCTGTTGTAAGCAAGAGCACTACCACTTTTGCATAGTTGCTGCAGTTATCAAAGGGGAGAAGACTTTTGCTATTAAGAAAATTAGGCTGGAGCACACTTGCCCTAGCAGCACTGAGACATCTAGGATTAGTGCCAAGTGGCTTGCAAAGACCTATGAGTCATTGTTCAGGTCTGATCCAACCATCAGCATACACACTCTGATTGACAACTGCAATGAGAAGTATGGTGTTGATGTGCCAAGGCACATGGCCTATAGGGCCAAAAACCTAGCTGTGGAAGCTGTGCTAGGAGAGCACAAGAAGCAATATCCCAGGCTAAGGGATTATGCTCATACCATCATGGATACAAACCCTGGTAGTAGAGTTTTAGTTGCAACAGTTACTCCAAGACCAACTACAAAAATACCACATTCAGGACCAAGGTTTCATGCTATGTTCTTCTGCATAAGTGGAGCAAGGGAGGGATTTCTCAATGCATGCAGACCATTCATTGGTTAGTAATGCTTTATAGTTCTTTCTCAATTGATGTAGTGGTTCTTTATAGTTATTTATACTTAAATATATAGTTTAGTAATGCTTTGTAGAAGTTTAAATTGTTCTCTGGTTGCAACAACAGGTGTTGATGGATGCTTTATTAAGCTCACCACTGGTGCTCAAATCCTAGCTGCCACTGGAAGAGATGGGAATAATAATATTTTCCCACTTGCATTTGCTGTTGTTGGACAAGAGTACACAGCTAACTGGTGTTGGTTTCTACACCAACTAAAGATATGCCTAGGAGGAGAAGTTGGCAAATTTGGGCCTTATACTATCATGTCTGATAGACAGAAGGTATCCATGCATCTTTCTCTTATGTTATTGCTTTCATGTTCTTCTGCATTAGCATGTTATGTTCTAGATGTAGTAGTACAACAGCTAAGTCTAGCATGCTATGTGAACAGGGGCTACTAAATGCAATAAACCAAGTTTTTCCAAACTGTCATCAAAGATTTTGCCTTAGACACCTCTATGCAAATTTTCAGAATGCTGGGTTTAGGGGGGAAGATCTTAAGAAATGCATGGATAATGCCAGCTATGCTTATAACCAGCACAAGTTTAACATTGCCATGAATGACTTGAAAAATGAGAGTGAGGAAGCTTGGAAGTGGCTAAGTGGAATACCTAAGCACACATGGGCTAGGCATCCTTTTGACACTAACTGCAAGACAGACTTGGTTGTTAACAACCTGTCTGAGGTGTTCAACAAGTTCATCCTAGATTTTAGGAAAAAAACCTATTAGGACCATGATTGATGGTATTAAGGACAAGCAGATGGTGAGGTGGCATAGAAACAGAGAGAGAGAGAGAGAGAGAGGAAAGGCATCTCTGTGGGAGATCACACCACATTATGCCGAGAAGCTTGAGGAGGAAAAGGAAAGGGCCAGATTTTGCAAACCTATTCAAGCTAGTGTAAATCTTTGGCAAGTGACCAGTGGGCAGCAAACACATGCTGTAAACTTGGAAGCTTATACATGTGGCTGCAGAAAGTGGGACCTGAGTGGCATACCATGCAACCATGCAATATCAGCAATTAACAAGGCAAAAAGATTTCCAGAGGACTATGTCTGCAATTTCTTCAAAAAAAACCTTTTTACCTTGCTGCATACTAACCAATGATATATCCAGTTCCTGGTGAACATGATTGGACAAGGACAAGTGGACCAGACATAGAGCCACCCAAATTTCATGTTAAGAGGGGGAGAAGGAAAGAGAAGAGAATAAAGGGCAGATTTGAGGTTCCAAAATCAAAGGACAGTTCAAGAATGGCCACTATAACTTGCAGCAACTGTGGGCTCCAAGGCCATAGGTACACCAACTGCAAGCAACAGTTGAGACCAGAGTTGGCTTTGAGGAAAAACAAGCATGTGGTAAACCCTTGTGAATTTTACTTGCTAATTGGTCTTCTTTCCTTCTATGTTTTTTGTGCTAAACCTTTGTGACTAACTAGCATGTTTCCTTGTAAATGTTTGCAAGGCACCTGCAAGATCAAGGAATGAAGATACTCCATCAGGATCACAACACCCAACAGCAAGGTCTGCTTCTGCAAGAACTGCTAGTGCAAGATCTACTAGAGTGTCAGCTAGTGCAAGTGCAAGATTTGCAAGGCCTTTCACTGCCCCAAGATTTGCTGCAGGAGCTTCATCTTCTGGTCCTTCTACTTCTGGTGCTCCTTCAAGTGTCCCAGGGAATTATACTCGCTTGATGTCATTCTTTACTGCCAGTGGTAACACTTGAGTGAGAGAATGTTGCTACTTGAGTGAGAGAAGATGTGAACTAAGTTAGTTGTGCTACAAAACTCATGTATGTCCTAATGGAGTACTAAGTTGAGTCTGATGTGAACTAAGTTATTTGTGCTACAAACCATGTATTTTCTGGTCATTTGTGGACCTATGATGCTCCTGTGAACATATTAGGCCTGCAATATCTGAAATATCTGGCCATTTGGCACTTGTGAACATATTAGGCCTGCAATATCTGAAATATTTGGTCATTTGTGGACCTATGATGCTCCTGTGAACATATTAGGCCTGCAATATCTGAAATATTTGGTCATTTGTGGACCTATGATGCTCCTATCAAGATATTTGTTCATTTGGCTTTTGTGAAACAACTCAATGCACATGTGTCAAGAAACCATGCACAAACTAGATGATAATGCCACAATGGCCACATACTTGATTACACCAAATCTTTTTTACAAAGACACCTGACACATTACTAGGATCAACAACAGTAGTGGCACTAACTTGCAACACCTGACACTAACTTAACAACAGTAGGATCAACAACACAGTAGGATCTAACCTGACACTAAATTGCAACACCTGACACTAACTTAACAACAGTAGGATCAACAACAGTAGGATCAACCTGACCACAACTGACACTAACTTGCATCTCTCCTTAGCAATGATCAACCTGACCACAACTTGCATCTTCAGTACTAAACAGGCTTACTGCAGCAGCATCTTGGCTGTCACTAAACCTACCACAAAGACAAGAAAAAGAAAGAGAACATTGTGATATTTGTCCTTCAGTGCATCTATCTCTACATTTTTCTCCTTGAGCTGTTCTTCCAAAGCCACCACCTCTCTTCCTCTTTGAGCTTCAGGCAGAGCCACAACTGCACTGTCATCTTCAAACACACCAACACTTGATTCACCTCTCAGCCTACGCACTTCATCTCGCAAATCTCTAATCAAATCACTCAAAAACTTCGGCAGAGGGTCATCATGCCATTCAAGGAAGCCACAACCACCATGCTGTACGAACAGAAATCAGGGTTTGAGAAGGGAGAAGATCTAATGAACAAAAAAGTAGAACAAAAATGAAACTTACCATGGCATCCACGCAGGCGTAGTACCTCCTGCCTGGGTTCTGGCGGCTCCATGAGATCCATCTCGACGCCTTCCTACGCGGCCTGCACCAGTAGAGCTTCTCCGGCTCATACGCCATCAGGCTCTCACGGTAGGGCACCGGCGACCTCGATTCGTCCCCTCTCCTTCCAGAGGCTCGACGGAAGCTGGGAGCCTGAGAACGACCCGAAGACCACGACATTGACATTGACTTGGACGCAGCCGCCGCCGCTGCCTGCGAGATCGCCTCCGCCGTCGCCTTGTTGGGGAACGTAGTAATTTCAAAAAAAATCCTACGCACACGCGAGATCATGGTGATGCATAGCAACGAGAGGGGAGAGTGTTGTCCACGTACCCTCGTAGACCGACAGCGGAAGCGTTATCACAACGCGGTTGATGTAGTCGTACGTCTTCACGATCCGACCGATCAAGTACCGAACGTACGGCACCTCCAAGTTCTACACACGTTCAGCTCGATGACGTCCCTCGAACTCTGATCCAGCCGAGTGTTGAGGGAGAGTTTCGTCAGCACGACGGCGTGGTGACGATGATGATGTTCCACCGACGCAGGGCTTCGCCTAAGCTCCGCAACGGTATTATCGAGGTGTAATATGGTGGAGGGGGCACCGCACACGGCTAAAATATCGTATATCAAGTGTGTATAGAGGTGCCCCCTGCCCCCGTATATAAAGGAGCAAGGGGGAGGTCGGCTGCCCTAGGCGCGCCAAGGAGAGAGGGGGAGTCCTCCTCCTAGTAGGAGTAGGACTCCCCTTTCCTAGTCCTACTAGGAAAAGAAGGGGGGAAGGAAAGAGAGGGAGAGGGAGAGGGAAAGGGGGCTGCGCCCTCCTCTCCTAGTCCAACTAGGACTCCTCCTGGGAGGGGGCGCGCCACCTCCTGGCTGCTGCCCTCTCTCTCCCCTCAAGGCCCACTAAGGCCCAATACTTCCCCGGGGGGTTCCGATAACCCTCCGGCACTCCGGTTTAATCCGAAACTTCTCCGGAACACTTCCGGTGTCCGAATATAGTCGTCCAATATATCAATCTTTATGTCTCGACCATTTCGAGACTCCTGGTCATGTCCGTGATCACATCCGGGACTCCGAACAACCTTCGGTACATCAAAACATATAAACTCATAATATAACTGTCATCGTAACTTTAAGCGTGCGGACCCTTTGGGTTCGAGAACTATGTAGACATGACCGAGACACCTCTCCGGTCAATAACCAATAGCGGGACCTGGATGCCCATATTGGCTCCCACATATTCTACGAAGATCTTTATCGGTCAGACCGCATAACAACATACGTTGTTCCCTTTGTCATCGGTATGTTACTTGCCCGAGATTTGATCGTCGGTATCTCGATACCTAGTTCAATCTCGTTACCGGCAAGTCTCTTTACTCGTTCCATAATACATCATCCCGCAACTAACTCATTAGTCACAATGCTTGCAAGGCTTATAGTGATGTGCATTACCGAGTGGGCCCAGAGATACCTCTCCGACCATCGGAGTGACAAATCCTAATCTCGAAATACGCCAACCCAACAAATACCTTTGGAGACACCTGTAGAGCACCTTTATAATCATCCAGTTACGTTGTGACGTTTGGTAGCACACAAAGTGTTCCTCCGGTAAACGGGAGTTGCATAATCTCATAGTCATAGGAACATGTATGTCATGAAGAAAGCAATAGCAACATAATAAACGATCGGGTGTAAGCTAACGGAATGGGTCAAGTCAATCACGTCATTCTCCTAATGAGGTGATCCCGTTAATCAAATGACAACTCATGTCTATGGCTAGGAAACATAACCATCTTTGATTAACGAGCTAGTCAAGTAGAGGCATACTAGTGACACTTTGTTTGTCTATGTATTCACACATGTATTATGTTTCCGGTTAATACAATTCTAGCATGAATAATAAACATTTATCATGATATAAGGAAATATATAATACTTTATTATTGCCTCTAGGGCATATTTCCTTCACGCCTAACCCTAGTTTTCCCCCAAATGCACAAACTGTTTCCTGTTCGCCCCCGCGCATTGCCTTAATAACCAGGGCCACCACTCAGGGCAATCCCTGTTGAGAATGGCCACATCAGTGTTTTTTTTTGCTCTAGTGTTTGATTTGGCCAGGGATTCGTTAGTTTATAGGTAGAACTTGAGCCATCTAACTTGAGCATTAGCTAAATATTTCATCCGAGGTTCAAGAGGAGATATAACTTGAGCATTAGCTAAATAACATAGAATACTGGAGTTCAACATAACCATAGATTCTTACAGCCATAATTACTAGATTCTTACAACATTACCTAAAGACCATAACATAGTGGAGTTCAACATTGTTCACAACTACTACATCCACACATTACACTTAACTAAACCACCCTTCACAAAAGATTAACAAAGCCTTCTATCAAAGCAACTTATATCATGATAGGTATGCTCTGCTTCATCTACCCAGATCATCTTCATCTACCTCATTCCTTCAGGATGTCATGGATCAACTTCAACTTCTCTTTGCTCTTCTCCAGTGACTTCAACTGAACAACAAGCTGGAGCTTTACCTCATCCCTACGTTTTATCAGATTCTCATGTCCCCTCTTGAGATCAGACATGTGAAGGTTCAGCTGCACATTCTCTTCTGTGACTTTTTCCAAAGACTTGGCGAGCTCATCAACCTGAATCCTTAAATTGTTGTTGCCTTCAGCTAGCTTTTCCTTCTCTTTCAAATGATTCATCTTCAGGTTCCTAATGATAGTGCCTTGAGCTTCTACCAGGTTCATCAGCACTTTGTACTTCTCTTTCATCTTGAAGTTCTCTGCCTCTTTCTTCTCCATCTCATTCTTCATGGCAGCCACAACTGATGCACTGGCTCTCTCATCTCTCTTCTCCTTAGCTTTCAGAGAGCTGAAATCCAACACCATGTCCTCCTGGGCACTGAGAAGTTGATGGACATCTTCAACTAGTTTGTCATAGTTGGCATCCAGATTCCTTTTCTCTTCTTTAAGGTGGTGGATAGTAAGTGAACTTTCCAGGTTATCCTTCCTCCTAGCAGTCCTGCTGTCTTCAAACATTTCCCAAAGCTTCAACAATGCATTTTGCATTGTGGGAGGCCACTCTGGGTCAACTCAAGCAAGGAAACCACAATTTACAGCTTCCTACAATATAGCAAACACTTATATTGTTACTCTCTGAAGAATTACCATTATGAAAGGGCACTTTTAAAAAATGAACTAACAACTGCAGAACTACAACCTATCCATGTGGCCAACTAAACAATGCTACTTCAACTGCAACCTATACTGCCTCAATTAAAAATTAGCAACTACACTGCCTCAATCAACTAACAATTTGCTTCATCATCAGTACTAGTGAACATAGCCAACTAAGCTGCTGCCCATATACATATTACAGTGAACATAAGCATCAAAACCATAATCATCAGAACTACTAATAAATAACTAAACCATAACAGTGAGCATAGCCAACTAAGCTATTGCAGTGAGCATCAGTACTAGAAGCATCAAAACTACTAAGTGGTAAACAATGTGCTTCATCATCAGTATTAGTAACTATATTACAGTGAACATAGAGAGAGAGCATCAACCTTACAGGCTGAGCACAAACTAGAAACCTCCTGCCCGTCTCAAATGATTCAAAAGCTACACGGCGCTCAGTTGGCAGCCGATGCTCCACGCAGAGCCCCTCTGGTGCCTCCTCCAAGCCATTGTAGTCGTGGTCTTCAATGCTAGCAGGAATCTACAGGGAGCAAATCCTCAAATCAGAAAACCAGATCATCAAATCCCCAAATCACCTCGTCGTCGGAGGAGATCTGCAGGCCGGACAAGTCGTCGCTGCTCTCATCCTCAAAGACCATGGCGCGGCGGCGGTGGCGGACGCGGCGGTCTGCGCGGCGAGCGGCGGCGGCGGCGACTGGAGAGACGAGGGCGATGAGGCGAGGAGAGGGACAGAGTGCGGCTGGCTCCGGTTGGGTTCGATCGGACCCGGCTACATGGAGCGACCGAGACGGGTGCGAGAGTTACCGAGCGGGTGCGCGCGGGTAAGCTACCATGGCAGCTGACACGTAGGGCCGGTCGGTCAGATACGTGGTCAATACGAGCTTATACGCCTGTCAGACCGTTTTGCAACACTTAGGCTTAGAGTTGGCACTGCATGGCAAAAAAAGTGACTAGTGGTATTGATTTGTCACAACGTGCCGAAGTGTGATAGTGCCTTGCAATTAACTCATCATATTCTCTCCTAATTATAAATCGCATGCAACGGTTTGAAAACAAAATTTATGCTCTGTAGGTGATGAAGACAACTGTAACAGTACACGTGATCTTTCTCTAAAAAAACAGTAGTGCACGTGACGACGTCGAAGCCTGAACGCATATTCTACACTCCACCACCTAAAGCTTTTATTAAATTAAGACAAATGAAGTCAAACACTGAGCACAGATCAAGAAACGCCATCCTCCTGATCCGTGCATTGTACCTGAGCATCCTCTCAGAGCAAGCAATGGCGGGGACCTTCATTCTTTCGGTGCAAATCATGGTGGTTTCTCAATAGATTCCAAGAAACCACACAGGAAAAGAATCACTCTGTTCAGATGGAGCAGGAGCAGCTCCAAGAAACACCCCACGGAGATGGAAATCTCAAGGCCGCCCCAGATCCCGGATACGGAGGCGGCAATGGCGGCTGCATCGCCCCCAATGGCACCCTCCCCTGCGGCTGGCTCGGCCGCCTGTCCCGCGAGCTGCATTGGAGCTTCGTGCTCGCCGTCGTCGCCGTCTACGGCGCCTGCCAGGGCGTCGGCTCCTCATTCGGCAGCGTCGCCGCGGGGTACTACTGGAAGGACGTGCAGCGCGTGCAGCCGGCCGCCTCGCAGTTCTACCAGGGCGTCGTCAACGTGCCCTGGGTCGTCAAGCCCCTCTGGGGCCTATTCACCGACGTCGTCCCCGTCGCCGGCTACCGCCGCCGCCCGTACCTCCTCCTCGCAGGTGAGCCAAGCCAATGCTTTGCCATGGTCAACGTCGTTCTGAATCTGCTCGCCTTCTTAAACTGTCCTGATCCATGTATTGTAACCAACTATGTAAAGGCGTCATGGGCGTGTCGTCCATGCTCACGCTTGCTCTGCGCCGCACGCCGGCGATCGTGCCGGCATTGGTGGCGTTCACGACGCAGGCCGCGGGCGCCGCCATAGCCGACGTGGTGGTGGACGCCATGGTCGCGCAGAACAGCATAAGCCACCCTCCGCTCGCCGCCGACATGCAGAGCCTGTGCGGGTATTGCTCCTCCGCCGGCGCATTGGTGGGGTACTCCATCAGCGGCCTCGTCGTCCACGCAATAGGTTCCCAGGTCTGAAGTCTGAACTGAACATTTCCTGAGAGAAGATGGATGGTATTGGTAGATTCCAATGTTCTTGCCATGTTCATTTGATCTTTTCAGGGGGCTCTTGGCTTGCTGAGCATCCCCTCCGTGCTCGTATTTTCGGCCGGGATTCTTGTGAAGGAGGAGCGGGCCAAGGATTTCGAGTACAACCAGGTGAGCTGAAGCTTCAGAAGCTGCTAATTAAATACAGTTACAAACATGACACTTTCAAGGTTGTTAACTGATACATTCAGGTTCATAAGAAGTTCTACGAAGCAGTTGAGTCAATGTGGGCAACATTGAAGTGCCCGCAAGTCTGGAGGCCGTGCGTTTACATGTTCTTAATGTTCGTGCTAAGCCCGGACATCCAAGGAGGGCTGTTCTACTGGTACACAGATTCGAGCACCGGACTCGCATTTTCCGAGGTACTCAGTTTCTTTCTGCTACAAAAGTTCTTCAGATGCATGGCAAAGATCGACAAAAACTGATGGGGCCTTCCATAATCTGCAGGGGTTCATCGGTCTCATCTATTCGATAGGCTCAGTCGGCTCGCTGCTCGGCGTCCTGCTCTACCAGAACATGCTCAAGGACTACCCGTTCCGCGGCCTGCTCCTATGGGGCCAGCTGCTGGCCTGCCTGTCCGGGATGATCGACCTGGTGCTGGTCACCAGGCTGAACCTGAGGCTCGGCATGCCGGACTACCTCTTCGCCGTGATGGACAACAGCGTGTCCCAGCTGATCGGCCAGCTGAAATGGCTGCCGCTACTCGTGCTCTGCTCCAAGCTCTGCCCCGTGGGCATCGAGGGCACCTTCTTCGCGCTGCTCATGTCCATCCAGAACCTCGGCCTGCTCATGTCCGCCTGGTGGGGCGGCCTCCT
The DNA here is from genome assembly GCF_018294505.1 of Triticum aestivum. Classification (NCBI taxonomy): domain Eukaryota; kingdom Viridiplantae; phylum Streptophyta; class Magnoliopsida; order Poales; family Poaceae; genus Triticum; species Triticum aestivum. The sequence goes on along the minus strand of NC_057799.1, from coordinate 591,185,725 downwards.
GCTGCACGCGCTGGGCGTGACGCGGACCGAGTTCGGGAACCTCTGGGTGGCCGTGCTGGCGAGGAACGCCATGCGGCTGCTCCCGCTGGCGTTCCTGTTCCTGGTGCCTCGGAGCGACCAGAACTCGACCATCCTTCCCGCGGAGATGCTGCCTGGGGATGGAGGTTCCGCGGGAGATGTGGGACAAGGGTCGTCAGGTGTCATCGAGTTTTCTGTCCTCCGTGGAGATGAAAATGGTGAAGTCGTTGAGGCTGAGGAAGAAGAACTAGAGCTGACCCCGCTCATGGAGAAGATCTGACGACTCACTGAAACAATTGGTCAATAACTTGACCAAATTGGATAGGAACGGCTGATGATACGTCAAAGCAACCAAGAAATCGTCCATGAATATCTTGTAGTTGTAGTTGTAGCACTAGATGAAAAGATGGACTACTAGGTTCGAGGTTATGATGTATGAGGGAAAAGATAAACCCCAATGGACAGCTGACAGAAAATTCTCTGTCAAATCATTATATCTTTTCCTTGTTAGAACTGATGTGGGTTTTCCTCACAAATTCCTTTGAAAAATCAAAGTTCCAGCGAAATTATTATTTTTGGCTCATTGCTAAAAGAAAAGCATTTTAACTAAGGACAACCTAATTAAAAAAGGTTGGAAAGGGAAGCAGGGATGTGAGTACTGTGGGCAGAATGAAAGTATTGACCATCTGTTCTTTTCTTGTTCTGCTGCTAGGCTACTATGGAGCCTGGTGAAATGCTCATTTGGTTTAAGGTCTACCACTGGGGGATTAGATGATTGTCTCAATGTTTGGCTTAAAGTGTTTCGAAAACCGGAGAAAAAACTAATTTTAGTTGGGCTTTCTGCCTTGTTTTGGTCCATCTGGAAATGCAGGAATGATATATCTTTCGTGCAAAAAAGATTAATGATAATGATTTTGGTGAAACTAATGTGCAATTGGATTATGGATTGGTCTATTTTGCAGGAAAAAAATCCAGAGCAAAATCTTCTGATGTTGGGGGCAAAACTGATCGAGCATGTGACAAGTGGGGTGTACGGGGCGTCGCAAGGATGGAGACCGGGGGTGCTTAGACTAGGATGCTGAAGCTGGCTCTTTCAGTCCCCATCTCCGCCCCTCCCCTGATATTTCTGTGGTAGCTTTTGGGTTGTAATTCAAACTTGTTCGAGTTGGAGCTGCGTCCCCCTATCTGTTGGGAATCGTTGCATAGAAAACAAAAAAAAACGCACACGCAATGATCTATCATGGAGATGCATAGCAACGAGAGGGGGAGTGTGTCTACGTACCCTCGTAGACTGTAAGCGAAAGCGTTTCACAACGCGGTTGATGTAGTCGAACTTCTTTGCGCTTCAACCGATCAAGCCGAACGCACGACACCTCCACGTTCAGCTCGGTGACGTCCCTCGCCTTCTTAATCCAGCAAGACATCGAGGTAGTAGATGAGTTCCGTCAGCACGACGGCGTGGTGACGGTGATGGTGAAGTGTTCGCCTAAGCACTACGAAAATATGACCGTGGGAGTAAACGGTGGAAGGGGGGCGCCGCACATGGCTAACAATTGTCTGGGGTGTGCTAGGGGCGCCCCCCCACATATATATTGGTGGGAGGGAGAGGGGAGGCAGCCAGGGTGCGCCCCAAGTAGGATCCGAATCCTACTTGGGGTGTCCCCAAGTGGCGCCCCCTGCCTTATTTCACCGGAGAAGAAAGGGAAGGGGAAAGAGAGAAAGGAAGGGGGGGGGGCGAACCCACTTTTTCCTTCTCCCAATTCGGCCTCCTGCCATAGGGGGGCGTGCCACCCCTTGTGGGATGGTGTGCTCCCCTCTCATGGCCCATATGGCCCATATATTCCCCCCGGGGGTTCCGATTACCCCTCCGGTACTCTGATAAATACCTGATACACTCTTGACCATTTTCGGTGTCTGAATACTATCGTCCTATATATCAATCTTTACCTCTCGACCATTTCGAGAGTCCTCGTCATGTCCGCGATCTCATTCGGGACTCCGAACAACATTCGGTCACCAAATCACATAACTCATATAATACAATATCATCATCAAACGTTAAGCGTGCGGACCCTACGGGTTCAATAACTATGTAGACATGACCGAGACACCTCTCCGGTCAATAACCAATAGTGGAACCTAGATGCTCATATTGGCTCCTACATATTCTACGAAGATCTTTATCGGTCGAACCGTTATGACAACATACGTAATTCCCTTTGTCCATCGGTATGTTACTTGCCCGAGATTCGATCGTCGGTATCTTCATACCTAGTTCAATCTCGTTACCGGCAAGTCTCTTTACTCGTTCCGTAATACATCACCTCGTGACTAACTCCTTAGTCGTTTGCTTGCAAGCTTATGATGTGTATTACCGAGAGGGCCCAGAGATATCTCTCCGATACTTGGAGTGACAAATCCTAATCTCGATCTATGCCAACTCAACAAACACCTTCGGAGATACCTGTAGAGCATCTTTATAATAACCCAGTTACGTTGTGACGTTTGATAGCACACAAGGCATTCCTCCGGTATCCGGCAGTTGCATAATATCATAGTCGAAGGGATATGTATTTGACATGAAGAAAGCAATAGCAATAAAACTGAACGATCATTATGCTAAGCTAACGGATGGGTCTTGTCCATCACGTCATTCTCCTAATGATGTGATCCCGTTATCAAATGACAACTCATGTCCATGGTTAGGAAACCTTAATCATCTTTGATCAACGAGCTAGTCTAGTAAAGGCTTACTAGGGACACGGTGTTTGTTTATGTATTCACACATGTATTAAGGTTTCCGATCAATACAATTCTAGCATGAATAATAAACCTTTATCATGAATAAGTAAATATAAAATAACAACTTTATTATTGCCTCTAGGGCATATTTCCTTCACTATCTGCCTTATGTGGCGATCTGTCTCCCTAGTAGTAGTAATCCTTTCTAGTAGCGGTTTCATAACTGCCCGCTCTAAGACTGAGATGTGGTCACATAATGGTTCTCTTTGGTTGTGGTTTCTTTAATGAAATCGGAGGGAAACCCCCTCTTTTGATAAAAAAAGATTGTAAACGGTTCCTTCTTACAAATCAACCTCACCGCATACAATTGCAAATTTGCACCTAAGAGCATCTCCAACTGCAACCCGTAGATTTCCTGCCGCATCCGTCCGTGGACAGGGCGACCAGTCCGCGGACACAGATGCGGGCCGCCATCCAACCGTAACTGCATACATTTCAAACTCTTTTTCAACAAACCAGATGAAATTTGTGCAAATAAGGCAGAATTTCGTATAAACATGACGAATTTCATACAAACACGACGGAATTTTATAACATTTCAAACATTTAGAAGAAAAAAAAACGACCTGACCCTAAACCTATCCTACGGGGACGGCGTCCGATGTCTAAGCTCGTGTCGTCCTCCCTTTGGCGTCTTCATGAGCACCGGCGATAAGACCGGTGAAGTGAAGGTGCGGTCTCCGACGGGGAAGAGTAGAACACGGGAGATGGACCGGCCCACATGGGACACAAGGCCTTGCCGCCTCCCATGGCCTACTCATCCTCGGAGGAGTCTGCGACCTGTCCGTCGCTGGTGGACGTGAGGTCAACGATGGAAATGGTCGCGCCGACGTTGTTGTCATCCCACTGGGCCGCTTGATGGTTCGTCGGCGGCGTGTAGGAGGCGCAATTGGCGTTGTTCTGGCATATTTCTCCCTAAGTGGTTCTGGTGATTGATGACAATGTGTTTGTGGACTAATCATGTGCATTGAGTATTTAAGACGGTCAAGCATATGGCACAAGACGATTCGTGCCCCTCGGAGTGTCAAGTGAAGACGGTTTTCTTTCCCACATTTCTTTTCTGGTGGACTTGAGTCGTAGGGAAAATCGTACTATCAAGAGGGGGTCCACGTCGGAAAGGTTTTGGTGGAATCAACACGTACACACTCATATTGCACCCATCGACCCCTTCCGTTTCTTTGGAGTTGTCCTCCGTTTGCTTCGAAGTAGGGGAGAAGAGCTACAAGCGGTAGTAATCGCCTATAGGCGGTAGTACCGCCTATAGGTGGTAGTACCGCCCGTACTACCGCTCCTAGTTGGGGCCTCAGCTTTTTCATGTCAGATGTTACAGTAGTACCTCAGAGCCTCTACCGTGCTATTCGTTTGCCCCTGGAAAGCTGATGGTTGTGGCAGCGGCAGTAGTAGCGCTAGTACCGCTCCTACTACCGCGGCCACCACCGCCTGTTCTCTGTTTTCTCCCGTGTTCTTCATTTCTCCTATGCATCCTGTAAGGAGCGGTAGTACCACCCCTAGGAACGGTAGTACCGCCCCTGGTGCAGTAGTACCACTCGTCTGCGGGCTGAGAGGTGTATAACGGTTGGATTTGTTCCCCCCACTATAAAAGAGGGTCTTCTTCCTCTAGAAGATTTACCTCTTCCTTCCCAAACTCCATTGTTGCTCCAAAGCTCATTTTCGCCCGATCTCTCTCCCTATCCAATCAAACTTGTTGATTTTCTAGGGGTTGGTTGAGAAGGCCCGGATCTACACTTCCACCAAGAGAAATTTGATTCCCCCCACTAATCCCTTGCGGACCTTGTTACTCTTGGGTGTTTGAGCACCCTAGACGATTGAGGTCACCTCGGAGCCACATTCCATTGTGGTGAAGCTCCGTGGTGTTGTTGGGAGCCTCCAATCAAGTTGTGGAGATTGCCCCAACCTTGTTTCTAAAGGTTCGGTCGCCGCCTTCAAGGGCACCACTAGTGGAATCACGGCATCTCACATTGTGTGAGGGCGTGAGAAGAATACAGTGGCCCTAGTGGCTTCTTGGGGAGCATTGTGCCACCGCACCGCTCCAACGGAGGCGTACTTCCATTCAAAGGGAAGGAACTTCGGTAACACATCCTCGTCTCCACCGGCTCCACTTGTGGTTATCTCTTCCCTTTACTTTGTGCAAGCTATTGTTGTGTTGTATCATTTGCTTGCACTTGTTGTTATTGTTATTAGCATCATATAGGTTGCTCATCTAGTTGTAAAGCTAGACAACCTATTTGTTGCTAAACCTAATTTGTGAAGAAAATCTAAAAATTGTTAGTTGCCTATTCACCCCCCCCCCCTCTAGTCAACCATATCGATCCTTTCAATTGGTATCAGAGCCTCATCTCTTTATTAAGGGTTTCACCACCCGAAGAGTATGGTTGATGACGGTGGTATTGGGGATGAAGTGCCCGAGGCCGTGGAGTTGACTTCGATCACTCGAGACGACTTAAACAAAGCTATGGCTTCACTTAAGACGTCTATGACGACCGAAGTCAAGTCCATGCTTAAAGAATTGCTTGAGGGATTGAAATCCACTACCGATCCTTTGCTTATGGTTAATCCCACGGCATCAGAGTCGGAGGCCAATTCCGGGATGGAAGCATCTAAAGGCACTCAAACTTCTTCCCCTCATGAAAAGAATGGGATGGTAACCTTTGCCTTGGTTCCCCCTCCCTCGGTCTATGGAGGACCGGTTCCTACACCTCATATTAATAACCTTGGTCCTCCTCCTAAGCTTATTAAGGGTGATTTTGCTAATTGGGTTTTTCGCATCAAGTCACATTTGAATCACAGCTCAACAAATCTTTAGAGAATCATCGAGCAAGGGTTCTATCCACATGATCCAAACAACTTCACCCCAAGAGAAGAGGTGGACAATCAATACAATCATTTCACTTTGTGGATTCTTCAAGCCGCGGTTCCTCCCGAAGATCTATCACACTTGCGCCCTTTCACTCGTGCATAGGATTGTTGGGAACATATCACTTCGTTGTACAAGGGGAGTTCAACCATCCAACGGTCCAAATTTGAAGTGGTCCTTGATGAGGCCGATGAATTTGTGATGCTAGAGGATGAGGATTCATGTGAACTCTACAGAAGAGTGACAACTCTTGCGGTTCCTCTCCAAGACCATGGGAGCAAGGATACTGAGGACACTTGGATCAAGCACAAGTTTATCAAGGCCATCATGACTTTCAACAAGGCCATGTCCTCCGTGATCCATCAAAGGCCAGACTTCCACACCTTGTCCTCAAGCGAAGTGTTGGATGAGTTTATTGCCATGAACATCATGAACAAGACCGCTGACAATGCCATTGCCCGTGTTCGGTCAAAAAAAAGCTCACCCACCCTTGCTTTGAAGGCCAAGGCCATTCCTGGAGAAGAAGAAGATGATGATGATGATGATGATGATGAAGAGGAGAGTTGCCCCAAAGACACCAAATATGCTTATCACGAGCACATGGCTCTTGCGTCAAGGCAATTTTGGGGCAACAAGAGGAACTCAAGGCCCAACTTCACCAAGAACAACTCAAGTGGGTCAAAGAACAAGCAACGAGTGAGGACTTGCTACAATTGCAGAAATGTGAGTCACTTTGTGGTGGATTGTCCTTCTGAGAAGAGGGAAGACAACGGTGGCAAACTCATTTGCAAAGACAAAGCCAAGTCCTTCCAAAGCAAGAACAACTTCACAAAGAAGATACCTTCAAAGGGCTTGGTGGCACTTGAAGGTTACCCCTCTGATGATGATGAAGAAGATACACGCGGTGAAGGGATGGCAACAGCAACCTTGGCCATTGCTACCTCTTCTCCCTCCAAGGTGTCTCTCTTCGGTGCCCCCAACGAGAACCACATTGCCAAGTTCCTCATGGACAAAGGTATCAACAAGGTAACCTCAAACATCAAAACCACCATCACTACTACTCCTTCATTGTTAGATTGTGTGGATGTTAGTGAGGCGACGTATGTTGATGAGAATGAGTTTACCATGTTCGTGAGTAAGCTCAAGGGTGAATCCAAGAAGCACTTTGTTGCTCTCTTGGAACAACTTGGTGAGGCAAATGATATCATTGAATCCCATGAGGATACTATCTCCAAGTTGGAGGGGCATAGTCGTGACTACGCCGATGAGATTGCGGATCTCTCCATTGCTCTTGAGGAAGAGCGATGTCTTTGTTTGACTCTTGAGGAGTTACACAACGTTGATCATGCTAAATTGCAAAAAGATCTTGATCATGCTATCGTTCCTACTCGTGTGCTTAAATCCGAGAAAGTTGCACTTGGGGTTGGCCATGATAGACTCAAGGAAGAGTTTGATACACTTGACAAGGCTCACAAGGTCTTGAAGGGTGTTCATGCCTCTCTCAAAGAGTCTCATGATCAACTCCAAGTGAAGCTAACTAGGGAGATTTCCACATGTCCTCCTTTTGTTCTAATTGATAATTCCCATGCTACTAATCCTTGTTGTGAGCATGTGCGTCTTGTGGAGAAAAATGCCAAGTTGAAAGAGCAACTTGAGAAAGGCCTTGTGACATGCATACAAGGCGAAAAGAATCCCAATGACCTTTTGAGTAACCAAAAGGAAGTGGTGAGGAAGGAAGGACTTGGGTTTGTGCCCAAGTCAAAGAAGAACAAGAAAGAACAAGACCAAGCAACCTCTCCCACTCAAGGAGACTTTTGTCAAGGCGGGTGAGGGTACTCATGAGAAGAAGAAGAAGAATAAGGAAGTGGGTGGTAATGCCAAGAAGGGCAAAACCTCCCCTACCGACAAAGCCGGTGACTTTAACCCCTCTTATGTTTTATGTCGTGCTAGTGATGGACATGTTTATGCTAAATTCGTTGGTTCTTATTATGAGTACATTGAATGGTCTATTTGGGTTCCTAAGACCCTTGTTATTAACCTCAAAGGACCCATTCAAAAATTTCTACCTAAATCCAAGCATTGATATCTTGTAGGAGTTTGCTTCCGGTGGAGTGTCATAGTTGCTTGATAGTGGAGCAACAAATCATATGACCGGGAGCAAGGACTTGGTGGTGGATGTGCATACAATTCCATCTATGCCCACCCATGTCCAATTTAGTGATGCATCAACATCTAAGGTATTGGGACTTGGCAAAGTGGTCATCTCTCAAGTTTATTCTATTGAGAAGGTCATGCTTGTTGAGTCCCTTGCATACAATTTGCTTTCTGTTCGTCAACTTGCATTATGGGCTTTGCAACGTTCTTTGATCTTGATACCGTGGCCCTTTTGTGGAGCAAGACTCTTAAAGTAGCCTTTGTTGGGCATTTCGAGAACGGTCTCTATGTGGTGAACTTTTCAGAGCGACCCACTAAGACCGCGACTTGCCTAATGGCTAAAGTTGATGTGGTTTGGCTTTGGCATCGCCGACTAGCCCATGTCAATATGAGATCTTTGCAAAGTCTCCTCAAAGGGGATCACGTCTGTGGACTAACAAATGTGAGTTTTGCCAAAGGCCATGCTTGCAATGCTTGTATCGAAGGAAAGCTTCATGAAACAGCTCACCGACCCACGACTGTCATCTACTCAAAGAGGCCCTTTGGTCCTCCATCTTTTGATAGTCTTGGGGGAAGAAAGTATTGTTTGGTGATTGTGGATGACTACTCAAGATACACTTGGGTATATTTCTTCAAGAGGAAGAGTGGGACCCAACAAACCATCATTGACTTTGCTAATGAAGCTCAACGTTAACATGAAGCAAAGATTTTGATGATCAGAAGTGACAACGGCACCGAGTTCAAGAACTACACCTTGGATGAGTTTCTTAGTGGTGAGGGGATCAAGCACCAATATTCCGCACCCTATACCCCTGAACAAAATGGTGTAGCGGAGAGGAAGAACCGGACATTGATGGATGCGGCAAGAACCATGATGGCGGAATTCAAATCTCCGTACAACTTTTGGGCCGAAGCCATCAACACCGCATTTCATGCATCCAATCGGCTCTATCTCTGCAAAGGCTTGAACAAGACTCCTTATGAGATACTTATCGGTAACAAGCCCAATGTCAAGTACTTTCAGGTGTTCGGACGTAAGTGTTTCATTCTCAAGAAAGGTGTTCGCTTGTCTAAATTTGAACCTAGAGCTCAAGAGGGCATATTTGTTGGTTATGCTACAAACTCTCATGCTTACCGTGTTCTCAACAAGTCCACCGGGCTCATTGAGGAGACATGTAACGTACAGTTTGATGAGAATAATGGCTCCCAAGTGGAGAACAGTGGTCTTTGTGATGTAGGTGATGAAATTCCTCCTCAAGCCATAAGAAAAATGGGGATCGGTCAAATACTCCCCATTGAGGAACCCCTTGTGGTCGAAGGAGAAGGAAAATGCTCTACTCAAGTTGAGCCATCACCAACGCTTGACCCACACGCTTCCGAAGAACAAAGTGAAGTCCCTCATCTTGATGAACAAGATCATGGGCAAGATCAACCTCATGGAGATGGTGATGCACCAAATTATGCCCAAGATCAAGTTCATGACTCTGAGCAAGCTCAAGATCAAGCACAAAGTTCATGATCAAGAGCAAGCTCAAGACGGTGCTCAAGATAATCAAGATGAAGATCCTCAACTGCCTCTTGAGGAACTCTTGGAGCGTCGTGCCGCCAAGGTGGCTTCCAAGCTCGAGCGTCAACAACATGTCAAGGAGAATGTACTTGTAAGCTTGAGAAAAGGGGTAACCACTCATAAACAATTGTCAAACTTTTGTGAGCATCACGTGTTTGTTTCATGTGTTGAACCCCAAAAGGTACATGAGGTGCTCGATGATGAGGATTGGCTTGAAGCCATGCATGATGAACTCAACAACTTTGAGCGCAATCAAGTTTGGGAATTACTGCTGAGGCCAACGAAGGAACATAATGTCACTGGGACCAAATGGATCTTCAAGAACAAGCAAGATGTGAATGGTGTGGTTGTTCGAAACAAGGCAAGATTGGTGGCACAAGGCTACTCCCAAGTCGAGGGTATCGACTACAGTGAAACCTTTGCCCCCGTTGCATGTCTTGAATCTATGCGCATGTTGCTTGCATATGCATCTCATCATGGTTTTAAGTTGCAACAAATGGATGTGAAAAGTGCATTTCTTAATGGTCCATTGAATGAGTTGGTATATGTCAAACAACCTCCGGGATTCGAGGATCCCAAGCTCCCCAATCATGTATACAGACTCAAGAAAGCGCTCTATGGCCTTAAACAAGCCCCACGTGCATGATATGAGCATCTCACTGAGTTGTTGCAAGATCGTGGGTTTGAAATTGGGAAAATGATCCCACTCTTTTTACTAAGAGGGTCAAAGGGGACTTGTTCATATGCCAACTATATGTTGATGATATTATTTTTGGTTCTCCTAACAAATCTTTCAATGATGAGTTTGCCGCACTAATGACCGAGAAGTTTGAGATGTATATGATGGGAGAGTTGAAGTTCTTTCTTGGATTCGAAGTCAAGAAAAGAAGGGAAGGAACATTCATCAACCAAGCCAAGTATACCCACGACATGCTCAAGAGATTCAATCTAGAAGATGTCAAGCCGGTCAAGTTTCCCATGCCCACCAAATGCAAGCTTGACAGTGGTCCCAATGGTAAAGCGGTGGATCAAAAGGTATATCGCTCCATGATTGGATCCTTGCTTTACCTTTGCGCATCTAGACCGGATATAATGTTGAGTATGAGAATTTGTGCATGGTTTCAAGCCGCACCTAAGGAAAGCCACTATGTGGCGGTCAAGCGAATCTTTCGATATTTGGCTCATACCCCAAACTCTGGCTTATGGTACCCCAAAGGATCAAGCTTTGATCTCATGGGCTACTTGGCCACTCAGATTGGGTGGGAGATTGTGTGGAAAGGAAGTCAACCTCCGGAGGGTGCCAATTCCTTGGTCGCTCTTTCGTGAGTTGGTCTTCAAAGAAACAAAATTGTGTGCGTCTCTCTTCCACCGAGGCCGAGTATGTTGCCACCGCAAGTTGTTGTGCACAATTGCAATGGATGAGGCAAACTTTAAAGGATTACGGTGTCACTTGTGACAAAGTGCCTCTTCTATGTGACAATGAAAGTGCTATCAAGATTTCTCTCAATCCGGTGCAACATAGCAAGACGAAGCATATTGAGATTCTTCATCATTTCATTCGGATCACATAAAGCGCAGAGATATTTGAGATCATCTACATCAACACTCAAGAGTAACTAGTGGATATTTTCACAAGCCTCTAGATGAAGCAAGATTTCGCGAGTTAAGGCATGAGCTAAATATCATTGATTCGAGCAATGTGGCTTGATTCTAGGCACACCCTACCGCTCTCATCATTTTATCTTGTTCTAGATGTAGGCATGGACATTGGGGGGTGTTGTTCTCTCAATGAGCTCTCCCTCCCCCCCATTATGCATAAATCGATCAAGTCTTTCACATTAGCCATTTTTATGGTACTTGTGCTTCAAAGATGAGTATTGGTCATGGGCCCAAGGTTAAAATCTTCGCGGTACCATACCTATTAACTCAAACATAGGTGGCTTCGTCCACCTCCCTCCCCTCGTGATAGACGATTGTTGTTGGTCTTGAGGTCATTGTGTGTGTTTGAGACACTTCTTGTGTGGTTCTTTTTCTTGATTTTGTACTTGAGGTGTCTCTTCCCGTGTTGTTGTTCCTTGTCTTGTTCCTCTCATTCTTTTTCTTCTGGTTTTCCTGTTTGCATAAGCCTCTTTTATTTTTGCTCCTGCCTGTTTTTGCCTGAGCGGTACTACCATTGAGCATGCGCGGTACTACCGCTTATTAGCGGTACTACTGCCCGGACCCACGGTACTACCGCGCGGGGAGTTGAGCGAGGGCAGGGGGAGGTTTCTCTCCCCATACCCATTCACTCACCCCCTCTCTTCTCTCTCATGCGACGAACAGGCAGCGGAGGGCTGCCATCGGGCCACTGTCTCTGGGCCGTCTTCCGCGTTTTCGTCCAGTGGGATCGATCCCCACCTCTTCATCTTGCCATGGATATCGGTATTGCCCCCGTTCTTCTCCTCGTTGGTTCTAGTTTTTGTATCTAGGATTTAGGGCAATATCCATTGCATTCTTTGATTTTTTGCTAAATTGGGGCATGAGTAGGACGTAGAAGACTGCTAGAGTAGGTAGATTGAAGTTTGAACCGCGAAAATTTGAATTTGGCATCTCCGGTACTACCGGATCTCCCCGCGGAAGTTGTCGGCCCCTTTGACATCCGCCTCGAGCGGTACTACCACTTGAAGGTGGCACTACCGCTGGGAGATGCGGTACTACCGCTCAGAGCTACCAACTTCAACTTTTCCCCGCTCCACCTTCACTCTTGGGGCTTTCTTCTTCCTTGGCTTATGCATTTTGTCTCTTTCGTGTTCTTGTGTGTGTGTTCTAGGTGGTAGTAGCTCCGGGCATCAGGCTCGTTGCAAGAACCCTGCCCATACCAGTGGCTCCAAGCACTACCGTTCTGCCAATGTGTCAATGGGCAGCACCGTGCTAGAGAGTGCCTTGGTGCCTCTGAGTGGCTCCGATGAGCAGTCAAGACAGGAAGTCAAAGTGATTGTGTCCAAGAACAAGGGGCCCAAGGGAGCTCATCAGATGTCTGCTATGGAGTTTGTTACGACACGTAAGCGCAACCCGTACCGGGAGCCTCAGGATCCTGCACTTGTTCATCGCCCGTTCTGGAACCAGTTTCAGCAGTCCATCTTCCATGATGTGTTGAAGGCAAAGAAGAATCTATATGTGAAAGTGAAGTCTATTGATCTCTCTCACATGGAGAGGGACTTGCCGTACTTTGGGGCTGCTCTTTAGAGGTGCGAGGAGCTGGACATCAAGAGGATCATCTCTTTCAACAAGGATTTTGATGCGGAGCTTGTGGCCCAATTCTATGCCACAATTCACTTTGGGCATGATGAGGACAGGACCCTCTCCTGGATGACCAATGGTCAGCGTTTGTCTGCTTCTTGGAAGAACTTTATGGAGTTGATGTCGTATGAGGATAAGGGCGCCCAAACCCCAATTGGGTTTCGCCCTCACCGTGAGGCCAATGCTACCCACAAGGAGGCTCTGTGGCAGTTCTCTACCAGGAAGGTGTCTGATACTAGACATGTCTCCTACAAGCTTTGGCCCTTTCTGGATATCATGCATAGGATCTTCAAAACACTCTGTTCCCTCGTGTTGGCAATCAGGACATGGTGCACTCCTATCTGGTGGACCTTCTTCTCTTTTGCCAGAAGGAGCAGGGCTCTCAAGAAGTGTTGGATGTTTCTAATGTCATGTGGTCAGAACTCTGATGTGCGATCTTGGAGCGCAAGTGCATCATCTATGGCCCTTACCTGATGCGGCTCATTGAGGAGACATGGGCTTCTATGTTTCCAGATGAGGAGCTTCTCACTAGGGACCTAGTGTCTCATTATGTTATTCAGTTGAGGCAGAAGGAGAAGTGGGGAACGACTACTCCAGCCACATAAGAGCCAGTGCATTCTGAGGATGATGAGCAGGACTATGAGCCGTCTGAGGAGCCATCTTGGGCCAAGAAGCTCAAGCAGAAGATGAAGAAGTTGTTTTGCCTTCAGGCCAAGGGACAGTATAAGGCTCATGTTGCTAAGAAGAAGGCCCGTTGTCATGAAAATGCCATTATGAGACAGGTTGGCCTCACCGTTTCTGATGGCTCTGAGGACAGGTTCACTGATGAGGAGGCTTGGGTCCATGTGCACTACCCGTGGACTGATTCTGATGATGATATTGGAGGCCCTACATATGCTGCAGAGGAGTCTGACAGGGAGGAGGAGCATGATGAGTGATGTCCTGGAGTGTTGCTACCACCGTCGTGCTTAGCTGTCCTCTCTACTCTTTTGGTGTCTTGATGCCAAAGGGGGAGAGAGTGTAGGGATTTGCTGTGTGTTGTGAGTCGAGTGTCGAGTGTGTTTCTCTCCTTGTCGTTGCTTTCCTCGCTCGATCTCTTTCATTTGCTTTAGTTTGTATCTGTCCCGTGTGTTCGAGACCATATGGTGTGAGACATATGAGCTATCCTATCTCTATCTATCTATGTCAAGTACTTTATGTTAGTAATCGCTTGTGAGTTTTATCTTATATTTATGCTCTTATTCATATGCTCACATAGTTTCACTTGTCTGCCTTCATCTTACTATCTATGCAAGTATGGTTTGGTCTATAAAATATAGGGGGTGTGGATCCTATATGTGTGTATTTTGCATTCCAAAAGCATATCTAAAATAGTGCACACATCTAGGGGGAGCCCGTCTATATTTTGTAGATAGTGGGGTTGCACACCTCCTTTTGCTATATTCTTGTGCAAATCTCACGTTGTCATCAATCCACCAAAAAGGGGAAGATTATTAGGGCATATTTCTCCCTAAGTGGTTTTGGTGATTGATGGCAATGTGTTTGTGGACTGATCGTGTGCATTGAGTATTTCAGATGATCAAGCATATGGCACAAGACGATTTGTGCCCCTCTGAGTGTCAAGCGAAGACAATTTTCTTTCCCGCATTTCTTTTCTGGTGGACTTGAGTCGTAGGGAAAACCGTACTATCAAGAGGGGGTCCACGTCGGAAAGGTTTGGGTGAAATCAACACATACACACTCATATTGCACCCATCGACCCCTTCCGTTTCTTTGGAGTTGTCCTCCGTTTGCTTCGAAGTAGGGGAGAAGAGCTACAAGTGGTAGTACCGCTGGGCACAACGGTAGTACCGCCTATAAGCGGTAGTACCGTTGTTACCACCGCCCGTACTACCGCTTCTAGTTGGGGCCTTGGCTTTTTCGTGTCGGATGTTATGGTAGTAACTCAGGGCCTCTACCGTGCTATTCGTTTGCCCCTGGAAAGCTGACGGTTGTGGCAGCGGCAGTAGTAGCAGTAGTACCGCCTATAGGAGGTAGTACCGCTCCTACTACCGCGGCGGCCACCGCCCGTTCTCTATTTTCTCCCATGTTCTTCATTTCTCCTATACATCATGTAAGGAGCGGTAGTACCGCCCCTGGAGCGGTAGTACCGCCCTGGTGCGGTAGTACCGCTCGTCTGCAGGCTGAGAGTCGCATAACGGTTGTATTTGTCCTCCCCCCACTATAAAAGAGGGTCTTCTTCCTCTAGAAGATTTACCTCTTCCTTCCCAAACTCCATTGTTGCTCCAAAGCTCATTTTCGCCCGATCTCTCTCCCTAGCCAATCAAACTTGTTGATTTTCTAGGGATTGGTTGAGAAGGCCCAGATCTACACTTCCACCAAGAGAAATTTGATTCCCCCCACTAATCCCTTGCGGATCTTTCTACTCTTGGGTGTTTGAGCACTCTAGATGGTTGAGGTCACCTTGGAGCCACATTCCATTGTGGTGAAGCTCGGTGGTGTTGTTGGGAGCCTCCAATCAAGTTGTGGAGATTGCCTCAACCTTGTTTGTAAAGGTTCGATCGCCGCCTTCAAGGGCACCACTAGTGGAATCACGGCATATCGCATTGTGTGAGGGCGTGAGGAGAATACAGTAGCCCTAGTGGCTTCTTGGGGAGCATTGTGCCTACACACCACTCCAACGGAGACGTACTTCCCTTCAAAGGGAAGGAACTTCGGTAACACATCCTCGTCTCCACCGGCTCCACTTGTGGTTATCTCTTCCCTTTACTTTGTGCAAGCTATTGTTGTGTTGTCACCTTTGCTTGCGCTTGTTGTTGTTGTTATTAGCATCATATAGGTTGCTCACCTAGTTGCACATCTAGACAACCTATTTGTTGCTAAACCTAATTTGTGAAGAAAAGCTAAAAATTGTTAGTTGCCTATTCACCCCCGCCCCCTCTAGTCAACCATATCGATCCTTCCAGGCGTTGTTCTCCTATGTGGTCGCCTGCAACTGCACCTCCGCAACGGCAGCTTCCTGGCAAGTGGCAGCTTGAGCGCGGACAACATCGTAGATGGCATGTTGCTCCGTGACGAAGTTCCGGTTCATCGCGGCCATTGCCGCCACGTCTCCTCACTTGCCCGCTTGCCGTAGATCTGACCCTCCGCCAGCCGGTGCTGCTCTAGGAGGAACATGTTGTACCGCTCTTCCTCCTGCGCCTCCTGGAACACCGACAAAGGCGCCAGCGTAGGCTGCACCTCCGTCATGGTGGCATTGTAGGGTGCCTGCGCCTGCTCCATGGTGAAGCCGGCGTGCACATGAGGCACGGGAGCCGGGGCGGTGTCATCGGAGCCCGTCTCCATCATGGTGTCGACGGAGTCCTCGGGCAAGCTGACCTCGATCCGCCTAGCACGGCGGCTCTGCCAAGCGATAGCAAGGGCGGCCACGGCGTGCTTCATCGCCGTGGAAAGGCTCTCCCACAGAGCTTCACCGCATGTAGTCATGGCGGATGCGGTGCAAAGGAGGAGGATGGGAAGGGGCTTGTGTTGTGGTGTGAAGTTAGCTGGGTGTGGCCGCCTTTAAATAGCGGACTCCGGTGAGGCCACCGAGAGGATGGTGGTGGTGGTGGTGGTGGCCGAGACGATGGTGGTGGTGGTGGCCGACGAGAGGATGGTGGTGCTGGTGGCAGTGGTGATGTGTGGCACCCCGATCCACATGGAGCAGGGGGCCTTCGCACGTCAGCCCAGGATAACACCTGACCCACGACAGGTCCAAGATACAGCATTCCAAGTACAAGAATATTCATCAAATACATGTATAGAAGAGTACATCATTGATGAATACAATCATCTGGCATAGCCCTAAGGCTATTTAAATGGCGGCGGAAGTCTATTTAAATGGCGGCGAAAGTCTTGGTTTGACAGCATAACAACTCTGGCTGGGCTCCACAACTCACAGGACTGGCAAGGTTACGGCCTAGCACGACGGAACAAGCGAACAATCCAGGCAGGACCTACAAAACTGGCATGACACGCCAGGTCAGTACATTGAATGTACTTGCAAGACAACCAAATACATAGCATCCAAACAAGCAGAAGACAAAGCAAGAACCAAGCGCATGCAACAACCTATCTCATATCAATTACTAAACATGGCATGATATAGGTCAACCAAGCATGAACAACATCATAGCATCTACTAACATGGTAATAACATGGCATATCAAAACATGCTTATAACATAGCAATAGCAAAACATAGCATATCATCTCAATCATGGCATAATTTAACATATCACTTAAAGCATGGCATGGCATCATGAAACTATGCTGAATATAAACTACCGGTCATATCCAATGCAGACATAGCAGGTTAACTTTATGCAACTATCTGTTGTTCTTCCATTGTTCTTTAAATGCAAACATGATAATCATGCAATGCAACCAAACTTGAGCACTGAGTCCCTCGGACTCTCTTACCAACGGGTTGCCTCGCAACCGAACGGTGATCGCTCACGGATCACAAACGGAACCATACTCGGTTCAACGGGTTACCTTGTAACCAAACGGTGATCACTCACGGATCACAAACGGAACCACACTTGGTTCAACACTCACCGAGACCTCGTCTCGTGATCATATCAACACATCACCATGACATCTCACGACTATCTCATAGTCCAAGTCACCACATTCTTGTTACCACATTAATTAACTTAATTATTTCAGGTTTATCCTCCATTTCGACCAAGACCCGATAGTGTGACCTACTACGAACTGCGTTGCTATCGCTAAACTTAATAAACACTCTGCAGAGGTAGCACATTGTACCCACACCACGGAACACATGGCCTCGTCATCCCATTCGGGTGGACCAACGGCATTCCGACGAAACCGACCTACTATCATGACACTCTCCCGGCCACTCCGACTCACTCCCCACTGGGCTAGTCCTGGGTGGCCCCATGTCTACCAAAGACACCAACGGCCACCGTCGTGGCCAAACATAAATGGTCCCAAACGGGGACATGAGCTCAAAAACACTCCCGGGCACACAAGGCTTATGTCCGCCTACCTGATCAGGGTAGCGCGCGCCCATAACCTTCCCTCATTGGAGGCACCGGTGAGAGGCACGACAATAGATCGCATTAAGGCCTTCCCATAAAGGCAAAATGTGGCTGCACTGAAAAAGTTCGATTTGGTGGCACTATGACTCGATCCCATCGATGACGGAGGAGGTTTGTTATTATTAAGTCATTTTATTACCTTCTCCATCATCATGTACATGAATGCAACAATGATCATGCGTCATACAAATGCTTTAATACAATACCGAACTTCTCAAGTGAACAACTATAGCATAAAGAACATGACAATACCAAGTACTAGCATATCAACGGTGCATTACAATCATCATAGCATTTTATAATGAGGACATGAAAATAAAGTAGAGCAGTGCATGGCATTATCAATAATAACATTCTAATTAGCATGGCAAAAGATATCATCAATACACAAGCATGCATGATAAGCATAACGGAATAACTGCAGACGAAAACGATAAGAAACAACTGCAACTACACACACATAAGGTGCAAGCAAAGTCAACATGCAAGTTCGGGGCTCATGATAAGAGGTTGGCTTGCCTGGGGTTGACAAATACTTCAGGAAGAAGTGTGAAACGATCGCGGAAAGATTTGCCGGAAACAGTTCTCTCTCGGAGGGGGCTGTTTACGGGCAAGGGCAAAATGGTCATTTTCACTGTGTGAAAACATTATGAAAATGATACCAACGGAAAGAGCTCGACGAACAGAGAAAGTGAGCGCTGGAATCACCTCAACCGGAGTTACGAGCGCAAAGTTGTGGCCGTTCACTTTTTTAGGCAGAAAACAAACTAAAGCAGTGAACGTTCACAAAATAAGCACTTCGGCCGGCTGAGCCGAAAAAGAGAAAACGCCTTTCTTAGAATACGCCTTTAGAGAAGTAAAAACATATTTTTCATCTAAAAGAACAAAAGAATGCGCTTTCTAACCTGGGAAACGTACTCAGGGAAGAATACGTTTTCAGCGCAGGGAAACGGCTTCGGCTTCGGGCGCGTCCACTTATCCGACGTGGCAGACTGGGCAACGCCCTTCTCTCGCCGACAGGTGGGGTCGCGCGGGAAGGGGGCCCGCCTGGCCTGGCTTCTTCTTCCTCCCGCTCGGGATCGAGCGAGGCAGAGGGAGGGGGTTGCCCCGAGGGCGATCGCCGGCGACTCCGGCCACCGCTCGCAACGGCCGACCTACCCAGATGCTCAGGGAGGAGAGACGCATCTCGAGGTGGTAGCCGCTGCCACCGACGAGCGTTGTAGCGGAAGCAGCAAGGCACGCGGCGGAGAGGGGCTTCGGGCTCGGGTGGACACGAGGTTCTGGTGGGGGAAACGGACGGGCGGCGAGCTAGGGAGGGTCGCCGGGATGTGGCGCATCCATCCACGATGCGCATGGGGTGCGGGGGTGCTCGGGTGAGGGGTTGGGCGGCGGAGCAGAGAGGTGGGCTCGCCGGAAATCCGAGCGCTCCGGCGAGGGATTCGGTCGGGCTCGGGCGCTGGAGTGCTCTGGAGGGAGGGGGAAGGGGTTTGAGAGAGCTGGCTTGCTCGGGGAGGGTCGTGCACGTGCTATTTATAGACGGGCAAGGGCACTCAAGCCGGGCACCGCCGAACGCGTCCGACCACGGCTCTGCCGGCCGCAGCAGTCACGGGAGTGCACGGGAAGGCGACGAGGAGGGTGCGGACGAGGGACAGAGGCTCATGGAGACGAGAAGCGCTCGGAGACAAACGGAGGAGGAGGACAGGGGCGCGGAAGAAGAGGTTGGCCACAGTAGCGCATTGTTTGGTCGTTGGCACGGCTCGCCGGAGAAGAAAACAGAGGGGGCGAGTGGTCCAGAGGGAAGAGGACGCCGAGGGGGAACTGTTGGGCATTAATGGCGAGGCCAGAGCCGGTCGGAGCAGCGTTGCCAACGAGAACAGTGGCTAGACCACCGTTTTGGGTTGGCTACACTCGTGATCACCACGAGCAAGGCGCGCTCTGGAGTTTTTACTGAGGCCAGCTCATGTCTACCGCGTAGTCCTTCGAAGATAGAGTGTTACTACGGTAAAGAAACGAGCAGAGACAAATTGAGCTGAGTAAACTGAGCTCCACAAGTTTGCTGTTGCAAACTTGACCGCATCCTAGAGATAAAACCAGAGGAGTTAAAAGGTAAATTTGATGTCTGGGAAGCTTAGGGTAGCAAGGACTACGGTCCTGGGAATTATGAAGTCATTAGGACAATGATTTAGCATAGTTGCAATACAAATGCCAAATCTGACCCAGAAATCAAATGATGAAGAAGCACTCACTAGGAGTGATGTATTGGGCTAATACTTGGCTAAGCTTGATGATTTGATCATAGGTAGACGCTGCAAAAATATCATACCAAATGGACTTGCCAAAATGGTACTTCCTTCACAGCTATCAGTTTTTCCGAGAAACTTGAGAAAAATCCTCAGGGCAAATGGCAAACTCAAATGAGCCAAAAAAATGTTGGAGCTAGGTTATAGGAGTAGGAGAAGACCTGGGAATATTTTCAGCCATAATGGAGCAAGATAAAATGCACTTGCTTCACAAACTAAAAAATTGGACAGAAACCAAGAATCGCTCCTGTGCTCACATAGTTCAATGAAATGAACTGAATTTAGGTGGAGTCTAATGATTTGAGATACTTGAGAAGATGGAAAAGTTTCATCCCATTTGGAAACTCTATGAAGGTAATTCCTTCACAAAGTTGCATTCTGGTCAGAAACTTTGAGAAATTGCACAGGGAGCTAGGATGAATGGGTTGATCTCATATTTGGCATCCATGGGTTATTTATCCATGTTAATCACCCTGCCAAATTGCAGCTCCATTGGAATTAGGAATAAAGCACTTCCTTTGCAAAATTTCAGAGAAGGTAGAAACTTGCATTGCATCATGTGCCCAATTTTTGAACTGAGGAACATGAGATTAGGATGTAACTAGTGATTATATAGCAAGGACAAGCTCCACAATTTATGTGGGAATTTTCTCTGCTATAAAAATAGTAGTTCCTTTAGAAAATGGCAGAATAGAAATATTGGCATAAAATAAGAAAAGGCAATTTTCCTTATTTAATTATGTCCAATATGTTTGCCAGAGCTTTGATTAGGCATAAATATCAACTCCACCAATTCACATGAATTTAGGAGATGGCTAGCTATGCCTTTGGATTTTATTCCTCAGAAAGGCAAGAAAAGGAATAAATCACAATTCAAAAATATTGCATGGGACTCAGCAATACTTTTGCATATCCAAGGTTCAGAAAGATCGGAGGATCTCTAGGAACAATTGGGAGGATCAACAGATCAAGGAAAATGATGGCTCCTTTGTAAGCACAAAGGACATATCCAAATTCCAAAAATTTGGAATTAGGGTTTGAGAGGATTTGAGCTGATGCAAATGAGGTCTTGCCCACTGACAAAGACATGAGCAAGGTTTTGAAAGGTTGAAAATGACAAGAATCATCAGGGTCATCCAGCAAACTTAGGAGAAAGATTTTGAAAATGAGTGCCAGGAAGGAATAACAGCACAAAAGTTGATAACCCAATTTTGGGGCTGTTACAAACCTTCCCCCCTTAAAAAGAATCTCGTCCTCGAGATTCCTAGGGTTACAGCACAACTGAAACGATAACCACTCCGGGGAAAAACCTCGGGGTTAATTTTTTTAACCCTTTGGTTAAATTCAAACGAGTTGGGGGCACCGATAATTGGTACACCCGGGGAGGGATATGGAAAACCTGGATATATCCATTGCTAGGGGCACTCGAGATCAAACTCTCAAAAAATATTGCTAGATGCACCCAATGAATAGTGGTTTCACTTGCTGACACGTGGGTCCAGGGCCCACTGGCAGCCTCCTTCTACCTCCGGCTTGCTGCTTCTCCTACGCTGCTGCTCCGCGTGCGGCTTGGCGCAGTGCGCATCTAGCTCCTAGGGCGATGAGGACCCTAGTGCCTTAGTGCGCGGCGTGCATGACGCTGGTGCAGCGAGCACCCATGTCGCGGGCCAGCACCTTGTCGGCACTGCTCGCGGATTCGCCTCCTGGATGCCGGTGATCGAGCGACGAGCGGTTCTCCTGGACCTCGCTCACCGTACACCGGGGTTGGGCTATAAAAGACGGCAGCTCGGTTCTCCTCCAACGCACAAACACCATGCCGCTCTACTACCTCTTTGGTTTGGATGAAATCGAGCCGAGCTCCTTCAGCGAGGCTGTGTTCCTAGTGGCGCTGCGGTGGTTCCTGGCTGCTCTGCAGGGCACTTTGATCGGATCGTCGATCCTCTTGGTGGTGCTCATCAGGAATGACCGAGCTCGAGACAATGTGCGGCCAGGTGTGGTGGCTCGAGATGCAGAAGAAGATGGTGCACGGGGTGGTCCTCCGCCACGCTTGATTCTCCGTCACTTTGCACCGGCGGAGTAATCGCGTGCTGCGGTGGAGTGGGTGGCAACTTGCCTGCCCTACGCAAGGCAGAGACGATGGTGGTGGTGGGGACCGGATGCAGATGAGGTGGTTGTACCAGCCCAGGAAGCACACTGGGGTACGGGAAAATTTCGCGGATAGCTCCACGAAATGTAGGTGTCGAGGTGGAATCGGGGGTGAAATCTGTATCGGGGTAGATGTACTGGATCGGGTGAAATAAAGTTGGCAGTGTTCCTCCGGAAATGAAATCAGGAAAAAGAATTAGAGGCGAGGAATTTCCAGACGAAAATGCCTCTGCGAGACTCTGGGTTTAGAAATCCGGCACACAGAGCATGCACAGATAGAGAGGGATATGTGACTTTGCATTTCCCCAAGTACTGCCCGAAGGTACTCGTGGGTGAACCGAGTATGCATGCAGTATGCAGTATAATCTAAACTAGCAAACAGACAGAGGCAATAAACATGCATCGGAAAAACACACCAGACAAATCATACTAAAGTGTTTTAATGCTAGTGGGTATATGTAATCCTGGTATACATATACCTACACCAGCACGCATTTTATTAGAGACTCGGGACGAGTCAATGTTGTTTTTAGTGTATGTGATCTACTGATTAAAATCTTTTTAGCAACATATTGCCGACCCTGTCAAACATTTCTGCTTGACAGAGAGACAGTCAAAAACAAAACCAAAAAGCAAGAAAGCATATATAAAACACATCATATGGGTTACAACAGTGCAAGCATACAACAAAGCACGAAGGCGCTACGCGCTAAATGAAACTACTCATTCCGGGATACATAGTTCTATCCTCATATCGAGGATGAACAGACTGACGGACCTACTCGCAGAATCATCTCACTGCGTGACTGAGGTCATGCAGAGGACTGGCCTTGCTGGGGCTCTCCTGGAGGACGAAGACTGAGCCAATCTCCATCTTCATCGTCTGGCACTACTATGGGTTGGGGTTCGACTACTGGGGGTGTGGTTGAAATTGATCCGAGCAAATGCTGCTGGTGGATCCGTAAAAGAGCCTTGTCGAGGGTGATGATGTTTGGCTTGGGCCACAACACAGGCTGAGAGGATAGCACTGGTTCAGATGGCGTTGGGCAAACGACTTGAGATGCGAATTTACGAGCCTCACGGTAAGCTTCCTTGACGACTCGTACCACATCATTGTCCAGGGTTCTAAACTCGGCAAGCATCTTTGAAATCATCATCCCTTGGGCAGTGATATACTGCACTAGGCGAGCGATTGCGGGGTCATCTCCTTGGATAGCGGGAGAAGGCTGCATTCCTGCTTCTGCCACAATGGGGAAAAAGCATAACTCCCGCCTTGTTGCCACATGCGGGAACTTGGTTTGGAGGTGTAGGATAGCCTCCACAGCAGCGGCTTGAATGGCTAAATCAGTGGTAGGCATGGCTCTACCCTGAAAAATCAAAGGCTGGCCATCCACTTCGGGACCTGGGACGATGTGTACTCTTGCATCATAGCGGTGAAGGTGAGGGACGGGTGCCGATTGGAACACCAGGTAATCGGGCCTAGCATTACAGCCAAAGGCTTTGGTGAGCATCTCAGTAAGAAGGGGTAGAAAGCCTGTATGGTTGACGGCAAAGGTGCGGGTGTAAAACTTGGGAGCTTTGAAGGTGCTAGCCATGGTCGGGGTGTTACTAGCTAGGCTTCTCTGCAGGGACATGGCTAACAGCGGGGTGAGCGATACGGCGAGCGGAAAGGGGGCTTTTATAGGCAGCTATGCGGGACATGCCCGCATGGTGTGGCCCCTTTCCCTTAATGGTGAAGGGAAAGCGATGCGGCCGACCAGAAAGGATATGGTTGCTATTCGATCCACAGATAACTAGGCGGGGACAGCGGGGTGAGGACGTGTCGGTCTCGACTGCGCCACCTGTGGATTAACAGTGGCCATGCCGGATGCGAGGGATGGGTCAAATCCCTTAGGGTCATTATGGGTTAATGGTAGCGGTGATCTAATGCTAGGATAACCTATGCCAGCCTGGCTGCTCTGATACCATGTCCTGTGGTACCCCGATCCGCATGGAGCAGGGGGCCTTCGCACGTCAGCCCAGGATAACACCTAACGCATGACAGGTCCAAGATACATCATTCCAGGTACAAGAATATTCATCAAATACATGTATAGAAGAGTACATCATTGATGAATACAATCATCTGGCATAGCCCTAAGGCTATTTAAATGGCGACGGAAGTCTATTTAAATGGCGGCGGAAGTCTTGGTTTGACAGCATAACAACTCTGGCTGGGCTCCACAACTCACAGGACTGGCAAGGTTACGGCCTAGCGCGACGGAACAAGCGAACAATCCAGGCAGGGCCTACAAAACTGGCATGACACACCAGGTCAGTACATTGAATGTACTTGCAAGACAACCAAATACATAGCATCCAAACAAGCAGAAGACAAAGCAAGAACCAAGTGCATGCAACAACCTATCTCATATCAAATACTAAACATGGCATGATATAGGTCAACCAAGCATGAACAACATCATAACATCTACTAACATGGTAATAACATGGCATATCAAAACATGCTTATAACATAGCAATAGCAAAACATAGCATATCATCTCAATCATGGCATAATTTAACATATCACTCAAAGCATGGCATGGAACATGAAACTATGCTGAATATAAACTACCGGTCATATCCAATGCAGACATAGCAGGTTAACTTTATGCAAATATCTCTTGTTCTGCCATTGTTCTTTAAATGCAAACATGATACTCATGCAATGCAACCAAACTTGAGCACTGAGTCCCTCGGACTCTCTTACCAACGGGTTGCCTCGCAACCGAACGGTGATCGCTCATGGGTCACAAACGGAACCATACTCGGTTCAACGGGATACCCTGTAACCCAACGGTGATCACTCACGGATCACAAACGGAACCACACTTGGTTCAACACTCACTGAGACCTCGTCTCGTGATCATATCAACACATCACCATGACTTCTCACGACTATCTCATAGTCCAACTCACCACATTCTTGTTACCACATTAATTAACTTAATTATTTCAGGTTTATCCTCCATTTCGACCAAGACCCGATAGTGTGACCTACTACGAACTGTGTTGCTATCGATAGACTTAATAAACACTCTGGAGAGGTAGCGCACTTTACCCACACCACGGAACCCATGGCCTCGTCATCCCATTCGGGTGGACCAACGGCATTCCGACGAAACCGACCTACTGTCATGACACTCTCCCGGCCACTCCGACTCACTCCCCACTGGGCTAGTCTTGGGTGGCCCCGTGTCTACCAAAGACACCAACGGCCACCGTCGTGGCCAAACATAAATGGTCCCAAACGGGGACATGAGCTCAAAAACACTCCCGGGCACACAAGGCTTATGTCCGCCTACCTGATCAGGGTAGCGCGCGCCCATAACCTTCCCTCGTTGGAGGCACCGGCGAGAGGCACGACAATAGATCGCATTAAGGCCTTCCCATAAAGGCAAAATGTGGCTGCACTGAAAAAGTTCGATTTGGTGGCACTATGACTCGACCCCATCGATGACAGAGGAGGTTTGTTATTATTAAGTCATTTTATTACCTTCTCCATCATCATGAACATGAATGCAACAATGAGCATGCGTCATACAAATGCTTTAATACAATACCGAACTTCTCAAGTGAACAACTATAGCATAATGACAATACCAAGTACTAGCATATCAACGGTGCATTACAATCATCATAGCATTTTATAATGATGACATGAAAATAAAGTAGATCAGTGACATGGCGTTATCAATAATAACATTCTAATTAGCATGGCAAAAGATATCATCAATACACAAGCATGCATGATAAGCATAACGGAATAACTTCAGACGAAAACGATAAGAAACAACTGCAACTACACACACACAAGGTGCAAGCAAAGTCAACATGCAAGTTCGGGGCTCATGATAAGAGGTTGGCTTGCCTGGGGTTGACAAATACTTCGGGAAGAAGTGTGAAACGATCGCGGAAAGATTTGCCGGAAACAGTTCTCTCTCGGAGGGGCTGTTTACGGGCAAGGGCAAAATGGTCATTTTCACTGTGTGAAAACATTATGAAAATGATACCAACAGAAAGAGCTCGATGAACAGAGAAAGTGAGCGCTGGAATCACCTCAATCGGAGTTACGAGCGCAAAGTTGTGGCCGTTCACTTTTTTAGGCAGAAAAGCAACTAAAGCAGTGAACGTTCACAAAATAAGCACTTCGGCCGGCTGAGCCGAAAAAGAGAGAACGCCTTTCTTAGAATACGCCTTCAGAGAAGTGAAAACATATTTTCATCTAAAAGAACAAAAGAATGTGCTTTCTAACCTGGGAAATGTACTCAGGGAAGAATACGTTTTCAGCGCAGGGAAACGGCTTCGGCTTCGGGCGCGTCCACTTATCCGACATGGAAGACTGGGCCACGCCCTTCTCTCGCCGACACGTGGGGTCGCGCGGGAAGGGGGGCCCGTCTGGCCTGGCTTCTTCTTCCTCCCGCTCGGGATCGAGCGGGGCAGAGGGAGGGGGTTGCCCCGACGGCGATCGCCGGCGACTCCGGCCACCGCTCGCGACGGCCGACCTACCCAGATGCTCAGGGAGGAGAGACGCATCACGGGGTGGTAGCCGCAGCCGCCGACGAGCGTTGTAGCGGAAGCAGCAAGGCACGCGGCGGAGAGGGGCTTCGGGCTCGGGTGGACACGGGGTTCTGGTGGGGGAAACGGACGGGCGGCGAGCTAGGGAGGGTCACCGGGATGTGGCGCATCCATCCATGATGTGCACGGGGTGCGGGGGTGCTCGGGTGAGGGGTTGGGCGGCGGAGCAGAGAGGCGGGCTTGCCGGAAATCCGAGCGCTCTGGCGAGGGATTCGGTCGGGCTCGGGCACTGGAGTGCTCTGGAGGGAGGGGAAGGGGTTTGAGAGATCTGGCTTGCTCGGGGAGGGTCGCGGACGGGCTATTTATAGTCGGGCAAGGGCACTTGAGCCGGGCACCGCCGAGCGCATCCGGCCACGGCTCTGCCGGCCGCAGTAGTCATGGGGGCGCACAGGAAGGCGACGAGGAGGGTGTGGACGAGTGCCAGAGGCTCACGAAGACGGGAAGCGCTCGGAGACGAACGGAGGAAGAGGACAGGGGCGCGGAAGAAGACGATGGCCACAGTAGCGCACTGTTTGGTCGTTGGCACGGCTCGCCGGAGAAGAAAACAGAGGGGGCGAGCGGTCCAGAGGGAAGAGGACGCCGAGGGGGAACTGTTGGGCATTAATGGCGAGGCCAGAGCGGGTCGGAGCAGCGTTGCCAACGAGAACAGTGGCTAGACCACCGTTTTGGGTTGGCTACACTCGTGATCACCACGGACAAGGCGCGCTCTGGAGTTTTTACTGAGACCAGCTCATGTCTACTGCGTAGTCCTTCGAAGATAGAGTGTTACTACGGTAAAGAAACGAGCAGAGACAAATTGAGCTGAGTAAACTGAGCTCCACAAGTTTGCTGTTGCAAACTTGACCGCATCCTAGAGATAAACCAGAGGAGTTAAAAGGTAAATTTGATGTCTGGGAAGCTTAGGGTAGCAAGGACTACGGTCTTGGGAATTATGAAGTCATTAGGACAATGATTTAGCATAGTTGCAGTACAAATGCCAAATCTGACCCAGAAATCAAATGATGAAGAAGCACTCACTAGGAGCGATGGATTGGGCTAATACTTGGCAAAGCTTGATGATTTGATCATAGGTAGATGTTGCAAAAATATCATACCAAATTGAGTTGCCAAAATGGTACTTCCTTCACAGCTATCAGTTTTTCCCAGAAACTTGAGAAAAATCCTCAGGGCAAATGGCAAACTCAAATGAGCCAAAATTTGTTGGAGCTAGGTTATATGAGTAGGAGAAGACCTGGGAATATTTTCAGCCATAATGGAGCAAGATAAAATGCAGTTGCTTCACAAACTAAAAAATTGGACAGAAACCAAGAATCGCTCCTGTACTCACATAGTTCAATGAAATTAACTGAATTTAGGTGGAGGCTAATGATTTGAGATACTTGAGAAGATGGAAAAGTTTCATCCCATTTGTAAACTCTATGAAGGTAATTCCTTCACAAAGTTGCATTCTGGTCAGAAACTTTGAAAAATTGCACAGGGAGCTAGGATGAATGGGTTGAGCTCATATTTGGCATCCATGTGTTATTTATCCATGTTAATCACCCTGCCAAATTGCAGCTCCATTGGAATTAGGAATAAAGCACTTCCTTTGCAAAGTTTCAGAGAAGGCAGAAACTTGCATTGGATCATGTGCCCAATTTTTGAACTGAGGAACATGAGATTAGGATGGAACTAGTGATTATATAGCAAGGACAAGCTCCACAATTTATGTGGGAATTTTCTCTGCTATAAAAATAGTAGTTCCTTTAGAAAATGGCAGAATAGAAATATTGTCACAAAATAAGAAAATGCAATTTTCCTTATTTAATTATGTCCAATATGTTTGTCAGAGCTTGGATTAGGCATAAATATCAACTCCACCAATTCACATGAATTTAGGAGATGGTTAACTATGCCTTTGGATTTTATTCCTCAGAAAGGCAAGAAAAGGAATAAATCACAATTCAAAAATATTGCATGGGACTCAGCAGTACTTTTGCATATCCAAGGTTCAGAAAGATAGGAGGATCTCTAGGAACAATTGGGAGGATCAACAGATCAAGGAAAATGATGGCTCATTTGTAAGCACAAAGGACATATCCAAATTCCAAAAATTTGGAATTAGGGTTTGAGAGGATTTGAGCCGATGCAAATGAGGTCTTGCCCACTGACAAAGACATGAGCAAGGGTTTGAAAGGTTGAAAATGACAAGAATCATCAGGGTCATCCAGCAAACTCAGGAGAAAGATTTTGAAAATGAGTGCCAGGAAGGAATAACAGCACAAAAGTTGATAACCCAATTTTGGGGCTGTTACATGATGGTGGTGGTGATGGTTGCTGAGAGGATGGTGGTGATGATGGCGGTGATGATTTCTTCGACGAGGAGTTTGTTTGTGTTCGTGCATGACATTGGTTGGCTCGATCCACAACATACACATGTTATGTTTGTGGTGATTTTGGATCAAACTTTGTGTTCGGATGAACTATGCATGTTTCAATTTAAAAATCGCGATGATGAAATTATATGCTTGTTAACGGTTATGTTATGCATGTGTTTTTATAATATATATTGTGAAGTGTTTGAAGTTCATGCAGCTAGGACACAAAACATATGCAATTTGTTTTACTCCATTAGATTTAGGGGATCGGTTAGGTGTGGCCACCTACAGAGGATTAAAAGTTTAGTAGGCAGTGGCAATGCTCAAAGCACCAACGACACATAAATCGCAGCACCGGTCTATCATTGAAGAGATTAGCAGCTTAGTAGCCCTACATGCTAGAGAGATTGTATTCGTGCATTGTAGCCGATGGCAGAATAACGCTAGTCATGAGCTAGCCGCATATGGCCATAGTACCCCTCGTATGGCAGTCTGGTTCGCAGGCTTTCTTGTAAACTTGGTTAGGGCTGAGAGGCCTCCTTGAGTATTGAATCCCCCCCCCCCACACACACACACACACAACCACCCACCCACCCAAAAAAAGAAAAAGAAAGTGGAGTAGAAGTTTACTCCCCTAGTTTTACTCGGCCGGATCCTCTTCTATTTTTTATTGAATCGGCTAGGGTTGGCCTAAATAGCATTAGATGTCACGTTACCTTCCCAGCCCTACCCCCGCATCGCTCTCACGGGCGACACGAGGGGAGACCCAGCCGCCGCCCACCTCAAGCCCCTCCCCACCATCCCCCCTCGCCGTCGCTGGAGGAGGCGACCGGGCTAAGCCCGTGCCGCGGATGGCGGTGGTGGGGCGAGCTCTCTCTCGCAGCGAGGCGTTTTCCCCTCAGATTCAAGGCCGAGGCGGCGGCCGGCCATGGAGTTTGCGCAGCCTGCTCCTCCATGTGCGGCAACGCGTCGTCGGCTACCAGCGAGGCGCCCTTTCCCGGCGCCCTTGCTGCTCCCGATGCGGCGCCAGATCCGCGCACCGCCCCGATCTGATCCGGGGTGCCGCGGCGGCGTGGAGGCTGCAGGCTCGGCCTGATTTAAGGGGGGCGATCCTAGGGTTCCTCAAGTGACAAGACGAAGGATCTGGTCGGAGTGTCAGGTTCCGGAAGGCTCCGCCGGCGAACTCCCATGGGCGTGTTATGCCTGGAGATTGCTGGATCGGGTGGGATTCGGTCGTGCCCACTGGTTCTCCGTTAAGGAGGGAGCGGTGCGAAGCTCTGATATCTGTTGCCATCATGGGATATGTTTAGTTCCATGGTGAAGTCAGAGGTGGAGAATGTCATGGAAGCCAAGATCGGAGGACTAGTAATGGTGATTGGAGCCTTTCTGGCGATGAGGAACTTGCTTGGAGTTTCGGATTTTGTAGCAGCGGTATGTAAGTGGGGGCGGCAGCACAGGCGCGGTTCAAAGTCTTACCTCTCAAGGTGAAAATCCAAGGTCTGACGTTAATTGGTTGTGCCTGGCAATGGTCTTGTTGAAGGCATTGTTTTGAGAGCGAGGACTATCTTCGGGGTGAAAACCCAAGATCTATGATCGGGCGACGACGGCGTTTGTGCACTGTTTCCTTCTTTGAGGCGTCACTTTTGAAGAACTTGGACTTCAGGAGTTGTTTTGGTGGTGATTATACTGTTGCTGCATGGACTGCAATTCTGTAGCGGGGCTTTTCTTTTTTAGCTTCTTTTTTTGGTTGTGTGCATCCATAATGCCATTAGGGTATTGCGTTGTTGCAGAGGCCGGGTGTAATTGGTATCTTCGCGATAGATATATATTCTCTTTATCAAAAAGGCTGGTGAAAATGGCAAGCTTAAAATAATTCATTTGTTAGAAGAAAAAAATGAACAAAAAGCTCGTCGTGATCTTTCTCGTTGTTCTTTGCTTTGTGCTTTGGACAAAGTGACAGAGACATGTCTGTTGGTATGAAAGAGACAACAGAGGCTCTTCAAATATAAGGGGCACGGTTAAGTTAGTGTTGAACTTGAACCAGAGCAAACACCTTGTTCGGGTAAGCAATCCGAGGACCGCCGTGCGGTTATCTGAAGAGTGCCAACGCTAGTGAAACCATGAGTTATTTGATTCCCTGATGTTAATTTAAGCGGTTGAAGTTAGAAAGTACTCCCTCTGTGCAGAAATATAAGAGCGTTAGTGATCTAAACGCTCTTATATTTTTTTACAGTGGAAGTAGTAGAGCACTCTGGGTTTAGAGAGATGTAAGGACAAGATGTCACTAGAGAGTTTCCTTAGTAAAATGGTGCTCCCGGAAACGCCTGAAACCGCGTCGTCTTGACGACGTGGGATGCTTTCGTATTCCAATGATGTAATAGTATGTTGTTTCGACGGAATAATGAATTCTGAAAGACGTGTAAGAGATTTATATACAAATTGCAGGGCAGAAGTCTTTGTGATTGCGAAGTTTCGCCGGATGGTGGGGTTGTTCTCTCCTGTGTCAAGCAAGAAGCAACTTCTGAACCAAGCATCTCATCCGATCAGCAACCATTATATTTGTGGCACCAGCTAGTGGTAAGCGCGTCAGGCTGGAATATAATACACTTAAACATTGTCCATTGGGCGGTAATCCTATTGACTTGGGCTAAACTTGAGGACTTGGGGGTGGCAATTAGTAGAACGCTTTGCTTGATATCTTTAGCAAACCAAATTTTAAAATTAGACGTCGCTGTCCACTGGGCCAGGTCTTATTGACTTGCACTAAACTTTGAGGGAGATCCCAACGGCTATAAAGTTCGCATCTGCGATCCTGCAAACCAACAGTAAGCTCTGTCTCCTCTCTATCTTCACCACCGATTGGCAAGCGAACCAATCGGCAATAGCTTTGTCTTCTCTCTGTCTTCTTCTCCGGTCCGCACCATGAATGGACTCGAGCACCCGCGCAATGGCCGGACCGCCTACCACTTCCAGCCGGCCAAGTTCTGGCAGAATGGTATGTGGATCGTGTTATCATTCTCTTCATCCACTTTGATTTTGTGGGAGTCATTCTAACCATTTTGCGATCCTCGTTTGCGTCCCTGGATTTGGACGAACACGCCATGGATCGACGGAAACGAAACAGATCCCAACGGTATGTGTGGTTTCTCCCGCATTTTATGTTCCGCTTCTTAGATATTGTCGAATCAATTTGGTTGTGCTGAGTCATTCATACATGTATCCTGTATCATTGGGATGAATTTGAATCTTGCATTTAGATCCCCAAGCGAATCCCCTTTTCTCAGACGAAATTGTTGCTACGCGCAAGTGCTGTTAGTTAGTTAGCGAATGATGGATCTTGGTTTGCTGCAAGATTAATGGCGGAGTGACGGACTGACAGTAATCTTCCGTCGTACGCGCAGGGCCACTGTACCACAACGGCATGTACCACTTCTTCTACCAGTACAACCCCAAGGGCGCCACCTGGGGCGACGGCACGCTCTCATGGGGCCACTCCGTCTCCGGCGACCTCGTGAACTGGGCCGACGTCGGCAATGCGCTCGACCCCACCTCCCCGTTCGACGCCAACGGCTGCTGGTCGGGCTCCGCCACCGTGCTCCCAGGCGGCCGCCCGGCCATCCTCTACACCGGCATCGACGCCAACCGGGTGCAGGTACAGAACGTGGCCTTCGCCAAGAACCCCGCCGACCCGCTCCTCCGCGAGTGGGAGAAGCCCGACTGCAACCCGGTCATGCCCATGCCGGCGGACGTCACCGGCAACAACTTCCGCGACCCCACTGAGGCGTGGCGCGGCCGCGACGGCCTGTGGAGGGTCGGCGTCGTCGCGGAGGTCGGCGGCGTGGGGTCCCTGCTCGTGTACCGGAGCGCGGACTTCCTCCGCTGGGAGCGCAACGCCGCGCCTCTGCACGCCAGCTCGCGGGACGTGCCCGTGCTGGAGTGCCCGGACCTGTTCCCCATGGCGCCGCCCGGCGCGGCGGAGGGGCTCGAGGTGTCGGCGAGCGGCGCCGGGGTGTTGCACGTGCTGAAGCTCACGGACTTCGCCAAGGAGGACCACTACATGGTCGGCCGGTACGACGACGAGGCGGACACCTTCGTGCCGGCGGAGCCCGAGCGCGGCGACGATCCCGGCAACTGGCGCCGGCTCGACCACGGCCACCTGTACGCGTCCAAGTCCTTCTACGACGCCCGCAACAAGCGGCGCGTGCTGTGGGCGTGGGTGGACGAGAACGACGGCGGCGGCGTCGCCAGGGTGTGCCGAACGGCGGAGGCGATATGTAGCTCGGTTGCGCCGGACGTCGCGACGCATGAAGCTTCGATTGCAGGGTGTGCTGGTGCATTGCTGCATGCGCGATTGAGTTGATGCATTTGGAGCCTTGAGTGAGAGTTTGTGGTGATTTATCCTATATACTATATTATTCAATAATGAAACATTGTTTAACAAAATACTCAGTACAAATGGAAACAACCGGGTACACGTACGGATGTGGACTTTTGGCCGTGCGCACTGGCCGCGGTGATTGCCGCACGTCATGTGCGCGACGGACGAGCTAGCCTTGGCCCTTGAGCGAGCATGTGGGGCGTGGTCAACTAATTTGTGCTTGTGTGTTATCTCTTGATTTTTTTAGATGAAACTAGTAAGATACCCGTGCGTTGCACGGAATAAAAAAGGTGCATGTTGAGATTGACTTGTGCGGGAGTAGGTCTCATGTCTAACCATATTGATATCTTTTGTCTTCCGCCGGATGTGCAATCCTGCTCTCCAACAAAATTACATTTTTCTTTTAGTTGTGTGCAAAATTTCATGAAGAAAAAATATTTGTGATGCTTTGTACAAGATTAAAGAAAATCAATGCTCCAAGAGGCTTTAAAAAATAGTCAATTTTCGTTCATCCAGACCACCATTTATGTTATTCCTTCACGAAATGCTACGCACAGCTATGACACTCCAGCATATTTGTTGCCAAAATAAATAAGATATTTGAATTTTATTAGTATTTTTCTAAGTATACTATTCAACTATGTGTATGTGATCTTAGGAAGTCCATGTCACATCTTTCTTCTTCTACTTCTAATTAGAAATGCACACGTCCGACTAAACAATCAATAAATAAGAAATGCACACCAAAATTGAGTGTACAGCTAACATACTTTTTCTTGGCACACATGACATTTTCATGTATCGATGCAATTTCAGACTCAAGCTGTAGTGGATATAATCTATAGCTTACAAGCTATACATTGCCAAAGTGTGACTTGCCTGATAAATACAAATTTCTTTTTCTATTTTAGTTTGTTTTAAGTCATGTTTATCCCTACTAAGTTTTATTCTTGGTGTTTCAATATAAGAGCGTTTAGATCACTACTTTAGTATTCTAAACGTTCTTATATTAGTTTACGGAGGGAGTACCATACATTAATTAGAAAATTAGACCATGAAAACGTTTTCCCACAGCCTTACACCTACAACACTTGAAAATATCCTAATCAAGCATGTACAACCATTACACAGCAGATATAAGTTTTAATGCCCTTACCAGTAGTCTGCGTATTAACGTGAACCCCGTCTATCATCACCACAAAGATTTTGTTTCTTTTTCTTTTGATCATGAGGAGGAAAATTAATTGAATCCCCCTTCTCACTTCTTCTACAACTGAAAATTGATTGAATCCCCCTTTGTAGATCAACAAACAATTCGTTGATCATGAACGGATCTGAAACACAGCTGTACTCCAAAAATTGATAAGTTTTTTGATCTGGTAGGAGAGACACGGGTGCAGCCCAAGCTTGTCCTATTCCAGATCATGAACGGATGGTCATAGTGGCTCGAGGTAGTTGACACCAGCGCGGCCGGGAACAAGCAGATCGCCCCGGAAAAACTCCTCTGCATCTGCAATGCCCCGGAAAAATTCAGCAGCAGCAAACACACCGGTGCAGCCCAAGCTTGTCCTGTTCCAGATCGAGGACTCTCAACACTGCCTCCTCTTCCCAGCACACCCCTTGTTCAACCACCAGACACAGCAGCAGCACAGGATCTCGTCCTGCGGCAGCCTCTGGTCCTCTAGCTTCTTCTCTAGCTGCCTCGCCAGGCGAGGAGGGCCGGTTACCTCACCTCGTGGGCCTCGGGCCCATGTCGGCGAGGGGGCTGCGGGGCAGGCTGTCAGGCTGGCGTAGCGCACCATGCGACCCAGGGTCACGCGCTGGAGGAGAGCCGACGCAGTCAAGGAGGGGGGCCGATGCGGCAGCGCCTGCCGTCGTGACATAGGACTTGGCGGCGGCAATGGACTTGGCGGCGAGGCTGGGCTCTTGGTGGATGGATCCAGAGCGAGGGAAGTCCGAGAGGCAGCGGAGGAGAGCGGTGACGTGAGATCTAGGTGGCGGAGCTCTGTCTACGGGCAGCCATGGCTGCGGGAGCTCCGAGCTCTGTCTACGGGTGACCATGGCTGCGGGAGCTCCGAGCTCGGGTGTGGAGGGATCCGCGCCCAATTCAACTCCGGTTGTCGCGGCGAAAGAAAGGGGGGGTCGTTGGCGAGGAATTTGGGAGGGGTCTAGAAGACTCTGTATCCTTTTCGAGAGAAGGAGAATGAACTCCAGCTTGCTTTTTTACATGAGAACATCAGACAGTATGGGATGTCCCTGCTTCAAAATTCTGTCTAAGCACAGGGTGTTTTTGCAAAAGTGCAAGTGGCCCATGGCTTGTCTCAATCTCAGCCATACATTGCCAATCGGACGGCATAGATGACGTGAAGGCAGACACGCCATCATCACCAACTCGTATTTTTATAGGAGTAGAGATTTGCGTTGAACGACGGCGTCGACGACTCTGTCATTGTACCCAAGGCCAACCCTAAGGCGCGGGCCGGCCGGCCGCGCGCTTGCCGTCGGATTAGCCTCCCATGAGCCGTCGGATGCAGCCCAGATTGGGTCTTCTTTCCCCCGCAAGGTCAACGCGTGGGGCCTCCCATTTCTCTCCCTGCTCACGTCCGACGACCCCCAACGCGACGTCCGCCCTCCCTCGCCTCCTCTTCGATCGGTTGCATGCGTCGCCGCACTGCCGACTTGTGCCCCTCGTCCACGGACGTCGGAATTGCAGTATGGCTGCCTGTGAAGCTCCCGCTTCTGCCGTTTGCAGCTCTCCACCGGCTGGTTCCACCACGTGATCGTCGTGATTGTAGCATTCCCGACGTCACCGCCTCTGGCTCGACGCCTTCGTGGTCCTCCACCACTAGGTTCATCTACAAAAACAAAGCGCGAAAATGGTGTTCGCTAATGGTAGCAAAACTAAGTAGTGTTGCCATTAGGAGTTACAACTGCTCAAAAATGGCATCGTTAGTTAGATGCTTGCTCAAAAATGTCATTGGAACCTACAAAATGCCATCGCTCTGTTAGATGTTTGCTAAAAATGTCACTAGACACTGTTGCTATCAGGTCAAACCCGTTGACCATGTTATATGACCAAAACACCCCTAGACCCACATGTCATCTTTCTCTATCTCGCAATGATAAGGGTGGCGCCCAATTGTCGGGAGTAAGCAAGTGAAGAATTTTAGAGAAAAATAAGAACGATGTTGGAGATCGAGTAGGACCCACACTTTACCGTAGTGATATAGAGCGAGAGTTGGCATGTGGGTCCATGTGTATTTTGGTCATATGACATGGTAAACGGGCTTTGAGCTGATAGTAACTGTGTCTAGTGGCACTTTTGAGCATGCGCCTCAGGTGGCATTTTTTAGCAGTTGATGGCAAAACTGAGTAGTGGAACACAACTAATGGCATAAATGATAAAAACCCAAAACAAAAACAGTCCCAACAAAAAATGTGTCGCCGCCGACGGTCGCTTCAAAAGAACCTCGCCAGATCGAGATAACTTTTTTGTCGGTTGTAGCAAACAAAAAGTCGGTGCCAGTAAAACGACTCGAACGGTTGTAGCACCCGTCAAGTGTGGATGCAGTTTTTTCGCAGGCTCGTTCCAGCAAAACAAAATCACCTGTTCCAGCATCGGAGTCCGCCGCCTCCACCACTGGCATCTGCTGGTTGCGGCTTTTCACCCATACTGTTCCAGCAACTAACCGGTTGTAGCACCGGGGGTCACCGTCTCCATCACCACCAGCAGCTTGTTGTTACGCTGTTGCAGGCTGCTACTCGCCGCACCGCCCATCACAAACCACGCACGGCAGTTGCTAGTGGCCTGGAAAATGTGTTCAGAGGTAGGGGATTGGGAGGAGAAATACGGGGCGACAACTAGTGGTTGCGCTGCGTCCCAAAAAGATAAGGCTAAGGAGAGAAGCGGTGGCGTGGGGGGCCACAGTCACATGTGCATCTGCGTGCAACCGGCCGAAATCTTACCCGGTCGTCTGTATTATATAGTTTTTTATGTGCCCAAATGGCATTTTTTGGCCACATCAGCGCCTGAAAAGTGGGACCCACCGGTCAATTAGGTCATCAAACAGACTAAACTTCACTAGAATCTCTGTGGAGATGTGTCTCCGGCGGATATATCCTTGGTGAATTTGCTCGGATCTGGTCGTAGTTCATCTACGTTCGTGCGTTTTCAGTGGATCTTTCCGATCTACGCTACTCTTCAACGGCGGCGGTTGCTGTTCTAGTGTGCTCGTCCTATGGGGCCTTAGCACAGCGACTCTCCGACTGTCTACTACAACAAATTTTGCATGCTTCAGTGCTTATAGTCGTCGCTAGGTGGTCTAGGAACCTGAATGTAAATTTTTTTTGTGTTTTGTTGTACTTTTTTTTATTTTTTGTGTTTTGTTGTACTGTCATGATTGAAGATAAATAGATCGGAAGTTTTCTCACAAAAACAAACATTATCGCATTGCCAATGGAGCGAAAAGATTTATTTTTGTTGCCATCACAACATTTTGGATTTTTTTTTTTTGTTGCTATGGTACCATTTCCATTTATGAGCCAAAGTGCTCATCTTTCATGTGTTTTCTTCTTGGTTTTGGGGTTACGCTTATTACAGTAAATCAAGGTACTTGATGACTATGAATTTTTGTGATCGAATGCCAAATCGTTTCTTACCCGAAATAGTAGGAAAACATCCTACTATGAAATTTATATAGAAAAACTAGTATGGTTAGTACATAAGTTCAACAGTTAAGGGGCAAGTAAAAGGTACAATTTACATGGGTAAGTTAAAAACGGATAAGAAGCATGGGATCAACGCTTTTGAAGAATCCATGCCTTCAGTTTGTGTGTATGCATTTGCTTGGTCCTATGGGTCATCAGGATCAGATCTTCTCAAAGATGGGAGCGCCAGGTAATGACCCGAAGGAGGGATGTTCTAGAAGATGAGATCTTTCACGGGTTTTCGAACGAAAATGCCAAATCTGCTTTTCATTCCTGAAGAAGGGGCAGTACAGGAAGAGCAGCTGCATACAAACTGTGTGCAGACAACGGGCCTTGTTGGAGCAAGTTCATCTATCAAACGGAAGAAGGTGCAAGTAAAATGCTTTCACGTTTTTCTTGGTTTCCGGGTTCAGCATGACTTTGGGCATTCAGAAGACTAAAATGTCCAGACTAAGGTGGTGTTTGATTCTCTAAGGTGGTGTTTGATTCTCTAGTCCTAAAACTTTTTCTAGTCCCTAGGACTTTTTAAAAAAGACTCTCTTGAGTAGGGCGTTTTGGTGCCCAGGCTCATCTGCACCCGGTTAGAAAAAAAATCGTAAAAAATTCAAAACAAATTCAAAAAATTCCAAATAAAATTGTGTGGTAAATAATTTGATGCGTGAGGCCCGCTCCAAATTTCAAGTCATTTAAACATATGAACAGCTCTCAGCAAAAAAGACAAATCGGACCAAAACAGAACAATAAACATTATTACAAACCCCAATTTGTCTTTTTTGCTGAGAGCTGCTCATATGGCCAAATGACTTGAAATTTGGAGCGGTCCTCACGCATCAAATTGTCTACCACACAATTTTTATTTGGAATTGATTTGTTTTATTTTTTCGTCGGTGCGGGTGCAGGTGAGCTCGGGTGCAGAAATGGATTTTCGCTCAAGGAGGTGCTTCTAAGGAGTTCTATAGAAAAAATCCCAAAAAAATCCCTATTTGATTTGCTAGGGACTTTTTCTAGTCCCAACATAAAAAAGTCTCTAAAACGAAACACCCCTTAAGTAGCTAATGTTTACTAGTGAATTGTGGGGCCCTTCAGGTAAGGAGGATCCCCTTCAAAAATTAGCGTATGCTGCTAATTGCAGTGTGCACACGGTATTCTTTAGTAAAAGGCGAAAGAATAGTTCGCTTTGTGCCCGCTGCGCAGCTGCGTGCTTTGTAATGGAAGGCTTGGCCCTCCTTATATACTGCTGCATGGGTGCGCTGTGACCTCGAGGAGCGATGTGGGACTAATCGCTGCGGGACGGGAACCTTCACCACCGCGCGGCCGATGTAGGCGAAAAGGCCGAGGCGTTCACAGCCGGGGGAAGCCCACTGGGCTACTGGGCCAGGTAATACAACTATTGCATGCTTGTCACCGAATCCTCCATCTCTGGTGGCCGACCTGATCGACAACACAACTGTGTCATGGCGAGCCAATCTTCTACAACAGTATTTTTTGCCAATTGATGTTCAGGCAATCAAGAACATACCGTTGTGCACCACTCCTATGACAGATTTTTGGGCATGGCAATATGAAAAGAAAGGTCTTTTCTCAGTGAAATCGGCATATAAACTACTAGCAGAAACAAAGAGAAGAGGAGAGGACTTGCTTGAAGGGCGGGCATCTGTTTCAAATCCGACACAAGAGGAAAAGGGATGGTGTTCACTCTGGAATATCAAGGTCCCGTCAAAAATTAAAACGTTCATGTGGAGACTCGCTAGGCAGTCTTTGTCGACAGAGGATGTGAGGAAGCACAGGCATATGAGTATTGTTGATAATTGCCAACTGTGCGGTAGCATTGATTCATGGAGGCACTCTTTACTGGAGTGTTCGATGGCACGTTGTCTTTGGGCTTTGGCTGATGAGGAGACAGTGGAAGTGATGGCTGATATTAGTGAACCTACTACCAAACATTGGTTATTTCACGCTCGGGAAACATTATCACATGCACAGTTTGTGGAGATGGCAGTCACCTTATGGGCAATTTGGACAGCTCGGCGCAAGGCGATTCATGAGGAAATCTATCAAAGTCCGATGGCAACGCACAAGTTTGTGAAACACTTCATAACAGAGTTGGATACCATTAATGAGCTGTCTCGTAGGACGATGATGAGGCCATCAGTTCGGGTGCCAATCCGGCCAGTTTCGACTTGGACGACACCTCCGAGCGGGCACATGAAATTCAGTGTAGATGCGGGACTCTCTAACACAGGAACAACAACAGCTGCGGCAGTATGTCGAGACAGTACGGGCTTTTACTTGGGCTCGTCGGCTTTGGTGATTTCAGGAGTTACTGATCCTTCAGTTGTTGAAGCCATAGCTTGCCGAGAAGCACTTGCGCTTGCAGAAGACCTTTCACTTCAGAATTTTGTGGTGGCAAGTGACTGTAAAACAGTAGTTGATGACATACACGGAGGATAAGGCGGAGCATATATGACAGTCATCAAGGAGATTTGTAGGCGTAGATCCTCTTTTAATTCTTGTAACTTCTTTTTCGAAGGTAGAGCATCAAATACTGATGCACACAATCTTGACAAACACTCTTTATTACTTGATCAGGGTCGCCATCTGTGGCTTATTCAACCCCATGACCCTTCGTGTATCCCGCTTAATGCCCAGCTAGATGAATAGTGTTG
Source organism: Triticum aestivum (assembly GCF_018294505.1). Lineage (NCBI taxonomy): Eukaryota > Viridiplantae > Streptophyta > Magnoliopsida > Poales > Poaceae > Triticum > Triticum aestivum. Next base: position 591,144,750 of record NC_057799.1, on the reverse strand, counting down.
GCAACTCTAAAAAAAACGAAGCCGTGCAGGTCCTGTTCTTTTTTCGAGAAAATTTACGATTTATTCATCTTCAAACATGGCAGTACAACGAATACCAGAAATAATAGAAATTACAATCAGATCCGTAGACCACCTAGCGACGACTACAACGTGCAGGCAATATAAAAAGTCAATACTGCTTTTCTCAACCAAAAAAAAGTCAATACTGCTATAAGCTGTTTTTTCCCTTGAAATGAATGGAGAAAGCTCAACTCATCAGCTGTTCTTGCACGCAATATAATGTTCTGTCTGAGAGAGAGACAGAGAGAGAGGCTGTTTACCACTTGTAGTATGTATATGATGAACTGATCGAAGAGTGTACCAACTTTGGACGATGAAATAAAAGCAAGTAATCAGCACCACCAATTTGACAACATTGATTTATTTATTACACACTACGCTTCATGACTCATTCATTGTATTTAAAGGAAGAAGTAAAAGTTCATCTTGGAACAATCCATAAGTGACTATCCCAGGAATACAAGACAACACTCTACACAACCACTTGGACTGTCTGGATCTGATGATTTGCACGGGCAAGCTAACGCCACCACACAAGGAATTTGGTGGCAGTGAGGCTCCTAAGAAAACACCAAACTGGACGCCTTTTTAATCTTAATAATCGAGAAGCACCAATTCTCCTATTAGCTGTTATAGCTGCCTTTTTGCATGGATTATTTTCCCATCATTCAGTATTATGATGTCCTGCTATCTAGGCATCCAACACACCAACTTCAAAATGATTCTACGTTTTGGGCATTGCTATGCTCTTCCAGAGCATCATGCATCAAAAGGTTTCTTGGTTTGATGATCCTTCTATTTCCAGGTTTGTTACTCGTTCTTCGCCCTGCAACTTATCTTTATCTGCGACAGTGTGAACATCATGTTTCACTTCTAACTTTTACAGTGGTGCACCTGGTGCAAGGCTGTTTATTGGTGCTTTGAACATCCGACGCCTTGTAGGAGATAACTTGGCCATTTGCTTCTGGCTCGAAACTTATGCTGATCCTCATATGTGTGGTTACTTTTCTGGGTTTGCAGATTTATATATTCAGGTGAAGTCCTTTGAAAAGGTTCAGTGAAGATGCTAAGGTGATATCAGAGTAAACCCTGTTTTGAATAATTTTTTTAATTAAACAAACAGAAAATAATTCCTCATAATTTTCACATTAAGGAAATGAAGATGTGCACTTTTCCAGAGACCATGCAGTTATCATTTTACTAGTCACATATTCGAAGCTTGTCATCAATATAATGTGGTTCTTCTGAAGTGATTTACAAATAATCTCGCCTAAAACAAAGGATTGCTACAGGTGATGCATGAAGATGCAGGCCAAGTTGTAGCTGAAGCAATTAGCAGGATACAAATTGTACCATCTTTCTGGGCAGAAAAGAGAATAATTACAATGCATAGCAAGAAATGGCAGGCTTCAATGAAACAGGGAATTAGAAGTGGAATGGTTGGGGGCCTCAGATTCAGCTTCTCAAACTTAAACGTTGCATCTCACATATGCTCTTTGTTTCTATGTTGGTGCACAGTTTGTACATGACGGCAAATCAACCTTTAAAGATGTTTTCAGAGTAAGATATACACATTTGACATGTAAGGTTATTTTATTTAATGACTAATTAAATCCGCCTGGTTGTTTGCAGGTTTATTTTGCTTTGGTGTAACAAGAGGGTTGTAGGCTTGTACATCACTATGTTTTGATTTTCGGCCGAAAAAACGGATTTCGGACGAATTTCAGCCATCTCGGCCTGGGGCGGAAAGTACCTTCCGGCCGAAAAAATAGATTTTGGTTAAATTTGGCAATTTTTAGCCAAAATTCGGTTAATTTCAGCCAATTTTTTTTAAAATGGCCGAAATTTGGCCATCTCGGCCTCGGGCGAAAAAAAATCACAAACCAAAAATCAAAACTCTCAACCTTGAACTGCTTTATTTCAACATCACTGACAGGAGAAGTATGAAGTGCTACAGAATGCAGACACAGTTTTTTGGATACTCCAAGTGTTAGAATGCCCAAGCATAAGTTCCACGAGAATATTAGATACAATGCGAAACCAACTTGATTTGGCGTTCCACAAACTTTCAACTTTGAACAGCATGTACACAAAGAGAATCAAAAGAGACAAAGTTAGAAAACAAGAAGATCAGAAAAGGCAAGGAAGTTACTATGCACTAAGATTTTGTCTTTCGGTTGTTTCATTCCAAAATAATGGAACCAAGATATTTCCCGAAAATATGAAGACTACTACGAACAAGAATGGAATTTCATTGAGTTTATTATGTTTGCCACAGTTGTAAACTTATAGTGACAGGTTTAGAATTGTTTGTCAAATGCAGACTACTGCACTTGTTGGAGGGAGTGGCAGTGCAACCTTTGCAGCAACCAGTCATGTTTGTTGTTTATTCAGTAAAATGTATCAACCCAAACATCAATATAAAAAAATCTCTAAACATTCTGCAACATTTTAACTGCTTTAAAATGACCTGTAATTTTAAACAACATTTCAGATTTGCTGCATACTAAATTTTTGAGCAATAGCTAGCGGACGGGTTTAGCAATCCTGAAAGAACATGCATATTTTACAAAAGGATAGCTGACAGGCCATACCAACTATTCCGTGCATGAGTAAATAAAAAGAAATCGACAAGTCACGTTTTCTTTGCCTGCCCAGCTGCAGCTATCAAAGTTCACCTCATTTATAACATTGGAGTAAGTTATTTCGGATAGTTCACATGTTTTCTACGGATATTTAGTTCTGTACTAACAGGCCATGTGAATTAATCACTAATTCACCAGACTGCAAAATTCACGAAATGAAGTGAGGCACCAATGAATTCAGTGATGAGACTGAAGCTAATGCAGCTCACAGTTTGTTTTGGTAAATGCAGGCACCTTTTTTTTGTGAGAATGTACATGTGTTTATGGGTAGACATGAAAAAGAAGGAGAAACTAAAGGTCTCTAGATTATGAAGTACTCCCTCCGTAAACAAATATAAGAGCGTTTCGATCACTAAAGTAGTGATCTAAACGCTCTTATATTTCTTTACAGAGGGAGTACCTGACATGAGTTTCCTTAGGCAAGCCTATACCATTGCACAGACAATATCCTCTACCTGCAAGTACAATAGCAAGGTTTTTCTAAAAAAAAAATGGGCATAGTTTGAAAGGAACTGAACAAGATCTCGGTAATCATCGCAACTACTTGCTTCATATTCCGAAAACTTCTTTGATTTTTGTAAGAACGACTTGACAAAAACACAAATACCTTCAGTGAAAGCTTGAGGCGCTGTTGTTCCAGGCTGTTGGATCGCCAGCTCTTCCAGCTGCCCCCTCTCAATCAGCCATGCCTCTCCCATATCTGACCTTTGAAGTGGCACAGCTTGTGGTTTACGCACACCCAACTTTGCAGTCAGTGATCCAGAAAGTCAAAACAACTGTGATGGGAACTGAAATTCGCAAAATGGTAAATAATGAAACATTTATGGATATTTATGAAGCAGCAACTCTCCCATGACGAACATGAAGTATAAGCTCAATATACTAATGTAATCCTCTGATAGAACGGTAAAAGGGAGAAACAATGCATCATCAAAGATATATTTTAGAAAGCCACATAAATCTACTCCATATTAAAAAATTACCGAATTATAATTGGCTTCAGAATTACATAGCAATTAAGATTATGCAATCTACATGTAGAAGTTAGAATTACATAGTGATCTGGATTCTACATAGAAGTCAGAATTGTTGGTTCATGCAAATATGAACCTGGCGGGCACTTCCTCTCTACAAGCAGTTGCATAGTCTTCAGCAAGGTGTGGTGCAGCTTCCAGGTGAGGGCATATGAACTTCTCCACAAAAAATTTCTCACTGATAGTGAGTGCTCTATAGCAGTCCCGGTCGTGATTTAGCAATCCATTTTCCTTGAGAAACTTTACAACGTAGTACCGGGGTCTGACGCGGCCCTCCAAGCTGTACGTGAGCATTGGCGGACGATGAGCAATGTATGCCGGTTCAAACCCCGCCTCGGAGATGAAGAACTCGGACCTGAGCTGCAGCGATTCCTTACTCCTCATTAGCAACGTTGGAGCGTAAGAAAAAGCAATGCCCACCTCGGAATCCGACCACCTGAACATTTTCTTCAAGTGCTCTACCTTGGTGGTGATTTTCTCCTCACTGAGGAATGCAACGACTTGCAGCGCATGTCTGAACATCCGAGATTCACGGTCTACACCAAAACCTTCGACGCACGCCACTGCTGTCCGGATGCGTTGGGTGCTGATGCCGAGCAGGGATGGCGTATGTGCGTAGAGCTTGGCAATATCGCAAGCACCTAGCCCGCACTCCCGCAGGAAGGTGACATTGGGCTCGACCACCCGCTCGAGGTCGGAGGAGAGAACGGAGCCACTCTTGAGGGCTCGAAGGAGGTTCTCGTAGGACCCGAAGAGGGGCAAGCAGTAGTGCAGCCCGGCGATGATGGATCTGCAGCGGAAAGTGACGCCGATGAGCGATGCGAGGCGCGCGATGTCAGAACGCGAGAGGCCGAGGCTGATGAGCCCCGCGACGTTGGGGGCCAGGGTTCTCTCCACGCCCGCACAGAGCAACTTGGGGTCCTTGCGGATGACAGTGGCGACGTCGGCGCCGGAGAGGCCGAGGCCGGCGAGGAAGGCGAGGACGGCGTCGGGGTTGGCTGGGGACTTGAGGTGGGAGATCTTGGGGGAGGCCTTGCGGGCCTGCGCTGGGGTGAGGCCGCAGGTGGCGACGAGGTACTCCTCCACGGCGAAGCTAGGGCTCGGAGAAACGGCAGGCGCGGCCGCGGAGAGGAGGCGGTGGAGGGAGGTGGAGGGAGGTGGGAGGAGGCGGGGGAGGATGCAGCCCCGGAGGCGGAGCATGGCAGCGATGTTGGCGCGCCGGAAGGCGGCGGCGGCGGCGGCGAGGGAGAGGGGATGGAACGATGCCGGAATGGGGATCCAATGTCGTGGAGAAGATTTCCATGGTGGTCTGGTCCAGCCCAGTCCAGTGTGCGTCACCTGCTGCTTGCCCGTGGACGGGTTTGCCTGCTCCGTAGGCAATGCTCCCATCCCTGCTCCGCTCCGTCCATTCTCCATCCAACGACCAGATTAAATCACGTTTTTTTATCAAAAAAACACCAAATGCCCCGTACTTTATTAAAAGTCTTTGGATTGGATGGGTTTGTACGTATTTTCTTCTGTCCACTTCAGTCGGCCGCTTGAGACAGGTAGGATGCGTCTGATTACTTCTTTTTTTTATAGTAATAGACTTTTATTCCTCAAATAATGGATAGATCGTTTATAAGCAAATGAGAAATAAAGTCAGGGATGCGTCTGATTACTTTCTTAGTTTCTTTGCAGGGCCTGGCTGCGAGGAAAAAAGGAGAAAAAACGAGACAAAAAACAACATTCTCCACTAGTTTGGTTGCCTGTATATGAGGTCTTGTCATCGTGAAGCAATTTTCATCCGGTGTTTGATTGCATACATGCATATAATTAGGAGTTAATAACTACACTTAATAACGACGGGGTTTGGCTTGACGCCAACGGCCTTCATTTCCTCAAACACGTTGAGCACGCCGTCGAATTGGACGGCTCCAGAACTACATGTCCAGGTTGCAAAGATCTGGCGGGACGGCGCCGGAGCCCGACGGGGCCGCCCCTTCCTCCCCTCGTAGATATATGAATACGTATGCAGGAATCTCTATCTCTATCTCTACTACTAATAAACAAGCAAACAAGAACTTCGTTAAGTACACCCAACAATTTGTCCCACAAAACACACGGAACAATCAGCACCACACAATTATACCCGCACATCTCTAACAGCCATCATTGATCTACTGCCTCTACGGTGTGGACTTAGCAAATACCCTTGACTGACCGTGCTCCACCTCCACCAGCCCCGCGTCCATCCCCTACAATCACGCCGTTCTCCTGGGAAAATAAGGAAACTAAATTAATTTGGCTCCCATCGCCCTTAACCTCCACTCTGGCCACCACCGCCGCATCCTGCCTGCACGCCGACCTCGCGGCACTGCACTGTAACGTCGCACCATCGCCATTGTTGCCGAGCAACGTGGAGTCCGTCCGCGAGCAGTGTTGCATCCTTCCGCGAGGTCGCCAGGGCAGGGAGTCCAGGGCTCCAGACCACGGAACGCCCAGGACCCTGCCCTCGCAGCGTGGCATCCCTACGCGAGATCCCCACTGCTAGGAGCCCGCCCTGCCCATCCCAGCAGCCAGCCAGATACACGCAGCTGTAATTCTTCCCTCTACTTTAGTCTCAACTTCTTCCTTTGACCTGTTGCAGCATTACTCGGAATTATAATTTTCAGAATATAGTTCTAAAATATAAACATGTGCACATCACAATACTACAAGCCGTTTGTTTTACATCTGTAGCTAATGGTTAGTCTTTTGCCTACTGTGATTTCCAACCTAATTGATACATGCATCCTATCTCCTAGACCTGGTGTCAACTAAAATTGCCATTCATATTTTAGATAACATCTAAAGTTACGTGAGGATAAAGAATATAACTTCATTGTCCCAAGCAGATACGTCGGGATAAATAATAGAAGTTCATTTCCCCACCAATAAATCACAAATTATGTACATGTCAAAGCAACATTCTATGTTTGCGGCTCAACAGCAGAGCCAATATCATCTTCTGCCTTCTGGCTGCGTGGACGTCAACATCAGGGCCAACCACAGAGTCTGGTCCTGCAAGGGGACCTGTCATTACAACTTCCTATTAATAATGTAAATACAGCTCTGATGGAGCACATTATCAACTTCCCAATTTTTAATGACATGAATATTCACATGAAGGCCAAGGGTATGTCATCTCCCAAAAGTGCGGGAGCGCGCACCCCATTTCAGGATCTAAGTAACAACCGATTATTGGGTAATTGTCGTCAGCCTTTTCCTAAATTGTGATACTGTATTTGTTGGTGCTTATATCCTAACTTACGGTATGTACTTATGCAGACCCCAAAGAATTGAAGAGGCAGAGGAACAGAGAGTATTATGCACGCAATAAAGATGATATCCTTAAAAGACGACGTGAGGCCCGTGAGAAGAAACAGGCTTCAACTACATTGCTTAATGTCGATCAAAATGTACCTCATACACCCCTGGCCATGTCCCGAGGTAAAATTGCCCTTATACAGCATTCTTGTGTATTGTTCACAAGACTGATGACATGCATGGACCAAACTAACAACAATATGTCATAGATGTGGATCCTAACGAAATGCAGAGCCAACTGGTTGGGGAACAGTATTCACAGAGCATGGATGGTGTCTTCAAGAGACAACATCAAGACTACAGTGATATAGAAATGACCGTTGTGGTTGCCGATGTCAATGAGCAAGAAAATGAAACACAAACACCGGTGCCCATGTACGGAGGTAATGGTGATCAACAAATTATATACAGCCCTATGTGTTCATACTAATTAACTTTATTACACATATATGCAGACCCTAAGGAGTTGAGGAGGCAAAGGGACAGGGAGCGGTATGCACAAAACATGGATGAGATATTAAAATGACAACGCCTATCCCGTGAAAAGAGAAAGATTACTACTGGCCTCAACGATGATAACACTGTGTCACACACACCACCTACAGGACAATCCGGTGTCACCCAACTACAAAAGTTGACAGGTTGGGGTGTACCATAAAATATTGATTGCATATTCTTACCTCATCTAATATGCCAAAAAAATGGGTACTCATGTGCTGCTGAAATTTTGTGGCAGGCTTGTCAAATATACTAAGTTCATCTCATGAACAAATCCCTCACGACAAGGAAAATTATTTAACATGCGAGGATGAATCCAATTGGTTGCACAAGAATGATGCGTATCAGAGGCAACTAATAGCTGGAAGCTCAAAACGAGCTATTGTTGTGACTCGAGTACAGAAAATGCAAAGCCCCCTCAGAGATATTGCCCGAGGTATATTTAACTGGCTTTGCCTTCCGGTCCAGCCACCATTCTGATTGTAATCATCTTCTGTACGAAAATTAATTGTACATGCAGGACCTCCCACCCAAATTTCAGGAGTTGAGGTACCACAACTGAGCATAATACGTGATCCAGATTGCACAACTGAGCATGCTGGTTAGTTCGTCAGTATAGTTATGTTGTTGGGGTGCCGACAATGTATATTTGATAATAAATCCCTGATTTTCGATTGTTTCTTCAGGTATACACCCTTTTAGGGGATCCAACCAACTTGAAAATACGCCAGAATATGATACGAGCGGGCCTGCGCAACCGGCTCCACTAGGTACTCAAAACACTAATAATCTGATATGGGATTTTGACGATCCAGCATGCTCATGCTCAACTGATCTTATGATTTTTCATAGTGGGCAATGACCAGAAAGATGATCCATATGGAATTTTTGAGCCTGTTGTTGAACAAAACAATTTACAAGGTATTTTGTATATACTATCATACACACATAAAGGTCATCGTACATAATTTAGAATCATTTCTGTATGACCAATATATTCCCTACTAGACTGCTTGGAGCCATTGCATAATGGAGAAGCTGCATACCATGAGCCTGATGAAGAAGCTAGAATTTTTATGGATCAGGGTATGTGCATTGCTATTTTCTAATTTAGAAATCTAAAATGCACATATTAGTAGTATTTACTGATAATACATGTGTTGTCCTGTGCTAGATGTTGCTTTTGAATCGTACCAAATTGGACACCATGCTACACGAGCAGTGCCCGTAGCAAATACTGATGACTTCATATACCGAAACCTACCTACAAAGCACCATGTCCTAAGAAATGTTGCGGACTGTCGCCACTGTGGGGCGTTGCGGTTTCCATTCGAGGGGCCAGCATTTTGTTGCAGAAAAGGAAAAGTCGATTTGTTTACTCCAGATGTTCCAGAAGAGTTGAAACGGTTGTTTACAAGTCAAGATGATGAGGACGCTAAGTATTTCAGAGAACATATATGGTATTTCAACTCGCACTTCTCATTCACAAGTCTAGGCGTCACCCTTGATCGCCGAGTAAGCACTGCGGTAGGAACTGGCATATATACATTTCGTGCGTGTGGTGGGCTGTACCACGCTCTTGACAATCTGGTGTCGACTGATAATGGCCCTCGGCATTTGCAACTCTATATTTATGATACAGATCAAAACTTGGTTCACAGGGCTAATAGGTCTCCAGATCTTAATATAGACCTCATACGGCATATTCTGAGAATAATACAGCGTAACCCTCATGCGCAAGTTTTGAAGAGCCTTGGGTCTGTTCCGAATCTACATGAGTATAGAATCTCGCTAAACACAGATATCAAGCTGGATCAACGAAGGTACAATGCCCCCAACGAGTTCCCAAATGGCAGCCATATGCGTTGAAGGGAGTGACCCACAAAATTGCTTTGACAGGGGTGTTGTTGTGCATGGAAAAACAAGAAACCGGCCCCTGTATATTAGAGCATACTATGGGTGCTACGGCCCATTGTCATATCCACTATTCTTCCCACGTGGAGAGACTGGCTGGAATCGTTGCATGCCATATATTTGGGCCCCAGATGACATGACCCAAAATTCAGTACATATGTCTGCACTGCAAGGAAACCAAGCCTCTGATTTACACATAGGTATGATGTTCACTGTTATTTTATATACAAGCTATTTGTGAATGATGATGAGAGCTTTTATGTATCAGTTGAAGACTTGATTAGAGAAAGAGAAGAAGATGGTGATTTTGCAGCGCATGAAGCCGATAATCCTGCACCACAAGGAAACCAAGCCCCTGAATTATATACAGGTATGATGTGAACTATTAATTTATATACTTTCTATTTTTCAGGGGCTTGGTCAAAACTTGTGTTTTCATCTACATCTGTCATATCTATCAGATGGGAACTTCATTAGGGAAAGAGAACAAGATGGGAATTTTACACCGCATGAAGCCCATGGCACTGATTTACCTTCGGGTATTAATCATCATTGCTTATTCTTCAAATATTATGTTGTCGATCATTATGAATGTTGTCGATCATTACAAGTCCACCCACCATATTGATATTGATGTTCTCAATCTTGTAGATGACAATGAGGATAACCCAGATGACGATTTTGGTGACAATGAGGTCAATGCAACACAATCCAGAAAATTTGTTAGTGCAAGGGAGTACTACTGTTTCAAGCTGCAAGTCAGGAGGAAGCTTTTTAACATCGTCTTGTTCGGGGGGCGCCTTTTCCAACAGTGGGCTGTTGACATGTATATCAAGATTGAGACTATGCGGCTTGATTGGTACTCAAAGCCGGAAAATCAGAAGGTTATACGCGCTGACCTCTACTAGGTAGTGTGCTTGTGTTTATTCTAATACATCATAATGCAAAAGAAATGTTGACACCGTCGTTGTCGGCGAGTCACGCGGAGATCGAATTGGCAAAAGAATTGTGCTTCCACGTACATTTCCTGGTGGTGATCGCGACATGCAGCGGAGGTTCTTGGATGCTATGGCAATAGTGCAGCGGTGGGGTAAACCGGATTATTTTATCACCATGACTTGCAACCCCTATTGGGAGGAGATAACCGAGAAACTGTTGCCTGGACAACTGCCACAGGACCGTCCAGACCTGGTGGCAAGAGTATACAAGGCTAAACAGCGAGATATGATGGACTTACTAACTAAGGGTAAGCATTTCGGAGAAGTCGCAGCCTATGTACATGTAACTGAGTTTCAGAAGCGAGGTCTCCCTCATGAGCATATACTTCTAATCATGAAGGCAAAAAGCAAGTTAGCGACACCAGATGACTATGATCGAGTGATATGTGCAAAGATACCGGACAAAGAGAAACACCCCATTCTACATGATCTGGTCGTCAAACACATGCTGCATGGACCATGTGGCGAGTTGAAAAAAGTTTCCCTTGCATGATTGATGGGCAGTGTCGGTTTCATTACCCGCGAGATTTTTGTGATGCCACACAACAAGGGAAAGACTCATATCCCATCTATAGGCGGAGGGACGATGGGCGTCGAATTAGGATCAGAGGAGCAGATTTGGACAATAGGTGGGTGGTCCCTTACAACCCTTCACTACTTATGCGATACAACTGCCACATTAATGTCGAAGCATGCTCGAGCATCAAGGCAGTCAAGTACTTGTTCAAGTACATCTATAAAGGGCATGATCGTACATCCTTTGCATTCGAGCAGGATATCATCAATGATGGTGGAATCATCAATGAAATCCGACAATATAGGGATGCACGCTATGTATCTCCTTCAGAGGCTATTTACAGGATTTTTGGTTTTAAAATGTTTGGTGTCAGTCCATCTGTGCTACAACTCCAGCTTCATTTGCCAAATATGCATACAATTGCATTTAAAGCATGTGAAAATCTTGCAAATGTTGTAGCTCGACCATCTTCTTCCAAGTCCATGCTTACAGAATACTTTGAGATGAACCGGAAGTTTCCAACAGCACGAAAATGGTTGTACAGAGAGTTTCCAGAACATTATAGATGGATACCTGGAAATAAGAGGTGGCGGAATAGAAGAAATAAAAGATCACAGATTGGAAGACTTGTGCATGCACACCCTGCTGAAGGAGAGAGATACTACTTGCGTGTGCTCCTAAGTCATGTCTGAGGTGCCACTTCATTCGATGATTTAAAAACAGTAAATGGCAAGCCGTGCAGTTCCGTCAGGGAGGCATGTGAGCACTTAGGCCTCATTGAGCACGACAGGACTCTTGATGACTGCATGACGGAGACAGCCACATTTCAGATGCCTTCTGCCCTAAGACGGTTATTTGCAGCTATACTCATGTTTTGCGAGGCAACAGAAATCCGGCAGTTGTGGGACAAACACCTGGCATCAATGTCTGAGGATTACCGTCGTAATCAATCCAATGAGGCAACACTTGAGCAGATGGTCCTCAGAGATATCAGGGATATGTTGCAATCCATGGGAAAAGATATTACAAGCTATGGACTTCCGGATTTACTTGAGAACGATGGTTCTTATGACGGTGAGTACAAAGAGGTAACAGAGGAGAGTCAAATCAGCGTGGACAAAGAACACATAGATTTATTTAGCAGTTTGAACAATGAGCAGCCGGCTGGTTTCAATGAGATAATGGATCATGTGATGAAACAAAAAAGCCAGATATTCTTTGTTGATGGTCCAGGAGGCACTGGGAAGACATACTTGTACAAGGCATTGCTTGCAAAGGTGCGTTCGATGGGCCAGATAGCGATCGCAACTGCTACATCAGGTATAGCGGCGTCGATAATGCCCGGAGGACGGACTGCGCACTCCAGGTTCAAAATTCCAATCAAACTCACTGACAACAGCATGTGTAGTTTCACAAAGGAGAGTGGTACAGCGGAGTTGCTTAAACAAGCGTCCTTGATAATTTGGGATGAGGTCGCTATGAAAAAACGTCAAGTAGTTGAGACGCTTGATAGATCCCTGCAGGACATAATGGACTGTTCTTTGCCATTTGGGGGAAAGGTTGTCGTCTTTGGTGGGGATTTCAGGCAGGTCCTTCCCATTGTGACACGTGGGACAAGAGCACAGATCACGGATGCTACACTTCTGAGATCCTATCTGTGGGAGAAGACCCGGAAGATACGCCTCGCGCGCAATATGGAATTATTCTTTGTAATATTGCTCTCAGGAATAAACTTCAAGGAGACAAGCGAACAATGCAGCCACCTCAAGGCGATAAATTAGCACAAACATTCAACACCAAAGAGGCAGAACCTATAGGGGAGAAGCTGGCAGAATCAAATGAAATGGCCGACAAAGGAGAAGTGGAGAAAAAGAAAAGCACGCGGGTCACTGGTTCCGAGGTGATAGAGGCATATTTTCTTTTCCAACTATGTCTCAAATAGTTCGAATTCTAATTATATTATATCCTGCATACAAAATATTCTTTGTAATGTTGCTCTCAGGAACTAAACTTCGACGAAACAAGTGAATGAACGGGGCTAGCTCAGGATGGGGAATTACCACAAACATTGGGCAACGAAGGGGCGGAAACTATAGGGGACACTCTGGCAGAATCAAATGGAATAGCCAACACAGAAGAAGTGGAGAAAAAGCAGAGCACGCAGTCCACTGATTCCGAAGTCTCCGAAGTGACAGAGGCATCTTCTCTTTTTCAACTATGTCCCAAATAGTTCTAATTCTAATTATGTTACATCCTGCATACCAATTATTCTTTGTACTGTGGCTTTCAGGAATTATCCTTTGATGAAACAAGTGAACAAATGGTGGCAGATGAGGATGAAGATTTAGCACAAACTTCCGGCATGGAAGGGCCACAAACAGGGAAGCCTATCCGACTACATAACAAACCCAAGAAGGAACCAGACTATGTGGTGGCTCCAGAAGGCACGGACAAGTCCTTCTATGCCTTGCTTTTGCTACATTTATTTTCTTCGTTATTAATAAATGTTTTGACTTACATCATGATAGATTATGCCTGCACCGGCGATGATTGGTCCGTGATTGAAAATATCATGACTGAACCAAGCGATAAAAAAAAATTAGTGAGCATCAACTACTCATATCTCAAAAAATTACAATTAGTACGCCTTTTAACTGAAGGAGAATTTGTTGGCGACGAAGTAAGTATATGTAGCTTTATATGATAAGAGGATGTTATTAACATGAGTTCCTGTTATCTCCTAACCAAGGTGTGCACTTGATATTGTAGATCATAGACGCATACATACATTGCATAAGTGCTAGAGAGCATCTACAGATGAGGTCAGGTGGAAGTGTGTTCTTAGAGAATGCATGCATCTCTAAGATGATAAAGGAATTTAGCTCTATACAGGATGACGCACCAAGATGGGTATTACAGAGAGCTAAAACTTATTTGGAACATGATATGGTGAGTCTCAGTTCCGTACATATTACTATGAATACAATAGAGGACAAATGTTTGTATACACGGGACCTAAACTAACAAAAAACCTATTTTCAGATATTCGTTCCAGTTATTGAAGAGTTTCATTGGTACCTAGCAGTTATAAATACCGGGAAGCGATGTATCCAGGTGCTCGACTCGGTAGGCCCAGGAATGAACCGCAAAGACTTCACTACTATGGTTAGTTATTAGTCCCACTGCACCATCTTTTGATAAGACAATTTTCTGTTATTCTTCGGTTGTGATGCTAATACTTTGTCATTTACTCATGCAACAGCTGAAAGGACTGGAAAATGTATTCCAATATGCTAAGCTTCAAATGGAACTAAAATCTGATAAGTGGAAAGACTTAAACATCAGTGCATGGCCAAGGGAAGAGTGTATTAAGAGCAGACTGCAGACAGATGGGTATACCTTCTTACTCAAAGCAATCGACATTATGTGTTTTTTGTATGTCCCCATTAGTTGCATCACAAAAGAAATTTCTCCACAATAAGAATAAAGTATACAAGCTGAAAGGATACAGACTGCAGAATAAAATGAGGCTATGCACCGATTTGACGGGGACAAGCAGGGGTCGGAGAGACTAACCTGGACCCGGACGAGCGATGAGAAGCATAGGGAGGGTCCCGAGCAGCAGCACAGCACGCAGAGGTCTTCGTGGTCATCCATGGAAGGAAGGAACTGCAGATCGCGAGCTCTTGCTCCGGACTGAATCGAACAGCCAAATAAAGTTGTGGTCGGAGAGCAGAGCATCCGGATCGAGGGGATAAGAGTTGAAACCGGACCTTGCTGGCGTCCCGAGCAGGGGGAGAAGGGAAGTTCATGGCACGCGGGAGAAGGTGGAGACGCTCATGGCGGCGACGGCGAGTGCGTCAGGAGGAGGGAGGGCCCCGGCGTCGCCGACGCGCATGCCGAGCTCGAGCACCTCGGCGACCTTATACGAAGAAGGGGCGGGGCAGATCAAGGGCCTACGCGCCCGCCGGCAATGGTGACGAAGGGGAGGGGCGGGGCACATCACGGGCCTCCACGGCGGCCGGCAGTGGTGACGAAGGGAAGGGGCGGGGCGCATCAGGGGCCTCCGCGGCGGCTGGCAGTGGTGACGAAGGGGAGGGGCGGCCACCACAGATCGCCGGCTGTGGATGGGGAATCTGGCGTGTGCCAGTGAAGGAGGAGGGAGGGAGGGAGGGAAGAATGGGGAATCTGGCGTGTGCCTGTGAAGGAGGAGGGAGTGAGGGGGCAGTGGAAGGTTCACTAAGTGAGTTTTTTATTTAATACTCTACTACTTTACTAACCTCCACTGTTAAGCACGTTTCGGAGAGGGATTATGAGTGAGTGCGGGGTTGTCCAAACCAAAATATATTAACTTCTTACATTATTTTTCATACATTCCGGAGAGGGATTATGAGTGAGCGCGGGATTTTCTTTATCATCACTTCTTTGTTACAGTCATGCTCATTTGATGATTTTAAAAGTCTTCTTATATAAATATCTATAAAATTGATAAAAAAAAAACTATTGAATATATTTAAATTTTGTAATCATGCAGGTCATTTTGTGGTTTGTGGATGGTAAATTTTATGGAGTACTTCACAGGAGAAATTTTGTCTGACTCTCTGAAAGGATCGATACGGTCGACTAGAAGGGGGGGTGAATAGGAGACTACAAATTTTACTCTTTCTTGTCAATTTTAAGGCTTAGCGGATAAAAAGGGTTCACTAGATATGCAACTAGGTGAACACAACCTATATGACAAGCAAGCTCTAAGCTAAATATGCTAGGCAACAAACTAATTAGCAAGCCAACAAGCATACAAGGCTAAGTAAAGTGCGGGAAAGGATTAACCACAAGTGAGACGAGGACGCGGATTTTATCCCGAAGTTCACTCTTCCTTGGGGAAGAGCTACTCACCGTTTGGAGCGGTGCCGGAGCCAAAGCTTGCGGAACGCCACCGAAGGCTCACCGTAATCTCCTTCGAGTCACCCCCAATGGATGAGCCTCGAATCACTCGGGGTTGGTCTTGAAGGCGGCCACCACACCTTTACAAACTTCTCCGGAGCACACCACAAGCAAGGAAGCTTCCGAAGGAACCTCTAACCGCCTAGGAGCCCAAGCTCCAAGAGTAACAAGTCATGGTGGATGAATGTTGCGGGGAACGCGATTTGGTTTGGTCAAAGTGTAGATCGGGTCTTGCTCTCCCAATCCCCAAAGTTTCAACAAGATTGGGTGGAGGGATTGAGAGTAGTGAGCAAAATGGGGTGTAGCAATGGAGGAGCTCAACAAGACATTAGGGTTGAGGGATGGAGGAGGAAGGGGGCTTATATAGTGTTCTTGGCCGGGAGGGGATTTCTGCCCGTTGGACCCCGTGCGCACGGGCCAAGTCAGCCCCGTGCGCACGGGGTGTCCGGTGAGTTTCGAGGTACCCCGTGCGCATGGGGGTCAGAGACCCCGTGCGCACGGGGTGTCCCGAAATATTTTGACTACCCCGTGCGCACGGGGCTCAGAGACCCCGTGCACACGGGGTGTCCAGAAGATTTCTGATGAAACATCACAGGACACCACGGCAAGGCACACAATAAGTGGAATATCTGAGGAGGTGTAGGAGGGCTGGTGTATCTGTCTTGGAGGCATTCCCACACGACACTAAATCCACGAAGACCCCTCTTGATAGTGCGGTTTTACCTACGACTCAAATCGAACCAAAACGAAAAACCTTCGAGTCGCCGGTAACCACGCCTTTGATCTTTTTGGACTGGGGGGTCGCACACCTCCATCAATGGACACCTTGGAACCAAAGTCCTGAGATAAACTTTAGCAACCAACATTAGTTCCACTAACCACATTGTCATCACACCAAAATATAATCTAAGTGATACTTGCACTTTCAATCTCCCCCTTTTTGGTGCATTGATGACAATATGGTTAGGACATGGCATACAGGATACAACTTAAGTAAACAGCCATGCGACAATAGTTGATCAAAGGAGCTCCCCCTATATATGTGCAAGGAAAAAAATGCTTGATTATGCATCAAGCACACACATATGAGGCTCCCCCTAGATCCACATTGTCAAGGCATGCGATCAACATAATAATACCCAACACGGTGCCTAGATCACATGCAAGTGTGGTGAGCAGAAAACGTGAGACTAACCTATAGAAGCTTGATCATACTCCACAAGATATATCAACATAAGCATAGATAAATTCCATAAAGTAGATAGTCTCTCACATAGACTAGGTAGCTCACGACCACACCGCGAAAGCAAGTAAATAAGAGTATCTCAAGCCAAATAAACACAACCAAAACAAACGAGGCCTTGAGATCTCACCCAACTGAAACCAACTGCAAACGCCCTTAATAGAACACTTCTCCCCCTTTGTCATCAAGACAACAAAAAGGGAAAAGGCGATGCTAACGAGACTCTAGACAAGAGGAGGTGTGCTCGAAGCATCATCATCATCATCATCATCAAAGTGCCATCCCTCCAAGGGAAAAGAACGAGTTGTGGCCACACTGTCGTTGTCCTCGGACCCTGGACCAACCTCCTCACCAGCTGCAGCACGCTCAGCCTTCTTCTGACGCCTCACCAGCTTGCCCTTGTTGATCTCCTTGACCTGACGGCGCTGAATGGACTGACACATTTTGAACATGTTGCTCACGGTCTTCAGAAGAGACTTCTTCTCCTCTCTGGTGAAACTGGCATCAGTAGCGACCTGCTTCCCTTTGCTACGCTGAATCCGCACATAGGATGAACATCCCTCAGTGTAGGTAGCACGATCCTCAGGCTGGGGTTGCGCCCCTTCTTGGGAGGCACATATGGTGGAGGAGCAGCCGGAAGCCAGTTGGCATCACGCTTCGGAAAGGAGGTGCGGTACTTGGCAATGTACCTGGCGGGACAGACAGACTCAATCAAAGCTTGGATGAACGGAGCATAGATGCATGACTTGTTCTCCTGAACACACTGCCTGATCTCAAAGAACATGAAGTCCAGAACATCCACTTTCTTCTTGTCATGAAGGTAGACAAAGATCTCCAACATGGAGCTCCTCAGATTGTGAGAGTCCCCGGTCTTAGGATTAAGCATGTACCTAAGAATGTGACGCGTAGTATCATAGGTTGGCTTCAAATTTTTGATAGAACCGGTGGTGAAGGCCTTGTCTGGCTTGTAAGCAAAAGCAATCTCATCCTTGTCTCTACCTGTCCCCCGAGCACGGCCATACTCAGGATGCTCCTCAGCAAAGAACCGATACAGAATGATGTCAGAGAACTTGGCCATGGAGGCCTCACACTCATATGTGCCAGACATCCAAGTCATAGTGCGAGCCTCATCACTGTGGAAGTATACGGTGGCAAAGAACTGCATCACAAGATCTTCACTGTACGGATGGTGGAAGGCGACGAACGGGATCAAGCCAAGCCTCCCAAGAGCATTATACACACCGGGATAGATATGATCATTGTCCCGAAGAGCCTCCACATTGATTTTCTTGTGGGGGGCAAACTTGTTTTTCTTGGTCATGATCAGCTCAGAGAACACACGGTGTTGAAAATCACTCTTGAATCTTGGGTCAACCCCTGCATCAGTGTTTGGCACATAGGGGAAATCCTGCCTGCGAGCCCAAAGCTCTGGCTTGGTCCACTTAGAGAGAGGTAGATTCTTGACATTCCGACCTCCTGGGAGCACATGTTCCTCTCCTTCCTCCTCATCAACATCATCAGCAGAATCATCCTCATCTTCTATCTCTGCATCTGCGGGGTTCTCATAGTGAGCATCTTCCTACGAATCATACTCCTCTTCTGAATCCTCGGAGGCTTCAATCACTGGCTGCTTGGAGGCAGCACGGCAAACACGGCCCAGCTTAGAGCCCTGACCAATTCTTTCGGACGGCTGACGAAGAGCCAAAGTGAATTCCCTGGAACCTGCCTTGGTGCGCTTGCGACGGAGCTCGGACCTCTTGTCAGCAGAGTCTGAAACACAACAGCAACAAAACACAACAAACACGAGAGACACAAATAAGTACAAGTGCTCGAGAAGCTGGCGAGGAATGGAAGACAGAGAAGAAACAGGACTGGCACCACTGTGTACCCCGTGCACACGGGGGTCTGACCACCGTGGACACGGGGGTCCCGTGCGCACGGTACAAGGCAACCACTTCCAGATCGTGATCCGGGAGTGAGTGCGGCAGGGAGAACCGCCACAGTAATTCCCATCCGATTCTAGTCTATCACAAGGGAACGACTGGCCTAGACTAGTATAGGAGGAAACCCTAGACTAATAAGGATCCAAGGAGGAAAAAGAAGGACAAGGGGAGGGGGATACCAGAGGAGGACCCCATCCCGGGAGATCTCCACGGAGCAGCGAAGTCCCACGGCGCACGGAGGAGCACCGGCGACAAGGAGGCGACGGCGGCGGCCTGGAGGCGATCTGGGGCGTGGAGGGGGAGACTGGGTGGGAAAGAACCCAAACCCCCCACGTCCCACCTCTTCAGGGCCAGAAACCGCAGACCCCGTGCGCACGGGCTAAAGGCCCTGTGCGCACGGAGGCCCGTGCGCACGGTACAAGGGCCGTGGGCACGGGGTCCCCGTGCGCACGGTACAAGGGCCGTGGGCACGGGGTATCCAGAGGATTTTGACAGGAAGAAGCTTGTTGGGTTATGGCTGAATGCAAATTCTTACCAAGACCCCAAAGAGCATTTCCGCCTCACTTCTGAACACGTCGCAGAAGAAATCCAACACTACTAGAAAGGAGTATGTGTAGCACTTGCACTGGAAGAGAATCGAGAAACACACACACACCGAAACACGAACACAAGGACAAGAAGAACCACACAAAAAAAGAAAAAAAAGATTCAACCTCCAACGGAGGGCGGTGGCCGAAGCCACCATGTTTGAGTTTGTTTGGTATGGCACCGCGAAGATATGAACCTTGGGCCCAAGACCAATACTCATCTTTGAAGCACAAATGCCATCTTCAAATGGCTAATGTGAAAGATTTTGTTCAATTTATGCACTAGTAGGATAAGATAGCTCATTAGTTGAGCTAGCTCCCCCTACTTAGGTGCCTACATCTAAAACAAGACACTAGTAGAGTATGTGTGTGTATGCAAGAACCTCAATCCAAGTTACTTATATCCATGATATTCAGCTCATGCCTTAACTCGCGGAATCTTGCTTCATCAAGTGGCTTGGTGAAAATGTCGGCAAGTTGCTTCTCCGTGTTGACATGGAATAAATCAATGTCTCCCTTGGCCACATGATCTCGAATGAAGTGATGACGAATCTCAATATGTTTGGTTCGGCTATGTTGCACTGGATTGTCGATGATCTTGATTGCACTTTTATTGTCACAAAATAGAGGCACTTTGTCACATTTGACACCATAATCCATCAAAGTTTGCCTCATCCATAATAATTGTGCACAACAACTTCCTGCCGCAATGTACTCGGCCTCGGCGGTTGAAAGGGACACACAATTCTGCTTCTTTGAAGACCAACTTACCAATGACCTCCCTAGGAATTGACATGACCCGGAAGTGGACTTGCGGTCTACCTTGTCTCCGGCCCAATCCGAATCCGAATATCCCAATAACTTGAAAGTTGCTCCTTTGGGATACCAAAGGCCCAAGTTTGGGGTATGAACCAAATATCGAAGGATTCTTTTCACTGCCGAAAAATGGCTCTCCTTGGGAGCGGATTGAAATCTTGCACACATACACACACTCAACATAATATCCGGCCTAGATGCATAAAGGTAAAGCAAAGAACCAATCATAGAGCGATATACCTTTTGATCCACATCTTTACCATTGGGATCAAGATTAAGTTGGCCATTTGTGGGCATGGGCGTCTTCATGGGCTTGACATCTTGCATTTTGAACCTCTTGAGCATGTCTTGAATATAAAGTGCTTGGTTGATGAAGGTTCCTCCTCTCAATTGCTTCACTTGAAATCCGAGGAAAAACTTCAACTCTCCCATCATGCTCATAGCAAATTCCTTGGTCATAAGATTCTCAAACTCAACGTTAATAGCATGGTTAGTGGAACCAAAAATAATATCATCAACATATATTTGGCACACAAACAATTCTCCTTTTACCCTCTTCGTGAAGAGAGTGGAATCTATTAACCCGATCTGGAACCCCTTCTCGCTTAAGAACGTCGTAAGGTGATCATACCAAGCACGAGGTGCTTGTTTAAGTCCATAGAGCACCTTATGGAGTTCATAAACGTGAGAGGGATGATTGGGATCTTCGAAACCGGGAGGTTGTTTGACATACACCAACTCCTTAAGAGGACCATTAAGAAATGCACTCTTCACATCCATTTGATACAATTTAAAATCATGATGTGAAGCATATGCAAGCAAGATACGAATGGACTCAAGACGGGCAACGGGGGCAAAGGTTTCACCAAAGTCCAAACCTTCAACTTGGGTGAACCCTTGTGCCACTAACTTTGCCTTGTTTCTAGTGACTTGTCCATGCTCATCTTGTTTGTTCTTAAAGATCCACTTTGTTCCAATGACATTATGATGTTCTTTGGGTCTCTTCACAAGAGTCCATACTTTGTTGCGGGTGAAGTTGTTGAGTTCTTCATGCATGGCATTTACCCAATCCGGGTCGTCAAGTGCATCTTCAACCTTAAGGGGCTCAACACAAGAGACAAACGAGTGATGTTCACAAAAGTTTGCCAAACGTCTACGAATAGTTACCCCTTTGTTGATGCTTCCATAAATGTTGTCGATGAGATGTTGAAGATGCTTTAACTTGGCGGCCGCTTTTTGCACTTTGAGGGTAAGCTCTTCTTCACTTGGTTTTGAACTTGTGGAAGAAGCTTGGCCTTGGGAATGCTTTAGCCTTGGAGACACCCTTCTCTTCACAACCTCTAGTTCTTGATCACTTGGATGTGATGATGTGGAAGACACTTGAGGTTGGGATTGATCTTGATCTTGATCAAGAGCTTGACCTTGGGCCTCACGGATTGGTTCTTCGCCATTTGGTTGAGCTTGCCCTTGATCTTGCTCGGGAACATGGGGGACTTGATCTTGTTCTTGGATAGGTTCATGATTTCCCATAGCATCTTGACCTTGTGGTGGCGGTGATGACTTCCCTTGTGGAGAATCCACAAGAGGGGCTCTTACTCCTTCTTCTTCTACTTGGACTTGGGGTGTTTCTTGTGGACGAATGTGGCCTATCCCCATAGTCCTTATAGCTTGTGAAGGAGCCTCATCACCTACAACACTAGGAACAATTTGCTCCGCACGGGAACCGTTATCTTCATAAAACTCCACATTTACCGTTTCCTCAATACATCCGGTGGATTTGTTGAGAACACGGTAAGCATGAGAGTTTGATGCATATCCAACAAATATGCCCTCATAAGTTTTAGGCGCAAACTTAGCTAAACGGGATTTCTTATTTAGAATGAAACACTTACAACCGAATACTCGAAAGTATTTGACGTTAGGCTTTCTCCCGATTAGGAGTTCGTAGGGAGTCTTGTTCTTGAGCTTACGAAGATAAAGCCGGTTTGTAGCATGGCACGCGGTGTTGATGGCTTCGGCCCAAAGCTTGTATGGAGACTTGTACTCGTCAAGCATGGTCCTTGCCATCTCAATGAGAGTCCGGTTCTTCCTTTCCGCAACACCATTTTGTTCGGGAGTGTATGGCACGGCATATTGATGCTTGATCCCCTCATCGCTCAAGAACTCGTTCATAGTGTAATTTTTGAACTCGGTGCCGTTGTCACTTCGAATTGCCTTGATCTCACAATTATGTTGACGTTGAGCTTCTTTGGCAAAGTTGATGAAGGTGTCTTGAGAAAGAACACCCATGTATATCTTGTATAGTCATCGACAATGACAAGGCAATACCTCCTCCCTCCCAAACTATCATAAGATGGAGGCCCAAAGAGATCCAAGTGAATGAGCTCGAGAGGCCTCAAAGTGGTAATGATAGTCGTCACCTTATGAGCTTTTTCATGAAGTTTTTCGGCAATGCAAGCACTACAAGGACGATCTTTGGCAAAAGACACATTGGTTAGTCCAAGGATGTGCTCCCCCTTTAAGAGAGCTTGTAAATTTCTCATGCCAACGTGTGCTAGCCGACGGTGCCAAAGCCACCCCACGTCGGCCTTGGCCATTAGACATGTTGCAAGATAAGTTTTCTCATTTGAGAAATCAACCACGTAAAGGTTGTCTTCAACATGCCCAACAAAGACCACTTTGAGATTGCTTCTCTTAAAGACGGTCACATGAAATTCACCGAAATGAGAATCATAACCGGCACGTGCCAATTGAATCGTAGAAAATAAATTGTAGTGAAGGGATTGAACAAGCATGACATTCTTAAGTGATGCATCACTAGAGATTACCACCTTGCCCAAACCCAATACCTTGCCCTTGCTATTGTCACCAAAATAGATGTTTGAAGTGGCCTTGAGTGAATCAATGAACTCCACAAGCATCTCCCTCTCTCCGGTCATATGATTGGTGCAACCACTATCGATCACCCATTGTGTTCCACCGGACGTATAGTCCTACAAGAATCAAGCTTTGATTTTAGGTCCCCATTTTGCAATGGGTCCTAGAGAGTTAGCAACAAGGGTCTTAGGAACCCAAATAGTCCAAGCATAATCATCATAGTTAGTGCCAACAAATTTAGCAAAGGTATAACCATCATCTCCTCTCATGAGGACATAAGATGGGTTGTTCTTGACGGCAAACTCTTTGGGAATGGCCTTGTCCCTAGTAACCTTGCCATCCCCAACATTCCCTTTTTCCTTCTCCTTCTCCTTGTGTCCTTCATGAACAAATGCTATCTTTTGTTGGGGAGGAGGAGTAGGACCGATCTTCTTCTTGTGGCTCTTCTTCTTGGTCTTCTTCTTCTTAGAAGAGGGGTCAAACCCAATTCCCTCCTTGGCAACACACTCCTTTTGGTTGCTCAGGAGGTCATTGAGGTTTTTCTCCCCTTGAATGCACGACACAAGCCCTTTCTCAATTTGGGCTTTTAACTTCTTATTCTCCTCTTGGAGAGAGGTGCAATCATGAGCAAAGTTAGCCGTACAAGATTCATCATTTAAATCAATATGAGGGACGGAAGTAAGAGCCTTAATGGTTGTAGCTTTAAGTTGAGCATAAGACTCGGTGAGGGCAATGAGGTCACCTTTGACAACCTTGGAACTAGTCACAAGGAGCTCATGTTCCTCAACAAGTCTCGTGTGATCAACTAGAAGCTTTTCAACCCTTACTTTAAGGGCATCTTTGTTCTCAAGAGCAAGTTGCAACGCATCATCGGTTTTAACAAAGTCAATTTTATGAGAAGACAAGGCTTCCTCAAGTGATGCTCTCATGACACTCTCTTCATGTAGCTCGTGCTCAAGGAGTTCGACTCTCTCTTTTTCCTCTATGAGGAGGTTTTCAACGTTCTCAATAAAATCATCGCGTTCGGCGAGTGATTTAAGGAGATCTCTAAAACGAGAACGAGCTTCACCATGAAGAGTTTTCATGAAAGCCATCAAGGATTCCTCATCATTATCCACACCATCATCACACTCATCCTCCACTATCTCACATGAAACATTGGGAGTGTGGATGAAGGGTTTTAGAGATTTGGACTTTGTTTTTACCTCTTTGGCCATGAGGCAATGATGAGTGAACGGCTTGTCCTCGTTGGGAGAGTCGAAGAGGCCGGTGGTGGAGGAGGAGGTAGTGGCATGCATGGCAATGGCGGCCGTGCCCACATGATCATCATCACCGTCATCTTCATCTCCGGACATGTACTCCTCATGAACAAGAGCCTTGTCATCTTTCCTCTTGGAAAACTTGGTGAACTTCTTCTTCTTGAGCACAAGCTTCTCGGACTTGTCTTCACGTCTCTCATAAGGACAATCGTGCACAAAATGTCTTGGGCTATCACAATTGTAGCATTTTCTTCGTCCAAACGATCTTCCTTGCAGATTCTTCCCTTTGTTTGCCATGGTCCCGGAATATTTCTTGACCAAGAGAGCCAAGTCTTCCGCAAAGTCATTTGCCGGGCATGAGGTGTCAACATCTTCCTCACAAGTCTCTTCAACAACTTCTTCATCCCTTGAGGGTTGGGCAACTACTTTCCTGGCCTTCAATGCAAGATTTGAGTTCTTGGTGGCTTGAGCTATGGCAAAGGTCTTCTTGGACTTGGTCTCCAAAAGAACATGAGTTGAGAAAGTGGATACAACTTGTGCCGCGGTCAACTTTTGATAGTCCGGGCGTTGATGTATCATCATCACCATGGTATGTTCCGTGAGAACCATAGCATCAATGAACTTGTCCTTAATGAAATCATCATTTGCCCAAGTGCACCCGAAGGTTCTCAAATTGAGCACAAGAGACTTCAACCTTCGATATACCTCTTCTGCGGACTCACCCTCATTTCTCACAAATAGGTTGACTTCTTGCTTGAGCAAAGCCAACCGAGATCTTCGAATTGCTTCATCACCTTCGAGGGCCTCCTCAAGGCAATCCCAAATTTCCTTGGCGGTCTTGAGTAGAGCAATGGAGTCACTATAGTCATCGGTCACCGCGGTGCGCAACATGTTGTGGGCGGTAGCATTGAGTTGATCATCAACCGCTTCTCTTGGAGTGAGATTCATGGGATCCTTGGGGTTGAAACCGTTGACCACAATCCACCATAGTTGTGTAGATGCACTGCGAATATGAGAATCCATATCTAGCTTCCACTTAGCAAACGCGTTAGCTTTCAAAGGGGGCGGAGGCCCCACAGGATTAATGCGAGGGTGCTGCAAGGGTTGTGGTGAGTAAAAGGGTTCCACGGCATTGTACTTGGGAACTTGAGTGCGAGCCGGGGATGCAAGAGGTTCTCTCGAATCATCCGCATCATGAACCGCATTTGGATCAAATGAGTTTGAGGCGGATGTCGAGGGCTTTAAGCGAGCATCAATTTCCTCCTTGACCGAGGAGCGAACTTCTTTCAACATAGCAGTTTTGAGGTCCGCAAACATTCAAAGAATATCGGCCGCGGTCAACAGGGCCCCCGGGTTAATGGGGGCGACGGGAGCAACGGCCGGAGCAACAAGTACGTCGGCCGCGGCGGGGGGTAGGTTTTGACCATCCTCCGCAAGTGGTGCGTCACCTCCCTCATTCCCTAGATCGACCATATCCTCTAAGGTTGTAAAACCTTATATTAGAGAACCTGGCTCTGATACCAATTGAAAGGATCGATACGGTCGACTAGAGGGGGGGGTGAATAGGAGACTACAAATTTTACTCTTTCTTGTCAATTTTAAGGCTTAGCGGATAAAAAGGGTTCACTAGATATGCAACTAGGTGAACACAACCTATATGACAAGCAAGCTCTAAGCTAAATATGCTAGGCAACAAACTAATTAGCAAGCCAACAAGCATACAAGGCTAAGTAAAGTGCGGGAAAGGATTAACCACAAGTGAGACGAGGACGCGGATTTTATCCCGAAGTTCACTCTTCCTTGGGGAAGAGCTACTCACCGTTTGGAGCGGTGCCGGAGCCAAAGCTTGCGGAACGCCACCGAAGGCTCACCGTAATCTCCTTCGAGTCACCCCCAACGGATGAGCCTCGAATCACTCGGGGTTGGTCTTGAAGGCGACCACCACACCTTTACAAACTTCTCCGGAGCACACCACAAGCAAGGAAGCTTCCGGAGGAACCTCTAACCGCCTAGGAGCCCAAGCTCCAAGAGTAACAAGTCATGGTGGATGAATGTTGCGGGGAACGCGATTTGGTTTGGTCAAAGTGTAGATCGGGTCTTGCTCTCCCAATCCCCAAAGTTTCAACAAGATTGGGTGGAGGGATTGAGAGTAGTGAGCAAAATGGGGTGTAGCAATGGAGGAGCTCAACAAGACATTAGGGTTGAGGGATGGAGGAGGAAGAAGGGGGCTTATATAGTGTTCTTGGCCGGGAGGGGATTTCTGCCCGTTGGACCCCGTGCGCACGGGCCAAGTCAGCCCCGTGCGCACGGGGTGTCCAGTGAGTTTCGAGGTACCCCGTGCGCACGGGGGTCAGAGACCCCGTGCGCACGGGGTGTCCCGAAATATTCTGACTACCCCGTGCGCACGGGGGTCAGAGACCCCGTGCCCACGGGGTGTCCAGAAGATTTCTGATGAAACATCACAGGACACCATGGCAAAGCACACAATAAGTGGAATATCTGAGGAGGTGTAGGAGGGCTGGTGTATCTGTCTTGGAGGCATTCCCACACGACACTAAATCCACGAAGACCCCTCTTGATAGTGCGGTTTTACCTACGACTCAAATCGAACCAAAACGAAAAACCTTTGAGTCGCCGGTAACCACGCCTTTGATCTTTTTGGACTGGGGGGTCGCACACCTCCATCAATGGACACCTTGGAACCAAAGTCCTGAGATAAACTTTAGCAACCAACATTAGTTCCACTAACCACATTGTCATCACACCAAAATATAATCTAAGTGATACTTGCACTTTCACTCTCCTACACAGGTATTTTTCGATGTGTATCATTATACTTACATTCTATGGTGTATCACTATTTAACTATGAGTTCTATTTTAATAGGATCATATCACAGATTTTAGAACAAAACTAGCAGTCATTTTAGTGGACTCGGAATTGAATGATGATAATATAAGAAATCGAGACATTGAAGATGACGAAAACAACACAGATCCCACGGATTGTATGATTCTGGAAACACCCCCTGAGAACCTCAAACCATTGAGTACATTGTCAGAAGTTGAGCTCATCTCGCAATCATTTATCCTTTCGCCCTCTCTCACTCCAACATATGATAACTTAATAGATGAACTTTGTTTGTTCATCGGTATGGTTGATGATGTCGCTCTACTAGAGTAAGCCATATATTTTTTAGTTCATTTTGTATTTTAATAAATTACTCTGATTTTATTATAATTGACAGAATTTCAATTTTACAGAAGCGAATGGGTGAAAAGCTCTGATCCTTATCCCATTAGTTTGAATTTGAGACAAATAAAAAACATATTAAATAATGATGAATGCATGGATGTTGATTGCTTCAATATGGCTGTACGGATACTAGCGCACCATGAAGTCCAGCTTTTCAGAGACATTCCATGTCACTACATGGATCTAAACCTTTGTGTAAGTCATTATAATCCTGTATTACATTTTGCCTCATGGAACTAATATTTTCTTTTTCTTATTTTAGTCCATGTCCTACTATGCACGAGACTCGCGTCATCGTGACAATATGGACATTGCTATGTTGAAATCGATGTTTGATAGCTGGCCAGACAGTAATGAGTATCATATTTCATAGCGTGATATAGTAAGTTTGAAAATTTTAATTTATAACAATGGTTTGTCATGCCTTAACTAATGTTTTCTAAATTTTTAAAGCGTATGCATCGTTGCAGATTTTATTGCCATGGGATATTTCTATTGTTTGTTCTTGATGAAAATAAAAAAGTTGTCTCAATTATGGATCCGATACCAATACCTATTTTGGGAAAAAATTGTACTTAAGACTGTGGTCAACAACCTAAACCGTGCGCTCCAAGTTGCAAACCCTGCATTCAAAGACGACATCTCTAAATGGGAATGCAAAGTTCCTGTTGTTCCAACAAACTCACATGGGTATGAATCTTTTCAATGCATTACAAGATTAATTGATTTATTCAATAGGCAATGTAATATTTTTATAAATGCAGTGCCTTGTCGGGTTATTTGGTGTTTAATTTCATGCACTCATTGTGCGATGGACAGCTATATTTTCCCATACCCCAGGTTAGTATTTACACCATGCTTATTTGTATACACATTGCACATTATTTTGTTATAACAATGTTGCATAATGCATATGTAGGATTATTTTGAACTGAGAAAGCAATCTTTGGTGCATATTTTAAAGTATGAAGAGAATGAAGCTCAAAACAACATCCCATCAATTGAACAAAGCATCATAGATCGCATCAATAGATGGACCTTCATTGCTTCAAATGATGGACCTTCAAGAGATGCATAGTTGTGGTTTCTAAAATTTCTTTTTGTAACAAATTATAATACAATTATTATGTCATCGTGCATTTTATGTGAAGACATGTTTCTGGATCATGTGTTACACGCGCGCTCATATCGTTGGCATAAGGCACCATGATAAAGACAGTTGGCTCGGTAATAAAAACTCACTAACATAAAAAATAGATTCATAATAAATGTTTTATTACTGATTATGATCCGTGCGTTGGATCACAAAATATGTCACTCTTTTGAAAATATATTTTAATATTATATTATATCAACTCATTTTGTTTGAGACGTGCGTTGCACGTGCATGCTTACTAGTCACAATAAGAAGATATTTCATCAAGGAGCTTCACATGAGCGTAAAAATTCAGCCAGCAGGTATAGTAGTAAAAAAAAACGATCAGGCTATAGAATTCAGCTAGTACTAGTAAAATTCAGTAAGGAGCCTCACATCCGTGTAAAATTCATAAGTACAGACACGGGCAGAGCTCGCCGGCCGCAGCGTGAGGCTCCTGCCGTTGTCTCGGACATGAAGCTATGCATTAATGGGTAAGGAGCGTACGTCCAGCACCTAGCAGCAAACGTTTCCTCATAATTTAAGGGGGCAAATTTTCTGAAGCTAAGGTAGAGAGGGCTATTACAGGCACGAAGCAGAGCTCCGCATCCGATCATCCAAAGTTCGAATTGCAAAATTTAAAATTGAATTGTGGGGCCCTCCAGTTAAGGAGGATCCCCTTCAAAAATTAGCGTATGCTGCTGATTGCAGTGTGCACACGGTATTCTTTAGTAAAAGGCGAAAGAATAGTTCGCTTTGTGCCCGCTGCGCAGCTGCGTGCCTTTGAATGGAAGCCGTGGCCCTCTTTATATACTGCTGCCTGGTAGCGCTGCGACTCCGAGCAGCGATGTGGGACTAATCACTCTGGGAAATGAGAGCCTCCACTCCGCGCAGCCGCAAGTAGGTGGAAAAGGCCGAGGCAAAGGGCTCACGGCCGGGCAACCCTGTGGGCTTCTTGGCCCGGTGATACTTACTACCAAAGGCTACACGACGCAATACGAGATGCTTTCTTGTCCGGTGTTGTGCACTTGTGCTGCATATATTCTCATCGACAAAACCCCCTGAAAAATTTAAAAAAAAATGTTGTGTTGCATTCCCTCAAAAAAAAAAAAGTTGTGTTGCAGACATGCATGGACGGATGTATATTGCTTGGACATGACTGGTTTTTCTTGATCTACTACTTGACAAATCTCATGTATGTCGACAACATTTTAGCATTTCTATTTTGGCAATATAAATAGGCAGGCGGGTACGCGCACCATATGACACTGGATCAAACTCTCCATGAGAATTCATAGTTTGCATTATTTGTAGTTTCCTTACAAGAAAAGACGGATGAAATTTGAAAGAGTTTGACAATTTCCGTAGTCCCCTCGTTTTCGAGCAAGAAAGTGGATACACTAACACGCAGAATCTAGCCGGATTCAACAATCGCACACAAGCTCATACACACCCACAAAATGCAACAGGCGAGACCTGGGGTTGCCAAAGCTGTCAACGAACAGAACACTTTCTAAACCAACCGAGTCAAGTGTCTGAACAATACATACACTAGGCGGGAACCTAATCACTACGCAAAACTAGTTTTAAGAGTGTTTACACGGCCAAAAAGAATAACACCGGCTAAAAATCTCTACTGCCTCGAGAAAGTGAGAACCACAGCCTCACAATCGCAAGGTTGTTTGCCTGCTGAACAGTGTTCAGGAGAAGAGCCTCCGGGACCATGTCGGGACGGCCACCGCCGGTTGTTGCGCCGCAGCAGCCGTTGCGAGGCTAGCCACTTTTTCTTTCGCCTCCAGTATCCGTGCTCCCTTCGGGTCAGCCAGAAGGGACTTCTGGAAGGACTGCGGAAATCCTGTTGCGATGATGGTCACGTGGATCTCGCCGTTATAACGGTCGTCGACCACAGCTCCGAAAATTATGTTTGCCGAGGGATCAGCCAAGCTTGTCACGATCTGCAGAAAGTGAATGAGTGGTGGTTACTCTCAAAACAGTCAACAGTACATCACTTCCATGTCAATGACCTAAATATGCATGTATTGGTTCTACTGCCAGCTGTTTCGATGTTCTAATGGCCTTCATCAATTCTTCAAAGACCATCAAAGATAACGGTAAGGAGTCAGTGATGTTGTTCACGCACCTGAGAGACCTTGTTCACTTCTTGTAAAGTGATGTCCTTCCCACCAGTGATGTTGTACACGACACCAGTAGCTGCCTCAATGGATGACCCTATCAAAGGGGCAAGAGTTGCCTGCTCAGCAGCTTCTTGGGCACGGTTTTTGCTGGAAGAAACACCAACTCCGAGCATGGCAGTTCCAGAATTTTTCATCACAGCTTTCACATCAGCAAAATCAACATTCACGAGCCCAGGTATCTGCAGAATTTCAGATAAGTATTATGTCATCTTTATACTGCTATAAAGATGTCAATTGGTAGTGCCGATCTGTTCACATTTGGCTTACACCACATATTGAATTTGTCACAAATGGATGGAATTGAGGGCAAACTTAGAACTAAAAATCTTTTTAAGCATACAGTTTTGTTTTTAACAATAGCAAGAACAACCTTTTTAAGCTTATAGTATTGTTTTTAACCATAGCAAAAACACACAACATTGTGCTAGTCACAACTAAGTAACTGCAGCATAGAGAAGGGGAAAACCCACCGTGATAATGTCTGATATTCCTTGGACACCCTGTCGAAGGACATCATCTGCCAGGAGAAATGCGTCTTGCAAGGGCATATTCTCATCAGCAATATCTAACAACCGATCATTTGGAATCACAATCAGAGTGTCAACACTTCTTTCAAGCTTCTCCAATGCTTCGAGTGCCTGAAGTGGTGACAAGAAATTAAAATAACTAGAGAAAAACAAAGTCTACTTAAGCAGGAGTGGTCCAAAAAGAAAGAGTAACACCGCAAACAGAAATTCCAATGACTAGCAATCAAATGAATTCATATCAGACAAATGATGGTAGTTAATAATCGAATGTATTTTAGGGGTATTTTCACAAAACAAATAGCAACAAACTGTATACAACAGCATTAGGGGACTGACGCTAAGACTACTGTAAGGACTGAAAATGACATTGCTGGAGGTAGGGCTAACTCTTGTAGCTAGCGTTTGCATAACAGTCTATATGATAAATAAATAAAAAGTGCCAACCTTAACCAAAATTACCAAATATTTCTCAACGAGGCACCAAAAATATACCTGTAGAGAGCGCTTGCGTCCTTCGAAGCTGAATGGGTAGGTGACAACACCGACAGTAAGATAACCGGCCTCCTTTGCTATCTGGGCAACAACTGGAGCAGCACCGGAGCCAGTACCACCTCCCATCCCAGCTGTTATGAAGACAAGGTCAGAATCTCGGAGGGCATTAGCTATCACTTCCTTTGATTCCTCGGCAGCTTGTTCTCCCAAATTAGGATTTCCACCAGTACCTGTTTGCACAGACATACTTAGTCTCGTTAACAATATGCGCTATTTACAGTGGAATTTACAGTCCGCAACCATGTGTCATCTGGTATACTGTTTGATTTCTGTTCTATTTTTCAGCGCACCAACACAAAGTTTGCATTAGGGGCGAAAACGCCCATAAAGACATCCTTCTTTCATAAGAAGATAGGAAGTATTACCCAGCCCACGAGTCAATTGTTCTCCAATTTGTAGCGGATGTTGCGCCTGGGAATTCACAAGAGCCTGGGAGTCTGTGTTTATAGCATAAAACTCGATTCCCTGAAATTGTATAATGCATTCATCAGTATTTGAGAAAACAGACAATGAATGTGCAGTCATCGTCACTGTACAATTATACTGCATTAGACTTCCCTAGATGCTTCTGTGAAGGCAAGGAATAATTTTCAATCTATAAGCACACATTTTATTGTTTAGGAAACAATGTAGTAAGCATACATGAGCATTCGTCACACCAGCCTACATAGACTCGTATGCTGAACTAAAGCACACCACGGGTGGTGGCCTGGAACGGATGGGGAGGAAGGAAACAATGCCGCTGATTAACTCGCTCGCTTGCTAGGTTCGAATTTCAAATCAGACTAGGAAATGGATCTACACGCCGAGCACGGGGCAGAAAGGAACCCCAGTTCCGCGGGAGGAGGGGAGGAGGTCCAAGCAAGGGGCGCCGCGCTACCTGGAGGCCGCTGCCGATCATGCGGTTGACGGCGTTGTTGCCGCCGCCACCTACGCCCACGACCTTTATCCTCGCCGTCTCCACGGGCGCGAACGCGAAGGAGCACCGCACGGCCGCATGGCGCGGCCGCCGCGGGTGGTTCCGGCACCCGCCTCTATGGGGTCCCCGGGGAGGCAGACCCGGGAGGTGGAGGAGGGCGGAGGCCGACGAGGTGGACGGCGCCATTTTCCCTTGGCCGTGCGGGGAATGGGCGTGGGGAGAGGTGGCCGGGAGGAGAGGGGAGGGGATCTGGCGTGCAATACTCTAGGGTTTTGGGGAGATTTTGGAGGTTTTTGCTTGGCTGGTTTTTCGGAATCGACCAAATATCCCCTGTCGTGTCTACAGTACCTTCCCGGCTGCGGTCGGTTAGGTTTTTTTTGGGGGGTCATTTCTTTCTTCTGCAAAATATCTGCAAAAAAAGGAAACGGTTCAGCAAAACATGAAAATGTGAGATGATACTTTTTGAAACTTCGGTGACTTTATTTAATCAAAAGACAGTTAGTAGTACATCGATATGTTTGATACGCCAAGTCTAAGCGTGCCATGTACAATGGTGAAATTGACAAGATAACACATTTTTATCCTGTGGTTTGTGTCAAGAACGAACAAAAACGTGTTATTTTGTCAATTTTGCATGCATTATATGTGCGTGCAAATATAAGTTGCTCCCCAAGCTTCGAGGGTCTTTTGGATACACGAATTATGTGTTGTGAGCCTATGACAATGCTTATGTTGCTACTTTTTTAAACAAAAAATCCCATATATTAATCAGTTTAAAACATGCTTACAATCGTTCATTACAGAATACGCCACACATGACGGAACACTATAGTAAAGAAGATTGTCCGGCCTATTGTCAAAACTAAACTTGGCAATCTCATAAGCCGCCATGTTTGCGTGGCGATTGATCTTGACGATCTTGAAATTATTTGTAAGCTTCATAATACTTCGTGCTTCCCTCTTAAGATCAACAAAAAGGAACCTGTCAACAAAATCATTTGCAAGAAAGGGAACCACAAAAGAGCTATCAGATTCTACAATAAAATGGGTTTATTGAGACTAGTACCAACATAGAGCCCGGCAAGGCACGTGCGAATCTCCGCTTCATCAACACACGTGCACGACCCAATAAAATCCCAAGAAGAAAGAATGACTACTTGGCAATCCCAAGAAGAAAGAATGACTACTTGGCTAGCAAGCGACAACAAATAATGTTTGCCATGACCAGTGTTTGACTTGACTGATTAGACAATATTATTGACTAGTGGGCATCTTCTTATAAGATTTATAGCTTACAACAACCTGTGTTACTTCTTTTGGCAACTAACACTTGATTACATGTTTTGAAAGGATTAAGGCAAAATCGTACGACATGAGGTTGGTGTAGTCCACGCACATGCGCCACGTGTAGTTTTTCTTCAATACCGTTACTGGGTTTGCCAGCCACTTCGGGTGTGTGACCTCTCTTATGAACTTGGCCGCGAGCAAGCGTGTTATTTCTTTCCCTATCGCCATTCGCTTTTCTGCGGCAAAGCGTCGCAGGGCTTGTTTCACCGGCCTCGCATCCTTGCGAACGTTTAGGCAGTGTTCGACTTTGTTGGTTGGCACCTTTGGCATGTCGACGGGTTTCCGGGCGAATATGTCCTAGTTGGCTCGGAGGAAGGCGAGGAGCTCAGCCTCTTGGCTCTCTGAGAGGTCTCCGCCGATGGTTAGCGTCTTGTTGGGATCATCCGGGTGTATCTGGAATTTCTTTGTTTGTTTGGCTGGCTAGAACATGGGCCCTGACCTTGGTTTATATGGGAGCTCGACCTCTGATCACCCTATCCGTTTTCTTGTCTTGGCGAGCTCGACGGAGGCCAAGGCGGCCTCATCGAGTTCCACGTTGGCAACCTCGGCTTCGTAGGCCTTTTCGAGCTCCCCCGTAAGGTATTTGTGCCGTTCGGACCCGACATCTTCAGCTGTATATAGCCGTAGGATGGGACCGCCATGAATTTCACATATGCGGGCCTGCCCAACATCACCTGCTAGTCGCTCTGAAAGGGAGCAACCTCAAACTGTATGGTTTTGTTTCGGTAGTTGTGCTCGTCTCCGAAGACGACCTCGAGCTTGATCTGCCGCAAGGGGGCGGGTTGGGCGGCCCGACAGCACCCCATGAAACCCCACGTCCGACCTATGTAGACTAGACATTGAGATCTTCATCTTCTCCATGGTGTTAGTGAAGATAATATTGAGGCCGCTGCCTCCATCCATTAGGACGTGTGAGAGGCGGCAGCCCGCCATGATTGGATCTAGCACCAAGGCATGCTTGCCTGGAGGACGGCGTCCTTGAGGTGATCCCCGACGTCGAAGTTTACCGTTTCCTGGGTCCACACAAGCCGCTCGCTGGTTGCGTTTTCTGCTGCGTAGATCGCGCGTCGCCCAAGTTTCTGGTTTCGGCGTGTATCCGCCGTCATGAATATCATATTCACGGAGGTCTCACGAGCGGGCTGACGGCTTTGTGGAGCCTGTACAATGCCTCGCTCGCGTTTCCACGCGAGGTGGTTAGGGCCAGGGTAGACCCCCAATGCTTTCCCTCTGCTAATCATACATGTGGTCGACGAGGTGTGAGGGCGAGATGTCAAAAAGTCGTCCCGATCCATCGGAGACCAGCTCAAAAGAGCCGAACGTGAGGGATTGGCCTGGCGGGAGCTCGCTGTCCTCTTCTGATTCCGCACCGGGTTAGATCTCCGATCAACGTCGCAATTACCTGGCGCGCCAACTAACGGAGCGAAATACTGTTAGATCCCTCAGCAGGGTTCATGACGAGATCAGAAGTACCGAGACGGAGTCTGCACACACTATTTACCCAGGTTTGGGCCTCCGAAGAGTAATACCCTACATCCTACTTCTTCCTGTTATTCATGGTGAGGGGATACCTCATGCAGAGGATTACAATGGTGTACCGAACTACTACCGAGAGTCTGGATCTAAGACTGGATTATGAATGATGACCTAGATCTCCCTTTATATAGACAGGAGAGGTATAGGGTTTACATGGGGGGTAGATGTCAGCTACGCGGCTGCCCTCTAGTCTTGGAGAGCACGAAGGTCGCCTCCACCTCTTAGGGTTTCCTCCTACTGTTGGTCCTAGCGGGCCTTGTGTATCTGGCGAGGCCGGGCCCCTTTATGTTAGGTACCCCGAGTACAAGAGCCCGTCAGCGAAACTTACCGTTTATCCATATCCATTATGTAGCTCAAGTCGACAGTCAATAAAAACCATATTGTGGTCCAACAACCAGAACGCTAATACCTAACATAATTCCCTTCTATGTTTACAAATCCATGCCACCACTGACATGATATGCGCCATACACCTATCCCTAATAAACCATTCCACATGCCACCCACTCATCCTTGTTGTAGTGCCCAGGCGCGACCATGTGTGTGACTGGTTTAGGTGTTATGGCAATGGCTTAGGAGAACATCGATAGATATTGTAGTGATATCAATCTGAATTATTGTTGGTTTGCTTGTGTTTCTCTCAGTGGTTCGAGGGATCTTTTAGTTATTACACACATCCAATTTTGTATCCGAGTTTGCACCATATTTGATATCCATTTGTTCCCGTTAGTATTCATTTCCGGAATTTCTATATTCGTTTCCACTTTCGGAAAGAAATGTGAAAACACATGTGGCAACACTTAGTTTCGTCCGCTTTTGCTCCATTTCCATCCCTGCTCACGAACCAAACATGATGTTCGACTAAATGGGTAGTTGTTAAATGAGCCATATCACGAGCCTCAGTGTTAGATTTCTTGCTCCTATGTCTAAATACAATTCTCTCTCGGTCGTTGCACTGGTCTTGATATCCTCAAGGATTTGACCGTATAAGCATTTGTCGACCCTTGGATACATGTATAACCTCCGGATAGTCAGAGGCCACACACAATACTAGCCAAAATGAAGTTCATGTATAACCTCCGGATGGTCAGAGGCCACACACAATACTAGCCAAAATGAAGTTCATCCATGAGATTGAGAACCTCCCTGCATGCCATAGTTGTGAGACTACTCGGGGTGAGTGATGCCATTGAAGACAATGGCTGATGCGCCCTTGTAAGTGTTATCCTCCCCTATGCGTACCACATGAATCACACACAGTTGTGTCTCTGAAACGACTACACCAACATAAATCTTTGAGCTCCTAATCGAAGGTAGGATCCATCGATGTCGGACTAGAAACCTTCGGCCTCCCCCTGTGCTACATCTCCATCGTCACCTCCAAATCAAAGATAAAGCTTTCCACAAACAGGAGGGTGGACATGGGGGATGGAGGATTTCTTCATGCATTGCATTAAGCCATCTCTAAAGCGGCTCACCAAATCTCTTCCATGTGTCCAGACTGAACGGTATGGACACTTTTAGGCCTCCAACATAGATCCTCATCTTGGGATGGACCCATTTAGACGTCTAAACCCCCACAGTCCTCCCAAAAATTAGTGGGACGTATGAGGGATTCTAGACGTCCACCACATTGAAGTCCTACAACCCGATTTCACCTAAAACTTTGGTCGACTATAGAAGCATCGCCACATTTACACCGTCTCACCGACTCCCACCATCCCGCGATGAACCTTCGTTGTTCCACGCATACCACGTTCATGGTATGGCAAACCAACAAGTCGCATTGAGGAGCATAATAGGCTATTAAAAAGTCAGTCGGGCACCCCCAAACTCTACCTCCGAGCCCATCCTCTGCATTTTCTCACCTCTATTCGCGGTCCAAACCCCCTAGTTTTTCATCCACCGTTTGTCGTCACCATGCTGTGGATGAAGATAATGTGATACAAGCAGTTGACGCCGATGTGTCGCATCGAAATCGTAGTGGGGGTCCATGTTGTGGACGCCAGGTGGTAGGCTCGCATTGAGGCGAGCAACATATGAGTTCTCAATGGTTCAAGGGATCTTTTAGTTATTACACACATCCAAATTTGTATCCGAGTTTGCACCATATTTGCTATCCATTTGTTCCCGCTAGTATTTGTTTCCGGGGTTTCTATATTCGTTCCCACTTTCGAAAAGAAATGTGAAAACACATGTGGCAACACTTAGTTTCTTCCGCTTTTGCTCCATTTTCATCCCCGCTCATGAACCAAACATGATGTTCGACTAAATGGGTAGTCGTTGCACCGGTCTTGATATCCTCAAGGATTTGATCGTATAAGCATTTTGTCGACCCTTGGATACCATGTGTAACCTCCGGAGAGTCAGAGGCCACACACAATACTAGCCAAAATGAAGGTCACCCATGAGATTGAGAGCCTCTCTGCATGCCATAGTTGTGAGACTACTCGGGATGAGTGATGCCATTGAAGACAATGGCTGATGCGCCCTTGTAAGTGTCATCCTCCCCTATGCATACCACATGAACCACACATCTCGGTTGTATCTCTGAGACAACTACATCAACATTAATCTTTGAGCTCCTAATCGGAGGTAGGATCCATCGAGGAGCCAACATCGATGTCGTACTAGAAACCTTCGACCTCCCCCGTGCTACCTCTCCATCGTTACCTCCAAATCACAGATAAAGTTTTCCATAAATAGGTGGGTGGACATGGGGGGTGGAGGATTTCCTCATGGATTGCCTTAAGACATCTCCAAAGCGGCTCACCAAATCTCTTCTATATGTCTAGACCGAACTGTATGGACACTTTTAGGCCTCCAACATAGATTCTCGTCTTGGGCTGGACCCATTTGGACGTCTGAACCCCCACAGTCCGCCCAAAAATTGGTGGGAGGCATGGGGGATTCCAAACGTCCGCCTCATTGGAGTCCTACAACCCAATCCCACCTAAAACTTTGGCCGGTTATAGAAGCATCGCCACATTTAGACCATCTCACCGACTCCCACCACCCCGCGATGAACCTTCGCTGTTCCACGCATACCACGTTCATGATATGGCAACCGATGAGGCGCACCGAGGAGCATAATGGGCTATAAAAGTCGGCTGGGCACCCCAAACTCTACCTCCGAGCCCACTCTCTACATATTCTCACCTCTATTCATGGTCCAAGCCCCCTAGTCTGTCATCTGCCGTTTGTCGTCACCATGCTGTGGATAAAGATAATGCGATACAAGCAGTTGACGCCGATGTGTCGCATTGAAATCGTAGTGGGGGTCCATGTTGTGGACGCCAGGTGGCAGGCTCGCATTCAGGCGAGCCAACATACAGGCTCTCCAGAGCCGAGCTCGTAGAAGGAGGAGGAAGGTTTCCCCATGGCGCTAGCGGATGTCCCGAAGGACGAGCAGACGCCCGTGGAGGAGGAGGCGATGACCGTCGAGGTCGTGGCTCCGTCTGATGGGGCGGTCGACCACTTCTTAGTGCAAGAAACAACAAGTTCGACCACACTCCTAGACGAGCCCCGCGTGGTCATGGAGCAACTGGAGGTGGAGCGCAGATGCTGTTGCCCTCGTGGAGCTCCTCGCGGACTCATAATTTGTCAACGAGAAACATGTAGTGCTCACTTCCGTGCAGAGGGCCTCACGGTCAACCACGAGCTCTGCATCAACGAGGCGCCACGTGCCTTCCTCTTCGAGGAGCTTGAGGCCGAGGATGACGTGGAGACGAAGCAGCATGATGACCATGCTAAAAGAGTCACACATCGACAACTCTTGTGAGTTCGCGCCAATGGCCAATGACAATGAGGCCGACTCCTCCGATGCGGGGTCATCGACCTCACCTCCGAAACAAGGAGTAGGATTTACTAGAATAGTTTTTAGTTGTTCATTAGCGATCTTTTGCATTGCTAAAAAAATTCTATGAACTGGTGAAATGATTCGGTGTCTGCCTTATATGAGGTATAGGGTTGGATGATGTATGTGGGTACGGACACATGCGAATAGCGCCCACAAACATTTGGGGGTGTTCATTTATGCCCTTACATAGGGCATTTATTTAAGAGAAATATTTTGGGGCAAACCTGCTCACTCGCACTTCTTTTTTTTAAACATGCGCACTTTCGTAAAACATGCGCGGGGCGCACTCTATGCAACCCACAACCCGAACTTTCAAGGGCAAACAAGGGAGGGGATACGACAATCTCCGAGCAAGCTCATTGAAGTGGATCCTATTCACAGCCCGCAACGCCGCGCCACCCACTACCTAGACGAGTTGGACCGTGCAGTTGGGGTTTTTTTTTCTTGTTGTTTCTTGTTTGCTACTTTTTTGCAGCTTTTCTGTTATGATTTTTTTTTGCTTATCTTATTTCCGTTTTTCCTTTTCCTTTTCTTTTGTTCTTTTTTAATACATGGCGACCAGTTTTTTCAGTGCATGATAAAAAATTCTTTAGTATATAGTGAGCATTTTTAATATACACTAAACTTTTATAATTATCCAATGGACTCCCTTTTTAGTA
Organism: Triticum aestivum; assembly: GCF_018294505.1. Classification (NCBI taxonomy): domain Eukaryota; kingdom Viridiplantae; phylum Streptophyta; class Magnoliopsida; order Poales; family Poaceae; genus Triticum; species Triticum aestivum. Next base: position 591,104,086 of record NC_057799.1, on the reverse strand, counting down.
CACACTAAACTCTTTTTAATTCAATGTGAGCATTTTCTTTGTATACACTTTTTTTTAAACACACACTGAACAATTTAATAAAATGTTTATTTTTATTTGTAATAGAGTTTTAAATATTTAGCTCTGTAAAAAACAATCCCTGTTTATTTTATAGAAAATCCGAAAAATAGTAAAAAAAAACCGCTCGCGCCGGAGTGGGCTGGCCTATTTGCCAATATACATCCAATGAGGAGGGGGGAGGTCTCACTCATTAGGCCATCCATAGCTTCGGCTCAGCCCACGTCCCTCTCCCCGCCGCAGGGGTTTCCTCCTTCTCCCCTCCCCCCTGCCGCAACCGTAGACCGGACACGTCCCCGGCGGGCGGGTGGGCGGCGGGGCCCACAAGCGCAGAAACGCATCCCACGCCTCCGCAACAACCGCATATCCAACACCGGAGGGCACTCTCGCCATTCCGCACCGCGCCCCACCGCAGCCCCTCCGTTCCACACGCGGCTCGCTTGGCCACCCCCCCGATGACGCGTGGGCCCCACGCGCCCCGGCCCCCAACGGCCAGCGGGTGCGTGGCCGACTGCGCGGTGCGCACAGGGGCCCGTCCCTTTCCGCCGTCCCCCTCGCGACGAAACCCTACTTAACAAATAGATTAGGCGAGGAGGAGAGAGAGAGAGAAAGCCTCCCCCAGGGAAATCAGGAGAGAGAAAGGGGCGGAGCTAGAGAGAGAGAGAGGGGGGCGACAAAGGGGGGGAGACCAAGCTGCAGAGACAGAGAGGGGTAGAGAGAGAGAGAGAGAGAGAGAGAGAGAGGGAGAGAGGGAGGGGGAGGGGAATCGCGGTGGGTTTTGGCGGGGCGAGATTTGAGTTTTTTTTTCGCGCGGCGGCCATGGTGTCGGACCAGGAGATCGCCGCCTGCGTGGAGTCGCTCCTCCGGGGCGCGCTCGAGGCCGGCGGCGGCGGCGCCGGGGAGGCGGCCTCGCTCGCCGCCGTGCTCCAGCAGGCGCAGGCGCGGCTCGGCGTCGACCTCTCCCACAAGGCGCCCTACATCCGCGACCAGATGGACCTCTTCTTCGGGCCCCGCCTCCAGCCGCCGCCGCCTCCGCCTCCGCCGCCCAAGGCCCAGAACCAGAACCAGAACCCGCCCCCGCTCCCCGCCTCCGCGCCCGCGCCCGCGCCTGCCATGACGCAGGCCATGCCCCAGCCACAGCTCCCGCTAGAGGTGCAGCAGCAGCAGCAGCAGATGCTGCAGATGCAGCAGCAGTTCGCGGCGATTCAGCCGCAGTTCGTCTTCCAGACCATGCCCCAGCTCCCGCCCGTCGTCTCAGGAGGCGCCGCCGCCGCCAACAACGCCGTCGCGGTCTCCGCGCCGCCGCCCGCCGTGCCGGCCATGGCCTTCTACCCGCCGCCGCCGCTCGCCTTCCGCTACGCCAACGCCCTCGGCGGGGTCGCCACTGGTGGGACCGTCTCCTTCCAGCAGCCGGCCCCTGGGGTCGGGGCCATCACCTCCCCCACAGCCGCACCACAGGCCGTCGGTGACAACAAGGAGAGGTGAGCCAGGGATAACAATTAGGGTTTTGTTCCCCATATTGAGTTGCTTTGATACACTGCAACTACCTACCTTTTGGCACTGAAATTTAGGTGGTTGGACACTTAGCTGGTCGATTCATGTGATTACTGTTGCTAATTGTGTGGATTGAAGGTTGAGCTGATTGTGTTCATCTGGATTCATGAAATGGCACCTAACAGCGGCGGTAGGTTTAGGGTTTCAATATGGCAACTTTGTTGGGCCCAACTCTGTAGACGTCGTTTTTTATGGACTCTAGCGGTGTGGTGTCTAGGATGTATGTATGCTTAGGATGTCATTACCGTTTTTTCGCCACTCGTAACGGCTGATTCGCTTTGTGACCGTTTGTTTATAGTTTTGTTCGTTGTCCATTTCTGCCACATTAACTAGACTGGTCAACCAGGAAGGAAGTTTGGCATGGTTAGCTTCATTGGTTGCATCCTATACGTTGAGCGTCATAAAAGCTAACCTTTTTAAATTTAAAATGCGCACATATCCGTTATGGATTTATTTGATATGCAATGAAGTTCAGGACAGCTGTTATGCCAGAATGTACAAACTAGAGATTAAGCTGTACATGCCGTAAGTGAGGAATCGTAACCTCCTTCAGCTTTTGTGAGCAACCTGTTTCTTTGTCTGTGTTGGCTCTTGTTTTCTGCCTACCCTGCTTTTGAGGAAATAGTCCCAACCAGTCGACTAGTGTCCTCTAAATTTATTCTTTGGATTTGTATGCCGGATTATCATTTTCTGGCTGATTTGGTACATAGGTAGTTGTTAATTATACCTTTTGAGTTATAGTATTGTGCTAATGGACCTTCTTTAGTTCATCGGGCTTCAAGAGTATATTTTGCCTCAACACTGAACTGTCGTATTTTCATGTAATTCATGCACCCATGTTCAACACTTAAATTTTGTTACGTTATACGGGTCAATGCATAGTACTAATTATGGAATTAAGTCATCTATGTAAACCAATCGTTGTGATATGTTTATAATTTCTTCCAGTGCCTCTAAGAGAAAGAGAGGCGGGCCTGGTGGCTTAAACAAAGTTTGTGCAATTTCACCTGAACTTCAGACTGTTGTTGGCGAGACTGCCATGTCAAGAACTCAGGTACTTTCAATATCTTCATTCACTAGATCAGATTTCTTTCCCTTGATTAACTCAAATGGTTCACTTCTGAACTCTACTCTTCATTCAGATTGTGAAGCAGTTATGGGCATATATCAGGCAGAATAATCTTCAGGATCCTGATGACAAAAGGAAGATTATATGCAATGATGAACTTCGTATCGTTTTTGGAACTGACTCCACTGACATGTTTAAGATGAACAAATTGTTGGCCAAGCACATAACTCCTCTTGACCCAAGTACGTGCTTTTGTTTCCTTTTATCTATATCTGCCTGCTAATATACATCTGAATTTACTATTAAGAATCCTCAAATACATTATTTTGATACTGCAGAAGATCAACCTTCGGAAGCAAAAAAGGTTAAGGCTGCCACTGCAGCTCCTCAACAAATGCCTACTATAAATCAAAATCAGCCCTACGTGGTAGTTTCTGATGCGCTAGCCAAATTCCTTGGTGTAGAAGGAACAGTGCCTCATGATGATGCCCTCAAGTATCTTTGGGATTACATAAAAGCAAATCAGCTTGAGGTATGGATGTGCCTTAACCTTTCCTTTACTTGCAGGATTCCAGTTTGTTTTTTGCTTGCGGATACGTACTGAATGATTGCTGAAAAATCCAATGCGTTGAAACACTACTGGCAGGAGTAACAGTAGTAAGACTGATGAATAATCTAAACTCACATCTTTGCTCTATTTGGTAGAGAATCATTGAGATATAGGTGTCTGTTATGCTGCAGTAGCTGTGTGTCATGTTTACATCTTTGGAAAATTTTCAAGCCGCATTGTCTTTTGAAGACCATCTTGGATGTGTTCGTCCTACAGAAAGACTCTTGAATGCTTCATGATATATTGTAGCGATTGTTCTATCCTAGAGTGGATTGTGGTTGGAACTGTATCCATCTCAAAGTTTAAAAGATACACACATTTATAATGCTAGCAGTTTTCAAATACAGAAAACAATTGTTGCATTAAGAGGCCCGTTTCAGAATAGCAGCAGAATTTCTACATTGATTTTGAGCATGCACTTCTCTGTAAAGTAGTGTCAGAAAATGTTTGCCAATGATACCTCCATGTCCTTTCACCTCCTGATGCCATTCCTGAGAATTTTAATTATTGTTAACTGGGACATGCTGTCCAGCTCCATTGAGACGCATGAGATCCATTCATGTTCTGTTTGATCGTGCACAGGATCCTGCGAGTGCATCAATACTATGTGATTCCAGTCTTCAAGAGCTGTTCGGCTGCGAGAGCATTCCAGCTTCAGGATTATCAGACTTGCTTGCTCACCATTTCATCCAAAGGACATAGCATATCCTCATTAACTGGTTAGAACATTCACTGTTTTTTCCCTCTATCCAGTGTACATCAGCTACTGAATTCACTGCAAGTAGATCTAGGATTGCATCCAGTTTTTCTGCTGATACATGGATATGCCTCCTACCGATGCACTGATTAACCTTGTTCTTGCCCTGCTCTGCTCGCCGTCCATGCAGATGTAGGATCGAAGCGGTGCCAGATAGGCCTAACTTTACAGAAATGGTGTTCTTACAAAATGGACAGCGTAGCTTGTGTATCTCCCCGGCGTTCCGGATTATGGACTGCGTCAGACAAAGTCAGATTATTTGTGGTAGCCTGTGACTTGCCATGTGTGTATTGGCTACTGCCCAGTATTTGGTTGGTGTAACTCGTACTGAGTTGTTGTTAGCTTTAGTTTCTGAAGTGTCAAAGTGTCTTTACTGACTATGTAAAGTTATGCTTTATATCTGAGTGCCAGATTGAATTGAATTTTAGTTTTCTGGTGAAAGGTTTATGCTGAGGTTCTCGTTGGTCCTTACATGGTCACTGCATTCGCACGTTAATTTTGCATTTCTTGGGGAATTGCTGCACAGATAACCTCTACACTTTTTTTTTGACGGGAGATAACCTCTACACTTATTTTTTTGGAAAAGGCACCTGTAAGCTGTAGTTCCCCAAAATAAGATGGAAAAGTCAGGGCATCTTCTTTTACCTGCAGAAAGCCTCGATCTAGCAGCGGCTCGTCCCTTTATAAAGGAATATAAGAGCGTCTAGATCAATAAACGCTTTTATATTTCTTTACGGAGGGAGCGGATAGTACTAGCAGTACTGTGATGAGCTAACTAAATTAGTACATGTTGACAAAGCCGGTTCACCATAAAAATGGAACTGAATGGGGGACGTCAAGCAGACAATCCATTTTTTTTCTTTTGAGTTCTCTGCTATGCATTTTTTCCCCATTAGAATCCTCCTCACTGACGCCAGGCGGAGTTTCCACGGATCCTCACAGTTTACAATACTGTCACTTGACCTGGAGGTGCTGCTTGTGTTTGTTAACTGAACTGACACCTCACCTAACTGAACTGAACCCAAAATAAGCCCTTGCTAAATCAGGTCGTGCATTCCTGTTTGAGTTTTAATTTATAACTCTGACGAGAGAGCAAAGGAGAATCGTTCAGAAACGCGTGGGTTTCCTCTGACAAAGAGCCTTCGATGAACTAGTGAAAAACTGACATGATTTATTACTCGGCTGTTTAGGACATATCTAGATGTGACATAGTTATGTCACATCTAAACTGATGTCCACTTTGTTTGTGGTTTATTTTTTTTATTTTTTTTGTTTCTTGTTACTGCATTATATATTTATGAAAGCTTAGATGTGACATCCTAAAAAACATCTAGATGTGAATTAGACAAGCTGTTATTACTTTATCGATCTCGAAAAAAAGAAAGACTCTGCATCGTTAATGCATAATATACATCGAGAACTACAACATCAACACTTGTCGGATCAAATCAAAAGCCCTAGATCACTACAATGTTTCACAAGGCTAACTCGTCGTCGTAGCTGGTGCTGGCGACGGAGACGATCTGCACGTCATTACCACCGTCATCGATGACGTTGACGAACACGGTATCCTCCTCTTGCTCGCTTGGCGCCTCCGCCGCCGCCGGGAAGAGGACGACGTCAGGGTCCGCGGCCGGCGCGGTGCTGCCGCTGGCCTTGAGCTGGTCCTCGAACATCTTCTGTAGCCTCTTGCCCTGCTCCTCGATCCTCACCTGCAGTTTCCTCTGTATCTGCATCACACATCAAAAGAGCAACAACGTCAGTAGACAAACCATATGGACTTTGTCATTGACATGTGAAATAAGCCTAATTTCCTCTGGGTGGCACGCAGACAACTCGAGTATACACCATTTTAAAGCCCCCCATGAATATTGCAATGCGATTGCGCAAGTGAAAACAAGGTGGCCCACCAGGCACGTTAATCATGGGGTTCGTAAATTTTGCTGCTTGTTGCTCTACATGTTGATCAAGTCATTGATTCGCTCAATGTTACAACTTAATGATCACGTCATTGTATAGGCAGGACGCACTACCGAGCTGTACCAAAGGACGGAGGGCAAATCCTTCACATTGATGCATTTTTAGATGAAGCTCAAGAGGCCCAACATCTGGGTGAACGACATGTGTCGATGAAGAAGTTCAAGCTCGTGGAGAGAAGGCTTGAGATGAAGGCCGCTTTTGAGGAGTATGGTTGAATTTGGGATCGATAAATTTTTAAAATTTGTTGAACATTCGACGCTTTTATTACGATTTAAGGATTGAATTGTTATTGCTCGATGATTCAAAGTGACGCTGCATGGTGGACATTTGCTTTGGTTTTCTTTTATTTTGGAAAGGGGCCAACATTTGGTTCTATTTTATTGTATTTTTTTTGGTGAGAAAAGGGACGGACATCTCGTTCATAAAGTTGGATGGCACTCCCTCTATTTGTTGTCTGCCGATACATTCGAACATGTTCACAAATATTTAGTGTGTTCGTTTTGGCGAACCGCATTGAAGTTGCCCTTATGATGTATCTTTCCAGAGTTTTCTCGCACGATCTCTCCTGTAACAAGCCATGGAGGTGCTCATAAATAGGACGTAAGTACGTGCATTCATAGAAATAAGTGTATGTGTGTATACGTGAGCGTCTATATTTATACTGCATTAAAAAAATTACGAAATGCTTGAAAAATCGGATTATTCCTGGTAACCTTTAATGACTACTGCCCAATGTTTTTGTGCAACTCCCTACCGAATCTTTAGTTCAAGGCATCTCCAAGACTAACCTCAAAATGGACACAGTATCCATCCGCGGACTGGTCCGAACCAGTCTGTGGAAAGTGATGTGAGAGCCGACCATTCAACCGTGCTAGCATACATTTCAAAATAAATTTGCTTCAGCATTTGTCTTTGGACAGAGGAATCAGTCCGCAGACGAGATCGCCATCCAATGGTGCCCGCATATGTCCGCTTACATTTCAAACGAATTTCAACGAAAACGGACAAAATTTGATGCAAACTCAAACAAACCTCACGATATTCATTTAAACTCAGATACTTTTTACATAAAATCGGACAATATTTCATCTGGTGAACTAAAAATCTAAAAAACAACCTAATCCTACACTACCCTATACTTCACGGGGACCTCGTAGGCCATTGCTGGGCTGGCCGGTGGCTCTCTCGTCATCGTCGTCGCATCCAGCGTCGGAGTCATCGTCGTCAGGCTTTGGGCAGCGGAAGGGGGCGGCGTCGCAGCAGGGCTTCCCAGCAGCCGCCTGACACTCGCGGATGATCCTTTTCGCTTCCTCCTACGCCGTGCGTAATGCGTCCGCGACCACCGACGACATGGTCGGGGGGAGAGGGCGGCGTTGCTGGCGACGATCTTGCTGAGAGACCACTCCTCGCCGCACTTGGCCATTTCCCCGTCGAGGAGGCGGAGACGACACTTGCTAGTCTCTGCCGTCGTAGGGGCTCCCCCTTCTTCCCCGGTGAAAATTCAAAAAAAAAGTCTCTGCCGTCGTGACGGAGCGGTCCAGGGCCCAGCCGTACTCTAGCTCCGGGTCCGCCGCGATGTGTGGCGGCGGGACACCGGAGTCCACGAACTCCAACCGACACGCCTTGCGCCTATCCCGCCGGCGCCGCTCCCTGTCGGCGTACCCCTGTGTCGTTACGACGCTTCAGGAGGACGAATAGTTGCCACCGCCGCCGCCGAGGTAGTGGCGAATGCGACCTTGCGCCTTCGCGACGATCACAATGGGCACGGGCGACAGAGAGCGCCGCTCCTCCTTCACGTGCCGGGGCGGCCGAGAGAGCCGCTCCTCCTTCACGCGGTCCCCAATTTGGACGCTGCGGCTAGGAGAGCATGGAGGGCGTGCAGGCTCCGGCTTCGCGGGGAGGAGTGTCCCTGGTGGCGCCACCGAGCTATTCAGGCGGAGGACGGAGCGGCGAAGCATCAACTCCATCTCTTGCTCATACTCCATGTCCGTGGCGGCGTACAACTGGCCTTGTGTCGCCGGCACGGACTGCTGCTGTGGCAGCTGGTCCTCCTCGTCGCCGGAGGAGATGACGATCTCCACCTTCGTCGAGGAGCCGTCCGCCGACGAGGACGACGACCCCAGAGTTCGAGTGCGGCGTCGCCCCGATCCTCCGGAGCCCATCCCGGAGCCACCAACCGCCGGCCTCGAAGCCCACAACTTGCCCATCGCCGGAGTTGTCGAGGAGGAGAGGAGGAGGAGGAAGAGCGGAGAGATTGATGTGAACGACGTCGGAGAGCACGGCTTATAAAGCCTCGGCCAGGCAATTCGAACGGACGGTCAGCCGCTTCAATGCGACACAGCTGCCGGAGTTGGTTCCTCGTGAAGTTGCGTCCGCATTGAAGCGGCGGTTCTCGGAAGGCCGCGTCAGCCAGCGCTGCCCTCCCGCCCGGTCGCATCGCGGCATCATTGCCGTCCGTTACATGCTCAGTGCTCTGGACTGGCATTGATGCGGCACAAGAAGCGGCGTGCACATCGGAAGAAAAGCGCGAGAGAGGCAGGTGGGGAGTTTTCGGTGGGCCAGGGCGGTTAGACGCGGGCGTGGCAGTGGTCCGTACGCCGGCAACTTTGTTTGTCTTTGTTTTAGGGAAAAATAACGTCCGGACCGCTCGGTGTACTGATACATGCCCGCGTTGAATCGCACAATATGTCTGGACCGCGCTATCCAGACGTATCCGGGCGGTTCGAGAGTTCGTGTTAGAGAAGCGCTTACTGGATGTGCGATGTGCGCGGACAAACTTGTGTTGATATTTCTTGGTCAACTGCTATACATCAGATGAAAATAATGTGATGGAAAAGCGGGGGCATCTCGTTTATATTTTACTGTTTTTCAACGGTTCACTTCAATTTGAAATTAGAGTCGAGTGCAGGAAAGTAGTAAAGTCAAAACGAACCTCTTTTTTAATTTTGTTTTCTAAAGGAGAGATAATCCCCAACTCAAGCTACTTCATTCTCTATTAGGTTTGTCGTCCTCTGTCGACTCCCTAGCTACCTACCACATCAGAAACAAACACAAGAATTGAATTGGAGACGTCAAGTAGACAATCCAGTTTTACAAGTTGTACTCGAGGTTCATCTGCTCTGCATTTCCCTTGTACTGTATAGTATTGTCATTTGCTCTCGAGGTGCTATCTGTTAATGGAGCTGAGACGAGCTGACTAAACCAAAGCCTCTATAAAACTGGTCGTGCTTTCCAGTTTGAGAAAGTTGTAAAACTCTGACGAAACAGCAACTGAGAAACATTCAGAACACGCATGGGTCCCAGGTGGCAGCCTTCGATAGAGACGACGTGTTGTTTTTCTATGCTCTGCTCTTACCAACACCTAGTATGGTGCCCCTCCCCCTCTATGCTGCTACTGTTCTCTTCCATACCTAACCTACCAATGAAATGATGCGCAATTCTTTGCGCGTTCATGAGAAAGGTAATTGACAACATAAATAAGAGTGCAACATGTTAACTGTATAGACTAGAACCCCCGCTCGCCCATGTCCCGCACGCTCCAGCGCACGATCCCCACGATCGACCACGCGCTCTCGCTTGCGCTCGGCGCTCCCTCTGTACTGTCTCTATATAAGCAGAGATCAATCACAGCACCACCTAAGGTGGATTGCTCATTCTTTCACTCGTCCACATGGTATCAGACGCTGTCTCTTCTCCTGCCTATAGTCATCTTCCGCTGCCCGCTCCAACTGCTTCTCGAGCCATGTCGATACCTCCACCTCCTCCACCTCCTCCCCCACGTCCTGGCAGTGGCCCTGGCGGCGCACCCTGCACGCCGGCCACGCCGCCTTCCAACCCAGCTCTCCTGACCCCCTCCGCCTTCAGCCGCGGAGCGCTCTTCGTCTCCGACGCCGGCGCTTCCACTTCCACCGCGCCGCCGCCCGTCTCCCCATTGGCGGGCATCTTCATCAACCAGCACGTCCCCATCATGCTGTCGCTGAACCCTCCCAATTTCTCCCATTGGCGTACCCTGTTCGAGGTGATGTTCCAGAAGCAGGCGGTCGGCGACCACCTCACCGGACCGCCGCGGCCCCAGGACCCGTACTGGCTCCAGGATGATGCCCACATCGTCTCCTGGCTGTACAACCGCGTCACCCCGGAGGTGTTCGGCCTGATCCACCAGCGCGGCGCCACGGCCGCCGCCGTCTGGAGCTCCATCTGTGACCTCTTCCTGGAGAACGCCGAACATCAGGTGGTGGCGCTCTCCACCGAGTTCCGGCGCATCGAGCAAGGCGGCTCCTCCATCCTCTCCTTCTTCGCGCGCCTCAAAGACTGCGCCGCTCGCCTCGCCGAGCTCGGTGCCGCCGTCACTGACCGCGATCAGGTTCTCAACATGATCCGTGGGCTTCACCCCCGGTTCAGGTACGCCGTGCCCATTCTCACCATGCAAACTCCCTTCCTGTCGCTCCTGCGTTGCCGTGCCTTTCTTCTTCTTGAGGAGAGCCGGCTCGCCGCCGACACCACCACCAACACGGCTCTCCATGCTGCTCGGGCCCCAGCCAACACCAACAATCCTGGGGGCCCCGCTGCTGCTGGACATGGCGGCGGCGCCAACCGCGGACACGGCGGTGGTCGACGCGGCCGCGGAAGGGGCCACAGCTCCGGCGGGGGCAACAACTCCGGCGGGGGCACCCAAGCTCCTCGCCCTGCTGCTCCTGCACCCGCGCCATGGACCGGCATGGTGCACGCATGGCCCATGCCATGGCGCCCCCACGCCCCAGGCTCCGGCATTCTTGGGCCACGTCCCGGAGGCGCTGCTCCGTTCGCCGGCTCGGCCACGCACCACGCAACCGCGCCCGGCGCCTTCAACACTGCCCCGCCCACTGCCTGGTACCCGGCCGTGCCCCCACACCCACTCTACAACGCCACGCCCGCGCCTGCTCCCCCGCCATCGTCCTCAACCTCGGCGTGGGACCAGAGCGCCCTCATCGCCGCGCTCAACAACCTGACGGTGCAGCAGCAGCAGCTGTCTCCCCCGAGCACCGACTGGTACCTGGACACAGGCGCTTCATCGCACATGGCGTCGTCGTCAGGTATTCTCTCCTCCGCCAACCCTTGCTACTCTCATCGCATAGTAGTCGGCGATGGATCATCGCTTGCAGTAACGCACACAGGTCACACCACCATACCTACTTCCCACTCCCCACTCCACCTCAACAACATCCTCGTCTCTCCCTACCTAATCAAAAACCTACTCTCGGTCAAAACTCTCACCCGTGATAACCCAGTTAATGTGGAGTTTGATGATCTTGGCTTCTCTTTCAAGGATCAAAGAACGAGGAAGGTGATCCTCCGCTGTAACGACGCCGACGACAAGCTCTACCCCCTGCCGTACACGCCACCGACCCATGCTCATCATGCGCTCACCGCGGTCTCGCGTGACCTTTGGCATCAACGCCTCGGCCACCCCGCCGTCGACACCCTCGACCGGACCCTGCGCCCCTCCGTCATCACCCCAGAACCCAGCAGCACCGGCGTGTGTCAGGCGTGTCAACTCGGCAAAAGCACTAGACTACCTTTTAATTCATCATCGCATGTATCTTATTTTCTGTTTCAGCTCGTGCACAATGATGTTTGGACCTCCCCCATATCTAGCAATTCTGGTTATCAATACTATCTATTGTTGCTCGACGACTATAGTCATTTTGCATGGACGTTCCCTCTTCGCCAAAAATCAGACGTTTTTCCTACCATACGCAATTTCATCGCGTTCGTCAAAAACCACTTTAATCTCCCTGTCCTCACAATCCAAACAGACAACGGTAGAGAATTCGATATCGCTTCCTCACGTACCCTTTTCGCCTCCCTCGACATTGCCCTACGCATGTCGTGCCCTTACACCTCTCCACAGAACGGGCGCGCCAAGCGCGCGCTCCGTACACTTAACGACATCGCCAGATCACTGCTCACCCATGCCCATATGCCGTTCTCCTTCTGGGCAGAAGCGCTGCAAACCTCTACCTTCCTACTCAACCGACGGCCGTGCCGACCTCGCCACGACCAGACACCGTTCTTTCTTCTGTACGGTGCTCACCCCGACTACACAGCCATGCGCGTTTTCGGGTGCTTCTGCTTCCCCAACCTCACAGCCACAACCCCTCACAAGCTCGCCCCACGCTCGGCACCGTGCGTCCTCCTCGGCTACGCCATCGATCACAAAGGCTATAGATGTCTCAACCCTGCAACTGGGCGCATGATCATCTCTTGCCATGTCGTCTTCGATGAGCATCGCTTTCCCTTTCGCGATCAATCCAGTGCCCCGCCACCTGACCCGACGCCTCCCCTTGACGACGAGCTCACGCTCCCGTTCGTTCCCCGGCGACCTCGTACTGCGGGGACACGACCCGCCGCTACTTCTGACCACACTGTGGACACGATGGCAGATCACTCACCTCCCGCCAACACAGCTCCGACCGCCCCTTCCTCGCCTACGGCATCTACACCACTGCAAAACTCCTCGCCTACGGCCTCTACACCAACAGCTGCTCCGGCCACCCCTCTCACCACTGCTTCCAGCAGCACCCCTTTGCCATTGCCCACGCCCCCGCGTCCACGGCGCCGTGTCGCGCCCATCCCAACCCACACCATGACTACGCGCGCTCAGGCCGGCAAGTTCCTGCCTAACCCCAAGTATGCCGACAACCTTACTGCCACTGTCACCGACACTGCCATCTCACCCATACCCCGATCGGTGCGTTCTGCTTTGCAAGATCCATGTTGGCTGTCTGCTATGCAGGTGGAGTACAGGGCGCTGATGGAGAATGCAACCTGGCGGCTCGTGCCACGGCCGCCCGGCGTCAATGTCGTCACCGGCAAATGGCTCTTCCGCCACAAGTTCAAGGCGGACGGGTCGCTCGAACGGTACAAAGCACGCTGGGTACTGCACGGGTTCTCTCAACGACCTGGCGTGGACTTCGACGAGACGTTCTCTCCCGTCGTCAAGGCCGCCACGATCCGCGTCGTCCTCACCATTGCTGCCACGCGCAACTGGCCGGTCCATCAAATGGACGTCAACAACGCCTTTCTCCACGGGCGTCTCGCCGAGCGAGTCTACTGTCAACAACCTGCGGGTTTCATCGACGCGCACCACCCCGAGCACGTGTGCCTCCTCGAAAAGTCATTGTACGGCCTCAAACAGGCACCGCGCGCGTGGTTCGCCCGGTTCGCGGCCTTCGCGCACCAGCTCGGCTTCGTCAGCTCTCGCGTAGATCCCTCGCTGTTCGTGCTCCATAGCAGCACGGGTGACGCCTACCTCCTCCTCTACGTAGACGACATCGTCCTCACAGCCTCGTCGACGGCGCTTCTTCAACAGCTGCAGCGCCAACTCTCCGGCGAGTTCTCCATGAAGGACCTCGGCTCCCTCCACTACTTCCTCGGGATCGCCGTCACCCGCACGGCACACGGCTTCTTCCTCTCCCAACAGAAATACGCTGAGGAGCTGCTCGAGCACGCCAACATGACGTCCTGCAAGCCACTGCCCACGCCTGTTGACACGCACGGCAAGCTCTCTGCTGTCGACGGCACACCTGTTCCGGATCCAACCGAGTACCGCAGCATCGTGGGTGCCCTCCAGTACATGTGCATGACGCGCCCTGACATCGCCTACGCGGTCCAACAATGCTGTCTGGTCATGCATGATCCGCGCGCACCGCACCTCGCCCTCGCCAAACGGGTGCTGCGCTACCTCCGGGGCACCACGTCTCATGGACTCCATCTCCAGCGCGCGCTGTCGCTCGACCTTGTGGCATACTCCGACGCGGACTGGGCCGGCTGCCCCGACACACGCCGTTCGACGTCTGGCTACGCTGTTTACCTCGGCGACTCCCTCATCTCCTGGTCCTCCAAACGCCAGGCCACCGTGTCCCGCTCCAGCGCGGAGGCGGAGTACCGCGCTGTAGCCAACGCTGTTGCGGAATGCTGCTGGGTTCGTCAACTCCTGGCAGAGCTCTTCATTCCCATGCCGAAGGCGAGCATGGTGTTCTGCGACAACATCTCCTCGGTGTACATGTCTTCCAACCCAGTTCACCATCGGAGGACGAAGCACATAGAGCTGGATATCCACTTCGTCCGCGAACAGGTGGCGCTCGGCAAGCTCCGCGTGCTCCATGTGCCGACCAAGCAACAATTCGCGGACGTGCTCACCAAGGGTCTCCCGACCACGACGTTCCAAGATTTTCGTTCCAGTTTATGCATCCACCCCCCGGATGCTTCAATTGCGGCGGGGTGTTAACTGTATAGACTAGAACCCCCGCTCGCCCATGTCCCGCACGCTCCAGCGCACGATCCCCACGATCCCCACGATCGACCACGCGCTCTCGCTTGCGCTCGGCGCTCCCTCTGTACTGTCTCTATATAAGCAGAGATCAATCACAGCACCACCTAAGGTGGATTGCTCATTCTTTCACTCGTCCACAGAACATACCCAATCCGTTGCCCTACGGACACTTCGGAGAGGGTGCTTGCGGCAATTGGCTGCCCGAGTGGCGCTTTTCCCTGCAAATACCTCAGCTTGCCCCTCACTATTCACAAGCAATCGGCCGCTCAGCTATCGGGATTGGTGGACCAACTGGCCGCGGCTCTGCCAAAGTGGAAGACCGCAAGCATGCCCAAGAGTGGGCGTCTCCTCCTAGTCAAATCAATTCTATGCGCCATCCCATTACCTGCGATGTGTCGGAGTTATTGGCCATGGGTAGCTTCATCTGCCCCCAATGCCATTTCAAGACATCGAGGCCGACTGCGCCCCTCAAACCTCAAAGCTTGGTCGCCGCCTTCTCGTGGCCGGCTGGTCCAAGCGGCCGGCTGCCGGAAGGCTAAGGACCCCAGAAGACGGCTACGAAGCGGGCCGACTCCTAGCAGGCGGCCTCCAGAGAGACCGTCTCTTAGCGGGCGGCCCCAGACGCCCTCAAAGTCTGCACCATCATGAATGCGATGAGACGGGGCGTGGCTACAACGAAGCCTGCCACCCCCGAATCCAGGACGGGTCGTGGTCACAGTGCGCCGTACCAGCCAGAGATCTCCTGCGCGGCGCGGCACTGTGGCCCCTCCACCCGTGACATCACCCAAGTCAGAAGGGACCATGCTCCCACGACGGGCTGTCGGTACGGCATGCAGGCGGCGGGCCCTACCTGCCCACGAGTAACCAGAAGGCGGCTAGTCTCGGCCAGTCGGCCAAGGAGGAGGCCGGCACCCAGAAGGCGGCCCTCCCCCTCCCTAGGAGTTTGTGCGCCATTAACCAGAAGAGATGGGGACTGGCTACAGTGATCGTCCGCCAGGCGGCGGGACTGTAGCCACGCCCTCTCCGACAAAGCAAGCGTCATTAGAAGCACGACTATAGTGATGAGCAGCCGGCAAGACCCGCGAGCGGCGGGCGCAGCCTGTCGGCTGAGTACAAGACAGCCGGCGGGGCCCACCAGTCAGCGGGCCCCAGCAGCCAGCAGAGAAGCCGGCCACAAGAGACACTGACGGCCTGGGCCTACACCTGACCAGTTTACCATTGTACCCCTGGGGGTAGGCCTATATAAACCCCCCAGGCACCCATGCAAAGGGTTCAGATCCTTAAACTACACAACCACACACATAAAGAGAGGAGAGAGCTAGCTTAGCCCTTCTTCTTCCTCTAGCAAACAACTCAAGGAGCATCTTGTAGCTACTTGTTGATATAGTGAGCATGCGGAGACCCCGCAGAGCAGGACTAGGGGTGTTATCTCCTAGGAGAGCCCCGAACCTGGGTAAAGTTCGCTGGCGTACGTGTCTACGCCTCATCTCGCTTCCTGGCACTAGCGACGTCTTACTATCCCCACCATGATAAGCCACCCGTTGGCATATGTCGCACCAAAACCCCGACATTTGGCGCCCACCATGGGGCTAGGTGCACTGTCGTCCAGAGATCTGTTCTAGACGGGAACCCTCTTCCTTCCTTCTGAGCGCAGCCAGCCTGGCACGCCAGACGGCGTTTGCGCTGACGCGCTGCATGGCGCGGAGGTCGCCTGCGTGGCGAGCTGCCTCGCTGACCTTGTTGGCGAGATCCGCCTCTCCGACGAGCCTGCGTCCGACGCCGGCACCGACGGCCCCGAGAGCCGCCTCGTCAGGCTCCTCGACCAGCTCCGCATCGCCAACGAGCCGGCTTCCGACCTGGAGTCGATCGGCTCCACTGACCCGATGCTCGTCGACTCTGACACGACGTCACTCGACGCGTTCCCCACCAACGTGGTGGTCATCGATGACCCTCTCCCCTGCGCCGACAGCGGCGGCAGCACCGTCACAGAGGTGCTTGTCATCAGCCATGATGGAGCTTCCGGTGGCGGCGCCCGAGATCCGCTCGAGGCGACGCTACGAGACCTGTCCGCACCCGTTGCGGAAGACACTGACACCGGGACACTGGAAGCCCGTCGCATCTTGCTCGTCGAGAGCGCCCAGAAGCTAGTCAGCATTACACGCCCCTCGGAGGCTTACCAGCGCAAGATGGACCGCGCTGTTGGCGGCACGCCGGCTCCTGGCGGGCCCAGCCGCATCGGCATGGTCCGGCAGCACGGCGCGGCCATTGCCAGCATGTTCGGGGCAGACCGCCCTGTCTACGCCACGCCCATGGAAAACATACGAGCTGCCCAGGCGGCAGCAGACGAGCTGGACAACCTCGAGGGCGACGAGCGTCGCCACATGACAGAGCGCGTCCAGCGGCTCATTGACGCGGCCGCCGAGCAGCAAGAAGCCGGCTGCCGCACCGAAGCACCCAACCGATGGAACGACGATCCGCCTCCTCGCCGAGATCAAGGTGCAACATCCCGGACGCCGACTGGCGGCGCCCGCGGGCGACGAGACAAGGAGACGGCTGCAAGCCGCAGCCGGACGGACATCACCATCGAGCGCGACCAAGACGGCCGCTCGCGAGAGGTGGAACGACCAGGCGACTATCAGCCTCCTCAGCGCAGAGAAAGGCGCGTCTCCCCGCCGCCGGTTGATCATCCGAGTCTCGGCGGCCGGTTTGGCCCCCGAGAAGGAATCAAAGAGAATGATGCCCACCACCGGATCGACCAGCTCAACCGATCCCTGGCGCTAGAAGAAGAAGACGCGCTGGGCCCGCCTTGCTTCGGCCCCCGAATCCGCGATGAACCCTCCCCCAAAGGGTTCACGCTCCCGAGAGACACTCCCGAGTACACCGGCTCCGTGAAGCCGGAAGACTGGTTGGTGGACTACTCCACGGCCGTCAGCATAGCAAACGGCAACAAGCGTGTTGCCGTGGAATACGTTCCGCTCATGCTCCAGGGCACCGCCCGGACATGGCTGAACAGCCTGAAGCCCCGCAGCATCAACAGCTGGGTAGATTTCACTGAAGCCTTTGTCCGCAACTTCACCAGCACGTACAAGCGGCCGCCCAAGCCCCGCCAGCTCTCTTTGTGCGTCCAGGGCCCCGCCGAATCGACTCGAGACTACATCACGCGTTGGGCCGAGATGCGCAACTCTTGCGAAGGCGTGCATGAGGTGTAGGCTATCGAGTACTTCACAACCGGGTGCAGAGAAGGCACCCTGCTCAAGCACCGACTTCTCTACGACGAGCCAGCAACCCTTGACGAGCTGCTGATCATAGCCGACAAGTATGCCACGGCCGACTCCTCCATGAAGACGGAGATTCAAGTTGATGCATCCGGCAAAGTGGCTCCTCAGGCCCCTCGGACTCCGGCTGGTGACAACAGTCGGCGACAGTAGCAGAACAACAACAAGCGCAAGGCACTACAGCCGACTTCCGCCAGCCGGCAAGTGGCGACGGTCGAAGACCAGTAGCCGGAGGGGCAGCCTGCTCCCAAGCGTCAAAGGGGCGACAAGCCAAATTGGTTACCCGCCTTCTCCTATGAGCAAACCCTTGATGCACCCTGCAAGTTCCACAGCGGCGCGAAGCCATCCAACCACACCACTCGGAAGTGTCATTGGCTCACCCGAATCTCCAGGGGCGAAGGGTTGCTGCCCCCTCCATCGGCTGGCCCGCCGCCGCCGCCTCCTCCCCCGCAGCCGGCGGCCCGGCCAGTTGCTGCCATCCAAGATGAGTACCCAGAAGAACAAGAAGCCTACGTCGTCTTCACCAGTGTGGCCGACGACAGGCGCAGCCGACGCCAGCAGTCTCAAGAGGCGAATGCTATAGCCTCTGAAGCCCCAGAGTTCATGCACTGGTCAGAAAAGCCAATCAGTTGGAGCAGAGCCGATCACTCGGAAGTAATGCCTTCTCCCGGTTCTTACGCTCTGGTGTTGGATGCCACCTTCGCCACGGAAAGGCGAACTGCTTGCTTCCCCTGAGTTCTGATAGATGGCGGTAGCAGCATCAACATCCTGTACCGCGATACCATGGAGAAGTTGGGCATCAAACAGAAACAGCTCCAGCCCAGTCGGACCGTCTTCCATGGCATAGTTCCTGGCCTCTCGCACTCACCAATCGGCAAGATCAAGATAGATGTCCTCTTTGGAGACAAAGATCGCCCGTCTAGTTTGAAGTAGTTGACCTTGAAAGTCCCTATCATGCACTGCTTGGCCGACCTGCCTTGGCCAAATTCATGGCCGTACCTCACTATGCCTACCTCAAGATGAAGATGCCAAGCACCAAAGGGATTATCACCGTCTCCGAAGATTACAAGAAGTCGTCCGCCTGTCCAGCCGCCAGCAGTCGGCTGTGAAGGAAATATGCCCTAGAGGCAATAATAAAGTTATTATTTATTTCCTTATATCATGATAAATGTTTATTATTCATGCTAGAATTGTATTAACCGGAAACTTGATACATGTGTGAATACATAGACAAACAGAGTGTCACTAGTATGCCTCTACTTGACTAGCTCGTTGATCAAAGATGGTTATGTTTCCTAGCCATAGACATGAGTTGTCATTTGATTAACGGGATCACATCATTAGGAGAATGATGTGATTGACTTGACCCATTCCGTCAGCTTAGCACTCGATCGTTTAGTATGTTGCTATTGCTTTCTTCATGACTTATACATGTTCCTATGACTATGAGATTATGCAACTCCCGTTTACCGGAGGAACACTTTGTGTGTTACCAAACGTCACAACGTAACTGGGTGATTATAAAGGTGCTCTACAGGTGTCTCCGAAGGTACTTGTTGGGTTGACGTATTTCGAGATTAGGATTTGTCACTCCGATTGTCGGAGAGGTATCTCTGGGTCCACTCGATAATGCACATCACTATAAGCCTTGCAAGCATTGCAACTAATGAGCTAGTTGCGGGATGATGTATTACGGAACGAGTAAAGAGACTTGCCGATAACGAGATTGAACTAGGTATTGAGATACCGACGATCGAATCTCGGGCAAGTAACATACCGATGACAAAGGGAACAACGTATGTTGTTATGCGGTTTGACCGATAAAGATCTTCGTAGAATACGTGGGAGCCAATATGGGCATCCAGGTCCCGCTATTGGTTATTGACCGAAGACGTGTCTCGGTCATGTCTACATAGTTCTCGAACCCGTAGGGTCCGCATGCTTAACGTTACGATGACAGTTTTATTATGAGTTTATGAGTTTTGATGTACCAAAGGAGTTCGGAGTCCCGGATGAGATCGGGGACATGACGAGGAGTCTCAAAATGGTCGAGACGTAAAGATCGATATATTGGAAGACTATATTCGGACATCGGAAAGGTTCCGAGTGATTCGGGTATTTTTCGGAGTACCGGAGAGTTACGGGAATTCGTATTGGGCCTTAATGGGCCATACGGGAAAGGAGAGAAAGGCCCCAAAGGGTGTCCGCCCCCCTCCCCATGGACTAGTCCGAATTGGACTAGGGAGGGGGGGGGGGCGCCCCCTTCCTTCCTTCTCCTTCTCCCTTCCCTACTCCAACAAGGAAAGGAGGAGTCCTACTCCCGGTGGGAGTAGGACTCCCCCCTTGGCGCGCCCTCCTCCTAGGCCGGCCGCCTCCCCCCTTGCTCCTTTATATACGGGGGCAGGGGGGCACCTCATAGACACACAATTGATCATTGATCTCTTAGCCGTGTGCGGTGCCCCCCTCCACCATATTACACCTCGATAATATCGTAGCGGTGCTTAGGCGAAGCCCTGTGTCGGTAGAACATCATCATCGTCACCACGCCGTCGTGCTGACGAAACTCTCCCTCAACACTCGGCTGGATCGGAGTTCGAGGGACGTCATCGAGCTGAACGTGTGCTGAACTCGGAGGTGCCGTGCGTTCGGTACTTGATCGGTCGGATCGTGAAGACGTACGACTACATCAACCGCGTTGTGTTAACGCTTCCGCTTTCGGTCTACGAGGGTACGTGGACAACACTCTCCCCTCTCGTTGCTATACATCACCATGATCTTGCGTGTGCGTAGGAATTTTTTGAAATTACTACGTTCCCCAACAGTGGTATCAGAGCCTGGTTTTATGCGTTGATGTTATATGCACGAGTAGAACACAAGTGAGTTGTGGGCGATATAAGTCATACTGCTTACCAGCATGTCATATTTTGGTTCAGCGGTATTGTGAGATGAAGCGGCCCGGACCGACATTACGCGTACGCTTACGCGAGACTGGTTTCACCGTTGCGAGCACTCGTTGCTTAAAGGTGACTGGCGGGTGTGTGTCTCTCTCACTTTAGTTGAACCGAGTGTGGCTACGCCCGGTCCTTGCGAAGGTTAAAATAGCACCAACTTGACAAACTATCGTTGTGGTTTTGATGCGTAGGTAAGAACGGTTCTTGCTAAGCCCGTAGCAGCCACGTAAAACTTGCAACAACAAAGTAGAGGACGTCTAACTTGTTTTTGCAGGGCATGTTGTGATGTGATATGGTCAAGACATGATGCAGAATTTTATTGTATGAGATGATCATGTTTTGTAACCGAGTTATCGGCAACTGGCAGGAGCCATATGGTTGTCGCTTTATTGTATGCAATGCAATCGCCATGTAATTGTTTTACTCTATCACTAAGCGGTAGCGATAGTCGTAGAAGCAATAGTTGGCGAGACGGCAACGATGCTACGATGGAGATCAAGGTGTCGCGCCGGTGACGATGGTGATCATGACGGTGCTTCGGAGATGGACATCACAAGCACAAGATGATGATGGCCATATCATATCACTTATATTGATTGCATGTGATGTTTATCTTTTATGCATCTTATCTTGCTTTGATTGACGGTAGCATTATAAGATGATCTCTCACTAAATTTCAAGATAAAAGTGTTCTCCCTGAGTATGCACCGTTGCCAAAGTTCGTCGTGCCCAGACACCACGTGTTGATCGGGTGTGATAAGCTCTACGTCCATCTACAATGGGTGCAAGCCAGTTTTGCACACGCAGAATACTCAGGTTAAACTTGACGAGCCTAGCATATGCAGATATGGCCTCGGAACACTGAGACCGAAAGGTCGAGCGTGAATCATATAGTAGATATGATCAACATAGTGATGTTCACCATTGAAAACTACTCCATTTCACGTGATGATCGGTTATGGTTTAGTTGATTTGGATCACGTAATCACTTAGATGATTAGAGGGATGTCTATCTAAGTGGGAGTTCTAAGTAATATGATCAATAGAACTTAAATTTATCATGAACTTAGTCCTGATAGTATTTTTGCAAATTATGTTGTAGATCAATAGCTCGCGTTGTTGCTTCCCTGTGTTTATTTTTGATATGTTCCTAGAGAAAATTATGTTGAAAGATGTTAGTAGCAAAGATGCGGATTGGATCCGTGATCTGAGGATTATCCTCATTGCTGCATAGAAGAATTATGTCCTTGATGCACCGCTAGGTGACAGACCTATTGCAGGAGCAGATGCAGACGTTATGAATGTTTGGCTAGCTCAATATGATGACTACTTGATAGTTTAGTGCACCATGCTTAACGGCTTAGAATCAGGACTTCAAAGACGTTTTGAACGTCATGGACCATATGAGATGTTCCAGGAGTTGAAGTTAATATTTCAAGCAAATACCCGAGTTGAGAGATATGAAGTCTCCAACAAGTTCTATAGCTAAAAGATGGAGGAGAATAGCTCAAGCAGTGAGCATGTGCTCAGATTGTCTGGGTACTACAATCGCTTGAATCAAGTGGGAGTTAATCTTCCAGATAAAATAGTGATTGACAGAATTCTCTAGTCACCATCACCAAGTTAGTAGAACTTCGTGATGAACTATAGTATGTAAGGGATGACGAAAGTAATTCCCGAGCTCTTCGCGATGCTGAAATCGACGAAGGTAGAAATCAAGAAAGAGCATCAAGTGTTGATGGTTAACAAGACCACTAGTTTCAAGAAAAGGGCAAAGGGATAGAAGGGGAACTTCAAAAAGAACGGCAAGCAAGTTGCTACTCAAGTGAAGAAGCCCAAGTCTGTACCTAAGCCTGAGACTAAGTGCTTCTACTGCAAAGGGACTGGTCACTGGAAGCGGAACTGCCCCAAGTATTTGGTGGATAAGAAGGATGGCAAAGTGAACAAAGGTATATTGGATATACATGTTATTGATGTGTACTTACTAGTGTTTATAGCAACCCCTCAGTATTTGATACTGGTTTAGTTGCTAAAGAGTAGTAACTCGAAACGGGAGTTGCATGAACATAAACTAGTTAAGGATGAAGTGACGATGTGTATTGGAAGTGGTTCCAAGATTGATATGATCATCATCGCACACTCCCTATACTTTTGGGATTAGTGTTGAACCTAAATAAGTGTTATTTGGTGTTTGCGTTGAGCATGAATATGATTTGATCATGTTTGTTGCAATACGGTTATTCATTTAAATTAGAGAATAATTGTTGTTCTGTTTACATGAATAGAACCTTCTATGGTCATACACCCAATAAAATGGTTTGTTGGATCTCGATCGTAGTGATACACATATTCATAATAATGAAGCCAAAAGATGCAAAGTTAATAATGATAGTGCAACTTATTTGTGGCACTGCCGTTTAGGTCATATCGGTGTAAAGCGCATGAAGAAACTCCATACTGATGGACTTTTGGAACCACTTGATTATAAATCACTTGTTACTTGCGAACCGTGCCTCATGGGCAAGATGACTAAAACACCGTTCTCCGGAACTATGGAGAGAGCAACAGATTTGTTGGAAATCATACATGCAGATGTATGTGGTCCGATGAATATTGAGGCTCATAGCAGGTATCATTATTTTCTGACCTTCATAGATGATTTGAGCAGATATGGGTATATCTACTTAATGAAACAGAAGTCTGAAACATTTGAAAAGTTCATATAATTTCAGAGTGAAGTGGAAAATCATCGTAACAAGAAAATAAAGTTTCTACGATCTGATCGTGGAGAAGAGTATTTGAGTTACGAGTTTGGCCTTCAGTTAAAACAATGTGAAATAGTTTCACTACTCACGCCACCTGGAACACCACAGTGTAATGGTGTGTCCGAACATCGTAACCGTACTTTATTAGATATGGTGCGATATATGATGTCTCTTACCGATCTACCACTATCGTTTTGGGGTTATGCATTAGAGACAGCTGCATTCACGTTAAATAGGGTACCATCTAAATCCGTTGAGATGACATCTTATGAACCGTGGTTTGGCAAGAAACCAAAGTTGTCGTTTCTTAAAGTTTGGGGTTGCGATGCTTATGTGAAAAAGTTTCATCCTGATAAGCTCAAACCCAAATCGGAGGAATGTATCTTCATAGGATACCCAAAGGAGACAGTTGGGTACACCTTCTATCATAGATCCGAAGGCAATACATTCGTTGCTAAGAATGGATCCTTTCTAGAGAAGGAGTTTCTCTCGAAAGAAGTGAGTGGGAGAAAAGTAGAACTTGATGAGGTAATTGTACCTGCTCCCTTATTGGAAAGTAGTTCATCGCAGAAACCAGTTTCTGTGACGCCTATACCAATTAGTGAGGAAGTTAATGATGATGATCATGGAACTTCAGATCAAGTTATTATTGAACCTCGTAGGTCAACCAGAGTAAGATCCGCACCAGAATGGTACGGTAATCCTGTTCTGGAGGTTATGTTACTAGACCATGACGAACCTACGAACTATAAAGAAGCGATGGTGAGCCCAGATTCCGCAAAATGGCTTGAGGCCATGAAATCCGAGATGGGATCCATGTATGAGAACAAAGTATGGACTTTGGTTGACTTGCCCGATGATCGGCAAGCCATTGAAAATAAATGGATCTTCAAGAAGAAGACTGACGCTGACGGTAATGTTACTGTCTATAAAGCTCGACTTGTTGCGAAAGGTTTTCGACAAGTTCAAGGGATTGACTACGATGAGACCTTCTCACCCGTAGCGATGCTTAAGTCTGTCCGAATCATGTTAGCAATTGCCGCATTTTATGATTATGAAATTTGGCAAATGGATGTCAAAACTGCATTCCTGAATGGATTTCTGGAAGAAGAATTGTATATGATGCAACCAGAAGGTTTTGTCAATCCTAAAGGTGCTAACAAAATGTGCAAGCTCCAGCGATCCATCTATGGACTGGTGCAAGCATCTCGGAGTTGGAATATACGCTTTGATGAGTTGATCAAAGCATATAGTTTTATACAGACTTGCGGTGAAGCCGGTATTTACAAGAAAGTGAGTGGGAGCACTACAACATTTCTGATAAGTATATGTGAATAACATATTGTTGATCGGAAATAATGTAGAATTATTCTGCAAAGCATAAAGGAGTGTTTGAAAGGAGTTTTTCAAAGAAAGACCTCGGTGAAGCTGCTTACATATTGAGCATCAAGATCTATAGAGATAGATCAAAACGCTTGATAAGTTTTTTCAATGAGTACATACCTTGACAAGATTTTGAAGTAGTTCAAAATGGAACATTCAAAGAAAGAGTTCTTGCCTGTGTTACAAGGTGTGAAATTGAGTAAGACTCAAAGCCCGACCACGGCAGAAGATAGAAAGAAAATGAAAGTCATTCCCTATGCCTCAGCCATAGGTTCTATAAAGTATGCCATGCTATGTACCAGATCTATTGTATACCCTACACTGATTTTGGCAAGGGAGTACAATAGTGATCTAGGAGTAGATCACTGGACAGCAGTCAAAATTATCCTTAGTGGAAAAAGGATATGTTTCTCGATTATGGAAGTGACAAAAGGTTCGTCGTAAAGGGTTACGTCGATGCAAGTTTTGACACTAACCTAGATGACTCTAAGTCTCGGTCTAGATACATATTGAAAGTGGGAGCAATTAGCTAGAGTAGCTCCGTGCAGAGCATTGTCGACGTAGAAATTTGCAAAATACTTACGGATCTGAATGTGACAGACCCGTTGACTAAAATTATCTCACAAGCAAAACATGATCACACCTTAGTACTCTTTGGGTGTTAATCACATAGCGATGTGAACTAGATTACTGACTCTAGTAAACCCTTTGGGTGTTGGTCACATGACGATGTGAACTATGGGTGTTAATCACATAGTGATGTGAACTATTGATGTTAAATCACATGGCGATGTGAACTAGATTATTGACTCTAGTGCAAGTGGGAGACTGAAGGAAATATGCCCTAGAGGCAATAATAAAGTTATTTATTTACTTATATCATGATAAATGTTTATTATTCATGCTAGAATTTTATTAACCAGAAACTTGATACATGTGTGAATACATAGACAAACAGAGTGTCACTAGTATGCCTCTACTTGACTAGCTCGTTGATCAAAGATGGTTATGTTTCCTATTCATAGACATGAGTTGTCATTTGATTAACGGGATCACATCATTAGGAGAATGATGTGATTGACTTGACCCATTCCGTCAGCTTAGCACTCGATCGTTTAGTATGTTGCTATTGCTTTCTTCATGACTTATACATGTTCCTATGACTATGAGATTATGCAACTCCCGTTTACCGGAGGAACACTTTGTGTGTTACCAAACGTCACAACATAACTGGGTGATTATAAAGGTGCTCTACAGGTGTCTCCGAAGGTACTTGTTGGGTTGGCGTATTTCGAGATTAGGATTTGTCACTCCGATTGTCGGAGAGGTATCTCTGGGCCCACTCGATAATGCACATCACTATAAGCCTTGCAAGCATTGCAACTAATGAGCTAGTTGCGGGATGATGTATTACGGAATGAGTAAAGAGACTTGCCGGTAACGAGATTGAACTAGGTATTGAGATACCGACGATCGAATCTCGGGCAAGTAACATACCGATGACAAAGGGAACAACGTATGTTGTTATGCGGTTTGACCGATAAAGATCTTCGTAGAATATGTGGGAGCCAATATGGGCATCCAGGTCCCGCTATTGGTTATTGACTGGAGACGTGTCTCGGTCATGTCTACATAGTTCTCGAACCCGTAGGGTCCGCACGCTTAACGTTACGATGACAATTTTATTATGAGTTTATGAGTTTTGATGCACCGAAGGAGTTCGGAGTCCCGGATGAGATCGGGGACATGATGAGGACTCTCGAAATGGTCGAGATGTAAAGATCAATATATTGGACGACTATATTCGGACATCGGAAAGGTTCCGAGTGATTCGGGTATTTTTCGGAGTACCGGAGAGTTACGGGAATTCGTATTGGGCCTTAATGGGCCATACGGGAAAGGAGAGAAAGGCCCCAAAGGGTGGCCGCACCCCTCCCCATGGACTAGTCCGAATTGGACTAGGGAGGGGGGGCGCCCCCTTCCTTCCTTCTCCTTCTCCCTTCCCTACTACAACAAGGAAAGGAGGAGTCCTACTCCCGGTGGGAGTAGGACTCCCCCCTTGGCGCGCCCTCCTCCTAGGCCGGCCGCCTCCCCCCTTGCTCCTTTATATACGGGGGCAGGGGGGCACCTCATAGACACACAATTGATCATTGATCTCTTAGCCGTGTGCGGTGCCCCCCTCCACCATATTACACCTCGATATTATAGTAGCGGTGCTTAGGCGAAGCCCTGCGTCGGTAGAACATCATCATCGTCACCACGCCGTCGTGCTGACGAAACTCTCCCTCAACACTCGGCTGGATCGGAGTTCGAGGGACGTCATCGAGCTGAATGTGTTCTGAACTCGGAGGTGCCGTGCGTTTGGTACTTGATCGGTCGGATCGTGAAGACGTACGACTACATCAACCGCGTTGTGTTAACGCTTTCGCTTTCGGTCTACGAGGGTACGTGGACAACACTCTCCCCTCTCGTTGCTATACATCACCATGATCTTGCGTGTGCGTAGGAAATTTTTGAAATTACTACGTTCCCCAACAGGCTGACCGAGTCTTTTGTGATTGCTGTCGAGAAGCGACTCCTTGACCGGGTTGTGGTCATGGCCGGCAAGCAGCCGGACATGTCCCCTAATCCCAAGGAGTCGGAAGCTGAAGGCTCCTTCAAGCCGGCCAAGGAAACAAAGAAGATACCATTGGACCTGGAGCACCTAGAGAGGTATGCTGTCGTAGGTGCAAACCTCGATAGCAAATAGGAAAGCGAGCTCGTCGATTTCCTCCCTGAGAACCTGGACATCTTTGCGTGGTCTCCTAAGGACATGCCGGGTGTTCCGACAGATCTCGCCGAGCACAAGCTACACGTCCGACCTGGCGCCAAACCGGTCAAGCAACGCCTCCGCCACCTGTCGGAAGAGAAGAGAAGAATTGTCGGTGAAGAGATAGCTCGGCTCCTAGCAGCCGGCTTCATTATGGAAGTATTCTATCCGGATTGGCTGGCCAACCCAGTCCTTGTACTGAAGAAGAACAACAAATGGTGCATGTGTATTGATTATACTAGCCTCAACAAAGCTTTGCCCAAAGATCCATTTGCCTTGCCAAGGATTGACCAAGTGATAGACTTCACAGCCAGATGCGAGCTGTTGAGTTTTTTGGATGCATATTCAGGGTACCACCAAATCAAGTTGAACCCGGCTGATAGGCTGAAGACCTCTTTCATCACACCATTCGGAGCCTTCTACTACCTGACGATGACGTTCGGCTTGAGGAATGCCGGCGCCACTTTTCAGCGTTGCATGCAGAAGTGCCTCTTCAAGCAGCTCGGCAGAAACGCCCACGTCTATGTGGACGATGTTGTGGTGAAGACGGAGAAGCGCGGGACCCTCCTAGAAGATCTCAAGGAGACTTTTGAAAATCTGCGCCAATTTCAGATCAAGCTTAACCCAGAGAAGTGCGTGTTTGGAGTACCAGTCGGCCAGCTCCTTGGCTTCCTGGTCTCAGAGCACGGCATTGAGTGCAACCATGTGAAGATCAAAGCAATTGAGAGAATGGAGAAACCCACCCAACTGCGAGATGTCCAGAAATTCACCGGCTGCTTAGCATCCATCAGCCGCTTCATCAGTCGGCTAGGCGAGAAGGCCCTTCCCCTGTACCAACTCCTGAAGAAAACCACTCACTTCGAGTGGAATGACAAGGCAGATGAGACTTTTCTCTAGCTCAAGAAGATGTTGACCACGCCGCCTGTCCTGGCCGCGCCGGCTGCCAAGGAGCCCATGCTCCTCTACATCACCGCCACCAGCCGGGTGGTCAGCACAGTCATAGTAGTTGAGCGCAAGGAAGACGGCAAGGTTCTGCCGGTCCAGAGACCAGTGTATTATCTAAGTGAAGTACTGTCGGCTTCCAAGCAAAACTACCCCACTACCAGAAGATGTGCTACGGCATGCACTTTACCGCCAAGAAGTTAAAGCCATATTTTCAAGAGCACCCCATCATGGTTGTTTGCACTGCCCCGCTTGCTGAGATCATAGGCAGCCGAGATGCTTTAGGCCGAGTGGCCAAATGGGCCATCGATTTGGCCCCCTACACCATCTTATACCAGCCTCGCACCACCATCAAGTCCCAAGCGCTGGCCGACTTCCTCGTTGACTGGGCCGAGACCCAGTAGCTGCCGCCAGCGCCGGACTCCACCCATTGGCGGATGCACTTTGATGGTTCGAAGATGCGCACCGGTTTGGGAGCCGGCATCGTCCTCACCTCTCCCAAAGGCGACAAGCTCAGATACATATTGCAAATCCATTTTGCCGCCTCCAACAATGTGGCCGAGTATGAGACACTAGTACACGGACTCCGGCTTGCCAAAGAACTCAGCATTCGTCGGATTCTGTACTACGGTGACTCTGACTTGGTGGTCCAACAGTCGTCTGGTGACTGGGACGCCAAGGATGCAAACATGGCAAGCTACCGCTTCCTCGTCCAGCAACTCATCAGATATTTTGAAGGGTGCGAGTTCCTTCACGTGCCACGAAACGACAGCGAGCAAGCAGATGCCTTGGCACAGATCGGCTCTACCCGTCAAGCAATACCAGCCGGCGTCTCCCTCCAGTGCCTCCGCAAGCCGTCGATCAAGCCTTCTCCAGAATCAGAATCTATCTTCATGCCGGCTGCTCCTGAAACAGTCGGATCCGACTCAAAGGCTGCAGCAGCCGGCTCGGGGACTGCAGCAGTCACACCAGGCCCGGGGACTGCAGCAGTCAGCTCGGGGACTTCAGCAGTTGGCTCGGGGACTTCAACGACACAGCAAGCGGCGGCCGACTCCAACCCGCCACCTCCCAACCCAACCGCCCTCGTACAAGTGGCCATAGTGGCGGTAGAAGAAATTCAAGCACCATCATGGGCAGAGCCTATCCTTAAGTTTCTGGTGAACAAAGAGCTGCCAACCGATGAGATCTCGGCCCGACAGGTGCAACGTCGGGCAGCAGCATACACCATCGTCAACAGGGAACTCGTCAGGCGCAGCGTCACTGGAGTGTACCAGCGCTGCGTGGAGCCGGAGAAGGGCCAAGCAATCCTCAAAGATATCCATCAAGGCGAGTGTGGCCACCACGCGGCCTCAAGATCACTTGTCGCCAAAGCTCTTCGTCATGGTTTCTTCTGGCCGACTGCTCTAGAAGACGCCAAAGACTTGGTCAAGAAATGTAAGGGATGCCAAAAATTCAGTTCCAAACAACATTTGCCAGCTTCTGCACTCAAGACCATTCCCCTTGCCTGGCCTTTCGCCGTCTGGGGACTGCATATAGTGGGACCGTTCAAGACAGCACGCGGCGGCATGACTCATCTGCTCGTCGCCGTGGACAAATTCACCAAGTGGATAGAAGCAAAGCCAATCAAGAAGTTAAACAGTCCGACTGCCGTGACTTTCATCGCAGACATCACCACTCGGTACGGCGTACCTCATAGTATCATTACCGACAATGGCACAAATTTTGCCAAAGGCGCCTTGGCCCGTTTTTGTGCGACGCAGGGCATCCGACTGGACTTAGCGTCCGTTGCCCACCCACAGTCAAACGGCCAAGTTGAGCGAGCAAACGACCTCATTTTGTCCGGAATTAAGCCCGGACTGGTCGAGCCTCTGGAGCGATCGGCCGGCTGCTGGCTTGACGAGCTGCCGGCTGTCCTCTGGAGTCTGCGCACTACGCCAAACAGGTCAACCGGCTTCACACCCTTCTTCCTCGTGTACGGTGCCGAGGCCGTCATCCCAACTGACATCGAGTTTGACTCACCTCGCGTCATCATGTACACCGAGGCGGAAGCAAAGGAAGCACGAGAAGACGACATCGATCTGCTGGAAGAGGGCCGGCTGTTGGCACTCAGTCGGCCCGCCATCTACCAGCAGAGTCTACGCCACTACCACAGTCGGTCTGCCCTTCGCTCCTTGCGGCGAGCCTCAATGGCCTGGTTGGCGGCAATGGAATTGCCGGG
The DNA here is from genome assembly GCF_018294505.1 of Triticum aestivum. NCBI lineage: Eukaryota > Viridiplantae > Streptophyta > Magnoliopsida > Poales > Poaceae > Triticum > Triticum aestivum. The sequence continues at coordinate 591,073,402 of NC_057799.1, read as the reverse complement.
GAAGAAGTCTGCGCAAGCAAAGCAATAAGTCAGAAATCAGAAGCTAGAGGCCGGCTCACTTAACAGCCGACAGCTGAGAGAAAGAGAAGAAAGCTCACCGTCGACTATGTCTTCGATCCTGCCATAGCCGGCAGTCAGCGCCACCTTCGTCTCAGCCCAACCTGTGCGCTCGGTCTCAAACTCAGCCAGGAGCCTGGCTTCGTTGTCTGCCGCTTGCTTCATGGCCGCCTTGTGAAGTTCCGCCTGGTCCTTCAGTTCCTTGGCCAGGCGGTCGCGCTCCTGGGCCGCCTTGTTGCATTCGTCCTCCTTGGCACGCAGTGCAGTGTTAGCTTCGCCCAGTTGCTGCTGCAAGGCAGCGTTGGCCTCTGCAGAAACAAGAAAGAAAAGATATCAGCAATCAAGAAGGAATAAAAACAATTACCGGGAGATCCGACCCGACTGCTCAGCAGTCGGCTCACATCTCGGGGACTACAGCCCGCGGGTGCGCTGACGCGCCCCCGTGGAGAAAAGAAGATGGAGTGCTTACTCCGTCTTTCCGTCAAATCGGCGGTCCGACGGTCCAGCTCCCGGACATGGGCGTTGAAGGTGGCCGCGCGGATGTTGTGGTAGTCCTGCAACAAAGCAACAGAAAGAGAAGTGAGCCAGAGCTCAGAACCCACTATGAAGTTCCAAGCCACCTGCTTAGCAGCCGGCCCAGAACTCGGGGACTACACCCAGTGGGTGTGCTGGCGCGCCCCCACCAAAGATTACAGGAATCGAAAGCAAGAAGCAAGTCACGTACCCGAACGGTGGCCCGCGTCTTCATGAACACCTTCATGCATTGCGAGAGGGCGGCGGCTTCTGCCTTGAAATCGGCCTAGACATCTTGTGCCACCTTGATCAAGGCACTCGTCCCGCCCCCGTGCACCCACTCGGCCGGCGCGACGCTGGTGGCTTCGGCTTCAGGAGCTGACGAACTGGCGCTCCCGACCTCCATTGGCCTCGGCGCCGATGCAGCTTTTTCCACATGGCGACGCACCAAAGTGCGGGCCATGGGAGCCGAGCCCACCACCAGCTCGCCTCCAGCTGGCGTCACCAATGGGTCGGCCGACCGGCTGCCCTACGCATCCGCAATCGGCGGTCGCAGAGGCACCTCCACCTCTGGCAAGACGGCATCGCCGCCTTCCATCTCCATGACCGGCTGCTCATCGCCGACTCCTCCAGCTGGCGCCAAGATCTCTGGCGCTGGTGGTGCAGAGCGCAGGGGGGTAATGAACAGCGGGGTCTGCTGGTGCGCGACATCCCCTGCCCGCTTCTTCGCCGCGGCGTCGGCTTGGGCCTTGGTCGCGGCGTCTGCGTCCGCTTGCGCCGCCTTGGCCGCGGCCGCCTTGTCGGCCTCCGCCTTCTTGGCGGCGGCTTCCTTCTCCTCCCGCACCTCCCGTGCGTTCCTTTCCTGCGCCTCCCGGAGATCGGCGGCCGGGTCTATACGGCGGTTGTTAGTGGAGCCCTCCGCCGCCCTGACTACGGAGGCTGAGGTCAACCGCTTGAGAGAGAGCGGGGCCCTGCTCAAAAGAAGGGTGAAAAGGAGATTCAGAAGGAATCGACAAGATAAAAGAATAAAAGAAGACACAAGAAAGGTTGAGGACTTACGCCGACACCATCGGAGGTTGCTTGGGGGCCTTCTGGAACTTGGCCGCCTTCGCGGCGGCCTCACATCGCTTGCTCGCGACGGCCGAGTGCTTGGGCTTCTTGGGATGACTGCCGAATAGCAGCACGCCTCGACGTTTCGACCCACCGCCTGGTGCGGTCGGCGGGGCCGAGGAGCTCGGGCCCGCCCTGTCGGCAGGCGGCGGACGGCGCGACACCTCCTCCTCGTCATCATCCGACCAGTCCTCCATGCCGCCTCCTCCTACGGAGCCGCCTGCTCCACCTCCGCCGCCTGTAGCGTCGTCCTCCAGGGCGGCCGCCCCCAAGTCGGGGTCCGCCACGTCGCTTGCTTCCCGGTCTGGCATGAAGTCGACAGTGGCCTCCAACTGGGAGGGGAGGACCTGCATCATGGCCGAGCTGGTCAGCCGGCAAGAGAGAACCCGACAAGAGGGAAAGAAAAGAATAAAGAGCTTACCATAGGCGGCGGATCTGCGCGGGAGTACGACCGCTTGCCGAACTGCCACTCCTCCGGCTCGAGCGTGACTTCGGCAATCTCATTCACCAGATAGGCCACCTCTGCAGTCGACATCTCCTTGGTGCACATCCGGCATGGGTTGCGGTGCCCATTCATCCGGCTTATGATGTGAGGCCGGCCTTGAAGCGGGAGGACTCGACGCACCACGAAGGCGACTAGCAAGTCGGACGCCTTGAGGCCCTCCGACTCCATCAACACCTTGAGGCGGGCGATGGCGGCAGAGGCGTCGAACGACAGCGGCTTCAGCTTGAAGCCCCAATTGGTGCGGGGCTCGGCAGGCGGACCGGCCACGTAAGCCGGCAAGTTGATGAAGTCGATCGTGTTGGGGAACGTAGTAATTTCAAAAAATTTCCTATGTACACGCAAGATCATGGTGATGCATAGCAATGAGAGGGGAGAGTGTTGTCCACGTACCCTCGTAGACCGAAAGCGGAAGCATTATGACAACGCGGTTGATGTAGTCGTACGTCTTCACGATCCGACCGATCCAAGTACCGAACACACGGCACCTCCGAGTTCAGCACACGTTCAGCTCGGTGACGTCCCACAAACTTACGATCCAGCAGAGCTTCGAGGGAGAGTTCCGTCAGCACGACAGCGTGATGACGGTGATGATGATGCTACCGACGTAGGGCTTCGCCTAAGCACCGCTACGATATGACCGAGGTGGATTATGGTGTACGGGGGCACCGCACACGGCTTGGTACAATCAACTTGTCTGTCTATGGGTGCCCCCCGCCCGCGTATATAAAGGAGCAAGGGGGGAGGCCGGCCGGCCTTGGTGCGCCCCAAGGAGAGGAGGAATCCTTCTCCTAGTAGGAGTAGGATTCATCCTTTCCTAGTCCTACTAGGAAGGGGGAAGGGGGAAGGAAAGAGAGGGAGAGGGAGAGGGAAAGAGGGGCCACCCCCCTCCCCTAGTCCAATTCGGACTCCCCATGGGAGGGGGCGTGCAGCCTCCTGGGCTGCTACCCTCTGATACGTCTCCAACGTATCTATAATTTTTGATTGTTCCATGCTATTATATTATCTGTTTTGGATGTTTATGGGCTTTATTAAACACTTTTATATTATTTTTGGTACTAACCTATTAACCTAGAGCCCAGTGCCAGTTTCTGTTTTTTTGCCTATTTCAGTGTTTCGCAGAAAAGGAATATCAAACGGAGTCCAAACAGAATGAAACCTTCTAGAGAGTTATTTTTGGAACGGAAGCAATCCAGAAGACTTGGAGTGTATGTAAGGGAAGCAACGAGGAAGGCACGAGGCAGGGGGGCGCGCCCACCCCCTGGGCGCGCCCTCCACCCTCGTGGGCCCCTCGTGGCTCCCCTAACCGACTTCTTTCGCCTATATATATCCATATACCCTAAAAACTCCGGGGAACAGAATAGATCGGGAGTTCCGCCGCCGCAAGCATTTGTAGCCACCAAAAACCAATCGGGACCCTGTTCCGGTACCCTGCCGGAGGGGGGAACCCTCACCGGTGGCCATCTTCATCATCCCAGCGCTCTCCATGATGAGGAGGGAGTAGTTCACCCTCGGGGCTGAGGGTATGTACCAGTAGCTATGTGTTTGATCTCTCTCTCTCTCGTGTTCTTGATTCGGCACGATCTTGATGTATCGTGAGCTTTGCTATTATAGTTGGATCTTATGATGTTTCTCCCCCTCTACTCTCTTGTAATGGATTGAGTTTTCCCTTTGAAGTTATCTTATTGGATTGAGTCTTTAAGGATTTGAGAACACTTGATGTATGTCTTGCCGTGCTTATCTGTGGTGACAATGGGATATCACGTGATCCACTTGATGTATGTTTTGGTGATCAACTTGCGTGTTCCGCCCATGAACCTATGCATAGGGGTTGGTACACGTTTTCGTCTTGACTCTCCGGTAGAAACTTTGGGGCACTCTTTGAAGTACTTTGTGTTGGTTGAATAGATGAATATGAGATTGTGTGATGCATATCGTATAATCATGCCCACGGATACTTGAGGTGACATTGGAGTATCTAGGTGACATTAGGGTTTTGGTTGATATGTGTCTTAAGGTGTTATTCTAGCACGAACTCTTGAATAGATCGATCCGAAAGAATAACTTTGAGGTGGTTTCGTACCCTACCATAATCTCTTCGTTTGTTCTCCGCTATTAGTGGCTTTGGAGTGACTCTTTGTTGCATGTTGAGGGATAGTTATGCGATCCAATTATATTATTATTGTTGAGAGAACTTGCACTAGTGAAAGTATGAACCCTAGGCCTTGTTTCAACGCATTGCAATACCGTTTGTGCTCACTTTTATCATTAGTTACCTTGCTACTTTTATATTTTCAGATTACAAAAACCTTTATCTACCATCCATATTGCACTTGTATCACCATTTCTTCGCCGAACTAGTGCACCTATACAATTTACCATTGTATTGGATGTGTTGGGTACACAAGAGACTCTTTGTTATTTGGTTGCAGAGTTGCTTGAGAGAGACCATCTTCATCCTACGCCCACGGATTGATAAACCTTAGGTCATCCACTTGAGGGAAATTTGCTACTGTCCTACAAACCTTTGCACTTGGAGGCCCAACAACGTCTACAAGAAGAAGGTTGCATAGTAGACATCAAGCTCTTTTCTGGCGCCGTTGCCGTGGAGGTGAGTGCTTGAAGGTATATCTTTAGATCTTGCAATCGAATCTTTTAGTTTCTTGTTTTATCACTAGTTTAGTTTATAAAAGAAAACTACAAAAAAATGGAATTGAGAGTGCCTCATATGCTTCATCTTTTTAATATCTTTCGTGAAAATGATGGAAAGGAAAATTGTGCTCAAGTACTAGAAGAAGAATTACATAGAATGCTTGGCATAAAATATGTGAATGATGAACATGATTGCAATGTTGTTAGTATGAATTCTTTGAATATCCATGATGCTAATGATATGCAAAGCCACAAGCTTGGGGATGCTATGTTTGATGAATATGATATTTTTAGTCCCCCAAGTTTTGATGTGCAAATTTATTATGATGAAAGCATGCCTCCTATCTATGATGATTATTGTGATGACACGTATGCTATAAATAATAATGATAACCATGAAACTTGTCATCTTGATCTTAATTTTCAATCACATGATAGTTATTTTGTTGAGTTTGCTCCCACTACTATTGATGAGAATAGATTTGCTTATGTGGAGAGTAATAAAAATTCTATGCTTATGCATCATGAAAAGAATGCTTTAGGTGCTGGTTATATTGTTGAATTTATTCATGATGCTACTGAAAATTATTATGAGAGAGGATCATATGCTTCTACATATTGCAATAATATCAAGTTTCCTCTCTATGTGTTGAAAATCTTGAAGATTTGCTTGTTTTGCCTTCCTATGCTAGTTGATTATTGTTCCCATAAGTTGTTTGCTCACAAAATCCCTATGCATAGGAAGTGGGTTAGACTTAAATGTGCTAGTCATATTCTTCATGATGCTCTCTTTATGTTTCAATTCTTATCTTTTATGCGAGCATCATTGAGATCATCATGCCTAGCTAGGGGCGTTAAACGTTAGCGCTTGTTGGGAGGCAACCCAATTTTTATTTTTGTTCTTTCTTTTTGGTTCTGTTTAGTAATAAATAAATCATCTAGCCTCTGGTTAGATGTGGTTTTATGTTTTAATTAGTGTTTGTGCCAAGTAAGACCTATAGGATCTTCTTGGATGATAGTTATTTGATCTTGCTGAAAATTCCAGAAACTTTCTGTTCACGAAAACAATTGTTTAAAATCACCAGAACGTGATAAAATACTGATTCCAATTGCAGAAGATCAACAATCAAATTATCTAGGTCACCCTATTTTGGTAGAATTTTTTGAGTTCCAGAAGTTTGCGTTAGTTACAGATTACTACAGACTGTTCTGTTTTTGACAGATTCTGTTTTTCGTGTGTTGTTTGCTTATTTTGATGAATCTATGGCTAGTAAAATAGTTTATAAGCCATAGAGAAGTTGGAATACAGTAGATTTAACACCAATACAAATAAAGAATGAGTTCATTACAGTACCTTGAAGTGGTGTTTTGTTTTCTGTCGCTAACAGAGCTCACGAGATCTTCTGTTAAGTTTTGTGTTGTGAAGTTTTCAAGTTTTGGGTAAAGATTCGATGGACTATGGAATAAGGAGTGGCAAGAGCCTAAGCTTGGGGATGCCCAAGGCACCCCAAGGTAATATTCAAGGACAACCAAGAGCCTAAGCTTGGGGATGCCCCGGATGGCATCCCCTCTTTCGTCTTTGTTCATCGGTAACTTTACTTGGAGCTATATTTTTATTCACCACATGATATGTGTTTTGCTTGGAGCGTCATTTTATTTTCTTTTGTTTTGCTTGCTGTTTGAATAAAATACCAAGATCTAAAATTCTTAAATGTTGGAGAGTCTTCACATAGTTGCATAATTATTAAACTACTCATTGATCTTCACTTATATCTTTTGGAGTAGTTTGTTGTTTGTTCTAGTGCTTCACTTATATCCTTTTAGAGCACGGCGGTGGCTTTATTTTGAAGAAATATATGAACTCTCATGCTTCACTTATATCATTTTGAGAGTCTTTAGAACATCATGGTAATTTTCTTTGGTTATGAATTTAGTCCTAATATGATGGGCATCCAAGAGGGATATAATACAAACTTTCATATAAAGTGCATTGAATACTAAGAGAAGTTTGATTCATTATGATTGTTTTGAGATATGAAGATGGTGATATTAGAGTCATGCTAGTTGAGTAGTTGTGAATTTGAGAAATACTTGTTCTAAAGTTTGTGATTCCCGTAGCATGCACGTATGGTGAACCGTTATGTGATGAAGTCGGAGCATGATTTATTTATTGATTGTCTTCCTTATGAGTGGTGTGTTGGGGATCGTAGCAGAATTTTAAAATTTCCTACGCATCACCAAGATCCATCTATGGAATATACTAGCAACGAGGGGAAAGGAGTGCATCTACATACCCTTGTAGATCGCGAGCGGAAGCGTTCAAGTGAACGGGTTGATGGAGTCGTACTCGCCGTGATCCAAATCACCGATGACCGAGTGCCGAACGGACGGCACCTCCGCGTTCAACACACGTACGGAGCAGCGACGTCTCCTCCTTCTTGATCCAGCAAGGGGGAAGGAGAGGTTGATGGAGATCCAGCAGCACGACGGCGTGGTGGTGGAAGTAGCGGGGATCTCGGCAGGGCTTCGCCAAGCTTCTGCGAGAGGGAGAGGTGTTGCAGGGGAGAGGGAGGCGCCAGGGGCTGTGGTGCTGCTGCCCTCCCTCCCCCACTATATATAGGGACCCCTGGGGGGGGCACCGGCCCTGGGAGATCAGATCTCCAAGGGGGGGCGGCGGCCAAGGGGGAAGGGGGGGTGGCTTCCCCCCCAAGCCAAGTGGGGCGCCGCCCACCCCTAGGGTTTCCAACCCTAGGCGCAGGGGGAGGCCCAAGGGGGGCGCCCCAGCCCACTAAGGGCTGGTTCCCTTCCCACTTCAGCCCATGGGCCCCTCAGGGATAGGTGGCCCCACCCGGTGGACCCCCGGGACCCTTCCGGTGGTCCCGGTACAATACCGATAACCCCTGAAACTTTCTCGGTAGCCGAAACTGGGCTTCCCATATATAATTCTTCACCTCCGGACCATTCCGGAACTCCTCGTGACGTCCGGGATCTCATCCGGGACTCCGAACAAATTTCGGGTTACCGCATACTAATATCTCTACAACCCTAGCGTCACCGAACCTTAAGTGTGTAGACCCTACGGGTTCGGGAGACATGCAGACATGACCGAGACACCTCTCCGGTCAATAACCAACAACGGGATCTGGATACCCATGTTGGCTCCCACATGTTCCACGACGATCTCATTGGATGAACCACGATGTCAAGGATTCAATCAATCCCGTATACAATTCCCTTTGTCAATCGGTACTTTACTTGCCCGAGATTCGATTGTCGGTATCCCAATACCTTGTTCAATCTCGTTACCGGCAAGTCACTTTACTCGTACCGTAATGCATGATCCCGTGGCTAACTCCTTAGTCACATTGAGCTCATTATGATGATGCATTACCGAGTGGGCCCAGAGATACCTCTCCGTCATACGGAGTGACAAATCCCAGTCTCGATCCGTGCCAACTCAACAGACACTTTCGGAGATACCCGTAGTGTACCTTTATAGTCACCCAGTTACGTTGTGACGTTTGGCACACCCAAAGCACTCCTACGGTATCCGGGAGTTGCACGATCTCATGGTCTAAGGAAATGATACTTGACATTGGAAAAGCTCTAGCAAACGAACTACACGATCTTTTGTGCTATGCTTAGGATTGGGTCTTGTCCATCACATCATTCTCCTAATGATGTGATCCCGTTATCAACGACATCCAATGTCCATGGTCAGGAAACCGTAACCATCTATTGATCAACGAGCTAGTCAACTAGAGGCTTACTAGGGACATGGTGTTGTCTATGTATCCACACATGTATCTGAGTTTCCTATCAATACAATTCTAGCATGGATAATAAACGATTATCATGAACAAGGAAATATAATAATAACCAATTTATTATTGCCTCTAGGGCATATTTCCAACAGTCTCCCACTTGCACTAGAGTCAATAATCTAGTTCACATCACCATGTGATTAACACTCACAGGTCACATCACCATGTGACCAACATCCAAAGAGTTTACTAGAGTCAACAATCTAGTTCACATCACTATGTGATTAACACTCAATGAGTTCTGGTTTGATCATGTTATGCTTGTGAGAGAGGTTATTAGTCAACGGGTCTGAACCTTTCAGATCCGTGTGTGCTTTACGAATATCTATGTCATCTTGTGGATGCTACCACGCGCTACTTGGAGCCATTTCAAATAACTGCTCTACTATACGAATCCGGTCTACTACTCAGAGTCATCCGGATTAGTGTCAAAGTTCGCATCGACGTAACCCTTTACGACGAACTCCTTTTCACCTCCATAATCGAGAAAATTCCTTAGTCCACTAGATACTAGGGATAAGTTCGACCGCTGTCATGTGATCCATTCCCGGATCACTATTGTACCCCTTGACCAACTCATGGCAAGGCACACTTCATGTGCGGTACACAGCATAGCATACTGTAGAGCCTACGTCTAAAGCATAGGGGACGACCTTCGTCCTTTCTCTCTCTTCTGCTGTGGTCAGGTCTTGAGTCTTACTCAATACTCACACCTTGTAACACAGCCAAGAACTCCTTCTTTGCTGATCTATTTTGAACTCTTTCAAAATCATGTCAAGGTGTGCGTTCTTTGAAAGTATCATCAGGCGTCTTGATCTATCTCTATAGATCTTGATGCCCAATACGTAAGCAGCTTTATCCAGGTCTTCCTTTGAAAAACTCCTTTCAAACAACCCTTTATGCTTTCCAGAAATTTTACATCATTTCGGATCAACAATATGTCATTCACATATACTTATCAGAAATGTTGTAGCGCTCCCACTCACTTTATTGTAAATACAAGTTTCTAACAAACTTTGTATAAACCCAAAAACTTTGATCACTCCATCAAAGCGTATATTCTGACTCCGAGATGCTTGCTCTAATCCATGGAAGGATCGCTGGAGCTAGCATACCTTTTAGCATCCTTAGGATGGACAAAACCTTTCTGATTGTATCACATACAACCTTTCCTTACGAAAACTGGTAAGGAAACTTGTTTTGACATCCATCTGCCAGATTTCATAAATGCAGCTAATGCTAACATGATTCCGACGGACTTAAGCATCGCTACGGATGAGAAAATCTCATCGTAGTCAACTCCTTGAACTTGTGAAAACACTCTTTGCCACAAGTCGAGCTTCATAGACGGTAATCTTACCGTCCACGTCCGTCTTCTTCTTAAAGATCCATTTATCTCAATGGCTTGCCGATCATCGGGCAAGTTCACCAAAGTCCATGCTTTGTTCTGATACATGGATCCTATCTCGGATTTCATGGCTTCTAACCATTTGTCGGAATATGGGCCCACCATCGCTTCTCCATAGCTCGTAGGTTCAGTATTGTCTAACAACATGATATCTAAGACAGGATTACCGTACCACTCAGGAGTAGTACATATCCTTGTCGACCTACGAGGTTTGGTAGTGACTTGATCCGAAGTTTCATGATCACTATCATAAGCTTCCACTTCAATTGGTGTAGGTGCCACAGGAACAACTTCCTGTGCCCTGCTACACACTAGTTGAAGTGACGGTTCAATAACCTTATCAAGTCTCCACCATCCTCCCACTCAATTCTTTCGAGAGAAACTTTTCCTCGAGAAAGGACTCGTTTCTAGAAACAATCACTTTTGCTTCCAGATCTGAAATAGGAGGTATACCCAACTGTTTTGGGTATTCTATGAAGATGCATTTATCCGCTTTGGGTTCGAGCTTATCAGCCTGAAACTTTTTCACATAAGCGTCGCAGCCCCAAACTTTTAAGAAACGACAACTTAGGTTTCTCTAAACGGTGTTGTCTCAACGGAATTGCGTGGTTCCCCTTTTAAAGTGAATGCGGTTGTCTCTAATGCCTAACCCATAAACGATAGTGGTAATTTGATAAGAGACATCATGGTATGCACCATATCCAATAGGGTGCAGTTATGATGTTCGGACACACCATCACACTGTGGTGTTCCAGGCGGTATTAATTGTGAAACACTTTCCACAATGTCTTAATTGTGTGCCAAACTCGTAACTCAGATATCTCTATGATCATATCATTGACATTTTATCCTCTTGTCACGACGATCTTCAACTTCACTCTGAAATTACTTGAACCTTTCAATAATTCAGACTTGTGTTTCATCAAGCAAATATTCTCAGCATCTACTCAAATCATCTGTGAAGTAAGAACATATCGATATCCACTGCGTGCCTCAGCACTCATTGGACTGCACACATCAAAATGTATTACTTCCAACAAGTTGCTTTCTTGTTCCATCTTACTGAAAACGAGGCCTTTCAGTCATCTTGCCCATGTGGTATGATTTGCATGTCTCAAGTGATTCAAAATCAAGTGAGTCCGAACGATCCATCTGCATGGAGTTTCTTCATGCATATATACCAATAGGCATGGTTCGCATGTCTCAATCTTTTCAAAACGAGTGAGTCCAAAGATCCATCTACATGGAGCTTCTTCATGCGTTTTATACCAATATGACTCAAGTGGCAGTGCCACAAGTATGTGGTACTATCATTACTATCTTATATCTTTTGGCATGAACATGTGTATCACTACGATCGAGATTCATTTTAGGTGCAAGACCATTGAAGGTATTATTCAAATAAACAGAGTAACCATTATTCTCCTTAAGTGAATAACCGTATTGCGATAAACATAATCCAATCATGTTTATGCTCAACACCAAATAACAATTATTTAGGTTTAACACCAATCTCGATGGTAGAGGGAGCATGCGATGCTTGATCACATCAACCTTGGAAACACTTCCAACACATATCGTCATCTCACCTTTAGCTAGTCTCCGTTTATTCCGCAGCTTTTATTTCGAGTTACTAACACTTAGCAACCGAACCGGTATCTAATACCCTGGTGCTGCTCGGAGTACTAGTAAAGTACACATTCATATAATGTATATCCAATATACTTCTGTCGACCTTGCCTGCCTTCTCATCTACCAAGTATCTAGGGTAGTTCCGCTTCAGTGACCGTTCCCCTCATTACAGAAGCACTTAGTCTCGGGTTTGGGTTCAACCTTGGGATTCTTCACTAGAGCATCAAATGATTTGCTGTTTCATGAAGTATCCCTTTTGCCCTTGCCCTTCTAGAAACTAGTGGTTTTACTAACCATCAACAATTGATGCTCCTTCTTGATTTCTACTTTCGCGGTGTCAAACATCGCGAGTTGCTCAAGGATCATCATGTCTATCCTTGATATGTTATAGTTCATCACGAAGCTCTAATAGCTTGGTGGCAGTGACTATGGAGAACCATCACTATCTCATCTGGAAGATTAACTCCCACTCGATTCAAGTGATTGTAGTACTCAGACAATCTGAGCACATGCTCAACGATTGAGCTTTTCTCCCTTAGTTTGCAGGCTTAAGAAACTTGTCAGAGGTCTCATACCTCTTGACGTGGGCACTAGTCTGAAATCCCAATTTCAGTCTTCGGAACATCTCATATGTTCTGCGACGTTTCAAAACGTCTTTGGTGCCACAATTCTAAACCGTTAGCATCACACACTGAACTATCATGTAGTCATCAAAACGTGTATGTCAGATGTAACGCAACATCTACAGACGATGCTGAGGTTCAGCACACCGAGCGGTGCATTAAGGACATAAGCCTTCTGTGCAGCAATGAGGACAATCCTCAGTTTACGGACCCAGTCCGCATAATTGCTACTACCAACTTTCAACTAAATTTTCTCTAGGAACATATCTTAAACAGTAGAGCTAAAGCATAAGCTATGACATAATTTGCAAAGACCTTTTGACTATGTTCATGATAATGAAGTTCATCTGATTATTTAATGAACTCCCACTCAGATAGATATCCCTCTAGTCATCTAAGTGATACATGATCCGAGTCAAACTAGGCCGTGTCCGATCATCACGTGAGACGGACTAGTCATCATCGGTGAACATCTCCATGTTGATCGTATCTTCTATACGACTCATGCTCGACCTTTCGGTCCTCCGTGTTCCGAGGCCATGTCTGTACATGCTAGGCTCGTCAAGTCAACCTAAGTGTATTGCGTGTGTTCCGAGGCCATGTCTGTACATGCTAGGCTCGTCAACACCCGTTGTATGCGAACGTTAGAATCTATCACACCCGATCATCACGTGGTGCTTCGAAACAACGAACCTTCGCAACGGTGCACAGTTAGGGGGAACACTTTCTTGAAATTATTATAAGGGATCATCTTACTTACTACCGTCGTTCTAAGAAAATAAGATGCAAAACATGATAAACATCACATGCAATCAAATAGTGACATGATATGGCCAATATCATTTTGCTCCTTTGATCTCCATCTTCGAGGCACCATGATCATCTTCGTCACCGGCATGACACCATGATCTCCATCATCATTGTGTCTTCATGAAGTTGTCACGCCAACGATTACTTCTACTTCTATGGCTAACACGCTTAGCAATAAAGTAAAGTAATTTACATGGCGTTATTCAATGACACGCAGGTCATACAAAAAATAAAAGACAACTCCTATGGCTCCTGCCGGTTGTCATACTCATCGACATGCAAGTCGTGATTCCTATTACAAGAATATGATCAATCTCATACATCACATATATCATTCATCACATCTTCTGGCCATATCACATCACATAGCACATGCTGCAAAAACAAGTTAGACGTCCTCTAATTGTTGTTGCAAGTTTTTACGTGGCTTGTATAGGTTTCTAGCAAGAACGTTTCTTACCTACGTAAAACCACAACGTGATATGCCAATTTCTATTTACCCTTCATAAGGACCCTTTTCATCGAATCCGTTCCGACTAAAGTGGGAGAGACAGACACCCGCTAGCCACCTTATGCAACTAGTGCATGTCAGTCGGTGGAACCTGTCTCACGTAAGCGTACGTGTAAGGTCGGTTCGGGCCGCTTCATCCCACAATACCGCCGAAACAAGATAAGACTAGTAGTGGCAAGAAGAATTGACAACATCTACGCCCACAACTGCTTTGTGTTCTACTCGTGCATAGTAACTACGCATAGGCCTGGCTCATGATGCCACTGTTGGGGATCGTAGCAGAATTTTAAAATTTCCTACGCATCACCAAGATCCATCTATGGAGTATACTAGCAACGAGGGGAAAGGAGTGCATCTACATACCCTTGTAGATAGCGAGCGGAAGCGTTCAAGTGAACGGGTTGATGGAGTCGTACTCGCCGTGATCCAAATCACCGATGACCGAGTGCCGAACGGACGGCACCTCCGCGTTCAACACACGTACGGAGCAGCGACGTCTCCTCCTTCTTGATCCAGCAAGGGGGAAGGAGAGGTTGATGGAGATCCAGCAGCACGACGGCGTGGTGGTGGAAGTAGCGGGGATCTTGGCAGGGCTTCGCCAAGCTTCTGCGAGAGGGAGAGGTGTTGCAGGGGGAGAGGGAGGCGCCAGGGGCTGTGGTGCTGCTGCCCTCCCTCCCCCCACTATATATAGGGACCCCTGGGGGGGGCGCCGGCCTTGGGAGATCAGATCTCCAAGGGGGGGTGGCGGCCAAGGGGGAAGGGGGGGTGGCTTCCCCCCCAAGCCAAGTGGGGCGCCCCCACCCCTAGGGTTTCCAACCCTAGGCGCAGGGGGAGGCCCAAGGGGGGGCGCCCCAGCCCACTAAGGGCTGGTTCCCTTCCCACTTCAGCCCATGGGGCCCTCCGGGATAGGTGGCCCCACCCGGTGGACCCCCGGGACCCTTCCGGTGGTCCCGGTACAATATCGATAACCCCCGAAACTTTCCCGGTAGCCGAAACTGGACTTCCCATATATAATTCTTCACCTCCGGACCATTCCGGAACTCCTCGTGACGTCCGGGATCTCATCCGGGACTCCGAACAAATTTCGGGTTACCGCATACTAATATCTCTACAACCCTAGCGTCACCGAACCTTAAGTGTGTAGACCCTACGGGTTCGGGAGACATGCAGACATGACCGAGACACCTCTCCGGTCAATAACCAACAGCGGGATCTGGATACCCATGTTGGCTCCCACATGTTCCACGATGATCTCATCGGATGAACCACGATGTCGAGGATTCAATCAATCCCGTATACAATTCCCTTTGTCAATCGGTACTTTACTTGCCCGAGATTCGATCGTCGGTATCCCAATACCTTGTTCAATCTCATTACCGGCAAGTCACTTTACTCGTACCGTAATGCATGATACCATGGCTAACTCCTTAGTCACATTGAGCTCATTATGATGATGCATTACCGAGTGGGCCCAGAGATACCTCTCCGTCATACGGAGTGACAAATCCCAGTCTCGATCCGTGCCAACTCAACAGACACTTTCGGAGATACCCGTAGTGTACCTTTATAGTCACCCAGTTACGTTGTGACGTTTGGCACACCCAAAGCACTCCTACGGTATCCGGGAGTTGCACGATCTCATGGTCTAAGGAAATGATACTTGACATTGGAAAAGCTCTAGCAAACGAACTACACGATCTTTTGTGCTATGCTTAGGATTGGGTCTTGTCCATCACATCATTCTCCTAATGATGTGATCCCGTTATCAACGACATCCAATGTCCATGGTCAGGAAACCGTAACCATCTATTGATCAATGAGCTAGTCAACTAGAGGCTTACTAGGGACATGGTGTTGTCTATGTATCCACACATGTATCTGAGTTTCCTATCAATACAATTCTAGCATGGATAATAAACGATTATCATGAACAAGGAAATATAATAATAACCAATTTATTATTGCCTCTAGGGCATATTTCCAACATGGTGGTCGGGGACGAGCGATGGTCTTTTCCTACCAATCTATCCCCCCAGGAGCATGCGCGTAGTACTTTGTTTCGATAACTAATAGATTTTTGCAATAAGTATGTGAGTTCTTTATGACTAATGTTGAGTCCATGGATTATACGCACTCTCATCCTTCCACCATTGCTAGCCTCTCTAATGCCGCACACCTTTCGCCGGTATCATACACCCACCATATACCTTCCTCAAAACAGCCACCATACCTACCTATTATGGCATTTCCATAGCCATTCCGAGATATATTGCCATGCAACTTTCCACCGTTCCGTTTATTATGACACGCTCCATCATTGTCATATTGCTTTGCATGATCATGTAGCTGACATCGTATTGGCGGCAAAGCCACCGTTCATAATTCTTTCATACATGTCACTCATGAGTCATTGCACATCCCGGTACACCGTTGGAGGCATTATATAGAGTCATATCTTGTTCTAAGTATTGAGTTGTAAGTAAATAAAAGTGTGATGATCATCATTATTCGAGCATTGTCCCAGTGAGGAAAGGATGATGGAGACTATGATTCCCCCACAAGTCGGGATGAGACTCCGGACGAAAAATAAAAAAAGAGAAAAAAAGAAGAAAAAAAAGAGGCCATAAAAAAGGGACAATTGCATTTTTACCCCTAGTTGGTTCCTACCCACGGGTTTTGCCCTTACTTTTCGAGCCTGCTCAGTTTTGCCCTTACTTTTTCCGTCAAGGTCCCTCGAATGCCCTTTGACCGTTTGACAAAAACTTTGAAAATTCATAACTAATTCATATGAACTCAAAAAAATGCAAATAAGATATCAAAATGTTCAGATAAACATTACCTTTATGTGCATATCATTTGCATTCAGGACAAAAGCACCCTTTAAACTACTTGAGCTAATTAATGTTATTAACATGATTAAAAATAAAAAGGTATAAACAATATGTTTTCATGAATAAAAATTACATGCAAATGTAGGTGATGTTTTCTGAACATCCTGATATCTTATTTGCATTTTTCTGAGTTTGTATCAACTTGTTATGAAGTTTCCAAATAATGGTCAAAGTCGTTAGAACATTCTTAACAAGATGATACGAACTCAGAAAAATGCAAATAAGATATCTGGATGTTCAGAAAACATCACCTACATTTGCATGTAATTTTTATTCATGAAAAAAATATTGTTTATACCTTTTTATTTTTAATAATGTTAATAACATCAATTACCTCAGGTAGTTTAAAGGGTGCTTTTGTCCTGAATGCAAATGATATGCACATAAAGGTAATGTTTATCTGAACATTTTGATATCTTATTTTCATTTTTCCGAGTTCATATGAATTAGTTATGAATTTTCGAAGTTTTGGTCAAACGGTCAAAGGGCATTCGAGGGACCACGACGGAAAAAGTAAGGGAAAAACTGA
The DNA here is from genome assembly GCF_018294505.1 of Triticum aestivum. Taxonomy (NCBI): domain Eukaryota; kingdom Viridiplantae; phylum Streptophyta; class Magnoliopsida; order Poales; family Poaceae; genus Triticum; species Triticum aestivum. The sequence goes on along the minus strand of NC_057799.1, from coordinate 591,056,340 downwards.
GCAAGCTCGAAAAGTAAGGGCAAAACCCGTGGGTAGGAACCAACTAGGGGTAAAAATGCAATTGTCCCATAAAAAAAAGGAGAAAATGCCCAAATAAAAAAAGAGAGAAAAAGAGAGAAGGGGCAATGCTACTATCCTTTTACCACACTTGTGCTTCAAAGTAGCACCATGATCTTCATGATAGAGAATCTCCTATGTTGTCACTTTCATATACTAGTGAGAATCTTTCATTATAGAACTTGGCTTGTATATTCCAATGATGGGCTTCCTCAAAATGCCCTAGGTCTTCGTGAGCAAGCGAGTTGGATGTACACCCACTTAGTTTCTTTTGTTGAGCTTTCATACACTCATAGCTCTAGTGCATCCGTTGCATGGCAATCCCTACTCACTCACATTGATATCTATTGATGGGCATCTCCATAGCCTCTTGATACGCCTAGTTGATGTGAGACTATCTTCTCCTTTTTGTCTTCTCCACAACCACCATTCTATTCCACCTATAATGCTATGTCCATGGCTCACGCTCATGTATTGCGTGAAAGTTGAAAAAGTTTGAGAACACCAAAAGTATGAAACAATTGCTTGGCTTGTCATCGGGGTTGTGCATGATTTAAATACTTTGTGTGGTGAAGATAGAGCATAGCCAAACTATATGATTTTGTAGGGATAACTTTCTTTTGCCATGTTATTTTGAGAAGACATGATTGCTTTGTTAGTATGCTTGAAGTATTATTGTTTTCATGTCAATATTAAACTTTTGTTTTGAATCTTATGGATCTGAATATTCTTGTCACAATAAAGAAGATTACAATGATAAATATGCTAGGTAGCATTCCACATCAAATATTCTGTTTTTATCATTTACCTACTCGAGGACGAGCAAGAATTAAGCTTGGGGATGCTGATACGTCTCCAACGTATCTATAATTTTTGATTGTTCCATGCTATTATATTATCTGTTTTGGATGTTTATGGGCTTTATTAAACACTTTTATATTATTTTTGGGACTAACCTATTAACCTAGAGCCCAGTGCCAGTCTTTGTTTTTTTGCCTATTTCAGTGTTTCGCAGAAAAGGAATATCAAACGGAGTCCAAACGGAATGAAACCTTCGGGAGAGTTATTTTTGGAACGGAAGCAATCCAGAAGACTTGGAGTGTACGTAAGGGAAGCAACAAGGAAGGCACGAGGCAGGGGGCGCGCCCACCCCCCTGGGCGCGCCCTCCACCCTCGTGGGCCCCTCCTGGCTCGCCTGACCAACTTCTTTCACCTATATATATCCATATACCCTAAAAACTTCGGGGAATAGAATAGATCGGGAGTTCCGCCGCCACAAGCCTCTGTAGCCACCAAAAACCAATCGGGACCCTGTTCCGGCACCCTGCCGGAGGGGGGAACCCTCACCTGTGGCCATCTTCATCATCCCGGCGCTCTCCATGACGAGGAGGGAGTAGTTCACCCTCGGGGCCGAGGGTATGTACCAGTAGCTATGTGTTTGATCTCTCTCTCTCTCTCGTGTTCTTGATTCGGCACGATCTTGATGTATCGCGAGCTTTGCTATTATAGTTGGATCTTATGATGTTTCTCCCCCTCTACTCTCTTGTAATGGATTGAGTTTTCCCTTTGAAGTTATCTTATCGGATTGAGTCTTTAAGGATTTGAGAACACTTGATGTATGTCTTGCCGTGCTTATCTGTGGTGACAATGGGATATCACGTGATCCACTTGATGTATGTTTTGGTGATCAACTTGCGTGTTCCGCCCATGAACCTATGCATAGGGGTTGGCACACGTTTTCGTCTTGACTCTCCGGTAGAAACTTTGGGGCACTCTTTGAAGTACTTTGTGTTGGTTGAATAGATGAATATGAGATTGTGTGATGCATATCGTATAATCATGCCCACGGATACTTGAGGTGACATTGGAGTATCTAGGTGACATTAGGGTTTTGGTTGATATGTGTCTTAAGGTGTTATTCTAGTACGAACTCTTGAATAGATCGATCCGAAAGAATAACTTTGAGGTGGTTTCGTACCCTACCATAATCTCTTCGTTTGTTCTCCGCTATTAGTGGCTTTGGAGTGACTCTTTGTTGCTTGTTGAGGGATAGTTATGTGACCCAATTATGTTATTATTGTTGAGAGAACTTGCACTAGTGAAAGTATGAACCCTAGGCCTTGTTTCAACGCATTCCAATACCGTTTGTGCTCACTTTTATCATTAGTTACCTTGCTGTTTTTATATTTTCAGATTACAAAAACCTTTATGTACCATCCATATTGCACTTGTATCACCATCTCTTCTCCGAACTAGTGCACGTATACAATTTACCATTGTATTGGGTGTGTTGGGGACACAAGAGACTCTTTGTTATTTGGTTGCAGGTTTGCTTGAGAGAGACCATCTTCATCCTACGCCTCCCACAGATTGATAAACCTTAGGTCATCCACTTGAGGGAAATTTGCTACTGTCCTACAAACCTTTGCACTTGGAGGCCCAACAACGTCTACAAGAAGAAGGTTGCGTAGTATACATCACCGTCTCTCTCTCTCCCCTAAAGCCCACTAAGGCCCAATACTTCCCCGGGGGGTTCCGGTAACCCCTCGGCACTCCGGTTTTCTCCGAAATCACTCGGAACACTTCTGGTGTCCGAATATAGCCGTCCAATATATCAATCTTTATGTCTCGACCATTTAGAGACTCCTCGTCATGTCCGAGATCACATCCACGACTCCGACCTACCTTCGATACATCAAAACACATAAACTCATAATACCGATCATCACCGGACGTTAAGCGTGCGGACCCTATGGGTTCGAGAACTATGTAGACATGACAAAGACACGTTTTCGGTCAATAACCAATAGCGGAACTTGGATGCTGATATTGGCTCCTACATATTCTACGAAGATCTTTATCGGTCAAACCGCATAACAACATACTTTGTCCCCTTTGTCATCGGTACGTTACTTGCCCGAGATTCGATTGTCGGTATCTCAATACCTAGTTCAATCTCGTTACTGGCAAGTCTCTTTACTCGTTCTGTAATACATCATCACGCAACTAACTCATTAGTTGCATTGCTTGGAAGGCTTATAGTGATGTGCATTAGCGAGAGGGCCCAGAGATACCTCTCCGACAATCGGAGTGACAAATCCTAATCTTGATCTATGCCAACTCAACAAGTACCATCGGAGACACCTTTAGAGCACCTTTATAATCACCCAGTTACGTTTTGATGTTTGGTAGCACACAAAGTGTTCCTCCGGTATTTGGGAGTTTCATAATCTCATAGTCATAGGAACATGTATAAGTCATGAAGAAATTAATAGCAATATACTAAACGATCAAATGCTAAGCTAACGGAATGGGTCAAGTCAATCACATCATTCTCTAATGATGTGATCTCGTTAATCAAATGACAACTCATGTCTATGGCGAGGAAACTTAACCATCTTTGATTCAACGAGCTAGTCAAGTAGAGGCATACTAGTGACACTATGTTTGTCTATGTATTCACACATGTACTAAGTTTCCGGTTAATACAATTCTAGCATGAATAATAAACATTTATCATGATATAAGGAAATATAAATAACAACTTTATTATTGCCTCTAGGGCATATTTCCTTCAGTCTCCCACTTGCAATAGAGTCAATAATCTAGTTCACATCGCCATGTGATTTAACACCAATAGTTCACATCACCATGTGATTAATATCCATAGTTCACAACGCCATGTGGCCAACACTCAAAGGTTCTACTAGAGTCAGTAATCTAGTTCACATTGCCATGTGATTAACACCCGAAGAGTACTAAGGTGTGATCATGTTTTGCTTGTGAGAGAAGTTTAGTCAACGGGTCTGCCAAATTCAGATCCGTATGTATTTTGCAATTTTCTATGTCTATAATGCTCTACACGGAGCTACTTTAGCTAATTGCTCCCACTTTCAATATGTATCCAGATTGAGACTTAGAGTCATCTGGATCAGTGTCAAAACTTGAATCGACGTCACCCTTTACGACGAACCTTTTGTCATCTCCATAATCGAGAAACATATCCTTATTCCACTAAGGATAATTTTGACCGCTGTTCAGTGATCTACTCCTAGATCACTATTGTACTCCCTCGCCAAACTTAGTGTAGGGTATACAATAGATCTGGTACACAGCATGGCATACTTTATAGAACCTATGGCTGAGGCATAGGGAATGCCTTTCATTCTCTTTCTATCTTCTGCCGTGGTCGGGCTTTGAGTCTTACTCAATTTCACACTTTGTAACACAGGCAAGAACTCTTTCTTTGACCGTTCCATTTTGAACTACTTCAAAATCTTGTCAAGGTATGTACTCATTGAAAAAAATTATCAAGCGTCTTGATCTATCTCTATAGTTCTTGATGCTCAATATGTAAGCAGCTTCACCGAGGTCTTTCTTTGAAAAACTCCTTTCAAATACTCCTTTATGCTTTCCAGAAAATTCTACATTATTTCCGATCAACAATATGTCATTCACATATATTTATCAGAAATTCTGTAGTGCTCCCACTCACTTTCTTGTAAATACAGGCTTCACCGCAAGTCTGTATAAAATTATATGCTTTGATCAACTCATCAAAGCGTATATTCCAACTCCGAGATGCTTGCACCAGTCCATAGATGGATCGCCGGAGCTTGCACATTTTGTTAGCACCTTTAGGATCGACAAAATCTTCTGGTTGCATCATATACAACTCTTCTTTAAGAAATCCATTTAGGAATGTAGTTTTGACATCCATTTGCCAGATTTCATAAAATGTGGCAATTTGCTAACATGATTCGGACAGACTTAAGCATCGCTACGAGTGAGAAAATCTCATCATAGTCAACACCTTGAACTTTTTCAAAACCTTTTCGACAAGTCTAGCTTTGTAGATAGTAACACTACTATTAGCATCTGTATTCCTCTTGAAGATCCATTTATTTTCTATGGCTTGCCGATCATCGGGCAAGTCAACCAAAGTCCACACTTTGTTCTCATACATGGATCCCTTTTCAGATTTCATGGCCTCAAGCCATTTCGTGGAATCTAGGCTCATCATCGCTTCCTCATAGTTCGTAGATTCGTCATGGTCAAGTAACATGACCTCCAGAAAAGGATTACCGTACCACTCAGGTGCGGATCTCAATCTGGTTGACCTACGAGGTTCGGTAGTAACTTGATCTCAAGTTACATGATCATCATCATTAGCTTCCTCACTAATTGGTGTAGGAGTCACAGGAACATATTTCTGTGATGGACTACTTTCCAATAAGGGAGCAGGTACAGTTACCTCATCAAGTTCTACTTTCCTCCCACTCACTTCTTTCGAGAGAAACTCCTTCTCTAGAAAGGATCCATTCTTAGCAACGAATGTGTTGCCTTCGGATCTGTGATAGAAGGTGTACCCAACTGTCTGCTTTGGGTATCCTATGAAGAAACATTTCTCCGATTTGGGTTTGAGCTTATCAGGATGAAACTTTTTCACATAAGCATCGCAACCCCAAACTTTAAGAAACGACAACTTTGGTTTCTTGCCAAACCACAGTTCATATGGTGTCGTCTAAAGGGATTTAGATGGTGCCCTATTTAACGTGAATGCAGCTATCTCTAATGCATAATCCCAAAACGATAGTGGTAAATCGGTAAGAGACATCATAGATTGCACCATATCTAATAAAGTACGGTTACGATGTTCGGTCACACCATTACGCTATGGTGTTCTAGGTGGCGTGAGTTGCGAAACTATTCCACATTGTTTCAAATGAAGACCAAACTCGTAACTCAAATATTCTCCTCCACGATCAGATCGTAGAAACTTTATTTTCTTGTTACGATGATTTTCCACTTCACTCTGAAATTATATGAACTTTTCAAATGTTTCAGACTTTTGTTTCATCAAGTAGATATACCCATATCTGCTCAAATCATCTGTGAAGGTCAGAAAATAATGATACCTGCCGCGAGCCTCAACACTCATCGGATCGCATACATCAGTATGTATTATTTCCAATAAGTCAGTTGCTCGCTCCATTGTTCCGGAGAACGGAGTCTTAGTCATCTTGCCCATAAGGCATGGTTCGCAAGCATCAAGTGATTCATAATCAAGTGATTCCAAAATCCCATCAGCATGGAGTTTCTTCATGCGCTTTACACCAATATGACCTAAACGGCAGTGCCACAAATAAGTTGCACTATCATTATTAACTTTGCATCTTTTGGCTTCAATATTATGAATATGTGTATCACTACGATCGAGATTCAACAAACCATTTTCATTGGGTGTATGACCATAGAAGGTTTTATTCATGTAAACAGAACAACAATTATTCTCTAACTTAAATGAATAACCGTATTGCAATAAACATGATCAAATCATATTCACGCTCAACACAAACACCAAATAACACTTATTTAGGTTCAACACTAATCCCGAAAGTATAGGGAGTGTGCGATGATGATCATATAAATCTTGGAACTACTTCCAACACACATTGTCACCTTGCCCTTAACTAGTTTCTGTTCATTCTGCAACTCCCGTTTCGAGTTACTACTCTTAGCAACTGAACCAGTATCAAATGCCGAGGGGTTGCTATAAACACTAGTAAAGTACACATCAATAACATGTATATCCAATATACCTTTGTTCACTTTTCCATCCTTCTTATCCGCCAAGTATCTAGGGGAGTTCCACTTCCAGTGACCATTTCCTTTGCAGTAGAAGCACTCAGTTTCAGGCTTGGGTCTAGCTTTGGGCTTCTTCACGGAAGCAGCAACTTGCTTGCCGTTCTTTTTGAAGTTCCCATTCTTTCCTTTGCCCTTTTCTTGAAACTAGTGGTCTTGTCAACCATCAACACTTGATGCTTTTCTTGATTTCTACCTTCGTCGATTTCAGCATCATGAAGAGCTTGGGAATCGTTTCCATTATCCCTTGCATATTATAGTTCATCATGAAGTTCTAGTAACTTGGTGATAGTGACTAGAGAACTCTGTCAATCACTATCTTATCTGGAATATTAACTCCCACTTGATTCAAGTGATTGTAGTACTCAGACATTCTGAGCACATGCTCACTAGCTGAGCTATTCTCCTCCATCTTGTAGGCAAAGTACTTGTCAAAGGTCTCATAACTTTCGACATGGGCATGAGTCTGAAATACTAATTTCAACTCTTGGAACATCTCATATGCTCCGTGGCATTTCGAAAACGTCTTTGAAGCCCCGATTCGAAGCCGTAAAGCATGGTGCACTAAACTATCAAGTAGTCATCATATCAAGCTTGCCAAACGTTCATAACGTCTACATTTGCTCCTGCAATCGGTCTGTCACCTAGCGGTGCATCAAGGACATAATTCTTCTGTGCAACAATGAGGATAATCCTCAGATCACGGATCCAATCCGCATTATTGCTACTAATATCTTTCAACTTAGTTTTCTCTAGGAACATATCAAAAATAAAACAGGGGAGCTAAACGCGAGCTATTGATCTACAACATAGATATGCTAATACTACCAGGACTAAGTTCATGATAAATTAAAGTTCAATTAATCATATTACTTAAGAACTCCCACTTAGATAGACATCCCTCTAATCATCTAAGTGATCACGTGATCCATATCAACTAAACCATGTCCGGTCATCACGTGAGATGGAGTAGTTTTCAATGATGAACATCACTATGTTGATCATATCTTCTATATGATTCACGCTCGACCTTTCGGTCTCCAGTGTTCCGAGGCCATATCTGCATATGCTAGGCTCGTCAAGTTTAACCCGAGTATTCTGCGTGTGCAAAACTGGCTTGCACCCGTTGTATGTGAATGTAGAGCTTATCACACCCGATCATCATGTGGTGTCTCAGCTCGAAGAACTTTAGCAATAGTGCATACTCAGGGAGAACACTTATACCTTGAAATTTAGTGAGAGATCATCTTATAATGCTACCGTCGATCTAAGCAAAATAAGATGCATAAAAGATAAACATCACATGCAATCAATATAAGTGATATGGTATGGCCATCATCATCTTGTGCCTTTGATCTCCATCTCCAAAGCACCGTCATGATCACCATCATCACCGGCGCGACACCTTGATCTCCATCGTAGCATCGTGTCGTCTCGCCAACTATTGCTTCTACGATTATCGCTACCGCTTAGTGATAAAGTAAAGCAATTACATGGCGATTGCATTTCATACAATAAAGCGACAACCATATGGCTCCTGCCAGTTCTCGATAACTCTCTTACAAAACATGATCATCTCATACCATAAAATGTAGCATCATGTCTTGACCATATCACATCACAACATGCCCTGCAAAAACAAGTTAGACGTCCTCTACTTTGTTGTTGCAAGTTTTACGTGGCTGCTACGAGCCAAGCAAGAACCGTTCTTACCTACGCATCAAAACCACAACGATATTTCGTCAAGTATGTGCTGTTTTAACCTTCACAAGGACCGGGCGTAGGCACACTCGATTCAACTAAAGTTGGAGAAACTGACACCTGCCAGCCACCTGTGTGCGAAGCACGTCGGTAGAACCAGTCTCGCGTAAGCGTACGCGTAATGTTGGTCCGGGCCGCTTCATCCAACAATACCGCCGAATCAAAGTATGACATGCTGGTAAGCAGTATGACTTGTATCGCCCACAACTCACCTGTGTTCTACTCGTGCATATAACATCTACGCATAAACCTGGATCGGATGCCACTGTTGTGGACCGTAGTAATTTGCAAAAAAATTCCTACGTACACGCAAGATCATGGTGATGCATAGCAACGAGAGGGGAGAGTGTTGTCCACGTACCCTCGTAGACCGAAAGCGGAAGCGTTATGACAACGCGGTTGATGTAGTCGTACGTCTTCACGATCCGACCGATCCAAGTACTGAACACACGACACATCCGAGTTCAGCACACGTTCAGCTCGGTGACGTCTCATGAACTCACGATCCAGCAGAGCTTCGAGGGAGAGTTTCGTCAGCACGACGGCGTGATGACGGTGATGATGATGCTACCCCGACGCAAGGCTTTGCCTAAGCACCGCTACGATATGACCGAGGTGGATTATGGTGGAGGGGGGCACCGCACACGGTTTGGAACAATCAACTTGTGTGTCTATGAGTGCCCCCGCCTCCGTATATGAAGGAGCTAGGGGGGAGGCCGGCCGGACTTGGTGCGCCCCAAGGAGAGGAGGAATCTTTCTCCTAGTAGTAGGATTCATCCTTTCCTAGTCCTACTAGGAAGGGGGAATGGGGAAGGAAAGAGAGGGAGAGGGAGAGGGAAAGAGGGGCCGCGCCCCCTCCCCTAGTCCAACTCGGACTCCCCATGGGAGGGGGCGTGCCACCTCCTGGGCTGCTGCCCTCTCTCTCCCCTAAAGCCCACTAAGGCCCAATACTTCCCCGGGGGGTTCCGGTAACCCCTCCGGCACTCCGGTTTTCTTCGAAATCACTCGGAACACTTCCGGTGTTCGAATATAGCCATCCAATATATCAATCTTTATGTCTCGACCATTTCGAGACTCCTCGTCATGTCCGTGATCACATCCGGGACTCCGAACTACCTTCGGTACATCAAAACACATAAACTCATAATACCGATCGTCACCGAACGTTAAGCGTGCGGACCCTACGGGTTCGAGAACTATGTAGACATGACCGATACACGTTTCCGGTCAATAACCAATAGCGGAACCTGGATGCTCATATTGGCTCCTACATATTCTACGAAGATCTTTATTGGTCAACCGCATTACAACATACATTGTTCCCTTTGTCATCGGTACGTTACTTGCCCGAGATTCGATCGTCGGTATCTCAATACCTAGTTCAATCTCGTTACCGACAAGTCTCTTTACTCGTTCCGTAATACATCATCCCGCAACTAAATCATTAGTTGCATTGCTTGCATTGCTTGCAAGGCTTATAGTGATGTGCATTACCGAGAGGGCCCAGAGATACCTTTCTGACAATCGGAGTGACAAATCCTAATCTTGATCTATGCCAACTCAACAAGTACCATCGGAGACACCTGTAGAGCACCTTTATAATCACCCAGTTATGTTGTGACATTTGGTAGCACACAAAGTGTTCCTCCGGTATTTGGGAGTTGAATAATCTCATAGTCATAGGAACATGTATAAGTCATGAAGAAAGCAATAACAATATACTAAATGATCAAATGCTAAGCTAACGGAATGGGTCAAGTCAATCACATCATTCTCTAATGATGTGATCTCACTAATCAAATGACAACTCATGTCTATGGCTAGGAAACTTAACCATCTTTGATTCAACGAGCTAGTCATGTAGAGGCATACTAGTGACACTATGTTGGTCTATGTATTCACACATGTACTAAGTTTCCGGTTAATATAATTCTAGCATGAATAATAAACATTTATCATGATAGGAGGAAATATAAATAACAACTTTATTATTGCCTCTAGGGCATATTTCCTTCAGATCGCCGGGTTGACGTTCTTCACGTAGAAGTACGACTTCTGCCACAGCTTGACTGACTGTATCAACTTGATAGCTGGGAAGGCGTTTTTACGACCCGGGCGCCGCACGGCAATGAAAGCTCCGCACTGAGCCGCCTCCTCCTTGACGGCGGTGCCGAGCTTGGTGTAGAAGAAAACCTGATACGTCTCCAACGTATCTATAATTTTTGATTGTTCATGCTATATTATATTCTGTTTTGCACATTATTGGGCTTTATTATACACTTTTATATTATTTTTGGGAGTAACCTATTAACCGGAGGCCCAGCCCAGAATTGCTGTTTTTTGCCTATTTCAGAGTTTCGCAGAAAAAGAATATCAAACGGAGTCCAAACGGAATGAAACCTTCGGGAACGTGATTTTCGGAACGAACGTGATCCAGAGGACTTGGACCCTACGTCAAGACATCAACCAGAAGGGCATGAGGTAGGGGGCGCGCCTACCCCCCTGGGCGCGCCCTCCACCCTCGTGGGCCCCCTATTGCTCCACCGACGTACTCCTTCCTCCTATATATACCTACATACCCCCAAACTACCAGATACGGAGCCAAAAACCTAATTCCACCGCCGCAACCTTCTGTACCCGTGAGATCCCATCTTGGGGCCTGTTCCGGAGCTCCGCCGGAGGGGGCATCGATCACGGAGGGCTTCTACATCAACACCATAGCCTCTCCGATGATGTGTGAGTAGTTTACCTCAGACCTTCGGGTCCATAGTTATTAGCTAGATGGCTTCTTCTCTCTTTTTGGATCTCAATACAATGTTCTCCCCCTCTCTCGTGGAGATCTATTCGATGTAATCTTCTTTTGCGGTGTGTTTGTTGAGACCGATGAATTGTGGGTTTATGATCAAGTTTATCTATGAACAATATTTGAATCTTCTGAATTCTTTTATGTATGATTGGTTATCTTTGCAAGTCTCTTCGAATTATCAGTTTGGTTTGGCCTACTAGATTGATCTTTCTTGCAATGGGAGAAGTGCTTAGCTTTGGGTTCAATCTTGCGGTGTCCTTTCCCAGTGACAGTAGGGGCAGCAAGGCACGTATTGTATTGTTGCCATCGAGGATAACAAGATGGGGTTTATATCATATTGCATGAGTTTATCCCTCTACATCATGTCATCTTGCTTAAAGCGTTACTCTGTTCTTATGAACTTAATACTCTAGATGCATGCTGGATAGCGGTCGATGTGTGGAGTAATAGTAGTAGATGCAGGCAGGAGTCGGTCTACTTGTCTCGGACGTGATGCCTATATACATGATCATACCTAGATATTCTCATAACTATGCTCAATTCTGTCAATTGCTCAACAGTAATTTGTTCACCCACCGTAAATACTTATGCTCTTGAGAGAAGCCACTAGTGAAACCTATGGCCCCCGGGTCTATTTTCCATCATATTAATCTTCCAACACTTAGTTATTTTTATTGCTTTTATTTTACTTTGCATCTTTATCATAAAAATACCAAAAATATTATCTTATCATATCTATCAGATCTCACTCTCGTAAGTGACCATGTAGGGATTGACAACCCCTTATCGCGTTGGTTGCGAGGATTTATTTGTTTGTGTAGGTGCGAGGGACTCGTGCGTGGCCTCCTACTGGATTGATACCTTGGTTCTCAAAAACTGAGGGAAATACTTACGCTACTTTGCTGCATCACCCTTTCCTCTTCAAGGGAAAACCAACGCAGTGCTCAAGAGGTAGCAAGAAGGATTTCTGGCGCCGTTGCCGGGGAGTCTACGCAAAAGTCAACATACCAAGTACCCATCACAAGCCCTTATCTCCCGCATTACATTATTTGCCATTTGCCTCTTGTTTTCCTCTCCCCCACTTCACCCTTGCCATTTTATTCGCCCTCTCTTTTTCGTTTGCTTCTTTTTCGCTTGCTTGTTGTTTGCTCGTGTGTTGGATTGCTTGCTTGTCACGATGCCTCAAGATAATACCAAATTATGTGACTTTACCAATACCAACAATAATGATTTCCTTAGCACTCCGATTGCTCCTCTTACCGATACTGAATCTTGTGAAATCAATGCTGCTTTGTTGAATCTTGTCATGAAAGATCAATTCGCCTGCCTTCCTAGTGAAGATGCCGCTACCCATCTAAATAGCTTCGTTGATTTGTGTGATATGCAAAAGAAGAAAGATGTGGACTATGATATTGTTAAATTGAAGCTATTTCTTTTTTCGCTTAGAGATCGTGCTAAAGCTTGGTTTTCGTCTTTGCCTACAAATAGTATTGATTCTTGGAATAAGTGCAAAGATGCTTTTATCTCTAAGTATTTTCCTCCCACTAAGATCATCTCTCTTAGAAATGATATTATGAATTTTAAGCAACTTGATCATGAACATGTTGCACAAGCTTGGGAGAGGATGAAATTAATGATACGTAATTGCCCTACGCATGGTTTGAATTTGTGGATGATTATACAAAATTTATGCCGGATTGAATTTTGCTTCTAGAAATCTTTTAGATTCGGCCGCGGGAGGCACTTTTATGGAAATCACTTTAGGAGAAGCCACTAAACTCCTAGATAATATTATGGTTAATTATTCTCAATGGCACACTGAAAGATCTACTAATAAAAAAGTGCATGCGATAGAAGAAATTAATGTTTTGAGTGGAAAGATGGATGAACTTATGAAATTATTTGCTACTAAGAGTGTTTCTTCTGATCCTAATGATATGCCTTTGTCTACTTTGATTGAGAATAATAATGAATCTATGGATGTGAATTTTGTTGGTAGGAATAATTTTGGTAACAACGCGTATAGAGGAAACTTTAATCCTAGGCCTTATCCTAGTAATTCCTCTAATAATTATGGTAATTCCTACAACAATTCTTATGGAAACTTTAATAAGATGCCTTCTGAATTTGAGACTAGTGTTAAGGAATTTATGAATTCGCAAAAGAATTTCAATGCTTTGCTTGAAGAAAAATTGCTTAAAGTTGATGAATTGGCTAGGAACGTTGATAGAATTTCTCTTGATGTTGATTCTTTAAAACTTAGATATATTCCTCCTAAGCATGATATCAATGAGTCTCTCAAAGCCATGAGAATTTCCATTGATGAGTGCAAAGAAAGAACCGCTAGGATGCGTGCTAAGAAAGATTGCTTTGTGAAAGCGTGTTCTTCAAATTTCTATGAAAATAAAGATGAAGATCTAAAAGTTATTGATGTGTCCCCTATTAAATCTTTGTTTTGCAATATGAATCTTGATAATGATGGGACTGAATATGATCCACCTTTACCTAGAAGGCGTTCCAAAAATTCGGAGTTTTTAGATCTTGATGCTAAAATTGATAAAAGTGGGATTGAAGAGATCAAAACACTAGATATTAATGAACCCACTATTTTGGATTTCAAGGAATTTAATTATGATAATTGCTCTTTGATAGATTGTATTTCCTTGTTGCAATCCGTGCTAAATTCTCCTCATGCTTATAGTCAAAATAAAGCCTTTACCAAACATATCGTTGATGCTTTGATGCAATCTTATGAAGAAAAACTTGAGTTGGAAGTTTCTATCCCTAGAAAACTTTATGATGAGTGGGAACCTACTATTAAAATTAAAATTAAAGATCATGAATGCTATGCTTTGTGTGATTTGGGTGCTAGTGTTTCCACGATTCCAAAGACTTTGTGTGATTTGCTAGGTTTCCGTGATTTTGATGATTGCTCTTTAAACTTGCACCTTGCGGATTCCACTATTAAGAAACCTATGGGAAGAATTAATGATGTTCTTATTGTTGCAAATAGGAACTATGTGCCCGTAGACTTTATTGTTCTTGACATAGATTGCAATCCTTCATGTCCTATTATTCTTGGTAGACCTTTCCTTAGAACGATTGGTGCAATTATTGATATGAAGGAAGGGAATATTAGATTCCAATTTCCATTAAAGAAAGGCATGGAACACTTCCCTAGAAAGAAAATAAAATTACCATATGAATCTATCATGAGAGCCACTTATGGATTGCCTACCAAAGATGGCAATACCTAGATCTATCCTTGCTTTTATGCCTAGCTAGGGGCGTTAAACGATAGCGCTGTTGGGAGGCAACCCAATTTTATTTTTAGTTTTTTTGCTTTTTGCTTATGTTTAGGAATAAATATTTGATCTAGCCTCTGGTTAGATGTGTTTTTATGTTTTAATTAGTGTTTGTGCCAAGCTTAACCTATAGGATCTTCTTGGATGATAGTTATTTGATCTTGCTGTAAATTCCAGAAACTTTCTGTTCACGAAAACAATTGTTAAAAATCACCAGAACGTGATAAAATATTGATTCCAATTGCTGCTGATCAATAAACAAATTGTCTAGGTCGTCCTATTTTGGCTGAATTTTTGGAGTTCCAGAAGTTTGCATTAGTTACAGATTACTACAGACTGTTCTGTTTTTGACAGATTCTGTTTTTCGTGTGTTGTTTGCTTATTTTGATGAATCTATGGCTAGTAAAATAGTTTATAAACCAAAGATAAGTTTGAATACAGTAGGTTTAAAACCAATATAAATAAAGAATGAGTTCATTACAGTACCTTTAAGTGGTCTTTTGTTTTCTTTCGCCAACGGAGCTCACGAGATTTTCTGTTAAGTTTTGTGTTGTGAAGTTTTCAAGTTTTGGGTAAAAGATTTGATGGATTATGGAACAAGGAGTGGCAAGAGCCTAAGCTTGGGGATGCCCATGGCACCCCAAGATAATCTAAGGACATATAAAAGCCAAAGCTGGGGGATGCCCCGGAAGGCATCCCCTCTTTCGTCTACTTCATCCGGTAATTTTACTTGGAGCTATATTTGTATTCACCACATGATATGTGTTTTGGTTGGAGCGTCTTGTATGATTTGAATCATTGTTTTTTAGTTTACCACAATCATCTTTGCTGTACACACCTTTTGAGAGAGACACACATGATTCGGAAATTATTAGAATACTCTATGTGCTTCACTTATATCTTTTGAGTTATATAGTTTTTGGTCTAGTACTTCACTTATATCTTTTAGAGCACGGTGATGGTTTTGTTTTTTAGAAACTATTATTCTCTCATGCTTCACTTAGATTATTTTGAGAGTCTTAAACAACATGGTAATTTGCTTAAATAATCCTAATATGCTAGGTATTCAAGATTAGTAAAAACTTTCTTATGAGTGTGTTGAATACTAAGAGAAGTTTGATGCTTGATGATTGTTTTGAGACATGGAGGTAGTGATATCAAAGTTGTGCTAGTTGAGTAGTTGTGAATTTGAGAAATACTTGTGTTGAAGTTTGCAAGTCCCGTAGCATGCACGTATGGTAAACGTTATGTAACAAATTTGAAACATGAGGTGTTCTTTGATTGTCCTCCTTATGAGTGGCGGTCGGGGACGAGCGATGGTCTTTTCTACCAATCTATCCCCCTAGGAGCATGCGCGTAGTGCTTGGTTTTTGATGACTTGTAGATTTTTGCAATAAGTATGTGAGTTCTTTATGACTAATGTTGAGTCCATGGATTATACGCACTCTCACCTTTCCATCATTGCTAGCCTCTTCGGTACCGTGCATTGCCCTTTCTCACATTGAGAGTTGGTGCAAACTTCACCGGTGCATCCAAACCCCATGATATGATACGCTCTTTCACACATAAACCTCCTTATATCTTCCTCAAAACAGCCACCATACCTACCTATTATGGCATTTCCATAGCCATTCCGAGATATATTGCCATGCAACTTTCCACCGTTTCGTTTATCATGACACGTTCATCATTGTCATATTGCTTTGCATGATCATGTAGTTGACATAGTATGTGGCAAAGCCACCATTCATAATTCTTTCATACATGTCACTCTTGGTTCATTGCATATCCCGGTACACCGCCGGAGGCATTCATATAGAGTCAGACTTTGTTCTAGTATCGAGTTGTAATCATTGAGTTGTAAATAAATAGAAGTGTGATGATCATCATTTTCTAGAGCATTGTCCCAAGTGAGGAATAAAAAAAGAGAAAGGCCATAAAAAAAGAAGAAGGCCCAAAAAAAGAGAGAAAAAGAGAGAAGGGACAATGTTACTATCCCTTTTCCACACTTGTGCTTCAAAGTAGCACCATGATCTTCATGATAGAGAGTCACTTGTTTTGTCACTTTCATATACTAGTGGGAA
The DNA here is from genome assembly GCF_018294505.1 of Triticum aestivum. NCBI lineage: Eukaryota > Viridiplantae > Streptophyta > Magnoliopsida > Poales > Poaceae > Triticum > Triticum aestivum. The sequence continues at coordinate 591,039,682 of NC_057799.1, read as the reverse complement.
TTTTTCATTATAGAACTTGGCTTGTATATTCCAACAATGGGCCTCCTCAAGTGCCCTAGGTCTTCGTGAGCAAGCAAGTTGGATGCACACCCACTTAGTTTCTTTTGTTGAGCTTTCATATATTTATAGCTCTAGTGCATCCGTTGCATGGCAATCCCTACTCCTTGCATTAACATCAATCGATGGGCATCTCCATAGCTCATTGATTAGCCTCGTTGATGTGAGACTTTCTCCCTTTTTGTCTTCTCCACATAACCCCCATCATTATATTCTATTCCACCCATAGTGCTATATCCATGGCTCACGCTCATGTATTGCGTGAAGGTTGAAAAAGTTTGAGATTACTAAAGTATGAAACAATTGCTTGGCTTGTCATCGGGGTTGTGCATGATGAGAGCATTCTTGTGTGACGAAAATGGAGCATGACTAAACTATATGATTTTGTAGGGATGAACTTTCTTTGGCCATGTTATTTTGAGAGGACATAATTGCTTAGTTAGTATGCTTGAAGTATTATTATTTTTATGTCAATATTGAACTTTTATCTTGAATCTTTCGGATCTGAATATTCATACCACAATTAAGAAGAATTACATTGAAATTATGCCAAGTAGCATTCCACATCAAAAATTCTGTTTTTATCATTTACCTACTCGAGGACGAGCAGGAATTAAGCTTGGGGATGCTTGATACGTCTCCAACGTATCTATAATTTTTGATTGTTCCATGCTATATTATATTCTGTTTTGGACATTATTGGGCTTTATTATACACTTTTATATTATTTTTGGGACTAACCTATTACCGGAGGCCCAGCCCAGAATTGCTGTTTTTTGCCTATTTCAGAGTTTCGCAGAAAAATAATATCAAACGGAGTCCAAATGGAATGAAACCTTCGGGAACGTGATTTTCGGAACGAACGTGATCCAGAGGACTTGGACCCTACGTCAAGACATTAACCAGGAGGGCACGAGGTAGGGGGGCGCCGGCCCCTCCACCCTCGTGGGCCCCCTGTTGCTCCACCGACATACTCCTTCCTCCTATATATACCTACGTACCCCCAAACTACCAGATACGGAGCCAAAAACCTAATTTCACTGCCGCAACCTTCTGTACCCGTGATATCCCATCTTGGGGCCTGTTCCGGAGCTCCGCCGGAGGGGGCATCGATCACGGAGGGCTTCTACATCAACACCATAGCCTCTCCGATGATGTGTGAGTAGTTTACCTCAGACCTTCGGGTCCATAGTTATTAGCTAGATGGCTTCTTCTCTCTTTTTGGATCTCAATACAATGTTCTCCCCCTCTCTCGTGGAGATCTATTCGATGTAATCTTATTTTGCGGTGTGTTTGTTGAGACCGATGAATTGTGGGTTTATGATCAAGTTTATCTATGAACAATATTTGAATCTTCTGAATTCTTTTATGTATGAGTCGGTCTACTTGTCTCGGACGTGATGCCTATATACATGATCATACCTAGATATCTCATAACTATGCTCAATTCTGTCAATTGCTCAACAGTAATTTTTTCACCCACCGTAAATACTTATGCTTTTGAGAGAAGCCACTAGTGAAACCTATGGCCCCCGGGTCTATTTTCCATCATATTAATCTTCCAACACTTAGTTATTTTTATTGCTTGCTATTTTACTTTGCATCTTTATCATAAAAATACCAAAAATATTATCTTATCATATCTATCAGATCTCACTCTCGTAAGTGACCGTGTAGGGATTGACAACCCCTTATCGCGTTGGTTGCGAGGATTTATTTGTTTGTGTAGGTGCGAGGGACTCGTGCGTGGCCTCCTACTGGATTGATACCTTGGTTCTCAAAAACTGAGGGAAATACTTACGCTACTTTGCTGCATCACCCTTTCCTCTTCAAGGGAAAACCAACGCAGTGCTCAAGAGGTAGCAAGAAGGATTTCTGGCGCCGTTGCCGGGGAGTCTACGCAAAAGTCAACATACCAAGTACCCATCACAAACCCTTATCTCCCGCATTACATTATTTGCCATTTGCCTCTCGTTTTCCTCTCCCCCACTTCACCCTTGCCGTTTTATTCGCCCTCTCTTTTCGTTCGCCTCTTTTTCGCTTGCTTCTTGTTTGCTCGTGTGTTGGATTGCTTGCTTGTCACGATGGCTCAAGATAATACCAAATTATGTGACTTTACCAATACCAACAATAATGATTTCCTTAGCACTCCGATTGCTCCTCTTACCGATACTGAATCTTGTGAAATCAATGCTGCTTTGTTGAATCTTGTCATGAAAGATCAATTCGCCGGCCTTCCTAGTGAAGATGCCGCTACCCATCTAAATAGCTTCGTTGATTTGTGTGATATGCAAAAGAAGAAAGATGTGGACAATGATATTGTTAAATTGAAGCTATTTCCTTTTTCGCTTAGAGATCGTGCTAAAGCTTGGTTTTCGTCTTTGCCTAAAAATAGTATTGATTCTTGGAATAAGTGCAAAGATGCTTTTATCTCTAAGTATTTTCCTCCCGCTAAGATCATCTCTCTTAGAAACGATATTATGAATTTTAAGCAACTTGATCATGAACATGTTGCACAAGCTTGGGAGAGGATGAAATTAATGATACGTAATTGCCCTACGCATGGTTTGAATTTGTGGATGATTATACAAAAATTTATGCCGGATTGAATTTTGCTTCTAGAAATCTTTTAGATTCGGCCGCGGGAGGCACTTTTATGGAAATCACTTTAGGAGAAGCTACTAAACTCCTAGATAATATTATGGTTAATTATTCTCAATGGCACACTGAAAGATCTACTAATAAAAAAGTGCATGCGATAGAAGAAATTAATGTTTTGAGTGGAAAGATGGATGAACTTATGAAATTATTTGCTACTAAGAGTGTTTCTTCTGATCCTAATGATATGCCTTTGTCTACTTTGATTGAGAATAATAATGAATCTATGGATGTGAATTTTGTTGGTAGGAATAATTTTGGTAACAACGCGTATAGAGGAAACTTTAATCCTAGGCCTTATCCTAGTAATTCCTCTAATAATTATGGTAATTCCTACAACAATTCTTATGGAAACTTTAATAAGATGCCTTCTGAATTTGAGACTAGTGTTAAGGAATTTATGAATTCGCAAAAGAATTTCAATGCTTTGCTTGAAGAAAAATTGCTTAAAGTTAATGAATTGGCTAGGAACGTTGATAGAATTTCTCTTGATGTTGATTCTTTAAAACTTAGATCTATTCCTCCTAAGCATGATATCAATGAGTCTCTCAAAGCCATGAGAATTTCCATTGATGAGTGCAAAGAAAGAACCGCTAGGATGCGTGCTAAGAAAGAATGCATTGTGAAAGCGCGTTCTTCAAATTTCTATGAAAATAAAGATGAAGATCTAAAAGTTATTGATGTGACTGCTATTAAATCTTTGTTTTGCAATATGAATCTTGATAATGATGGGACTGAATATGATCCACCTTTACCTAGAAGGCGTTCCAGAAATATGGAGTTTTTAGATCTTGATGCTAAAATTGATAAAAGTGGGATTGAAGAGATCAAAACACTAGATATTAATGAACCCACTATTTTGGATTTCAAGGGATTTAATTATGATAATTCCTCTTTGATAGATTGTATTTCCTTGTTGCAATCCGTGCTAAATTCTCCTCATGCTTATAGTCAAAATAAAGCCTTTACCAAACATATCGTTGATGCTTTGATGCAATCTTACGAAGAAAAACTTGAGTTGGAAGTTTCTATCCCTAGAAAACTTTATGATGAGTGGGAACCTACTATTAAAATTAAAATTAAAGATCATGAATGCTATGCTTTGTGTGATTTGGGTGCTAGTGTTTCCACGATTCCAAAGACTTTATGTGATTTGCTAGGTTTCCGTGAATTTGATGATTGCTCTTTAAACTTGCACCTTACGGATTCCACTATTAAGAAACCTATGGGAAGAATTAATGATGTTCTTATTGTTGCAAATAGGAACTATGTGCCCGTAGACTTTATTGTTCTTGACATAGATTGCAATCCTTCATGTCCTATTATTCTTGGTAGACCTTTCCTTAGAACGATTGGTGCAATTATTGATATGAAGGAAGGGAATATTAGATTACAATTTCCATTAAAGAAAGGCATGGAACACTTACCTATAAAGAAAATAAAATTATCATATGAATCTATCATGAGATCCACTTATGGATTGCCTACCAAAGATGGCAATACCTAGATCTATCCTTGCTTTTATGCCTAGCTAGGGGCGTTAAACGATAGCGCTTGTTGGGAGGCAACCCAATTTTATTTTTAGTTTTTTTTGCTTTTTGCTTATGTTTAGGAATAAATATTTGATCTAGCCTCTGGTTAGATGTGTTTTTATGTTTTAATTAGTGTTTGTGCCAAGCTTAACCTATAGGATCTTCTTGGATGATAGTTATTTGATCTTGCTGTAAATTCCAGAAACTTTCTGTTCACGAAAACAATTGTTAAAAATCACAATAAAGTGATAAAATATTGATTCCAATTGCTGCTGATCAATAAACAAATTGTCTAGGTCGTCCTATTTTGGCTGAATTTGTGGAGTTCCAGAAGTTTGCATTAGTTACAGATTACTACAGACTGTTCTGTTTTTGACAGATTCTGTTTTTCGTGTGTTGTTTGCTTATTTTGATGAATCTATGGCTAGTAAAATAGTTTATAAACCAAAGATAAGTTGGAATACAGTAGGTTTAAAACCAATATAAATAAAGAATGAGTTCATTACAGTACCTTTAAGTGGTCTTTTGTTTTCTTTCGCCAACGGAGCTCACGAGATTTTCTGTTAAGTTTTGTGTTGTGAAGTTTTCAAGTTTTGGGTAAAAGATTTGATGGATTATGGAACAAGGAGTGGCAAGAGCCTAAGCTTGGGGATGCCCATGGCACCCCAAGATAATCTAAGGACACTAAAAGCCAAAGCTTGGGGATGCCCCGGAAGGCATCCCCTCTTTCGTCTACTTCCATCGGTAACTTTACTTGGAGCTATATTTTATTCACCACATGATATGTGTTTTGCTTGGAGCGTCTTGTATGATTTGAGTCTTTGTTTTTAGTTTACCACAATCATCTTTGCTGTACACACCTTTTGAGAGAGACACACATGATTCGGAAATTATTAGAATACTCTATGTGCTTCACTTATATCTTTTGAGTTATATAGTTTTTGCTCTAGTACTTCACTTATATCTTTTAGAGCACGGTGGTGGATTTGTTTTATAGAAACTATTATTCTCTCATGCTTCACTTAGATTATTTTGAGAGTCTTAAACAGCATGGTAATTTGCTTAAATAATCCTAATATGCTAGGTATTCAAGATTAGTAAAAACTTTCTTATGAGTGTGTTGAATACTAAGAGAAGTTTGATGCTTGATGATTGTTTTGAGACATGGAGGTAGTGATATCAAAGTTGTGCTAGTTGAGTAGTTGTGAATTTGAGAAATACTTGTGTTGAAGTTTGCAAGTCCCGTAGCATGCACGTATGGTAAACGTTATGTAACAAATTTGAAACATGAGGTGTTCTTTGATTGTCCTCCTTATGAGTGGCGGTCGGGGACGAGCGATGGTCTTTTCCTACCAATCTATCCCCCTAGGAGCATGCGCGTAGTGCTTGGTTTTTGATGACTTGTAGATTTTTGCAATAAGTATGTGAGTTCTTTATGACTAATGTTGAGTCCATGGATTATACGCACTCTCACCTTTCCATCATTGCTAGCCTCTTCGGTACCGTGCATTGCCCTTTCTCACATTGAGAGTTGGTGCAAACTTCGCCGGTGCATCCAAACCCCGTGATATGATACGCTCTTTCACACATAGACCTCCTTATATCTTCCTCAAAACAGCCACCATACCTACCTATTATGGCATTTCCATAGCCATTCCGAGATATATTGCCATGCAACTTTCCACCGTTTCGTTTATCATGACACGTTCATCATTGTCATATTGCTTTGCATGATCATGTAGTTGACATAGTATGTGGCAAAGCCACCATTCATAATTCTTTCATACATGTCACTCTTGGTTCATTGCATATCCCGGTACACCGCCGGAGGCATTCATATAGAGTCAGACTTTGTTCTAGTATCGAGTTGTAATCATTGAGTTGTAAATAAATAGAAGTGTGATGATCATCATTTTCTAGAGCATTGTCCCAAGTGAGGAATAAAAAAAGAGAAAGGCCATAAAAAAAGAAGAAGGCCAAAAAAAAGAGAGAAAAAGAGAGAAGGGACAATGTTACTATCCCTTTTCCACACTTGTGCTTCAAAGTAGCACCATGATCTTCATGATAGAGAGTCACTTGTTTTGTCACTTTCATATACTAGTGGGAATTTTTCATTATAGAACTTGGCTTGTATATTCCAACAATGGGCCTCCTCAAGTGCCCTAGGTCTTCGTGAGCAAGCAAGTTGGATGCACACCCACTTAGTTTCTTTTGTTGAGCTTCCATATATTTATAGCTCTAGTGCATCCGTTGCATGGCAATCCCTACTCCTTGCATTAACATCAATCGGTGGGCATCTCCATAGCTCATTGATTAGCCTCATTGATGTGAGACTTTCTCCCTTTTTGTCTTCTCCACATAACCCCCATCATTATATTCTATTCCACCCACAGTGCTATATCCATGGCTCACGCTCATGTATGGCGTGAAAGTTGAAAAAGTTTGAGATTACTAAAGTATGAAACAATTGCTTGGCTTGTCATCGGGGTTGTGCATGATGAGAGCATTCTTGTGTGACGAAAATGGAGCATGACTAAACTATATGATTTTGTAGGGATGAACTTTCTTTGGCCATGTTATTTTGAGAGGACATAATTGCTTAGTTAGTATGCTTGAAGTGTTATTATTTTTATGTCAATATTGAACTTTTATCTTGAATCTTTCGGATATGAATATTCATACCACAATTAAGAAGAATTACATTGAAATTATGCCAAGTAGCATTCCACATCAAAAATTCTGTTTTTATCATTTACCTACTCGAGGACGAGCAGGAATTAAGCTTGGGGATGCTTGATACGTCTCCAACGTATCTATAATTTTTGATTGTTCCATGCTATATTATATTCTGTTTTGGACATTATTGGGCTTTATTATACACTTTTATATTATTTTTGCGACTAACCTATTTACCGGAGGCCCAGCCCAGAATTGCTGTTTTTTGCCTATTTCAGAGTTTCGCAGAAAAAGAATATCAAACGGAGTCCAAATGGAATGAAACCTTCGGGAACGTGATTTTCGGAACGAACGTGATCCAGAGGACTTGGACCCTACGTCAAGACATTAACCAGGAGGGCACGAGGTAGGGGGGCGCGCCCTCCACCCTCGTGGGCCCCCTGTTGCTCCACCGACGTACTCCTTCCTCCTATATATACCTACGTACCCCCAAACTACCAGATACGGAGCCAAAAACCTAATTTCACTGCCGCAACCTTCTGTACCGGTGATATCCCATCTTGGGGCCTGTTCCGGAGCTCCGCCGGAGGGGGCATCGATCACGGAGGGCTTCTACATCAACACCATAGCCTCTCCGATGATGTGTGAGTAGTTTACCTCAGACCTTCGGGTCCATAGTTATTAGCTAGATGGCTTCTTCTCTCTTTTTGGATCTCAATACAATGTTCTCCCCCTCTCTCGTGGAGATCTATTTGATGTAATCTTATTTTGCGGTGTGTTTGTTGAGACCGATGAATTGTGGGTTTATGATCAAGTTTATCTATGAACAATATTTGAATCTTCTGAATTCTTTTATGTATGAGTCGGTCTACTTGTCTCGGACGTGATGCCTATATACATGATCATACCTAGATATCTCATAACTATGCTCAATTCTGTCAATTGCTCAACAGTAATTTGTTCACCCACCGTAAATACTTATGCTTTTGAGAGAAGCCACTAGTGAAACCTATGGCCCCCGGGTCTATTTTCCATCATATTAATCTTCCAACACTTAGTTATTTTTATTGCTTGCTATTTTACTTTGCATATTTATCATAAAAATACCAAAAATATTATCTTATCATATCTATCAGATCTCACTCTCGTAAGTGACCATGTAGGGATTGACAACCCCTTATCGCGTTGGTTGCGAGGATTTATTTGTTTGTGTAGGTGCCAGGGACTCGTGCGTGGCCTCCTACTGGATTGATACCTTGGTTCTCAAAAACTGAGGGAAATACTTACACTACTTTGCTGCATCACCCTTTCCTCTTCAAGGGAAAACCAACGCAGCGCTCAAGAGGTAGCAAGAAGGATTTCTGGCGCCGTTGCTGGGGAGTCTACGCAAAAGTCAACATACCAAGTACCCATCACAAACCCTTATCTCCCGCATTACATTATTTGCCATTTGCCTCTTGTTTTCCTCTCCCCCACTTCACCCTTGCCGTTTTATTCGCCCTCTCTTTTTTCGTTCGCTTCTTTTTCGCTTGCTTGTTGTTTGCTCGTGTGTTGGATTGCTTGCTTGTCACGATGGCTCAAGATAATACCAAATTATTGGACTTTACCAATACCAACAATAATGATTTCCTTAGCACTCCGATTGCTCCTCTTACCGATACTGAATCTTGTGAAATCAATGCTGCTTTGTTGAATCTTGTCATGAAAGATCAATTCGCCGGCCTTCCTAGTGAAGATGCCGCTACCCATCTAAATAGCTTTGTTGATTTGTGTGATATGCAAAAGAAGAAAGATGTGGACAATGATATTGTTAAATTGAAGCTATTTCTTTTTTTGCTTAGAGATCGTGCTAAAGCTTGGTTTTCGTCTTTGCCTAAAAATAGTATTGATTCTTGGAATAAGTGCAAAGATGCTTTTATCTCTAAGTATTTTCCTCCCGCTAAGATCATCTCTCTTAGAAACGATATTATGAATTTTAAGCAACTTGATCATGAACATGTTGCACAAGCTTGGGAGAGGATGAAATTAATGATACGTAATTGCCCTACGCATGGTTTGAATTTGTGGATGATTATACAAAATTTTTACGCCGGATTGAATTTTGCTTCTAGAAATCTTTTAGATTCGGCCGCGGGAGGCACTTTTATGGAAATCACTTTAGGAGAAGCCACTAAACTCCTAGATAATATTATGGTTAATTATTCTCAATGGCACACTGAAAGATCCACTAATAAAAAAGTGCATGCGATAGAAGAAATTTATGTTTTGAGTGGAAAGATGGATGAACTTATGAAATTATTTGCTACTAAGAGTGTTTCTTCTGATCCTAATGATATGCCTTTGTCTACTTTGATTGAGAATAATAATGAATCTATGGATGTGAATTTTGTTGGTAGGAATAATTTTGGTAACAACGCGTATAGGGGAAACTTTAATCCTAGGCCTTATCCTAGTAATTCCTCTAATAATTATGGTAATTCCTACAACAATTCTTATGGAAACTTTAATAAGATGCCTTCTGAATTTGAGACTAGTGTTAAGGAATTTATGAATTCGCAAAAGAATTTCAATGCTTTGCTTGAAGAAAAATTGCTTAAAGTTGATGAATTGGCTAGGAACGTTGATAGAATTTCTCTTGATGTTGATTCTTTAAAACTTAGATCTGTTCCTCCTAAGCATGATATCAATGAGTCTCTCAAAGCCATGAGAATTTCCATTGATGAGTGCAAAGAAAGAACCGCTAGGATGCGTGCTAAGAAAGATTGCTTTGTGAAAGCGCGTTCTTCAAATTTCTATGAAAATAAAGATGAAGATCTAAAAGTTATTGATGTGTCCCCTGTTAAATCTTTGTTTTGCAATATGAATCTTGATAATGATGGGACTGAATATGATCCACCTTTACCTAGAAGGCGTTCCGGAATTTCAGATTTTTTAGATCTTGATGCTAAAATTGATAAAAGTGGGATTGAAGAGATCAAAACACTAGATATTAATGAACCCACTATTTTGGATTTCAAGGGATTTAATTATGATAATTCCTCTTTGATAGATTTTATTTCCTTGTTGCAATCCGTGCTAAATTCTCCTCATGCTTATAGTCAAAACAAAGCCTTTACCAAACATATCGTTGATGCTTTGATGCAATCTTATGAAGAAAAACTTGAGTTGGAAGTTTCTATCCCTAGAAAACTTTATGATGAGTGGGGACCTACTATTAAAATTAAAATTAAAGATCATGAATGCTATGCTTTGTGTGATTTGGGTGCTAGTGTTTCCACGATTCCAAGGACTTTATGTGATTTGCTAGGTTTTCGTGAACTTGATGATTGCTCTTTAAACTTGCACCTTGCGGATTCCACTATTAAGAAACCTATGGGAAGAATTAATGATGTTCTTATAGTTGCAAATAGGAACTATGTGCCCGTAGACTTTATTGTTCTTGACATAGATTGCAATCCTTCATGTCCTATTATTCTTGGTAGACATTTTGTTAGAACGATAGGTGCAATTATTGATATGAAGGAAGGGAATATTAGATTCCAATTTCCATTAAAGAAAGGCATGGAACACTTCCCTATAAAGAAAATAAAATTACCATATGAATCTATCATGAGATCCACTTATGGATTGCCTACCAAAGATGACAATACCTAGATCTATCCTTGCTTTTATGCCTAGCTAGGGGCGTTAAACGATAGCGCTTGTTGGGAGGCAACCCAATTTTATTTTTAGTTTTTTTTGCTTTTTGCTTATGTTTAGGAATAAATATTTGATCTAGCCTCTGGTTAGATGTGTTTTTATGTTTTAATTAGTTTTTGTGCCAAGTTTAACCTATAGGATCTTCTTGGATGATAGTTATTTGATCTTGCTGTAAATTCCAGAAACTTTCTGTTCACGAAAACAATTGTTAAAAATCACAAGAAAGTGATAAAATATTGATTCCAATTTCTTCTGATCAATAAACAAAGTTTCTAGGTCGTCCTATTTTGGCTGAAGTTTTGGAGTTCCAGAAGCTGGCGTTAGTTACAAATTACTACAGACTGTTCTGTTTTTGACAGATTCTTTTTTCGTGTGTTGTTTGCTTATTTTGATGAATCTATGGCTAGTAAAATAGTTTATAAACCATAGAGAAGTTGGAATAAAGTAGGTTTAACACCAATATAAATAAAGAATGAGTTCATTACAGTACCTTTAAGTGGTCTTTTGTTTTCTTTTGCTAACGGAGCTCACGAGATTTTCTGTTAAGTTTTGTGTTGTGAAGTTTTCAAGTTTTGGGTAAAAGATTTGATGGATTATGGAACAAGGAGTAGAAAGAGCCTAAGCTTGGGGATGCCCATGGCACCCCCAAGATAATCTAAGGACACCTAAAAGCCAAAGCTTGGGGATGCCCCGGAAGGCATCCCCTCTTTCATCTACTTCCATCGGTAACTTTACTTGGAGCTATATTTTTATTCACCACATGATATGTGTTTTGGTTGGAGCGTCTTGTATGATTTGACTCTTTGTTTTTTACTTTACCACAATCATCTTTGCTGTACACACCTTTTGAGAGAGACACACATGATTCGGAAATTATTAGAATACTCTATGTGCTTCACTTATATCTTTTGAGTTATATAGTTTTTGCTCTAGTACTTCACTTATATCTTTTAGAGCACGGTGATGGTTTTTATAGGAACTATTATTCTCTCATGCTTCACTTAGATTATTTTGAGAGTCTTAAACAGCATGGTAATTTGCTTAAATAATCCTAATATGCTAGGTATTCAAGATTAGTAAAAACTTTCTTATGAGTGTGTTGAATACTAAGAGAAGTTTGATGCTTGATGAATGTTTTGAGACATGGAGGTAGTGATATCAAAGTTGTGCTAGTTGAGTAGTTGTGAATTTGAGAAATACTTGTGTTGAAGTTTGCAAGTCCCGTAGCATGCACGTATGGTAAACGTTATGTAACAAATTTGAAACATGAGGTGTTCTTTGATTGTCCTCCTTATGAGTGGCGGTCGGGGACGAGCGATGGTCTTTTCTACCAATCTATCCCCCTAGGAGCATGCGCGTAGTGCTTGGTTTTTGATGACTTGTAGATTTTTGCAATAGGTATGTGAGTTCTTTATGACTAATGTTGAGTCCATGGATTATACGCACTCTCACCTTTCCATCATTGCTAGCCTCTTCGGTACCGTGCATTCCCCTTTCTCACATTGAGAGTTGGTGCAAACTTCGCCGGTGCATCCAAACCCCGTGATATGATACGCTCTTTCACACATAAACCTCCTTATATCTTCCTCAAAACAGCCACCATACCTACCTATTATGGCATTTCCATAGCCATTCCGAGATATATTGCCATGCAACTTTCCACCGTTCCGTTTATCATGACACGTTCATCATTGTCATGTTGCTTTGCATGATCATGTAGTTGACATAGTATTTGTGGAAAAGCCACCATTCATAATTCTTTCATACATGTCACTCTTGGTTCATTGCATATCCCGGTACACCGCCGGAGGCATTCATATAGAGTCATACTTTGTTCTAGTATCGAGTTGTAATCATTGAGTTGTAAATAAATAGAGGTGTGATGATCATCATTTTCTAGAGCATTGTCCCAAGTGAGGAAAAAAAAGAGAAAGGCCATGAAAAAAAAGAAGAAGGCCCAAAAAAAGAGAGAAAAAGAGAGAAGGGACAATGTTACTATCCTTTTTCCACACTTGTGCTTCAAAGTAGCACCATGATCTTCATGATAGAGAGTCTCTTGTTTTGTCACTTTCATATACTAGTGGGAATTTTTCATTATAGAACTTGGCTTGTATATTCCAACAATGGGCCTCCTCAAGTGCCCTAGGTCTTCGTGAGCAAGCAAGTTGGATGCACACCCACTTAGTTTCTTTTGTTGAGCTTTCATATATTTATAGCTCTAGTGCATCCGTTGCATGGCAATCCCTACTCCTTGCATTAACATCAATCGATGGGCATGTCCATAGCTCATTGATTAGCCTCGTTGATATGAGACTTTCTCCCTTTTTGTCTTCTCCACATAACCCCCATCATTATATTCTATTCCACCCACAGTGCTATATCCATGGCTCACGCTCATGTATTGCGTGAAAGTTGAAAAAGTTTGAGATTACTAAAGTATGAAACAATTGCTTGGCTTGTCATCGGGGTTGTGCATGATGAGAGCATTCTTGTGTGACAAAAATGGAGCATGACTAAACTATATGATTTTGTAGGGATGAACTTTCTTTGGCCATGTTATTTTGAGAGGACATAATTGCTTAGTTAGTATGCTTGAAGTCTTATTATTTTTATGTCAATATTGAACTTTTATCTTGAATCTTTCGGATCTGAATATTCATACCACAATTAAGAAGAATTACATTGAAATTATGCCAAGTAGCATTCCATATCAAAAATTCTGTTTTTATCATTTACCTACTCGAGGACGAGCAGGAATTAAGCTTGGGGATGCTTGATACGTCTCCAACGTATCTATAATTTTTGATTGTTCCATGCTATATTATATTCTGTTTTGGACATTATTGGGCTTTATTATAAACTTTTATATTATTTTTGCGACTACCCTATTTACCGGAGGCCCAGCCCAGAATTGCTGTTTTTTGCCTATTTCAGAGTTTCGCAGAAAAAGAATATCAGACGGAGTCCAAACGGAATGAAACCTTCGGGAACGTGATTTTCGGAACGAACGTGATCCAGAGGACTTGGACCCTACGTCAAGACATCAACCAGGAGGGCACGAGGTAGGGGGGCGCGCCTACCCCCCTGGGCGCGCCCTCCACCCTCGTGGGCCCCCCTGTTGCTCCACCGACGTACTCCTTCCTCCTATATATACCTACGTACCCCAAACTACCAGATACGGAGCCAAGAACCTAATTCCACTGCCGCAACCTTCTGTACCCGTGATATCCCATCTTGGGGCCTGTTCCGGAGCTCCGCCGGAGGGGGCATCGATCACGGAGGGCTTCTACATCAACACCATAGCCTCTCCGATGATGTGTGAGTAGTTTACCTCAGACCTTCGGGTCCATAGTTATTAGCTAGATGGCTTCTTCTCTCTTTTTGGATCTCAATACAATGTTCTCCCCCTCTCTCGTGGAGATCTATTCGATGTAATCTTCTTTTGCAGTGTGTTTGTTGAGACCGATGAATTGTGGGTTTATGATCATGTTTATCTATGAACAATATTTGAATCTTCTGAATTCTTTTATGTATGATTGGCTATCTTTGCAAGTCTCTTCGAATTATCAGTTTGATTTGTCCTACTAGATTGATCTTTCTTGCAATGGGAGAAGTGCTTAGCTTTGGGTTCAATCTTGCGGTGTCCTTTGCCAGTGACAGTAGGACATCAAGGCATGTATAGTATTGTTTCCATCGAGGATAACAAGATGGGGTTTATATCATATTGCATGAGTTTATCCCTCTACATCATGTCATCTTGCTTAAAGCGTTACTCTGTTCTTATGAACTTAATACTCTAGATGCATGTTGGATAGCGGTCGATGTGTGGAGTAATAGTAGTAGATGCAGGCAGGAGTCGCTCTACTTGTCTCGGACGTGATGCCTATATACATGATAATACCTAGATATTCTCATAACTATGCTCAATTCTGTCAATTGCTCAACAGTAATTTGTTCACCCACTGTAAATACTTATGCTCTTGAGAGAAGCCACTAGTGAAACCTATGGCCCCTGGGTCTATTTTCCATCATATTAATCTTCCAACACTTAGTTTTTTTATTGCTTTCTATTTTACTTTGCATCTTTATCATAAAAATACCAAAAAGATTATCTTATCATATCTATCAGATCTCACTCTCGTAAGTGACCGTGTAGGGATTGACAACCCCTTATCACGTTGGTTGCGAGGATTTATTTGTTTGTGTAGGTGCGAGGGACTCGTGCGTGGCCTCCTACTGGATTGATACCTTGGTTCTCAAAAAATGAGGGAAATACTTACGCTACTTTGCTGCATCACCCTTTCCTCTTCAAGGGAAACCAATGCAGTGCTCAAGAGGTAGCAAAGCCCCCCAGAGCTCGATGGTGGGGAGGATGCCGAGATACCCCTCACAGAGGGTGACGAAGGCCGACAACAGCACCACCGTGTTCGGTGTGAGGTGGTGCGGCTGGAGTCGGCAGAAGGTCATAAACGAGCGAAGGAAGCCGCTCGCCGGCAGGCCGAAGCCACGGAGGAAGTGCGAGCGGAAGATGACACGCTCGTCTTCCTCCGGCGCCGGCGAGATCTCGTCGGCGGGCGGCACGCGCGTCTTGATGTAGCCTGCGCCGGGCAGCCGCCGCGTGTCGCGGAGGAATGTGAGCTGGTCTTCATGGACGTTGGAGCCGTCCCAGTCGCCGGAGCGCTCCATGACGGCTCGAGCTCGACAAAGACGAATGGCGGTGACGAGCGTGCGAGCTCCCTGCGGAGCAGAGAGAGGGCTTGGAGAGGAGAAGCTCGAAGGCAACGGCGAGCCGCGGCAGCACTTCAACGGAGCACGAGTGCGGCGGCGGCGAAGAAGAGGAAGAAGCAAGAGGAGGCAAGGGAGAGGAGAGCGCGCGTGCCTCTGCCGCTCCCCTCCTCCCCCAATTTATAGCCCCTGGCTGCAAAGCCGAGGGGGCGGGGTGTGGGGTCGTGGGATTAACTGCGCCCACGTCCCCACGACTCCGCATTTACCGCGCGGTAAAGACGCGTGGTAATGGCGCGTGGGATCCCAACCGCCCCGCCTCGGCAGCAGCGGATCCGCGCGCGCGCCGAGGCCTGGTAGTGGCGGGCCCGGCCTGCAGCATGTCCCGTCACGCTCGTGGGCTGGCAGGCCGGCCTGGCTAGCTGACGCCGCGTGGCGTGCGAGCGGTGGGCGGCAGGCCTAGATGCTTGGCTAGCACACCACCTGGTTCCCGCCTTGGCGGTTCAAAATTCATCAAGCGGCCATCTGCCGCATCCGACTCCTAGCAGTCGGCATACCAGAAGACGGACGAGACGAGCAAAGAAGACTAATCAGAGTAGCAAGCTGTAGGGGCACCCCGCCTTGTCAGCCGCGGTGACCCACCAGCTTCGGGGACTACTGTCGGAGTTATTGGCCATGGATAGCTTCATCTGCCCCCATGACATTTCAAGACATCGGGGCCGACTGCGCCCCTCAAACCTCAAAGCTTGGTCGCTGCCTTCTCGTGGCCGGCTAGTCCAAGCGGCCGGCTGCCGGAAGGCTAAGGACCCCAGAAGACGGCCACGAAGCGGGCCGACTCCTAGCTAGCAGGCGGCCTCCAGAGAGGCCGGCTCCTAGCGGGCGGCCCCAGGCGCCCTCAAAGTCTGCACCCTTATGAATGCGATGAGACGGGGCGTGGCTACAACGAAGCCTGCCACCCCCGAATCCAGGACGTGTCGTGGCCACAGTGCGCTGTACCAGCCGAAGATCTCCTGCGCGGCGCGGCACTGTGGCCCCTCCACCCGTGACATCACCGAAGTCAGAAGGGACCATGCTCCCACGACGGGCTGTCGGTACGGCCTGCAGGCGGCCGGCCCTACCTGCCCGCGAGTAACCAGAAGGCGGCTAGTCTCGGCCAGTCGGCCAAGGGGGAGGCCGGCACCCAGAAGGTGGCCCTCCCCTCCCTAGGAGTTTGTGCGCCATTAACCAGAAGAGATGGGGAGTGGCTACAGTGATCGCCCGGCAGGCGGCGGGACTGTAGCCACACCCTCCCCGACAAAGCAAGCGTCATTAGAAGCACAGCTACAGTGATGAGCAGCCGACAAGACCCGCGAGTGGCGGGCGCGGCCTGTCGGCCGAGTACAAGACAGCCGGCGGGGCCCACCAGTCAGCGGGCCCCAGCAGCCAGCGGAGAAGCCGGCCACAAGAGACACTGACGGCCTGGGCCTAGACCCGGCTAGTTTACCATTGTACCCCTGGGGGGTAGGCCTATATAAACCCCCCAGGGCACCCATGCAAAGGGTTCAGATCCTTAAACTACACAACCACACACATAGAGAGAGGAGAGAGCTAGCCTAGCCCTTCTTCTTCCTCTAGCAAACAGCTCAAGGAGCATCTTGTAGCTACTTGTTGATATAGTGAGCATGTGGAGACCCCGCAGAGCAGGACTAGGGGTGTTACCTCCTAGGAGAGCCCCGAACCTGGGTAAAGTTCGCCGGCGTACGTGTCTACGCCTCATCCCGCTTCCTGGCACCGACGACATCTTACTACCCCCACCATGATAAGCCACCCGTTGGCATATGTCGCACCAAAACCCCGACACAATGCTTGCGCTCAATATTCCACAGAAGACGATCTCGGCAATGAACAAGATCTGCCGCGGCTTTCTTTGGTGTGCAAAGGCTGCGGCGAATGGTGGGCAGTGCTCTGTCGCCTGGGACTCGGTCTGTACACCCATGTGGGCAGGAGGCCTTGGCATCCCCAACCTCGGGTGGCTGAATATAGCGATGCAGTCAAGGTGGCTATGGCTGCAGCGGTCTGATCCCTCTATACGATGGGCGGAATTCAACATCAACGTGCCGAAGGAGTCGCTGCAGCTCTGCAGGGCCGCAACTATATTTAAAGCGGGGAATGGAAAGGAAACATTCTTTTGGGAAGATGGATGGCTGCAAGGACAAAGAATACAAGAGATAGCTCCGAACCTCTATGGCAGAGTGCGAAATAGGATACAGACTACACAGACTGTGCACTAGGCACTAAGCGAGGGCAGTTGGGCACGTGACATTGGACCTGAGCTCACACCGGCCTTGATACAAGAATACCCGGACCTCTAGACAGCTGTTGCTAGGGAAACGCTACATGATGATTTGCAAGACTCAGTTGCATGGGCTTGGGAGACGAACGGTTGCTTCTCGGCCAAATCAGCTTACGTGGCCTAGTTCTGGAGCCGAGAGGTCATTCCCACCATGTTTACGTGGGAGTCCAGTGCCCCCTGCAATGTCACTTCTTCGCTTGGCTTGCTCTGAAATAGATGTTGGACGTCCGACCGCCTGGCTCGAAGGGGACTGGATCACTAGGACGCGTGCCCTTTCGACCAGGAAGAGGAAACAATTAACCACCTATTACTTGGTTGTGTGTTCACACGACATGTATGGACGGTCGTATGCCAGGCTCTGGGCAAGCGGGACTGGATACCTTCGAGGGCCGATGGACTCCAAGAGTGGTGCCAAAGCAAGACTAGCACCAGACATGGCGGGAAGGACATCGGGGCTATTCTCATCCTTGTACTATGGGAAGCGTGGAAACACCGAAACACAATTGTATTTGATGGGATAGCACCATCGGTAAACCATGTAATCGTTAGGATAGAAGGGGAATGGCCGACATGGAAACAAGCCGTACTAATCAAAGGGGATGTAACCTCCTTCCTAGGAGCGTTGACAACGCGGGTTGCGAAGAGGAGTTAGACGAATATTGTTGTAGGTCCAAGTGGAGTTGGATCCATATAACATAAAACATGTAACACCAACGCGGAGGGACTCGTGCGTATTTGAGAAAAAAAATGAGAAATGTAACATTCCATGAACTCGTGAGAAATTTCGATGAACTCATGAAAAATAGATGGAGACACTTCTCTAGCTTCTCAGCTAGAATGATGCCCCTTTTTATCTCTCGAAAATAAGCAAGACCCTGACCTCTGCATCGATCAATGCACACAGCCATCGTTGTTATAGACATCGAAACCTACAACATCACCACCGTAAGAAAGAAAAAAAAGAAAGAGAAAACTAGTAACAAACAACATTTGCCGAATCAAAGGCCTAGGTCACTACAGAGCATCCGCAGTTTTTACAAGGCTAAGTCGTCGTCATAGCTGCCGCTGGCGACGGAGATTATCTGCACCTCGTCGTCATCGTCGATGACATCGACGAACACGGCGTCCTCCTCTTGATCGCTCGGCGTCTCCGCCGCGGCCGGGAAGAGGACGACGTCCGGGCCCGCGGCCGGCGCGGTGTTGCCGCTGGCCTTGAGCTGGTCCTCGAACATCTTCTGCAGCCTCTTGCCCTGCTCCTCGATCCTCACCTGCAGCTTCCGCTGTATCTGCCGACGCAACACCAAAAGGAGCAACCAAGTTAGACAAATCACATATACTTTTCACTGACAAACACTATACATCAGGGCCTAGCTAGACTAGAGCCTAATTTTCTCTTTGGTACTATATGTATATGGCAACTTGGCAAGCACACCTCGAGCTGCTCGTGGAGGCGGCGCTGCACGTCGAGCTGGACGCGGAGTGCTTCCGTGATGTGCATCCCACTGCACAAAGAATCGGCATCGTCGTCGTCAGCAGTACTCAGCGGCAATATATGTACTGCTAGTGTGTGTATGTTATGCATGACACATCAGGAGCATGCACATGGGTTCCGCTAAGACGGAGGGGAAAAAGCTAGTAGAGATTAGCAGAAAGAAAGATACGTTTTGGGGTCCAGTTCATGCTGGGTGTCGCTTCCGGCGGCCCTCTTCTCGTGCTGCCTCCCTGCGATTCGGCAACAGACATGGATGGATGAGTCACCAGTGAGCACAGGTGTCGCTGCCCGGTAGGATGCATGCATGCTTGGAGGCTGTTGGCAACAAACGAACGGCGACGTGCATGATCGGTAGATGAATTACCTTCCGACGACGACGATGAAGATGGTGCCGGCATGTACTTGGCCATCCGGTATTTCTGTGGTCGACAGACGGAGAAGAAGATTAACTACTGTGACTTGGATCGAAATAAAACTTCCTACTAGCTATCAACAGGAGTAACAAGTTGGGAATTATTACTGCATGGACACAAGCCAGTCGTTGTACCTGGAGGTGGCTCTTGATGTGGTAGATGGTGAGGCCGTCCGAGTTCATCAGCTTCAGGATCCCCTTCGGAGTCGCCCCTGCAACGAGGAATTTATTAGTGAACAAGACAAGAATCAACAAGCATAGTTGTTTTCGGATCAAGAACAGTACGCACTGTCCGCGCCGCCGAGCTTGCTCACGCAGTCCACGAACCGCTCGTGCAGCTCCGGCGTCCACCGGATCCGCGTCTTGCTCGGCGGAGGCGCTGACACGCTGCCGGTGCCGGTGGAGGTCGCTGGCGCGCCGGCGCTGCTCCTGGCGGACAGGTGGCTCTCCATCTGGCTCAGCAGGCTGCTGCTGCTGCTCGGCGCCTCCATCGACGGGACCTTCAGAGATTTCGGATGGAACGTCAGTCACCATCAAGAGAGCTTGTCTATCCATCCATGGCTGCCTGCGTGTGCTGTAGCTCACTTACATGGGGTGAGAACGAGTGCGGTTGGATGGTCGGAGGGTTGCCGAACAGGTTATGGTGCGCGCTCTCTTGCTCCTGCGCTGGCGGCAGTGGCAGTGGCAGCTCGAGCTCCACCGGGTCCCGCCGCTGCTGCGGCTGCACGTAGTACGTCCTCACTGACGGCGACCGGTCCGCGCGGAGCATCACCGGCTCGAGCTCGTGCGACATGTACATGTCGCCGCTCTCCGGCCGCGTCCTGGCCGGCACCGCTGGCATCATCGTTGCCGCCGGCGGGAGCATCCCGAGGGGAGCGCCGTCGAACTGCCCGATGCCGAGCAGGTGCTCGGCCGCGTAGAACGCCGCCGTGCTGGAGCCGACGCATCTCTGCGCGAACGCCGCCGACCTCTGCGGCGGCGCGTAGTACTCCTGGCGCGCCCACCCGGCGGCGGCGTCGCGGTGCTGCGGCTGCTGCTGCTGTTGAAACCCGGCGCTCATGAACAGTTCCTGGTGCGACGTCGGGAGCCCGGTGGAGGACGCGGAAAGCTGCCTCGCCTCGGAGCTCGGGTTGCACAGCGGCATCATCCCGTCGCAGTAGCGGTCGTGCAGCCTAATCTTCTTGGCCTGATTCTTCGAAGTTGGAGTGTTAACTGAACAAACACAATCAATACCAAAAACAGCACCATTAATCCATGGCCTAATTTCACCACGAGCTTAACAGCTCAGGATTGCGCATACAACATGCATGCACGATGCCTCGAACATTATGCGATGTCGACCTGAAAACATCAAGACTTGTTTCGCGAAGACGAGATTTGGAGTGGGGAAGGAAGATTATCGCGGCCGCGGGCGCTTAAATATGGCGCTAGCTGCCGCAACAAGTGCAAGCTAGGTTCGACCGGAATCGATGCACAGCAGCATAGGCATAGCACCACCGGCCTAGATGCCCCGAAGGCGTGGCACGCAACACGACGGGAATAATTCGCCGACGGGCACACCCAAAATCTCCGGAATCGCCAACGTCCCAGCCGTCGCCGCCGCCGCGGACGACGACGATCGATCGAGGAGCGAGCAGCCCGAGAAAGGAATGAAGCAATGCAAGTTGGAACAAGGGAATAGTTTCCTTACCCGTACGCATATGGTCACCAGCTAATTGCAATTTGAGCACATATTCACACCGCCACGAGCCATGGAAACTTCCTCCTGCAAGCTAAAAACTATCTATCTACCCCTCTCTCTATATACGAAAATATATGTCCAAGTTCACGGTGTATCCGGGGGAAGGATTGGAATCTGGAGGAGAATTGGGAAGGAGGAGTGGGTGCGGAGGTGGCTCCTTTTTCTCATCCCAAATGGAATATGATGAGCTAGCTGCTCTCTCGGTGGGGGGTTCCTAACGGGGGCAACCCTGACAGGAATATAAAGATGCAAAGAGGGAGAGATATGTATTGCGGTGTGGCATGCCAGACAAGGGAGTAGGGGACAATTGGCCACTTTGGAGGTTTCGCCCTCCCCACATTCCATCTCTCCTTGCATTGCTAGCTTTGGCCCTCCCCTCACGGTCTCCACACATCAGCGTCTATCTCATCCATCCACCTCCAAATTTCCCTATGTTGAACCCTTCTTAGTGCTGCTTTTGCCTTTTGAAATCCCAACAAGGGACGAATGGACAGCAAGACTAGGAACCTTTTCTTGGATGTGATGTGCACCCGTGTCGTACGCATCTGAATCATACATGTAAATTACGAGAGCCGCGCGATATATTGAAAGGGACATAATTATTACGCACCGAAATAATTAACAGGGCGAATCGCGTAGCCAAAACTACATGTGTTTTGTTCTTACTGATGCGGTGAGATCGATCGACCCATGCTTTCGTCTCCTTCATTCCAGTCACCGTCGAAGAAGACGCCTTTTTTGTTTCTCATTTGGTTTACTGTAGTAGCCTTTAGGAAACATACTATAGCTAATTGGACACCACATACTTAAGTGATGCTTGATTCTAGTTGGTCCAAAATATCTTTATCGTACAAGAGTGTAAAATCTTGCCGGCATAGCTGTACAAGCATAGTGCATATCTAGAAGTTTGGCATAGTAGAGTGCAATTTGCTCCTAGGCTCCAGGGGGTCCAATATTAAAATATCAAAATGTTTTAAAAGGAAAAAAAAACATATGATATTTTCCCCTTTCAACACATACATATAGACGTTTACGCCTCTGTAAAGTTTTATTAAAAAAATACATTAATTTTTAACCTGCACAAAAAACAATTTTATGGATCCATAATAGTAAATAGTAAATCTGTTTGTGGTCCACATAATTTTGTTTTTTTGCATAGCCCACAACTTAAAATATACACTCATTCAAAATTGTATGTGCATATTCATGTTTGTATATGCATCTATTTTTCAGATTTTTAAGGTTCCAAAATGAACATTCGTGGAGTTCTATGTGTTGTCATGAAGTAACATGGACATATATGGAGTTTTCATGCTCAAAATAAACACATACCAACTGTGCACTTTCCAAACCAAACCAAAGCTATCTCGAAAACATATCTTGGGCCATAGTGTGTTAACCAAGGAGATTGATATGAGAGGAATCCAGTTCAAGGAGGTGAAATTCAGTCATGAGTGGAGGAATTTGAAAGGTGAAGCTCATAGCTCAACCGTTAAGGAGTGCAAAGTCTGGCATGGTTACCACATAGTTAAGTGATGCTTCATTTTAATTGGTCTAAGTATATTTGTAATAGTAGAGTGCAGCCCTTGCTAGCATAATTGTACTTACTTAGTGTATATCTAAAAATTAAAATGAAATGCATTTTAAAAAGTAAATAAATGAACTTTTCAACACATACATATAGACGTGGTCTATATATATGTAAAGTTTTATTTCAAATGCATTTATTTGCCTTTTCAAAAAACAAACTAAATTGTTAGCTATGGCAAAAGACAAATATATGAATCCTATCATAGGCAAAATAGTAAATCTATTTTGTGTCCACATATTTGTCTCTCTTTTTGGCTTAATCCCCAACTTAAAAATATATATTCGTGGAACTTATATGCACATTTGTTACATCTAGATATACATATTTTTAGGCTATTTAAAGTTAAAAACTCCCCGACTCCATGGAGCCCACGATTGCTTTATTTTTTCATAGAAACAGGGTTTACAATCAAGACCGATTAACTGTGCACTTAACTTCGTGGTTGATTATTGAACTTATTTTTTTGTTTGCTAAGAAACTTAGAAGTTCTAGAGAAATGTGTATTGTATGGATGTAGCTCATGCTATTTAATGGCAACACATAAAATTCCATCTATGGTTTACACGAAAATGGCAGTAGATAAAAAATAATACCACAACAATATACAATTATCTTTTGTTGTTTTATACAAGACACAAATGGTTATTGGATATTTTTTTGCATGTTATGTCATAGGATTGCCTGCATCCATGATTTTTCTCAATTATTTTTTCCTTCCAAAAAATAGAGTGCTTGGACCCAATATAAGATGATGATCCAGTGTTGATAATTCTCATTAACATGATTATTCTCTGTATTAAATAGATGAGCACTTCCTCTACAACGAAACGAACATGTACTCCTCCTCACACAGGAACAAAGGTGACAAGCGTTCCTCCTTAGTCCTATGCCGTCGGTTCCCCTCGCCTCCAGGTGCCTTCCAGCGCTGGCCGGGTGGGGGGAACTCCAATTTGGACTGTGTCTATAGTCCTTGGTCTCCCTAGCTTTTAGCTAGGGTTAGGTCTAAATGTCTGGCTGTTAGTGGTGAGGTGATGGCGCCATGGGTGGTGAGGTTTAAATTCTTCCCGTCATGCACTTGTTCTGGCGGTGCCATTTGGCATCGGCAGAGGGTGTGTGGATCTTCAATCAGGGCTAGATATTGGGCCTCGTTTTTATCTTCTTTCTGTCTAGGTGATCGGCGACGCCCTACAGAGGGGATGACATCGTTGCATTTTTTTCTTCGGTTCCTTCTCCGTCCAATGAAGTTCAGCCAAATGGGCTCCGTCGGGGAAATAGCGAGGTTTATGACCCCCTTTCGTCTTGCAGGAGTTGGGATGACCTTCTAGTTCTCCTCAATGCCAGTTTCTACGGGACTACAATCTGTCCGGATAATGATCGCCGGCGTTTTCTGGTCTACATCGATGACTTCCTGGCCGATACTTCTTCAAGATTGCTCCGTTGAGAAGGAGGCCCAGAGGCGACAACGAGCTTTGCTCACGGCGCACCGCCAGTGGATGCAGAATCGGAAACGGTGCTGATTTCTTCAAGCTTATTCTTGTGATGAAGTTGTTGTAAGGGTTGATTTTATCTAATATATGACCTTCGACCTTCCCGCAAAAAGAAATGATTATCCGCTTTATTTCACGCAAACAGAAAGTATTCTCAACCTTGTTTGAAATGAAAGAGATCTCTACGTTCACAAAGAAAAGGATATCTCTAAACTGCATTGTGAAGACAAACTTTTTTTGGCACACAAAAATTTAGTTGATCAAGACAAAGTAACCATGATAAAGACAAAGTACCATTGAGGAATCCACTGGGGCTGGCCACTCAGCCGTTCAAAAGGGATTGCAAGTGTTTGTTGAGCACCGGCCAGCCGCCAGCTTTCCATCCTTGGAATCTTCCTGACGAGACATCAGAATGAGAAACCAAGGTCTAAGTTGTTTGTCCCGGTCACACCCAACAAACACACAGCTTGCTAGAGTGTGAGGCACTGAAACTACCAAACCAAGCTCAAACTAATGCCATCGCTCTTGGATGGAAAAAACGCTCAAATCAAACGCCATCCCGATTGCTTTTTGAAAATAGAGAGTTGTACTTGCTCCGTAAAGAAATATAAAAGCGTTTAGATTATTACTTTAGTGATTTAAACGCTTTTATATTTCTTTACAGAGGGAGTATTAATTAACAGGGGAAACATCGTTCTTACAATCACCATGCAATTCTCTACGCCCAAACGCCACCCCGATTTTCTTGGATGAGCACACACACAGCACACACACATGTCAAGGCCGCTGCATTTGGCAAAGTATGAACGCGCTAATACTATCTTCGGTCGCGTGCGCCAAATGGTTGAAGATCTCCACAGGCCAGAAATGGTAAAAAATGAGAAGATTCGTCAGGCCCGATCGATCGACCGGTCGACGATGTCTATGCGAGCTCAGATGTGGACCTGCCCGTGTCCAACGTGGAATGGATTAGAGAAAGGGAGAAGAATCTCATCCGGATATGTATGTATATGTATATGGCGTTTCCTGGTTGGTGCCTGCGGGGGCGCAAGAGGTAGGAGAAGAGATGCCCAGCTCCTCAAGGCCTCAAGGGCCATGGCGCGGCCCTGATCGCGGCTCATTGGCCCCCCGAAACCCTGCTCTCTCTTTATTGCTTCTTTGGATCTGCCGTCGTTGCCTCGATCGATCCACATTAAGCAAGAGGGTAGTCTACTAGTGGTAGTGCGGTTCACAGCTTACAGGTGTCGGATGGGTTGTCAAGTGTCAACCCTGGGTTAGTTCTGCATGATTATCTGCTTGCCGGATTTGGCAGGGGCCATGTTTCCCTAGTGCTTCTTGGGGGCATGGCATCTCGGCCGTCGCCGTCAGCTAGTTGGCCTTGGTTGATTGGTTCCGCTTTATAAATTGGGTGGCGACAGATTTGTGTGTGCGCGCGCGCGCGCTTCTCGTCATCGTCGGCATCAACCGGCCATACAGTACACGACGTCATGATGACTACTGGTCGACGGCTCCACGGAGCTCCACCCGCCGGCAACACCTCTGCCCAGCGCAAAGCCGCACGGGTTTTCCATTTTGCGAGCTGCCCCAAAATAACCGAGTTTTGGAGGGTAGATGAACGTTGTCACAAAAATACAGTAATTAGGGCAGCTCCAACGCTATCCCCTAAAACAGAGACAGTATTGGTCTACGGACCACGTCTAGATGTGTCCGCGGACATGTTACAGGAATTGGCCATCCAACCATGTCCGTTGAACACGCATCAAATCCGGAAAGCGGAGGTGGGCTGACCTAGAGAACAAAACACATAAGCTATGAGGGCATGTTGTTAAGCTGACAGTGGGCCAAGTGGACTTCGTCCGGACTCCCGCAAAACTCATCCAACTTTGCTTTCGGTTTATAGGGAAACCGACATACCGACCTGTCCGCGGATGTTTAGGAGACCACGTTGGAAAAAAAGTGCCTGGACCACGTGGTTTAGACCTTTACGGGTTTTGAGGTACAGGTTTGGAGATGCCCTTAGTTTTTTCCTGTGTGACCTTTACATCGACCAACAGTTTCCCCCCACTACAAAATGTGTGTTATATTGTGACAAAAATCCTTGTGACGAAAAAACATCGTCTAAGATCATTTTCTGTGACGGAAACCGTCATCAGCTGATTTACTCTTAGAGCGGCACCCTCGACACCTTTAGTGACTCGTTCTGGCCTGATTTTAAACAATACATTTGGCCGTCACTAGGCATATGCATATTATGTGGTGACTTTTAGTGTGATAGAAAATGTTCGGTGAGTTGTAGAAAGGATAAGAAAATGGTGTGGTAAGGTTCAAAACGTAGTTTCGAGTTTTTCTGCACATGGCATAGTTTTAAACATATTAGAATCAAATTTATAGTTGCTATGAGTTGAGATGCTCATATCAAAATTCATTGATTTTTTCCCATACGGCTTTCATTATACTGAACTACGAAATGATAAATTAATTCTGTAATAAAGCATGGATGGGAAAATATGATCACAAAGAATAATATACCATTAAAAGTTCACACATACAACAAACATTTGGTACATCAACATGTCATTACCAAAAGTATCTCATATCATGACCAGGAGTGGTCGAGCGTGAATATGAAGTATAACGACACGACAGAACTACTCCCTTCGTAAACTAATATAAGAGTGTTTAGAATACTAAACTAGTGATCTAAATAATCTTATATTAGTTTACAGAGGGAGTACTTTTCATCAGATTTTTCACATGAAACAGAATGAGTATGCATACGAAGGGTTGTATCAACATGGAGGCATGCCCGGCAACGCTGAACAACAAGGGCGGCAGGAACAGTCAGGGCAACCCACGAGCCCACTGATTTGTGGGACCAGAAAAAAGAAATCGACAGTGCCAGACGAGTGGGGTAACGAGCACCACACGGTACACACCGGGTTCAACGTTGCGCTCCGACGACAAATCGACACGTCATAAGTTGAGCGCCCACCCGCCAACGCTTTCTAGTCGGTTGAGTCTCGACACCCTTTGTCGTCGCCTGCACTTATGGTAGCACGACTGCATGTCCCACCCATTACCCGGTCGGTTATGTATTCACGGTCTGTTTCCCTGAAATTGTTCTGCCTCTTTACTGCCTAACCGATCGTGTGTGGTTGTCTTGTCCTTTTGTGCCCGACGCGTAGAAGCGTCCTACCATCGCATAAGTTGACATCCTACTTTTAGATGTTAGATGGATCCGCTCCATTTGAGGATGATGTCATGCAAGTGCATAGAGTTTAGTTGTAGCCTTTTTTAAATAAAAGTATCCATCCCACAGGGAGCGCATGAATCGGCCTTTTGTCTCTCGAGTCTAAATAGCAATGCCTGCAAGTTGTAAGAAATCCAAAGCAATAGTGATATGATGGAAACGGTGTAGCGAGCGTAAATGTGTTCCCATCAATAGGACTAGGGTGTTCCCACAAAGGATTTAAAGTAGAACGTCAAAATCAATAGGACTAGGGTGTCTGAGTCTGTATTCCCCTCTAGTGTACACCTATAACGGTGCCTAAACACAATGCTACTTCGGATTCCTAAGTCACTTTGCATATTTTTATTTGTGGGCAGAACACGTTCAGATACGTGCATACTCGCAGTTACCTCATATCACATATGCCACCGTCGTTCTTCCCCACTTCGGTTATCAAATGGTGATTAAGGGGGAAAAGGTCCCCGTGGACGCAGCCTAAAAATGGTCTGTTTTACACCCTGCTACATCGATCCGGGACGAAGGGAAATATGCCCTCTCACGTACCTACCTCTGCGACCAGTCGGTTTGCCAGCAGTAATAGCCTTCCATCCAAAGTTGGCATATGTTGAATGATCAATGATAACCCACAAGTATAGGGGATTGTTTGTAGCCTTCTTCGATAAATAAGAGTGTCGAACCCAACGAGGAGCTAAAGGTAGAACAAATATTCCCTCAAGTTCTATCGACCACTGATACAACACTTGACGTTTGCTTTACCTAGAACAAGTATGAAACTATTTTGCAAAAATAAAACTACGAGTACTTTGCGAGAATAAAACTACGCATAAATGCGAGACAATAGAAGTGGATAGCTTTTGTCAACAAAAAAGTCATTTGTCCCTAGGTAATTGATAACAAGTACCCGTAATCATTCTTGCAATTTTATATGAGGTAGAGGCATGAGCTAACATACTTTCTCTATTTGGATCATATGCACTTACGATTGGACCCCTAGCAAGCATCCGCAACTACTAAAGATCATTAAGGTCGTGAAACCCAACCATAGCATTACGTATCAAGTCCTTTTTATCCCATATGCAACAACCCACCTACTCGGGTTTAAGCTTCTGTCACTCTCGCAACCCACCATAAGAAAATCATGAACGTATTGCAACACCCTACAGCGAGGGCCCCTCACGTTTGCGTAAGACGGAGGGCACCGTAGGACATCATCATAAATAAAATATACAATCATACCAACCAAGATCACGATTAACCCACATGACAAAACGGATCTACTCAAACATCATAAGATAGCCAAATATCATTGGTAAATAATATATGGAGTTGAGCACCATGTTTAAGTAGAGATTACAGCGGGGAGAAGGGGTGTTACACCGCTGCATAGAGGGGGAGAGAGTTGGTGTTGACGGTAGCAAGATTGTTGATGTAGATTGCCGTCACGATCCTTGCCCTGGCGGCACTCGGCGCCACCGGGAGAGAGGGGTAGAGAGCCCCCCTCCTTCTTCTTCTTCCTTGGCCTCCCCTCTAGATGGGAGGAGAGTTCCCCCTCTGGTCCATGGCCTCCATGCCGGCGGAGGGGCGGGAGCCCCTCCGAGATTGGATCTCCCTCTCTGTTCTCTTATGTTTCGCGTTCCCCAGATCTGGCTGAAAACCGTTTCTTATATTCCGGGAGATCCGTAACTCCGATTGCGCTGAGATTTTAACACGATTTTTTTTCCGGATATAAGCTTCCTTGCGCCTGAATTAGAGCTCCAACCGACGTACGAGGTGAGCACAACCCACCACCACGTGCCTGGCTCCTCTGGTGCGCCCTGGTGTCTTGTGAGTTGTGTGGGCCTCCGTTTGCGGTGATTCCAACTCCCAAAAATCACATATATTCCAAAATATTTCTCTGTAAATTTTTATTGCATTTGGACTTCATTTGATATGGATATTCTGCGATACAAAAACATGCAAAAAACAGGAACTGACACTGGGCACTGGATCAATAAGTTAGTCCAATAAATCATACAAAAAGTTGCCAAAAGTGTATAAAAGTTGTATAATACTGCCATGAAACAATCAAAAATTATAGATACGACGGAGACGTATCAGCATCCCCAAGCTTAATTCCTGCTCGTCCTCGAGTAGGTAAATGATAAAAAAGATAATTTCTGATGTGGAATGCTACCTAGCATAAACTTGATCATATATCTAATCATGGCATGAATATTAAGACATAAGTGATTCAAAGCAATAGTCTATAATTTGACATAAAGACATTAATACTCAGGCATCCCAACAAACAATCATGTCTTTCAAAATATCAACGCTAAAGAAAGCTATCCCTACAAAATCATATAGTCTTGTCATGCTTTGTCTTCTTAACACAAATTATTTATCATGCACAACACCGATGACAAGCCGAGCAATTGGTTCATACTTTTTAACACGCTTCAGCTTTTTCAACCCTCACGCAATACATGAGCACAAGCCATGGATATAGCACTACGGGTGGAATAGAGTATGATGATAGGGGTAAATATAGAGAAGACAAAAAAGTAAGAAAGTCTCACATCAATGCGGTGATGTCTACTACGCAACTTTATTCTTGTAGACTCGTGTTGGGCGTCCAAGCGCAGAGTTTTGTAGGACAGTAGCAATTTTCCGTCAAGTGGATGACCTAAGGTTTATCAATCCGTCGAAGGTGTAGGATGAAGATGGTCTCTCTCAAACGACCCTGCAACCAAATACAAGAAATCTCTTGTGTCCCCAACACACCCAATACAATGGCAAAATGTATAGGTGCACTAGTTCGGCGAAGAGATGGTGATAAAAGTGTAATATTGATGGTAGAAATATATTTTTATAATCTGAATAAATAAAAACAGCAAGATAGCAAATAGTAAACGGGCACAAAAACGGTGTTGCAATGCTTGAAATCAAGGCCTAGGGTCCGTACTTTCGCTAGTGCAATCTCTCAACAATGCTAACATAGTTGGATCATATGATTATCCCTCAAAGTCTAATAAAGAATCACTCCCGAGTTCCTATTAGCAGAGAACAAAAGATATATTGCTTGTAGGTTACGAGACTACCTCAAAGCTATTCTTTCCATTCGATCTATTCAAGAGTTCGTACTAGAATAACACAAAGATATTTTTTCCATTCGATCTATCCTAGAGTTCGTATTAGAATAACACCAAAGCAAATTCATATTCATAATACTCGATCCACACAAAGAACTACAAAGAGAGCCCCAAGATTTCTACCGGAGAAACAAAGATAAGAATGTGCATCAACCCCTATGCATAGATTACCCCAATGTCACCTCGGGAATCCGCGAGTTGAGTGCCAAAACATATATCAAGTGAATCAATACGATACCCCGTTGTCACCACGAGTATTTAATTGCAAGACATATATCAAGTGTTCTCAAATCCATAAAAGTATTCAATCCGATAACAACGAAATCTCAAAGGGAAAAACTCAATTCATCACAACAAGATAGAGAGGGGAAAACACCATATGGTCTGACTATATTAACAAAGCCCGCGATACATCAAGATCGTGACATCTCAAGAACACGAGAGAGAGAGAGAGAGATTAAACACATAGCTACTGGTACAAACCCTCAGCCCCGAGGGTGGACTACTCCCTCGTCATCTTGGTGGCTGCCGGGATGATGAAGATGGCCATCGAAGATGATTCCCCCCTCCGGCAGGGTGCCGGAACGGGGTCTAGATTGGTTTTCACAGATACAGAGACCTTGCGGCGGCGGAACTTCTGATCTAGGTTAACCCCGAAGGGTTTCGGAATATTTGGGAATTTATAGTGCAAAGAAGGGGTACGGGAGGCCACCGCGGTGGGCACAACCCACCTGGGCGCGCCTGGGGGGCCTGGCGCGCCCTGGTGGGTTGTGCCCCCTCGGGGCACCCCCAGGTGCTTCTTTGGCCCATCAGGAGTCTTCTGGCCCATAAAAAAATCTCCGTGGATTTTCGCGGTGTTTGGACTTCGTTTGATATTGATTTCCTGCGATGTAAAAAACAAGCAAAAAAACAGCAACCAGCACTGGGCACTGGGTCAATAGGTTAGTCCCAAAAAATGGTATAAAGTTGCTATAAAACGATTGTAAAACACCCAAGAATGATAAAATAACAGCATGAATACTTCATAAATTATAGATACGTTGGAGACGTATCAGCATCCCCAAGCTTAATTCCTACTCGTCCTCGAGTAGGTAAATGATAAAAGAAATAATTTATGAAGTGTGAATGCTAGCAATGTGCATAAGTTTGATCAATGACTGTTTCAATCACTTTTCCTAGCATCATAACAACAATTCTTTCTCATAAAATTTCTCATGTTGTAGTGGCAACCAATTCACATGTTAAGGTTTAAACAATGAACTCTCTTGAAACTCAACAACCTATGTTCTTAGTCACCAAGCAATTGCAAAAAAAACATATTCAACGAAGTTTAAGTAAGAGCTCCACATACTCAACTATCATATAGTCTTCTGTGATTGCTAACACTCACCGCATACACATGAGCAAAACGTTTCAACCGGACACATAGAAAGATAGGGGCTTATTGTTTTGGCTCCCAACGTATTCACCTCAAGGGTGATGTCAACAATAATAACTCATGCTACCCATATTCAACTGGACATATGTGTCTAGATCTTTCCTCACCACATGACGTTGCCAAAAGAGAAAAATAAAAAGGAATAGAGAGAATAACTTTGACTCTTTGCATAAAAGTAAATACTGAAAATAGGGATGAAAATGGAGTGGAAACTTTCCGTTTTTCCGGAGAAAAAATGGAAACGGAGAGGAAATATGAAAACAAAAACGGAAATTTGCAAAACGGAAGTGGAAGTGGATTTTTTTATGCGGAAATGGAAACGAAAATGGAACGGTGTTTTCCGGTAGAACATGCATGGAAACGGAACTTTCCGTTTCTATGAACATGGAATTTCTGTTTTTACTATAGACCTATGGCTGCTTTGTAGCCCAACCATCAAAGAGAACACAATGACATAATTAGTAGAATGGATCTGAGGCCCAACTTCTACTACCACACATGTACTCAGCTTGACCATATACACAATTGTCCAGTGCTACTAAAATCCTACGCTAAGTTGCTAACATAATGATATTATTTTATAGCCATGTTAACAACTCATTAATTTTGTGTGTGTGTATTTCTCTATGATTCAAGGGGTTTTCAAGTTCCGATCAAAGCCCACATATGTTTTCATATCCTCTTTGTATTCGCTCCGTGTCCGTTTCCGGTAGTATCTATTTCCGTATTCATTTCCGGGATTTCTGTATTCGTTTTCACTTCTGCAAAAAAAATATGAAAACAAATATGTTAGCACTCAGTTCCGTCCGTTTCCGCTCCGTTTTCATCCCTAACTGAAAGAGTAAAAGATAGGCCCCTCGCAGAGGGAAGCATAGGTTTCTATGCGCTTATTTGTTTGTATGCTCAATCCCTTAGTGCAAGAAAACGTCACGTTGTATTGCCCCTTATGATAGCAACCTTTATTATGCAGTCCGTTACTTTTATTGCTTTTCCATCATAAGTTCATACAACGCTCAATTTTCTCTTACACTAAATGATTTAACACTTTTAGAAGCAATTTTTATTGCCTTATTGCACCGATGACAACTTACTTGAAGAATCTTATTCAATCCTTAGGTAGGTATGGTGGAATGTTGAAAATAAGATTTGGGTT
Organism: Triticum aestivum; assembly: GCF_018294505.1. NCBI lineage: Eukaryota > Viridiplantae > Streptophyta > Magnoliopsida > Poales > Poaceae > Triticum > Triticum aestivum. The sequence goes on along the minus strand of NC_057799.1, from coordinate 591,006,311 downwards.
TAAGGGTTTTTGGATGCACAAGTACTATCTCTACTTGGTGCGGATTTTTTGGCTAGCAAAGATGGGGGGCAAGCACCACATGTTGAAGGATCTATGACAATATGACTTCTATGTGAATATGAGCAAACATAAATCATTACGTTGTCTTCCTTGTCCAACGTCAACAATTTTGGCATATAATATTTTGATGGGGGCTCACAATCACAAAAGATTTCTAGGATAGGGTATTTGCATGTGAAAGTTCTCTTCCTTATACTAATTATTCGTGAATTGCTTGTATGGCCAATATTGTGATTGTCAAACCTCAAAAGGTTTCACTTTCTAAACCCAATGTGAAGCTACCACTAGGCATGATATGATTTCAAATTCATGACATTCAATTTATTCAACAATTTACTCATAGGATATAAGTGAAGCACAAGAGTAAATGACAAACTACTCCAAAAAGATATAAGTGAAGATCATGCGAGTAGTTAAATGAATAGATAGCTATGTGTGGACTCTTGAAGGAAATATGCCCTAGAGGCAATAATAAAGTTGTTATTTATATTTCCTTATATCATGATAAATGTTTATTATTCATGCTAGAATTGTATTAACCGGAAACTTAGTACATGTGTGAATACATAGACAAACAGAGTGTCACTAGTACGCCTCTACTTGACTAGCTCGTTGAATCAAAGATGGTTAAGTTTCCTAACCATAGACATGAGTTGTCGTTTGATTAACGGGATCACATCATTAGAGAATGATGTGATTGACTTGACCCATTCCGTTAGCTTAGCACTAGATCGTTTAGTATGTTGCTATTGCTTTCTTCATGACTTATACATGCTCCTATGACTATGAGATTATGCAACTCCCGAATACCGGAGGAACACTTTGTGTGCTACCAAGCGTCACAACGTAACTAGGTGATCATAAAGGTGCTATACAGGTGTCTCCGATGGTACTTGTTGAGTTGGCATAGATCGAGATTAGGATTTGTCACTCCAATTGTTAAAGAGGTATCTTTGGGCCCTCTCGGTAATGCACATCACTACAAGCCTTGCAAGCAATGTGACTAATGAGTTAGTTGCGGGATGATGCATTACGGAACGAGTAGACTTGCCGGTAACGAGATTGAACTAGGTATTGAGATACCGACGATCGAATCTCGGGCAAGTAACATACCGATGACAAAGGGAACAACGTATGTCGTTATGCGGTTTGACCGATAAAGATCTTCGTAGAATATGTAGGAACCAATATGAGCATCCAGGTTCCGCTATTGGTTATTGACCGGAGATGAGTCTCGGTCATGTCTACATAGTTCTCGAGCCCGTAGGGTTCGCACGCTTAACGTTCGGTGACGATCGGTATTATGAGTTTATGTGTTTTGATGTACCGAAGATAGTTCGGAGTCCCGGATGTGATCACAGACATGATGTGGAGTCTCGAAATGGTCGAGACATAAAGATTGATATATTGGACGGCTATATTGGGACACCGGAAGTGTTCCGGGTGATTTCAGAGAAAACCGTAGTGCCGGAAGGGTTACCTGAACCCCCGAGGGAAATATTGGGCCTTAGTGGGCCTTAGGGGAGAGAGAGGGCAGCAGCCCAGGAGGCGGCATGCCCCCCCAAGGGGAGTCCGAATAGGACTAGGGGAGGGGGCGCGACCCCTCTTTCCCTCTCCCTCTCCCTCTCTTTCCTTCCCCCTTCCTCCTCCTAGTTGGACTAGGAAAAGGGGAGTCCTACTCCTACTAGGAGGAGGACTCCTCCCTCTCCTTGGCGCGCCCCAAGGCTGGCCAGCCTCCCCCTTGCTCCTTTATATATGGGGGCAGGGGGCACCCTAGAACACACAAGTTGACTGTTCCAAGTCGTGTGCGGTGCCCCCCTCCACCATATTCCACCTCGGTCATATCGTTGCAGTGCTTAGGCGAAGCCCTACGCCGGTAGCTTCATCAACACCATCATCACGCCGTCGTGCTGACGAAGCTCTCCCTCGAAGCTCTACTGGATCGTGAGTTCATGGGACGTCATTGAGCCGAACGTGTGCAGATCGCGGAGGTGCCGTACGTTCGGTACTAGGATCGGTCGATCGTGAAGACGTACGACTACATCAACCGCATTGTCATAACGCTTCCGCTTACGGTCTACGAGGGTACGTGGACAACACTCTCCCCTCTCGTTGCTATGCATCACCATGATCTTGCGTGTGCGTAGGATTTTTTTTGAAATTACTACGTTCCCCAACAGTGGCATCCGAGCCAGGTTTATGCGTAGATGTCATATGCACGAGTAGAACACAAGTGAGTTGTGGGCGATACTAGTCATACTGCTTACCAGCATGTCATACTTTGATACGGCGGTATTGTTGGATGAAGCGGCCCGGACCGACATTACGCGTACGCTTACGCGAGACTGGTTCTACTGAAGTGCTTCACACACAGGTGGCTGGCGGGTGTCAGTTTCTCCAACTTTAGTTGAATCGAGTGTGGCTACGCTCGGTCCTGGTTGAAGATTAAAACAACACATACTTGACGAAATATCGTTGTGGTTTTGATGCGTAGGTAAGAACGGTTCTTGCTCAGCCCGTAGCAGCCACGTAAAACTTGCAACAACAAAGTAGAGGACGTCTAACTTGTTTTTGCAGGGCATGTTGTGATGTGATATGGTCAAGACATGATGCTAAATTTTATTGTACGAGATGAACATGTTTTGTAACGGAGTTATCGGCAACTGGCAGGAGCCATATGGTTGTCGCTTTATTGTATGAAATGCAATCGCCATGTAATTGCTTTACTTTATCACTAAGCGGTAGCGATAGTCGTAGAAGCAATAGTTGGCGAGACGACAGCGATGCTACGATGGAGATCAAAGTGTCGCGCCAGTGACGATGGTGATCATGATGGTGCTTTGGAGATGGAGATCAAAGGCACAAGATGATGATGGCCATATCATATCACTTATATTGATTGCATGTGATGTTTATATTTTATGCATCTTATTTTGCTTAGTTCGGCGGTAGCAGTATAAGATGATCTCTCACTAAATTTCAAGGTACAAGTGTTCTCCCTGAGTATGCACCGTTGCGAAAGTTCGTCATGCCGAGACACCACGTGATGATCGGGTGTGATAAGCTCTACGTTCACATACAACGGGTGCAAGCCAGTTTTGCACACGCAGAATACTCGGGTTAAACTTGACGAGCCTAGCATATGCAGATATGGCCTCGGAACACTGAGACCGAAAGGTCGAGCGTGAATCATATAGTAGATATGATCAACATAGTGATGTTCACCAGTGAAAACTACTCCATCTCACGTGATGATCGGACATGGTTTAGTTGATATGGATCACGTGATCACTTAGATGATTAGAGGGATGTCTATCTAAGTGGGAGTTCTTAAGTAATTTGATTAATTGAACTTTAATTTATCATGAACTTAGTACCTGATAGTATTTTGCATGTCTATGTTGTTGTAGATAGATGGCCCGTGCTGTTGTTCCGTTGAATTTTAATGCGTTCCTAGAGAAAGCTAAGTTGAAAGATGATGGTAGCAACTACACGGACTGGGTCCGTAACTTGAGGATTATCCTCATTGCTGCACAGAAGAATTACGTCCTGGAAGCACCGCTGGGTGCCAAACCCGCAGCAGGAGCAACGCCAGATGTTATGAACGTCTGGCAGAGCAATGCTGATGACTACTCGATAGTTCAGTGTGCCATGCTTTACGGCTTAGAACCGGGACTTCAACAATGTTTTGAACGTCATGGAGCATATGAGATGTTCCAGGAGTTGAAGTTAATATTTCAAGCAAATGCCCGGATTGAGAGATATGAAGTCTCCAATAAGTTCTACAGCTGCAAGATGGAGGAGAATAGTTCTGTCAGTGAGCATATACTCAAAATGTCTGGGTATAACAATCACTTGATTCAACTGGGAGTTAATCTTCCGGATGATAGTTTCATTGACAGAATTCTTCAATCACTACCACCAAGCTACAAGAGCTTCGTGATGAACTATAATATGCAAGGGATGGATAAGACAATTCCCGAACTCTTCGCGATGCTAAAAGCTGCGGAGGTAGAAATCAAGAAGAAGCATCAAGTGTTGATGGTCAACAAGACCACCAGTTTCAAGAAAAAGGGTAAAGGGAAGAAGGGGAACTTCAAGAAGAACGACATGCAAGTTGCTGCTCAAGTGAAGAAGCCCAAGTCTAGACCTAAGCCTAAGACTGAGTGCTTCTACTGCAAAGGGACTGGTCACTAGAAGCGGAAGTGCCCCAAGTATTTGGCGGATAAGAAGGATGGCAAGGTGAACAAAGGTATATGTGATATACATGTTATTGATGTGTACCTTACTAATGCTCGCAGTAGCACCTTGGTATTTGATACTGGTTCTGTTGCTAATATTTGTAACTCGAAACAGCGACTACGGATTAAGCGAAGATTGGCTAAGGACGAGGTGACGATGCGCGTGGGAAATGGTTCCAAAGTCGATGTGATCGCGGTCGGCACACTACCTCTACATCTACCTTCGGGATTAGTTTTAGACCTAAATAATTGTTATTTGGTGCCAGCGTTGAGCATGAACATTATATCTGGATCTTGTTTAATGCGAGATGGCTATTCATTTAAATCAGAGAATAATGGTTGTTCTATTTATATGAGTAATATCTTTTATGGTCATGCACCCTTGAAGAGTGGTATATTTATATTGAATCTCGAAATTAGTGATACACATATTCATAATGTTGAAGCCAAAAGATGCAGAGTTGATAATGATAGTGCAACTTATTTGTGGCACTGCCGTTTAGGTCATATTTGTGTAAAGCGCATGAAGAAACTCCATTCTGATGGACTTTTGGAATCACTTGATTATGAATCACTTAGTACTTGCGAACCATGCTTCATGGGCAAGATGACTAAAACTCCGTTCTCCGGAACAATGGAGCGAGCAACAGATTTGTTGGAAATCATACATACTGATGTATGTGGTCCGATGAATGTTGAGGCTCGCGGCGGGTATCGTTATTTTCTCACCTTCATAGATGATTTGAGCAGATATGGGTATATCTACTTAATGAAACATAAGTCTGAAACATTTGAAAAGTTCAAAGAATTTCAGAGTGAAGTGGAAAATCATCGTAACAAGAAAATAAAGTTTCTACGATCAGATCGTGGAGGAGAATATTTGAGTTACGAGTTTGGTCTTCATTTGAAACAATGCGGAATAGTTTCGCAACTCACGCCACCCGGAAGACAACAGCGTAATGGTGTGTCCGGACGTCGTAATCGTATTTTACTAGATATGGTGCAATCTATGATGTCTCTTACTTATTTACCGCTATCGTTTTGGGGTTATGCTTTAGAGATGGCTGCATTCACGTTAAATAGAGCACCATCTAAATCCGTTGAGACGACACCTTATGAACTGTGGTTTGGCAAGAAACCAAATGTAGTGACCCGACCTCAGATGGTCAAGTCTCTGTGTTCAGTGTCATCCCTGGATCGTTAATGCTGACACACACAGTACTCGAAGGATTTATAACAGAGTAGATATCAAACACTTACTACATCGAATGTCTCAAAAGAGAACTTATTACAATAAATATGGCTTAAGGCCATCTAATAAGATAACAACGGAAGGCTTGGAAGATAAAGTGAGTCCATCAACTCCAACGGCATAGCTGAGTGCATGACAAACGACCTATGGCACCTTACTCGTCGTCTGAAAAGTCTGCAACATGATACGTTGCAGCCCGAAAACGGGTCAGCACATGGAATATGCTGGCAATATAACACAGTAGAGCAATGAACAGATAAATGCTATCACTACATGCATATATGGCTGGTGGAGGCTCTAAGGTTATATTGTTTTGCGAAAAGCCAATTTTTCCCTACAACAAAGGAAAAATAGATTTTATTTAACTATCATGGTGGTTGAAACATCATTGAGAAGGTTCCTCCAACTCAATCCCAATTAAGGTAATCATTAACATCCCAACAAATTAATTTAGAGTGATGAGATCAAATCAATAATTCAAGTACCAGATACTCAAGATGTCCATAATCGGGGACACGGCTAACCATGATTAGTTTATACACTCTGCAGAGGTTTGCACACTTTTCCCCACAAGACTCGATCTCCTCCGTTGGATTTCTCGTACTACATGATGTTTGAGATACGGATGACCGAGACACAATCTTTCAGAAGCATTAACTCTTTACTCTGGGTGGACAGTTATACCTACTTTCCCTCTACATCTGCTAGCCCACCACTGAAAGAGGTCACGCAACATACTCAACTATGCCAGAGCCATAATGGCTTGTGGCTGCACACGGAAGTTTCTAGCATGAACAATCTTATGATCCCTTTGAGCCTGGGTGGCGTACCGTAGGATGATCACACGGGTACTCCGGGATATCCTAGGACAACACTGGATTCTCCAGGTGCCCACAAGCAATCCACCCAGATGTGTATTAAAGTTGCCACCTTAAGTTGAACCATTAATTAACAACTCACATCTGTCATGAATTCACTCAAACCCAATCCACGTCTACAAGCATAGCATAGCAATATAAGCATAACGTAGAAGTAACTCCCAAGGGTTGATAATAAACAGGTAATAGGTTCTACCTCATCAACTACTTCCCAGACCCACATGTTAAACAGATCCTAATCATGCAGTGTTTGAGGGTTGTAACAAATGCATAAAAACTGGGTATGAAAGGGGTATGATCAATGTGTTACTTGCCTTGCTGATGATCCGCAAAACCTAGAGACGTGTAGTAGCACGCTTCGCACTCCGGGAATTCTATCGCAAACAAACAATAGGACATAAGCAATCAAGCAAATATGCACGGGTAAAACTCAAATAAGAAGATCTAACCAGAAAGTTCAACTGAAGAACTCCGGTTTGCAAAAAGAATCAAATCAAACGGAGCAACGAAACTCAAACCACGAAAGAAACAAAATCCGATTACTAATCTGAACTAAAGTCAAATTTTACAGTACCAAAATCTTGTTCAAGCTGGTTAAACAGAAAGAGGGCTTTGAGACGAAGATCTAGGCGCTTGTTTCACCTGATTTGGATAAACGAGCGAAAAGTTATACTAGATCGAAGATTAGGGCAGAAATCGCGATAAAAAATAATAACGGAAAACCCTGGAAAAAGAAAAACTGACAAACAGGCTAACGAACGAACGTTCGCTGTCTGCGGCTAATGGATGAACAATGTTCGTTAAATCGAACGTACGGACGAACGTCCCCTAAATAAATAAACCGACGAAAAACCGAACGAACCGAACCTTAAAAAAACTATATATAGGGTTTTCTAAAAAAAACCAACGGTTTTCCCGAGAAAACCGGACAGCGGCGGCGGCTACCTCGGCGTCGACGGGATCGGCGGCAGCGG